>NC_083772.1:5456371-6056371 GCF_963514075.1 Conger conger
AATTGATTAACCATGCCCATCCCAAACAAAAATGGAAAAGGACCTTTGTTTTGTTGTTGTCTACAGTATGTCTTTCAGCCTCAAAGTAACTGTAGATATTATTTTGGTGGTCAGGTGTTCCAGGCGATGTAAAAACCTCATTCAAATCAAGGGTGACTCTAAACCAGGGGTGTCAAACTCCGGTCCTGGAGGGCCAGCAATGTCTGCCGGTTTTTGGTGTGTTTTCAGGCATTTCAAAGGCCTTAATTGGCTGCTGACTGAAAGGCAAACCACGAATACCGGCAGACACCGCGTCCCTCCACGACCGGAATTGCCCACCCCTGCTCTAAACCATACAGGTCCTGAAGAGAGTTGGAATAATTCTCCCCCCCCCCCCCCCCCCCAGGTCCTGGAGGACAACGATTACGGGCGGGCGGTGGACTGGTGGGGGCTGGGCGTGGTCATGTACGAGATGATGTGCGGCCGCCTGCCCTTCTACAACCAGGACCACGAGCGCCTGTTCGAGCTCATCCTGATGGAGGAGATCCGCTTCCCCCGGAACCTGTCCCCCGAGGCCAAGGCCCTGCTGGCAGGCCTGCTCAAGAAGGACCCCAAACAGAGGTGAGGTGTAACGGTGGGGCCCCAGCAGAGGCGAGGGGCCAAATGTGAGTGCACTGGGGGGGGGGGGGGGTCAGGTAGGATCTGGGGCGCTCCCTGGCTTTATCTGAAATGCAGTTTGAGTTCTTTTAGTGAATCGACCAGTTTCTGGGGTGCCTCATTTGTATTGTGTTATATTAAACTGTGTGTGTCTGTCTGTCTGTCTGTCAGCATGTATATGTATGTGTGTGTGTGTGTGTGTGTGTGTGTGTCTGTGTGTGTATGTACACTCATTTTGGGGCTGACATTAGCTCAGGAGGTAAGAACGGTCGTCTGGCAGTCGGAAAGGTTGCCGGTTTGATCCTGCCCTGGGTCTCTTGAAGTGCCCCTGAGCAAGATGCCTAACGCCCAGTTGCTCCTGACGAGCTGGTTGACGCCTTGCATTGCGCCGTTGCGGTGTGTGAGAGGGTGAATGAAGAGGCATTCGTTGTGAAGGGCTTTGGATAAAAGTGCTATATAAATGCAGTCCGTTTATCATTTACCTTCACGCTGTTTACTTTAGCAGTCTGCTCATTTTAAGCTCCAGGAGGAGACCTGTGAAGTGGGGGCCAGTCCTGTCGGAGGGGAATTAGGCGGGTGGCGGGGTGTGATTGGTCCGCTGACTAACTGTGGGGGGCGTGGTCTGTGCAGGCTCGGAGGCGGGCCTGACGACGCCAAAGATGTGATGTCACACAAGTTCTTCACCTCCATCAACTGGCTGGATGTCCTGCAGAAAAAGGTACAAATAAGGGCGGGGGGGGGACTGTTGATGGGGTGGGGGGGGGAGGGGCTGTAAATCCAAACAACTTGGTTCCTCTGAGGATCTGGCAACCCTGGTAACCTCCAGTAACCCTGCCCCCCTCCCTCCCACAGCTAGTCCCACCATTCAAGCCCCAGGTGACATCAGAGACGGACACGCGCTACTTTGACGACGAGTTCACGGCGCAGACCATCACGGTCACGCCCCCGGACAAGTGTGAGTACGGCCCGAGCGCCTTCCCCCCCCCTCAGGGCGCCGTCCGACCCGCCACAGCCTCCGCTCGGCAGTCTGAAACACCGGCGCTTCACCCCTCCGTGCCCTGTACTGGCCTCTCGTGTGTGTGTGTGTGTGTGTGTGTGTGAGTGTGAGTGTGAGTGTGAGTGTGAGTGTGAGTGTGAGTGTGAGTGTGTGGAGACCATTTACCATTTTGCCATTTAGAGAGAGTACAGTGAGCTGCCGTGTGCTGTAAGCCGTGAGTGTAAACATGCTGTATCTCATCTGCGTGTGAGGCAACACACTCCGCTAATGTTGGGTGTGATGGTTGTGTTGCAGATGACAACCTGGACTGTGAAGACCCAGATCAACGCACACATTTCCCACAATTCTCCTACTCTGCCAGCATACGGGAGTGATGCTCACACACTATCTCCAGCTCGCTCTCCCCCTCTATCTCGTTCGCTCTCTCTCCCCCGCTCTCTCGTTCACTCTCTCCCCCCTCTCTCGTTCGCTCTCTCTCTCTCCCCTCTCTCTCGTTCGCTCTCTCTCTCTCCCCTCTCTCTCGTTCGCTCTCTCTTCCTCTCTCTCTCGATCACTCGCTCTCCCTCTCTCGCTTACTCTCACCGTCTCTCTGTCTCTCGCTCTCGCTCACACGCTCCCTTTCTCCTCCGCACGCACTCACTGCGGTGGAATGATCTCAGCAGCTGACCTCTCTTACACCAGCACACCCACGTAGACGCGAGGCGAGAGCCGGACGTTCGGACGCGAGGCGAGAGCCGGACGCAGACGGATGGACAGACGACGACGACCTCATCGGGAGCAAAGTGCCTTGACTGTCACTCAGACCTGCCCCACCCGCAGCCTGCCGTCTCCGTCCACCGCACCACACTGCAGCACAGTCACAGAGCAGGGAGAGGGAAAAAAAAAACACACCAAAAACTTTTTTCTTGTTTTTAAAAGAAAAAGGAAAATCTACTCCAAATGACATCATTTTTAACCCCCCCCCCCCCACACACACACACACACACATGATTGTTACGGTTTTAAAAGCCATATTTCTGCAGTCTTTACAAGTGCTCTTTCTGGAACTGGCTGTTACCAATAATATAGAACTGTTCCTATGGGCGAGAGGGAGTCGGGGTGGTTCTGGGGGCAAATCGGCGGTTTCTCTTCCCACTCGATGTGCGTTTGTGTATCTGCTGGATGTATACATCTGAAAATTGTGTGCGTTTCCGATGGTTGTGTACATCTGAAAATGTGTGTGTTTTGGTTATGTGGGGGGACGGGGAGGAGCGGCTCTAAAGGCAACAGACATGAAGAAATTTGAGCTTTAAATTAAACCAACTCTAAAGAGTGCTGTGACTTAGCGAAAACACCCTCAGGGCTCGCTAAAGAAACAAACCAGGGAACTCAAGTCTTCAGTCTGAAGAGGGCCCACAGGTCTAACGGTTGCTCTCTTCTTAAGCATAAATGTAATAATTTGTCAATAATGCTTTCAGTTGTATGTGCAGTCTTGGGGGAGGTATCCGTGTCAAAGGGTTTTGTAAGAAATTTTAGTATCTCAGCTGTTGAGATAAGCCAGCCTGTCGCTAGGCACATGAACTAGTACGTTTTATATTGAAACACTGACTGACACAGCAAGGGGTTGGCACTTAATAGCTAGAGCTCTACATCTGTTTAATCTGATGGAAAGGATTTCTTTTTTTTTTTCCTTTTGAAGAGCATTTTTTATTTGATCTGCTGCAATGCTGGAAAGTGGTCACCAGGGTGCGCCACTAGCCCAGCAGATGGGTGGATTCCCTGTGGAGTTATGAAATTGTAACTGGGTGAAAAATCTCTGAACACCCAGCTTGGGCATCTGGAGGACTGCGTGTTCACTGAGCTGCACGCCTGTCTGCTGTTAGGAGACGGAGCTGCAGGTGACGCAGTGTGCTATTGTGTGATGAGGTTTGTGTTCGATGGAAGGGTTTAAAGGCCTTTTAAAAGATGGAAGGGTTGTCACTTGTCATCTTTGTTTTTGTTTTGTTCGTTTTGTTTTGATTTTTGTTTCTCTCCCTGTTTGTCCCCCCCCTATCCCTTGAAACCTTTGAAGACAAATTTAGTCTCATTAAAATATATAAAAGATATATTTGTGAAAATATTTTTGTTGCCTTTTTTCATTATTTCAGCATTGTTTTGTTTTTTTATGGAGCAGAGCATATGTACTTGAGTGCTTGTGTATGGCTTTATGTTTTGCGTACAGTACTACACTTGTTCCGGACCTGTAATGTGAGAGCAAATCACAGACTTGTGCACAATGTGAGCGGAGAAAGAGGATGAAAGCGGATGCAGTAACGCCCCCTGCTTCTCAGGTCTCTTCTTTCCCCACCAGCCTTGTCCTGTCTTTTGCCACAGTAATGAAATGAACAGGAAAGCATCACCACTGACATTTGTGATTTTACTTAAACCTTCCCCGTCATTTCTTGTTTTGCTGGAGCAGGCCAGGGGACTTCCTCAGGACTGACGCTCGTGACAAAAGTATCCGCTCAGCACCTGTGCCTCTTGATGAAAAATTAATCCACGGAAGGCCTCCGACCTTTCCTGGAGTACCCCTTCGTTTTCTCACGCTTCACACCAAACTGGGAATGTGACGACTAACGACAGTCGGCTACAGACGAATGATGGCAACCGACAAGGACGCAAATTAAATGTGTAAAAAACATCTTGTACAAATGGCCGACTGAAATGGCTGGAATGACTGAATCGTTTGTGAGAGATTGAACTTGCTTTTGTTACATGCAGCTTTACCATTTCTGCGGCCTCTGTATTTTGAATGTGACAACCAGCAGTCACAAATGTGATTTTTTTCTCTCACTGAGTAGCCTATTTAGGCCTAGGTTGACCAGCTTCTGATTTTATTTGTGGGTGGGGGAGTGACAGAGATTTTGGAGCTATTATTTCTCTGACGGGTTGATTAACTTGTTACGGGATGTCAGTTCTTTAATTGATTGTCATAGATATTAGGCCTACCATTGCAATGAGCTATTATTAACCTAATAGAAATCTTCTAGTAAAATATCTGATTACTGAAATGCCTCTGGCTCTTAATCTCTTATGAGTGTGAAATTTTTTTTGTCATTGTATCATTTCAAACCCAAAGTGCTAGAGTGCAGAACCAGAATAACTAAAACTGTCACCGTCCAATGAATTATGGTGCTCAATGTATGGCTGGAATGTTTCTTTTCCTCAAACTTGATGCAAATTATAATGTGCATGCAGTTTCCTGAAGATGGTGGTTGAGGGAAAAAGTGTTATAGGACTGAGAATTACAGGTTGTTCATAACCACTGTGGTCTACTTGCAATAACAAATTGGGGGCATATACTGCTCTGAGACACTTGTGTGCAAGCAGAGGCCCGTCGGACTGTTCGCCAACAAGTGAATGTCTTGTATATTTTGCAATGCGACTATGACGTTCAGGCCTGTGGACGTGGTCCTGAGTACACGCGCATTGCACAGTACATGTGCGCCCCCCTTTGCGAGCCACGCCCCAGAATCTCAGCTCACATGTTGCCGCACACCCGCGTCGCTCATTGGTTGGAATGGGCACGCTAGGTTCATCGTGCTCGGGGGAGGGCCACGTGGAGTAGAACCAGAACAGCTGAGGGAATGTTGGAGGGTGACGGATTTTAACAGCGCAGGAGGGTTAACAAACTAGAATTTTTGGGTTCCGTTATTTTTCATAAGACGATTTTCGATCCAGAAATGTCTGGTAATTCTGTACGTAGCTGTCTCATTGGGGTTGTTGACTAGAGTTAAGTAGAAATAGTCATGGCTAATCTCCCTTGATTAATTATCCTTCATGTTTGTCGGAAGACGACATATGCAGTTAAATGCTGAACTGCATACTTTAAGAGGCATGCGCCCAAGACAAATTTACCAGATTAACGTTTCAGCCGAACGGGTAACGAGCTCGAGTGAGTTTTAAACGCGTGGACTTTGGCGGTTGGACTTTGGTGGTTCTGATCACAGTTAACATGTAGAAATAACACAACAAATATTGTTCTCAACATACATTCATACCTGGTTGCACAAATCCGCTGACCCTCGCCAATATGTCGATGTCCCTGCTTTGCCACTCACGTGGACCCACTGATCCCCACACGTCCCACCCCTACACGTGATCCCTCACGGGATTGGCCACAACACAGACTTTGGAACGTCACTACTGTTTGGGGCTGGATTAGAGAGGGGAATCCAGGGTGTCAGTCACAATTAGGGGAGGGGTAAGGGGGTGTTGTGAATGTCAGGTCGAGTTTCGGGTCTGTACTAGTAGCTGGGGGGGGGGCACATCGGAAGCCTTTAAACTTGCAGGTAGGGTAGTTCACCACCGTTTCAGGTATAAACCCCACGAAGATGCCTGGTCCATTCGGCTGGGCGACACGACTGTGGAGATGATACGACACAAGCAACTCCGTGGAAAAGGTAGCGCTAGCTAGCTGCTTGGCTAGCTATCTAGCTAAGTAGTTAGCTAGTGTCCCCCGATGAACGGCAGGGCGACGTTGGTGCCTGGCAGTTACCAAGCTGAACGAACTTGCATTGGCAGGGGAAAAGCAGCTTTTCGGTAAGAAAAAAAATAATTCAGATGTATAGCACAAGTCAGGTTACATGCTGTTTTTGCTAATTTGTGTTTGACTTAGTTTCACGATGTGATTTTTAAAGATACAACACATCGCTAGAAGATGCATATGAGATCAATTAGTTTATTTGTTGGCTAACGCTTTAATGTTTCATAACTGTCACAAAACGTAATGTTACATCAGATTCATTGTTGAGAGAGAGAGAGAGAGAGTGTGTGTGTGTGTGAGAGAGTGAGTGAGTGAGTGAGTGAGTGTGTGTGTGTGTGTGTGTGTGTGTGTGTCTGTGTCTGTGTGAGAGAGAGAGAGCGAGAGCGAGAGATTGTTATTCGAGGAAGTGAGTGGGATTTGTTCGGCTAGTGTTATCTCAGCCAAGTCATAGTATTACATAACGGGGAGAAGCAGCCGCCCCGTCCCGGCTCCATACAGCCGCTCCGCAAACAATGCTTTACTTCTGATACGAAGGACCGAGCTTTGGCGAGCCGTAGTGTCACATGACACGCACAGAAACTCGGCGACTCCTCTTTCTGAAGAGGATGGTTACCTAGGCGAAGTTGGGGACGTTTAGTGACTGCACTGTACAGATGTACCCCGGGTATCCTCAGGTAAGGGAGTGGGCTGGTTTCTTTTTTTTTTATTACACGTGCGGTTGGTCTAGCGTGGATGAGCAACAGCCATACTCCTGCTTTTCGCTGCGGGACCATATGCAGTTTCCAACAGCCTCCATGTCTGGCTCTCCTGCTTCCTTCAACCTCACATAGGTTATCTTTGAACCTTTTAAACCCGTTAACAGTATTCAAGAAAGTCTAGCGCTTAGAAAGCCCTGCCTTGTGTTTCTTCCACCCATTAGCTCAGCCAGCTGATTTCACTAAATAGTTCTCCTGTGGCTGAAGAATGGGGCAAATCCAGGTCATTGGAACAACACACACAGGGGATGAGTTATTATTTTCAGGACTTGGATTTTTATTTTCCCCCTGCTGTGATACCGTCTGCAAGGGCACGGCCTATGCCCTAATCTGTCCTTCATGAACTTAAGGTCCCAGAATCCTGGGGACTCCAATGGCGATTCTTGGGTGCCAGGTGGCTGGTTTTGGCATGAAAAGAATGTCAAAACTGGCTGCATGTGTCTTGGAGGACGCATTTGACAGTTAGGGGGGAAATAAACGCATGTTAATAAAGATGCAAGGCAAAATAAATATTTTTTTTCCACATCAGACAGAGTGACTCAGTCTATTTCAGAGGATAAATAGACTAGTAAGGCTGTTTCAGCTCCTGAGAACAGCAGTTGGACACGTCTCATTTCTTTCCTTGTCATTGTGTGTGTGTGTGTGCGTGTGCGTGTGCGTGTGTGTGTGGCAGGGGCAGCAGTCAAATCAAAATTAGTCGTATTTCTTTTTTGTGAGATATCCAGAACATGGTTAAAATCCAAAACCCCTTGACTGGCCTCGCAAGTCTGTAATTCCTTGTTTAAAATCTTTCTGGTTGGTCTGGAAGTGTGTGCTTACGATTGGAAGAAGACCAAGTTAAGAAAGGTAGGGGAGTTGGGCGGGGCGGGGGCGTTACAAAGATTCCACGGGCCCTGACTGACAGATGACATTGTGCTATAATTGTGCAGGGCTTGGGATGGGCTCACGGGGCCCTAAATTCCTGGCGGGGCCCCTGCTGGTAACCAAGAGCACAGAAATGATCTTGTCTCAGATTATCCTCATCTCTGATCCCGTTGCGTCATGAACCGCATGAAGCCTTGAGACTTGGTCGGCTGCACTGTGTCTTCACAAACGCAGCCGGCCAATCGGTGAATCTGCCAAACGCTTTTAACAGTGCCGTGAAGTGAAGGAGAAATGTCGATTGAATAAGGGGCGGCCTGTAGCGTAGCGGTTAAGGTAAATGACTGGGACACGCAATGTCGGTGGTTCTAATCCCGGTGTAGCCACAATACGATCCGCACAGCCGTTGGGCCCTTGAGCAAGGCCCTTAATCCTGCATTGCTCCAGGGGAGGATTGTCTCCTGCTTAGTCTAATCAACTGTACGTCACTCTGGATTACATTACATTACATTACATTACATTATTGGCATTTGGCAGACGCTCTTATAAGAGCGTCTGCCAAATGCCAATAATGTAATGTAATACAGACACTATTTCTGACTTCCATGGACAGCGCGTCCCATGTAAAGTTGTGGCTGGCCTTACGCACAAAATATAGAAGAGATTTATGTGCTTCCAGAAGACACTCAACCCAACACCTTGTTTCTGCCACACCTGTCTGTCAGTACCACCACATTGGAGATAAACTGAACACAGCCTTGGTGTTGCACTGAATTGCACTGCACAGCTGCTAATTGAAGTAATTTATTTTTACTTTTTACTTGGAACAGGTATCCCATTAGTCTAGTGTGCGTGCTTATGTGTTTGTGCTAGCTTGTAAAAACTGTTTTTGAACAGTTGTTGTGTTTGTGATCATTATCGGTATCAATAAATTGTTTGCATGCACGTGTATGCGTACATGTGCTTCAGTGAGTATGTGCATGAGAATGTTCTTTTGTGTGTGTGTGTGTGTGTGTTTGACCCTTCTGATGGTCGAGTGTTGAGCGTTTGTCTTTGAATGAGAGCTCCCTTGTTGTTACCGCCGTGCACATGGCAGAGAGTGTGTGCACCTCCCCGTGTGAGTGTGTGTGCGACTCGAGTGTGTGTAACTGTGAATGAGATCTCCGTCACTGCTGTCCCCCGTGCACATGGCAGAGAGCGTGCAGAGCTGTGCACGTCACACACTCAGACACATGGCACACTGGAGAGACGCTGAGTGGGGAGAGAGGGAGAGGGAGAGAGAGAGGGGAGGGAGGGAGGGAGAAGGGAGAGAGAGGGGAGGGAGAGGAGGGAGAAGGGAGGGAGAGAGGGAGGGAGAGGGGAGGGAGAGAGGGGAGGGAGAGAGGAGGGAGAAGGGAGGGAGAGAGATGGGAGGGAGAGGCGAGGGAGAGAGATGGGAGGGAGGGAGGGAGGAGGAGGGAGGGAGGGAGGGAGAGGGGAGGGAGAGGGGAAGGAGGGAGGGAGAGGGGAGGAGAGGGGAAGGAGGGGGAGAGAGAGGAGAGGAGAGGGGAGAGGAGAGGGGAGGGAGAGGGGAGAGGGGAGGGAGAGGGGAGAGGGAGAGAGGGGAGAGAGAGGGGGGAGGGAGGAGGAGGGAGGGAGAGAGAGGGGAGGGGAGGGAGAGGGGAGGGAGAGGGGAGGAGAGGGAGGAGAGGGTAGGAGAGGGAGGGAGAGGGAGGGAGGGAGAGGGGAGGGAGAGGGAGGGAGAGCGGGGGGAGAGGAGAGGGGAGAGAGAGGGGAGGGGAGGGAGGGAGAGAGGGGAGGGGGAGGAGGGAGAGAGAGGGAGGGGAGCGAGAGGGGGAGAGAGAGGGGAGGGAGAGGAGAGGGGAGGAGAGAGGGGAGGGGAGGGGAGGGGAGGGGAGGGGAGGGGAGAGAGGGGAGGGAGAGGGGAGGGAGCGAGAGGGAGGGGAGGGAGGGGAGGGGAGGGGAGGGGAGGAGGGGAGGGAGAGGGGAGGGAGAGGGGAGAGAGAGGGGAGAGGGGAGAGAGGGAGAGAGAGGGGAGAGGGGAGGGAGAGGGAGAGAGGGGAGAGAGAGGGAGAGAGGGGAGGGGGAGGGAGGAGAGAGGGAGAGAGGGAGAGAGGGGGAGAGAGATGGGAGAGAGAGGGGAGGGAGAGGGGGAGAGAGATGGAAGGGAGGAGCAGAGACACACAGGGCTGTCGAGTCATTTCCCCACAAGCGCTGTCCTAAGATCGGTTTCAGCACAAGAATGTACAGTATGAGTGGCAGATATGCTGATGCAGGGGGGAGAAAGGGAGGAGTCATGACTCATGAGGGGAGTGGCTAGAATAAACAGGTGCAAGTTTCATGTAGATAGCATGTGTTCATTGGCGAAATTGTGTTTATATGCGTGTGTATAATTGCTTTGTTTGAGATGGTATTTGGAAATATTTTAGACACCTTTTTAGAATTAAAATATAGGCACAATTCTATTTTATATACATTTTATAGGTGCATGCAGCACTAGTATACATTTGGATATATTGGAGCATTTGGAGCATGTTACCCTTTATGTTCTAGTGCAAGTGACTAAAACCATACCTGATTTGTATCCATTCATATTGATGAATATTCATATTTAAACGCCTACTCACAGGTGATCATGTTATTGTTTGGAGAGTGACCGCTACAGTTGAATGTATTTGGACTCTACCGCATTGAATAAAAAGATTAACATAATCTGAACTCATATTTAGTGCCTGGCAACAAAGCACAAATTTGCATTTTGGGGAGAGGAAGATGGTACAGACAGTCTGAAGTCTGACCTATAGACGTCTCTACACGCCGGGTATCTTACTTAGTGATGCTCTGCCAGGCATGTACCATAGCCACCTTCAGATCCTGTTTGTTTTAGGGGATCTTTGCCTTCAGCCTGGTCTTCAGGAAGTGAAATGCATGTTGAGTTAGTTTCAGGTCAGGTGATTATTGACTTGGGGCAGTCAGGAACATTCCACTTTTCGACCCTGAAAAACGTCCGGTGAGTTTTGAGGCATCCGGTTGGATCTGAGCGGACAAGCGTTTCTGTACACTTCAGAATTCGTCCTGCTACTGCTGCCAGCAGTCACGTCTTCAAGGAGGTGCCACTCCCAGTGGCAGCCGTGCGTGCTCAAGGCATGACACTACCGACTACTTTTACAGACGGACAGGGGCTTCGGATCGTGAGCAGGCCGTTCTTTTGTCACAGTGTCCTCTCCGTCACTTACTACAGGTTAACGGGTCTGCTCTTTAACTTCACGTTCATGCTTGTATTTGAAATGTGCAAGAGGACAGAGCCAAAACCACTGTCCCAATACTTTTGCATTTAGCTGTATAAATCTCATATTTCAGTAGTTTGATCTGTCAAAAAGTAGCCAGCAGTGAATTTTGCTGCTGGGTTATTCGTGCGGCTGGTGTGTTTTGCGGCTTTCGCTCTCTACTTCGCACTTTTCGGTTACTTCATTTGCGATTGTCCATCAAGTCGCCGCAGGATAATGCTCATTTAATTCGCCTGTGTTTGAAGAGACGAAAAGATTTTAATTTGTCCGCTTTTCATCAGATTAGGTCCGTGTTTTCAGTCCTTTGGATACAAGATGTCACTGTATAGCCCATGCATGGTAAACGTGTGTGTTTGTGTGTGTGTGTGTGAGTGAGAGAGAGAGACGAGGGAGCTCCCAGTCTTCTCTTTCTTGCTTAGTCTTCTCCTAAAAGGCTACACCCACCCCCAATTTTCTTGCGCACCCTAGTGACCCCACCCCTGTGAAAAGCCCCAGGATGCCGAAGGAGCAGGCCTGCACGTTGGAGCGGGGGGGCCGCTCCTCCAGCAAGAATGCCAAGGACAAGAGCAACAGCGCCGCCCTGCTGGCCTCCCGCGGCAGAGCGGGCAGGGAAGAGGAGGCCCGTGGGCGTGCCTCGCAGTGCAGCTCAGAAAAGGATTCTGGGTACTCTGGTGAGGAAGAGAGAATGCGTTTTCACTAATTCATTCATTCATTCATTATCTTTAACCCGCTTATCCTGAACAGGGTCGCAGGGGGGCTGGAGCCTATCCCAGCATACACTGGGCGAAAGGCAGGAATACACCCTGGACAGGTCGCCAGTCCATCGCAGGGCACACACACCATTCACTCACACACTCATACCTACGGGCAATTTAGACTCTCCAATCAGCCTAACCTGCATGTCTTTGGACTGTGGGAGGAAACCGGAGTACCCGGAGGAAACCCACGCAGACACGGGGAGAACATGCAAACTCCGCACAGAGAGGCCCCGGCCGACGGGGATTCGAACCCAGGACCTCCTTGCTGTGAGGCGGCAGTGCTACCCACTGCACCATCCGTGCCACCATTTTCACTAATATGTAACCTTTCTTTTGCACGTGCAACAATGCACATATCCTGTGTCAGTCTGTTGCTCACACACACCAAGCCCAAGCATGTCAGTTCTTTCCACGTACACTCCCACACACGCACTAAACGGGCGGTTCATTTTGTACGCACACACAGTGACACTTGGTATATCAAGTCAGGTCTACTGGATTGTGCATTTTCGTCTCGGTAAACTCAGAATATACTCAACAGAAGAATTTGGGGTTTGCGTGTTATTGTTCACAGACTATCTCACAGTTTGGGTAGTTTTCAGTGCTCTTTCTCTCTCTCTCTCTCTCTCCAGATGCAGGGTCAGACTCACTGGATGACCAGCGTAGCAGTGTGAGCGAGCCCCAGAGGAGAGGAGGGGGTGGGGCTGGCACCCCCCTGCCCTGCCCGGGGGAACTCACCCCCATCTACATCATCAAGAACCTGGTGCTCAAACAGGTGAGTGGGAGAGGGGGGGTCCTGTAGAGCAGGTAAGGTTCATCGTTTCCCTGCAAGAGCAAACCCGCATGTTAATAATACACGTTTAATACTAGAGTCAGCTGTGTCTGCCTTTCCTCCTTCCCCCACCCCCTTCTTTTACCTCTCCATCTCTCCTCCATTTACCGTCACCCCTCCCTCTCTCCCTCGTTGTGTGTCATTCCTCCACTCACCACTCCTTTTTCTTTCATCACTCTCTTCTCTGTATCTCTGTCCTTCTTTTCACCGCCTCCCCCCCTCCCCTTCGCTCTTCGTCCTCTTTCGCCCTTCCCCCCCCCCCCCCCCTCCTCCCCCATCCTCTCTCCCGTTCTCTCCCTATTTTGCTCCCTCTCTTCCCCTTGCTTCCTCTTCCTCTCTAGCCCCTGGCAGTGCAGTCCGGCTCAGAGCAGCTCCTGCCCGGTCAGCTGACCTGGGGGGGCGGGGCTGGCCACAGCTCCCAGGGCCCCGCCCAGCTCCTCTTCATTCAGCAGCCGGGCCCCGCCCCCCTGCGCGTCCCGAAGCCCCCGTCCCGGAGCGGGGGGGAGAGGGGCGGCAACAAGAACGGCAACAAGAACAGCAAGGGGACCATCCTGAGCTCCTACCCCCGCATCGCACCCCACCCCGGCAAGAAGAGCCCGGAGCCGGGCAAGGGGAGCAGCGAGGCGGGCGTGCGCGAGGGGCAGAGCTTGAGCAAGAGGGTATGCGTCGAGGAAAGGAGAGAGGCGGTGTCCACCACCTCCCAGATGCACAAGCACCACCACCACCACCACCACCCCACCAAGCAGCAGGAGGGCCGGCCCCACGCCCACCCCCGAGCCCCCGCCAGCACCAGCGCCCAGCACCGGCCCCACCGCGCCCAGACGCCCCCGGGCCCCTGCCCCTCCGTCTCCAGCTCCCCAGGCCCCCGCCGCAGCGCGGGGTCCCCCTCCGTCTCCAGCTCCCAGGCGGCCGGGGCCCCGAGCTCCCCGGGCCGGCAGCGGCGCTTCCTGAACACGGTGGAGATCCTGAGCCAGTCGGGGCTGCTGGACGCGACGCTGCGCACGCAGGAGCTGCTCCGGCAGAGCGCCGCCACGGAGCGCGACATCGCCCAGCTCCGCCGCCACGCCCAGCTGCTGTGCCGCGCCGCCCGCGCCGGGCCCCGGGCCCCCGAGGCCTGCGGCCGCCTGCTGCGGGCCATGGCCCGGTCCGGCTGCTACCCCGCCCTCAGCGGCCTGGCCCCGGGGCCGGGGCTGCGGCCTGAGGGGGAGGAGGCCGTCGCCGTCGCCGGCGCCGGCGGCAACTCGGCTGCCAATGGGAAGAGCAGCCCGGTCGCCGCCCTCGCCGACCGCGACAATGAAGCCGCCCCGCCTTCCCCTCTCCTTGCCCCCACTCCTGACCCGCCCCTGGATTACCTAGAGGAGGTGCTGCAGGTCGCCCCCAGTCATGGCCTTGCCCCCAGGGACCACAGGGCCAAGTCCCCCCCAGATATCATCATGCCGCCGGACAGCTCAACCAGTGGCTGCCTGCTCTAACGCCCAGCACGGAATGGCCCTCCCCCTCACACAACGCAGTGAAACGCAGTGAAACGCAGTGAAACGCAGTGAAACGCAGTGCCGCTCACCTCGTCAGTTTCTGTCTTAATTGGCT
The DNA here is from genome assembly GCF_963514075.1 of Conger conger. Lineage (NCBI taxonomy): Eukaryota > Metazoa > Chordata > Actinopteri > Anguilliformes > Congridae > Conger > Conger conger. The sequence continues at coordinate 5,470,589 of NC_083772.1, forward strand.
CTTGTTCTGGATGCTTGACTTAGATAATAGAGAGGCGTGAGAAATTTGAAGGCAACAAGAATTGTGACATGCCGCATCACTGTACTGCTTCTTCTCCTGACCTGCTGGCACTTCACAACGCGTTCGCCTGCAGCTTCCTTAAGATGGGTCAGTAGATCCCTTAAGACGGATCAGTAGATCCCTTCAGGGATCGTTCCTGCCCTCCTCGCCTTGTGTGAAACTGCTCTTGACATGATCCGGTTCGCTGAAGAAAAGGAATTCTCTACTGTGTAGCTTCATTTCATTTTGGTCCAGCGAGAGTGAACAGGTGATCAATGGCATCCTCTGTGGTGGGGTGGAGGGTCTCTCCCAACACTGTTCACAGAGCCGTTCTGTTTGAAACAGTCAGAAAAGGGGTGCACTGATGATTTTCAAGACCACACAGGGGGATTTCAGGGGCCTAACCAGGACCTTGAGGTGGGATATTTGGCTGTGCTGTACTTTTGTTTTTTTCTTTTTTCTTTCATTTAGTAATTTAATTGAGGATTCATTTTGGGTGCTTATTATGCTTCTAAATCACACTTTAATTCTTAAAGAAAATATGAAAGACCATTCATTCATTCCCCTCCTAAATTAATTGCAACTGATGTTCTCAGTAGAGAATGAAGTGACATACAGCCATGGATGTGGAATAAAATACTGAGAACGAGTGGAAGCTACAGCCCTGTTTGTGGCCATGATGGCATCCGCCAAACCTGGCCTTTATCCTGCCACACACTCCCCCAACTGAGGTTTGGATCTCAAACTCCAAACATCACATCCAGGAGCAAGGCCACGAGGGAGGGTGCGTGGTGGGGAGAGCTCACAGGAGAGGTCAAACGGACACGAGCCCCACCCTGAGCCCCACCCTGAGTGAAACCGTGTGCTCCTGTACGCTGGACTGTATGGACTAAGCCAGCTCCTGTCTTGGGGAAGAGAGCATCAGTAACATCAGAAGCCACACGAGTGCTGGCAGGTTTTTATAAAAATCAGTGCAGCGATTGCCTCTGAACCTGTTCGAACCTTGATTTGTTTGAATTCCTTAAGACGTTCTTTAGCAAAGGCTGGCCACATTGCCAGAGATGGACTTGCTTTTTCTGACCATTACTGCTTAGTTTTTTCCTTCTTGACACAACAGCCAACAAGCGGAGCGTCAGTCTCATGCAAGACCAAGTTGCGCACTGTAGCTAGTTATTGTTTGGATTCCACAAAGTCTGGAGAGAATAAACGCTTCAGTCTATGAGTGTTTAGAGAGTTTGGGTGCAAGTCTACAACACTTCCTAGCAAAGCTACTGTTTGTATACACAAAAAAAATACAAATAAATAAGCTTCTTCTATCATGGTGTGACAGTCATTTACATGTCATTTTTTTTCAGTATTCATTTAAATTATAACTTATACCATAACAATCTGTCATGAGTTAGGGATTGGAGTGAGTGATGCCTTGCGTGCCTGAGAGTGCGTGAGTGCAGAGAAACGCAATGACTCCATTTTCCTGCTACAACCTTCATTTTGATTGCATGAAGTCAAATTATGAAAAATGTTTCGAGGAAATATTTCCCCCAGCAGTAAGGAGAAACAAGAGTAAGGGAAAACACTGAGAATGTTTTAATACATGCCTTTATAGATTAACACATGGTGGGACCAGTATTCCTAGTACCTGTAGTATGATTTATCTGAAAATCTACTGATATAAAAACATTAAACAATTATCATCCTTCATTTGGCACTTGAATAAACCACATTATCTCCAAAACCTAATGAGGAAACCGATGAGTACTCTAGCATTGGAGCAAAGATTGATTGTCACCAAAATACAACATTTCCTTGCAAAAAAAAAAAGAAATTATGTGCCCGCTATCTAAAACCATAACTGACTAATACTACCCTTTAGATGACTGGATATGATTTTCAGATGCACACTTTTATATAACGTCTTCCACTGTTGAAATGATCAAGTGAAGAGTGCTGGTAAGCGAAATCAGGAGTTTTACCAGGATGTGAGCAATTAAGTGCACAAAAATTCAGACATGCCTTCACTGCAAAAAACAAAAATAGGTCGATCTTAAAGGTACAGTAAGTCATTTTAGACTTCTAACAGTCAAGAGAGGAATAGCAGCAACAAACGCACTCAAACCGCAACACTGTTTATCCCACCCCTTCTCTGTGAGCGTGCTGACGTTTAAATGCCATTGGCTGTGGCAATTGGAACCAATTTTCAACCAATGACCTCTAATTCTTGTACAGTAATACAATGTTTTGGTACAGAGTGCCGGCCTGTCAACTCTGTATTTCGAATTTAAGGACTAAAACACAGGCGGAGGGCGAGTCATCATGTCAGTGAGCCTTTTTCAATGATAGGAAGGGAGTTACAATGGTCTTGTAACAATGTTTTAACACAAAAATCTTACCTATTGTACCTTTAACAAGTATTATAGTTGTTTATATTAAAATCTTATTATCTTCTGCTAAATAATTGCCATTTAGGTTAGAGTTTTCCAGATTTGCCAGTGGGGTAACAGAAGCAAAAAGTAAAAAAGACATTAAAAGAAATGCATGTATTGGCACAACCTTTTATTGTCACTTTATTTACTTTGTGTCGGTCACTCCGTCTCTGTGGAAGAAATCACTTGCTCTCGCTCGTCCATTTGCTGCTCGTTCAGCCGGAGGTCAGGGCGACGCAGGCGAGACAATCGCTGTCAGCGGAAGCATAAAAATAATGGAAGGGTGGATTGTCAACAATGTCATCATTATTATTTTGACAACAAGACCAAAAGAATTTGTGAAATGTGAAGTTTCATTCATTCATTCATTCATTCATTCATTCAGTTATCCCTGTTTTTACCTGAAAATGTGCAAATCTTTCTTATCTAGCATAAAATACGAAGAAATAAGACGATGGTGTGCCGGGTAGCTAGGAGGAAGAATGGAAACAGACTGCACTATAGCATTTTACAAATGACAGACAGACATTGGGCGACATGGCTCAGGCAGTAAGAGCAGTCGTCTGGCAGTCTGGCAGTCGGAGGGTTGCCGGTTTGATCCCCCGCCTGGGCTGTGTCGAAGTGTCCCTGAGCAAGACACCTAACCCCTAAATGCTCCTGACGAGCTGGTTGGTGCCTTGCATGGCAGCCAAACACCATCAGTGTGTGAATGAATGAATGAATGATGTAGGAGCCTAAATGCAGTTTATTTAAGTTAAAATGATTTTACTTTACAATAAGATGAATATATAATTTCTTGATATAAATGTTAAAATGCATTGATTTGCGCTGTAAGGTTAAGACGGGAGTTTAATTGATCCTGATGCCCACTGTTAAGTGCTTTTATTTTGATGTATGTGGATTAGGGAAAAGCAGATGGAGGATTGGGGCGAAATAGTTTTTTGACCTCGCTGTCTCGTTCTCTCGCTCTCTTTACAACTTTGAATTCTATGTATTTTGTGGATAACCTTTTTTATTTTTGTAATGATTGCTTCAAGAATTTTCGAGTAAACAGTTAAATGCAAGAAGTGGACTCGTGGAATATGTTTCAAGTGTTCTGTGTGTGTACAGAGCTTAGTATAAAGGTGCTATATAAATGCCACCATTTACCATTTATCTATCTGCCTTGAATTTGGCTGATTGCATATCTACTGATGTGTGTGTGTGTGTGTGTGTGTTTGTGTGTAATTCGGTAAAACACTGTTGGCCCTGTGTAAGGGGGTGGGACAGTGAAAACAAGGCTATCTTTCTGCACAGCTGTGGAGACACGGGATCCAGGCCTCACCTGTCTGAGAGTGCCAGTGCTGATGGAGAGCTTGACCAGACTCCACCCCGGCACCAGTACAACAGAGGAGAGGGCCAGCAGCCAGCCCAGCACGTACGCCCAGTCTGGATACACATACCAGCGGTTAAAGGTCAGGGGCTGGTACTTCACCACAGAGAAGATGAAGGATCCCTACGGGAGAGGAGGAAGAGTGGAAGGTTTAATAAATGTTACACACACCATGCTGCAGAATTCAGTTTTTCAGTACATATGTTGCAGCACCTGTCTAAAAAGTGCCCTAACATAGAGAATGATTACTTTTTTGCTGAAAAACCAAAACAGAAGTACAAACTTTCCAATTGAACCAAATATCACACAAGATACAAGAGTGGGCTTCTCCTGTTGGGCAGGATGTCCAAAGTAGTTTTCTGCAGTGGCATACTGCAATGCAACATGCTTGAGTTGTGCAATGATGAGGTTGTCCTGTAATACGTGAGTCAGGCAGATGCTCTGTCTCTGGACATCCCACAGTGGGGGTGAGTCAAACTCACCAGGGTCACCAGTGGGGTGAAGTAGAGCCAGCAGAGCTTAAAGATGAGGCTGGGCCGTTCCCCGGTCATGTCCTCGATCACATCCATCATGCGCTCCGCCCCTGCTCCAGGGCAAACAAGTGTAGTGTTGTGTATAAAGGGAACCTCAACTGAGGAACAAAATAAGATGAAATACCAGGGAATGGAAAATTAAGAATATAATTAAGAATTAGAATGATTCCAGTTTCAAAATAGATTTTTTGTTGTTGTTATTCACATGGTTCTCTGGCTTAAAGTCTCTTTTCATGAATGGGTGTTGACTGCTTCCGGTATCCAAGAAGGGGTCTTTGTTTCACGAAACACAATGGCAAGAAAGATAAATGACTTATTCTACCATTCTCCACATGTGAAGTTTTTCCAGTTGAGGCTTGGGCTCCCCTTAAAACAGTTTCCCTGGTTATGGGTATGCACTTTGTTGTACGTCGCTCTGGATAAGAGCGTCTGCCAAATGCCAATAATGTAATGTAATGTAATGTAATGTTTCTCCTGTTTTTGGCAATAAAGGAAAATTAAGAGGAAGTCATTATCCATCTGACAGAATAACATCACGAAGGGTTCACCTGAATTGAGCGGGGTGCAGTAGTGGGGGAAGACCAACCCTCTATGGGGGGCATGCTCTCCCGGGAGAAAATGTAGTCAATTTTAACAGTTAAGTGCATGAATCTGGTGCACTTTCAGAGGAAGAGGCTTGATCAGTGAATAATCCTCATTTACAGTGTATACCCACAATACAATGAGGGTTTTTGACTTTAAATCTGTTGCTGAGGGCCTTGGAAATACAGGCAAACCAAAATAAACACTTCACACCACACCAATGGAGTTACCAACTGAATACGATGCAGTTTACTGCAAGTCTCTACATAAAACGATTGCTGAGATATTGACGTCCGAATGGCACGACGCTTGATTTTACGCTCAACATTATTATGAGAGTAAAACAATATTCATGTTCCCGGGTTACTTTCGTAACTTTTTTATTCATTTTCATCCACCCACTGTAATAATTACTTAGCTAACTTGTAGGATTGCTATTTATTTATTTATAACAAACAAAGTCATAATTAATTCATCTTCTGAGATCAATCTAAAACGGCATAATAAATGCGTCCTCTAGTCTAACTGAACGTAACTTCTTTGCGGCACCATAGTTCACAATTGTCTGTTTCACCAAACGTAATGCCATCACGTAATTCCACCTGCTGCCGGTGACATGAGCTCAACTGCTGAACATTTGTAGCGCTTTTTAAAAATGTATTACAATATTCAACAACAAAATATTAATCTAAGTGTACAATGCACCCTTTTGCTCCCCCGTAGAACCGGGGATGCCATTTAAGTGTCAGTCTTTTTTCTTATTGGCTATGCTTTTCTCTGCCGTGATGTACATATTTAGAATTTAATACATTTCATACATTCTTTTATATATGAAGCTATTTTAATGAACCTCAACTGCACATCAGTTTCAGTTCTTGTTCATAATCCATTCCCATTTGCTGCCATTCTTTTCTTTTTTATTTCCATAGAGCGTTGGATTGGAAAGGTACAGTTTGTTCAAAGGTAGTGTTTTTTGTGCAGTAATGTGTTAATACAGTCAGCTATCTTCCTAAGTGCACTCACCAAACAGCCAGCCCATGGCCAGAACCTTGAACACACACATGAAGAACATACAGGCCCCACTACAGGCATAGTAGTCCAGGAGCTGGAACACATATATCCCCCCCTGGTGGACAGAAAGGGGAATTACAGGAGTAGATATAGGAAAATAAGGTCAGAAAGAGATGTGAGCTTTGTGTGAGCTCTGGAATTGTGGATATCAGATTGATGCAATATTCTTTCATATGGACTGTAGTCTTGAACAAGGTAATCCTGAACTACTTCTATCATCATGCATTATTTAAAATTGGTAGTAATTAAGATATTATCTTTGTAATCTGTACGCCAAAGGAGTCTGTAATGAGGGAAATTAATAGTAAAATAGTGTCTATTTAAATGTATTTCTATCCCAGCTGTCTTCTCACCTGTGTGACCATCACCAGCTGCAAGACGAAGCAGGTGAGGCAGAAGAGCAGGAGGAAGATCTCTCTGCGCCCAGCCCTCCGTAGTAGTTTGGGAAACAGGTCCGTCACCGACGTTATGACCACCTCCACCGTCACAAACTGAAAAGCAGACAGACAGCCCAGGGTTCACCAGGCAGGGAGAGAAAAGGAGAGTGAGGGAAGAGAAGAAAATGAAAGGAAGGGAGAAAGAAAAATGATTAACATACATTAATGTATGTTTAATTACTGTTCTGTTTAACCAATCTGTGAGACTCTAAAGTGGACAGTACTAGCCTACTGTCGGTGTCACCCACTGCAAGCTCACAATGTCAATTCTTATGTCTGTTTAATAATAGAATGTTCAATTAGTCTAATTTGGGTGAGCATCTGTCTTCCCCATGTTAAGTCTACGCGTTGAAATTTTGAATGTCGTGGTCTAATTCAAATGTAATATAATGTACGGTCATGAAATTAGAAAAAGGCATGTAGGCACCACAGAATGAGTTGTCTTGTGTCGGGATCAATTGGATTTAAATTGAGTGAGTATTTTTTATTAAATTCAGGTTAAAGAGTGACGTCACTGGACGTGTTTATTTTAGCTTCGGCTGCCTAGTCCTCCGCTGTCTGTCACTCTCACTCACACAATTCTTCCTCAGTAAATTCCGATTCATAATTAAGTGTTGCACAGTTAGATGGCAAGTGCTGTGCACTCTGGTAACCCAGCATGATGCCTTGCTAGCTCAGCACAGCTTTCCTTCATGACGAGCAAGAACCAAAGGATCCAGAAGTAAACAGGGCCACAGACATTAGTAGTGGCAGCAGTATCACAGACTCAGCAGCCAGGAGAGGCGAGCCACAGCCAGGAAACTGATTACATGAGTGTCCAGGCCCAACAAGATGATCATAATGAAGAAGCAGACGGCCCACAGCTGAGGTAGGGGCATCATTGCTACTGCTTGGGGGTACGCAATGAATGCCAGACCAGGTCCTGGGAGCAGGGAGCAGGGGAGAACAAAGAACACAGGAGGTTGAATGAATGACTCACATGCCCTGACATGACATTCACACATTTCTGCATTTAGCAGACGCTGTTATGCAGAGCACCTTGCACAGGTCCTATTGTTATCAGGTACAATTACACATCATATAAGATACTTCTTTTGAAAATGATAGAAAACTAATTATAACAACGGACAACAACAATAGCAACAACAAATCATAGTCATAATCATTCTTCATTTTTTATCAATGGCGCAAATAAGTCTGGAGCTGGCTGTATGTCCCAAATTTTCTGGTTCCCTGACATGGGGAAATTTATAAAAATGTGCTGTAATTTCTACATGGTGTATAAACTAAGTGTATAAATACTCTTTACTTAAACCTGGGAATGTGCACTCTAACCACATGTGAATTGCTTGATTACAAAAGTGCAGAGTACAGAGCCAAATAATATGTCTTTGTCCCAGGTGTTAGGGAGCGCATCGTATATTTTGCCACCCAGCTTGGGGCTGTATATCTCAAATGCCCACCCAAATCTGTCAGCCGCAGGAGTCAATTGTGTCTCACCCTTTGCAACTACCGGGTACCGTCAGCACTGGCACGGTCTGGTTTCTGGGTTTAATGCAAGGCCATGAGGCTAATCCATGCACCACAGTGTGGAGCTTCAACCGAATGAGCCATCCAGCAGCCCGTTTACTTATATTTTTATATATTTGTCACACCTTCATCATTTGTCTTGACATACTGTACCTGATTCTGCCACTTCCTCTATGGGGACACCCTGCTCATGGGCCATGAACCCCAGCACAGAAAAGACCGCAAATCCTGCCACCAGGCTGGTCCCGCTGTTCAGCAGACACAGCGATATACTGTCCCTGTAAAAACACCACCAGGAGGCTAAACAATCTCTGACCAGACCTCACTGTAGCATTTATTATCTTCCAAGGTGAAAGATAAGTGCAAGTGTTCGCTGCTAAGTGGCATGCAGGATGTGTGTTGGTATCTGAGTATTACACTGGACAGAGCTGCATATTTATGGTTAAAAACCTGACTGTTTTCCTCTGCATTTCTGCCCTTGTGTACTTACTTGTAGCAGTTGTTGTTGTAGGTGTTGTAGCTACCCAGAACAGTCAGAGTACCCACTCCAACACTGTAGGAGAAGAAGATCTGAGTTCCTGCCTCCATCCACACCTGGAGTGACATCACAAACACATTGAACACATTGGGTGTTGCTTAACACAGAGGGAAAAATGTGTTCCCTGGCTGAGTGAAATTAGGAAAGAGACATTTTACTGTGACAAGGTGAAAAGGTCCAGCTGGTGTTATGGAGTACCTACCTGTGGGTCTGCCAGGCGGGAGGGGTCAGGGTACAGGTAGAACTCCACTCCCTGCAGAGCTCCAGGTAGAGTTAGCCCTCGTATCAACAACACCAAAAGCATCACGTATGGGAAGGTAGCTGTGAAATAAACTGCCTGGTGAGAGAGTGAGTATTTCTTTTAGAATTATGCGTATGGAGGATGAGAAATGCCAAAATTAGGAAATTAGGAATAAATAAATGCATAAAAGTGTGTGAAAATAAATAAATGTCTGTTTAGTTTATACAGTTTCACTTTTGACTCATCTGTCCATAGAACATTATCCCAAAAGGTTTGGGGATCATCCAGGTGCTTTTACAATTGTGAGATGAGCCTTGGGACTGTATTTTCCGGAATCATTATTACCTCTCATGTCAATACCTTTAAGGTCAATGCATATTGAGCAGGTTGTATTGGAAATTTTCGAATATATATATAAATTTGGGGCCAATCAGATGCCTCCCTGATGGTATTGCATGATGGTTAAGTATCTGCCTGTACTTCTCAGCATTGAGGAGACCATTAATTTTGATCAAATCCCCAACTCCTATTGCAGAAATGCAGCCCCAAACTTGCAAGGAACCTCCACCATGCTTCACTGTTGCCTGCAGACATTCATTCTTGTATCGCTCTCCAGCCCTTCGGTGAACAAACTGCATTCTGCTACAGCCAAATATTTCAATATTTTATCAGTCCAGAGAACCTGCTGCCATTTTTCTGCACCCTAGTTCCTGTGTTTTTGTGCATAGCTGAATCACTTGGCCTTGTCTTCATGTGGGAGGTATGGATTTTGGCCACAATTCTTCCATGAAGACCACTTCTGACCAGACTTCTCCGCACAGTAGATGGGTGTACCTGGGTCCCACATGTTTCTGCCAATTCTGAGCTGATGGCACTGTTGGACATTTTCCGATTGCAAACGGAAGTAAGCGTGCTGTGTCTTTCATCTGCAACACTAAGTTTCCTTGGCGGACCAGCACATCTGGAAATCCCTGTGCCTTGAAATTTCTGCCTGAGAGAGACCTTGCTCATGCAGTATAACTACCTTGTGTCTTGTTGCTGTGCTCAGTCTTGCCATGGTGTATGACTTCTGACATTAAACTGTCTTCAGCAACCTCACCTTGGAAGCAGAGTTTGGCTGTTCCTCACCCAGTTTTAACCCTCCTACACAGCTGTTTCTGTTTCAGTTAATGATTGTGTTTCAACCTACATATTAAATTGATGATCATTAGCTCCCGTTTGGTATAATTGGTTAATCTCACATCTGACTACAAAATCCCTGACTTTGTGCAAGTGTACCTTGAAGAAGTGATGGCAAAGGGTGTTCAAACCAAATATTGATTTGATTTAGATTTTTCTTCTGTTCACAGCGTTTCGTTAATCGATAAAAACGCAACTATTAACATTTCTATTTTTAAAGCATTCTTACTTTACAGCATTTTTTCACACCTGCCTAAAACTTTTGCATAGTACTGTATATACGCACAGTAGCACTTTATTAGGTATTTATTAGACGTATTTTTAAGAATTCTACTGCTGTAGTCCATCGAGTTCAAGTTATGATGCGTTGTGTGCTCAGAGATGCTCTTCTGCATACCAATGTGACTGTTGTAATGTGTGGTCATTTGTGTTACTGTGACCTTCCTGTCAGCTCAGACCAGTCTGTCTGGCCATTCTCCTCTTACATCTCTCATTAACAAGGCGTTTCTGTCTGCAGAACTGCTGGTCACTGGATTTCTTTTTGTTTTCGCACCATTCTTTGCAAACTCTAGAGACTAGTGTGTGTGAAAATCCCAGGAGATCAGCAGTTTCTGAGATACTAAAACCACCCTTTCTGCCACCAACAATCATTCCATGGTCAAAGTCACTTAGATCAAATTTTTTCCTCATTCTGATGGTTGATGTGAACATTAACTGAAGCTTCTCAGTTGTATCTACATGATTGTATGCATTGCACTGCTGCCATGTAATTGGCTGATTCCATAATCACATGAATAAATTGGTGTAATAAAGTACAAATTTTCCTAATAAAGAGCTCATTCCTCATGTACTCCTAAAGTCCCGTGTTCCTCTGAAAATAATCGATTTGGTTGTTGATTCAAAGAGAATATTTGATTGAATCCTCAGCAGCCTGCCCAGTCGTACATGTTGTTTGAAGTAGACCACCATAGTTACATTACCTGTAGCAGGTATTAATGCATTGTGTGTTGGAAGCCTTGTCAGTGCATAGGTCAAGATAGATGGTCTTGGTGCTCGTGTGAATCACCTGTCTTTTTCAGCTTTTGCCAAACATTATGACATTATCTCTCACTTCACATTGAATCTTATTTTAATAAAGAAAATAAAACCACGGAAGATCATAACACAGGCTATCAAACTGCATATATCACATTTATTACATGTATTATGCCAAGAGATTGTAGTACATTTTAAGTAGGCCGGACATGCATGCATTGCATGAATGAATGCCTCAAAATGAGCAATATACCATAGACTGGGCTGCAACTTGTGCCTTAGTCCTGGGACCTGTCTGACTGGAAAATAAAAATACGCTACACCAAATTGGCAATGAGCTGCTCACTCTTGACTGACACACCCCGAGCGGGGTGGCCTGTAGCGTAGTTGTTAAGGTAAATGACTGGGACAAGCAAGGTCGGTGGTTTGAATCCCAGTGTAGCCACAATAAGATCCGTACAGCCGTTGGGCCGTTAACCCTGCATTGCTCCAGGGGGGATTGTCCCCTGCTTAGTCAAATGAACTGTATGTTGCTCTGGATAAGAGTGTCTGCCAAATGCCAATAATGTAATGTAATGAGCTGTGGCTCAATTGCCAGAGGCTTCTGGATTATCTGGAATATACAAAATTAATGAATCAATCAGGCCAGCTCACAACACGCCAGGCACTGGCCAGAAATTATGGCCCTTGGTGTTTCTCTTGGTTAGCACTGGTTTCCATCTCGCTACACTCATAAATTCCAACGTTGGAAGGTTCTTTTGATGTTATTTTGGGATCACGTGTGACTTTCTGGTTAGTTCAGACTATGCCCTTGGAGGAATTATGGCAGGCCAGCCAGTCCTCTGGAATTCTTCTCCATCTGGAGATAATGGTTCTGGCTGTGGTTTGATGAAGTGCCAGAGCCTTAGAAATGTAACCATTCCCAGACTGATATATTTCAACCGCTATTTTTTGCATCTTCTGGAGTTACCTTTTATCATGGCGATTTGAGTTAAGTTCCGCACCTATCGCTACATGTTGAGCGTTTTACATGATCTCACTCTGCGGAGAGTCACCTGGGTAAGGAAATTCTTTACTTATCTCTCTCAGTAAATCAGGGACAGACCTTGCCTGTAGACTTCACTCCCTTCCAGATGCAGAAGTAGCAGATGACCCACATAGTGATGAGGCACAGGAGCAGCTCCCACCTCACACTGCCCACCTCCTCAATGCCCCCCGAGATCAGCAGCACACGTCTCCTGGGAGGGAAGCAGAGATTTATTAGAAAAATGTTATATTACAAAATGAACCCTAAAAAAACCTTAACCCTAGCCCCACCTCACCCAAACCATAACACTAACATTACATTTTAATGATAATAAATGTAGAAAATTAAGCAAATTACACAAATTTCACAAATGAAATAAATACTTAAATGATCAAAAATTCAAAAGATTAAAAAAAAATAAAAAATTGGGAAATTACAAAAATTGGGAAATTAGGAAATAAAACATTCTCCCTAAACCCTTACCCTAACCCTCACACCAACCCTTAGCCTAAACCCCATCACCCTCACCCTCACCCAGATAACATAATATTTTAATTATCAAAAATTTAGAAAATGACAAAAATTTAGAAAATTAATGATATGGAAAAATAGAAAAATTCCATTAAGAAACATTAAGAATATATATATTTTTTTAAACCACGAAAATTCATTAAAATTATATATATTATATTATGAAATTAGGAAATAAAACATTCTCCCTAAAAAAACTCTCACCCAACCGTAAGCCTAAACCCCATTACCCTCACCATAACCCTAACACTAACATTATGTTTATAATGATCAAAAATGTAGGAAATTCCAAAAATGACAAGAAATGAACATATACAAAAATTAGAAAACATATACAGAAATTACAGAAATGACAAAATAGTGAATTACATTTAAATTATAATGAATGGAGAAAATTCCAAAAATTCCAAAAATTCCAAAATTCCAAAATTCCAAAATTCTTTCATTATGTTTTAATTATCAAAAATGTAGAAATGCAGAAATTACAGAAATTACAGAAAAAAACAGAAATGGAAAAATTCCCTAATTCTTTAAATACATTGAAATCAAATAAATACAAAAACATTACAAAAAATGAAAATTTAGAAATGAGAAAAATTATGAATAAAATGACAAAAGAGGCAAAAATGAAATGCGAAAAAAAAAAAAAAAAAAAGTGTATTAGGAAAATAGCAAACATTCTCCCTAAAAAACCCTAACCATAATCCTTACCCTCACTCCAACCCTAACCCTAACCCCCATTACCCTCACCCTAACCCTAACGCTTACATTATGTTTTAATTATTAAAAATGTAGAAAATGACATGAATGACAAATTATCCAGAAATTCATATATACGAAAATGACAGAAATTACAGAAATTACAGAAATGAAAATGACAGAAATTCCAGAAATTGCAAAATAGTTAATTACATTTAAATTACAATTTAAAGAAACATTACAAAAAAGTAACACATTTGGAAATGAGAAAAATTACATATAAATTTAAAAATTACAAAAATGTAATGTCATGAAATTAACCCTAAAAAAACCTTAACCCTAACCTTTACCCTCACCCCAACCCTAAACCTAACCCCACCTCACCCAACCCTAACATTACGTTTTAATTATAATAAATGTAGAATTCTAAAATTCTAAAAATGACAGAAATTACAGAAATTAAAATGACAGGAATTCCAAAATACATTTAAATTATAATGAATGGAGAAAATTCCTAAAAAATCTCCCTAAGAAACCCTCACCCAACCCGAAGCCTAAACCCCATTACCCTCAGCCTAACCCTAACACTTACATTATGTTTTAATGATCAAAAATGTAGAAAATAAATGACAAATAATTCCAGAAATTACATAAATTCCCAAAATTCCAAAATATTTAATGACATTTAAATTATAATTGAAAGAAACATTACAAAAAAAAATTAAAATTTGGAAATGAGAAAAATTACATATTAAAAAATTACAAAAATTACAAAAATGTTTAAAAACATTTATTTAGAAATTAACCATAAAAAACCCCTAACCATAACCTCACCCCAACCCTAACCATAACACCACCTCACCCTAAAATTACATTTAAATGATGAATAATGAAAAAAAATTACAAAATGACAAAAATTCTTAATTTTTTATTTTTAAAAACAAATAATAAAAAAGAAAAAACTATAAAAATGACAAAATACAAAAATTCATTAAAATTAATTATATTAGGAAATGAAACTTCCTCCCTAAAAACTATAACTATAACCATTACCCTCACCCTCACCCAACATTATGTTTTAATGATCAAAAATGAAGAAAATTCCAAAAAATCCAGAAATTACAGAAATTACAGAAATTACAGAAATTACAGAAATGAAAATGAACTCCCAAAATTCCAAAATAATTAATTACATTAAAATGGTAATAAAAATAACATGATTTTTTAAATTTATTTAGAAATTAGAAAAATTCCATTAAAAAAATTAAGATTTTTAAAAATGTATTTAAATGACAAATTTTATATTACGAAATTACCCTAAAAACCCTAAAAAAATATATAATCCTAACCCGTACCCTCACCCCCAACCGTAACCCTAATCCCACCTCACCCTAACACTAACATCTCCCTAAAAAACCCTAACCCTAACCGTAACCCTCAACCAACTCTAACCCTGAAAATTATATTTTAATTATCAAAAATGTAGAAAATGACAAATAAAATCCAGGAATGAAAATATACCAAAATGAAGAAAATGACAAAAATGACAAAAATGACAATGACAATATTATAATTTTATAATGAATTACAAAAATGATTCAATTAAAAATAGGAAAATTACAAAAACAAACAAAACTTTTCTTTATGTAAAAACTTACAAAACTTACAGAAATTCCAGAAATGAAAAAATGAATTGCTCAAATTCCAGAATACTTCAACTATATTTTATATGAATTATGAAAAATGTAAAAACATTTAAATAATAAAAATTTATAAAAATTATGAATATTAGACAAAATTACAAACATTACCAGAAAATAACAAAATACTAAAATTCATTAAAATAAATGATAATAAGAAATTAGGAAATAAAACATTCTTCCCAAAATTTTAAAAATAAAAACTTACAAAACTTACAGAAATTCCAGAAATAAAAAAATCGAAATATTCCAGAGTACTTAAACTATAACTCATATAAATTATCACAAAAAAAAACTATTTACCCTCACCCTAACCCTCAGACTAACATTATATTTTTATTATCAAAAATGTAGAAAATGACAAAAATGTAGAGAATTACAAAAATGTAGAAAATGACAAAAATGTAGAAAATGACAAAAATGTAGAAAATGACAAAAATGTTACATTAAAAATCCAGAAATGAAAGAATACAAAAATGAAGAAAATTTAATATTATAATTTTATAATGAATTACAAAAATTGGAAAAAAAAATATATTTATGTCGAAAATTACAGAACTTACAAAATTCCAGAATACGTAAACAATAAAAAAATATTTAAAAAGATAAAAAAGGAATAATTGGAAGATTAAATATGAATATTACAAAAATTACAAAAAGTACAAAAAAATTACAAAATACAAAATTCATTAAAATAAATTATATTAAGGAATTAGGAAATAAAACATTCTCCCAAAAAAAACCCTAACCCTATCCCTTACCCTCACCTATCCCAAAACCTCAACCTCATTACCCTCACTCTAACATTATATTTTAATGATCAAATGTATAATATACGCCGTATCCGTCATCTCCTGACTGAGAAAGCCACCCAGCTCCTAGTCCAGGCGCTCGTCATTTCCCGCCTGGATTACTGCAACTCCCTCCTAGCCGGTCTCCCAGCGTGTGCCATCAAGCCCCTCCAGCTGGTCCAGAATGCTGCAGCCCGCCTGATCACCAATCAGCCCAGGTCGGCTCATGTCACCCTGCTTCTCATTGGCCTCCACTGGCTTCCCATTGCCGCACGCATCCGTTTCAAGGCCCTAGTGTTGGCATTTCAGGCTGCTAAGGGGACTGCCCCACCTTACATACAATCCCTGATCACTCCCTACTCCCCAGCTAGACCACTCCGGTCTGCCAGCTCTGGTCGCCTTACGGTTCCCTCTCTACGTGCACCTGGCGGTCGAGCTGCATGTTCACGCCTGTTTTCCGTTCTGGTTCCTCAGTGGTGGAATGACCTGCCTACCACTGTCAGAACAGCAGAATCCATCCCCCTATTTCGACGCAGACTCAAAACCCACCTTTTCAAACTCTACCTTAGTCCTCCCTCCTGATTTCCCCTGCCCCTCCTTTCTGATATCCCTATCCTTGTCTAACCCCCCCCCAAAAAAAAAAAAAAAAAAAATTCTGATGACAACTATGTTTAGAACAGCATTTTCTGTGTATTTTGCTAGTTCCTGGATGTGATGCTCTGACTTATGGTAGAACCTATGCACTTGTAAGTCGCTTTGGATTAAAAGCGTCTGCCAAATGACTAAAATGTAAATGTAAATGTAAATGTAAATGTAAAAAAGCGTAGAAAATGAAAAATTCCTAAAAATTCCCAAAATTCCCGAATACTTAAACAAAAAAAAAAAGTTAGAACATTTTAATATTTAAAAATGTAAAGAAAGGAATAATCGGAAGATTAAATATGAATATTACAAAAATTACAAAAAGTACAAAAAAATTACAAAATACAAAAATTCATTAAAATAAATTATATTTTAATGATTAAAAGCGTAAAAAATGAAAAATTACTAAAAATTCCCAAAATTCCAGAATACTTAAACTATATTTTATATTAATTATCAAAAATAAAAAGTTAAAACATTTAAATATTTAAAAATAGAAAAAAAATGGAATAATCAGAAAAAATAGGACTATTACAAAAATTACAAAAAGTACAAAAAAATTACAAAACACAAAAATGCATTTAAATAAATTATATTAGGAAATTAGGAAATAAAACATTCTCCCTAAAAAAACCCTAACCCTAGCCCTTACCCTCACCCAACCCTAAGCCTCAACCTCATTACCCTCACACTAACCCTCAAAACATTATATTTTTATTATCAAAAATGTAGAAAATGACAAAAATGACCAAAAAATCCATAAATGAAAATATACAAAAATGAAGAAAATTACATGAATTACAAAAATTAGAAAAAAATGACAAAAATGACAAACAATGTTTTATTATAATTTTATAATGAATAATTATTTTCAATGTAGAAAATTACAAAACTTACAGGAATTCCAGAAATGAAAAAAGATTCCCAGAATTCCAAAATACTTAAATAACATTTAAATTATAATAAATTACAAAAATTTAAAAAATAAAATAAAATTGAGGTTTACATAGGTTCTGTAAACCTATGAAAAGACTGCAATAGGTTTACATCGCAAAGCACTTCCTTACACTCGCCTAATGGAACCGTTTTTGAGAACACATTAGGCTTCTGACATATATTTTAGCCATGGCAATTATCATCTTTCTGATCGGCGTGTTTCAGGGGGAGACAGGGCACAAAGGACAAGTTTAGGTTTTCACATAATAAAAATAAATACGCGTATATTACAGTAAATATCTTTCATCCACAAAGAAGATCCAGTACATGTCTTTGCTATATATATATATATATAACAGTCTACAGTCTCTATGTTGTCTAACTAAACTCATATGACACCGTTAATGCATGATGACCCTGGTGTAAATGCTATGACCAGTCTGAAATGACCAGCTACCAGCTGTTTCAAAACATCTTGAGCTGGTCAAACCATGTTAACTACAGATGTGGTCTGAATTGCTCAACCAGCTACCAGCGGTTTCAAAACCTAGCTTGAGCTGTTTTTTTCATGAGGGGAATATCTCTGAAGAAATGGATGAGAGCAAGTGCTATGTATAACAGAGTAAGTACATGGCATACATGGAATATACACTCAGTGATCACTTTATTAGATAGACCTGTGCACCAGATTGTTAATGCAAATATTTAATCAGCCAATCATGTGGCAGCAACTAAATGCATGATTGGCTGATTAAATATTAAGTCATTATTAAATATTAATCTGTTGTTCAGTCCAAATGTCAGAAAGGGGAAGAAATGTGACTTTGACTGTGGAATGATTGTTGGTGCCTGACAGGGTGGTTTGAGTATCACTGAAGCTGTTGATCTCCTGGGATTTTCACGGACAACAGTCTCTAGTGCAGGGGTACAAAACTCCTCTCCTGGAGGGTTGGTCTGTGAGCTGGTTTTTGTTCTAAGCAATTACCTTAATTTCTTTTTCTGACAGCTCTATAAATGATGTTGGTTCACTTCTGTACTTGAGCACAGTAAAATCTTTTGGATACACTTGCAGTCTGAAGCTGTAACTGGTACCTTTGCAAATATCTGATCAATTCATTATTTAGCTAATTAAATAATGAACAGCAGAATTTGGCACAAAATCCTGAAAGGGATCGGCCCTTGAGGTGTGCCCCTTCTCGAGAGTTGATGTCAGCCAGCACACTTACTCCCAAAACTCGGTGGCTGCAGAAGAGGAGTTGTTGGGCTGTTTGGTCCTGTTTGCAATGAGGTTTTGATTGGAGAAGTCCACACAGTGATCTGAAGCACAGAGAGTAGCCTTTCCTAAATCATCAAAACATACTCATCACACACTGCAGCTGAGATATTTTAAACAGTCATAACTGTCGCAGCAAACGAGTCATTCTGATACTGTTGAGTCTGATGTACTTAGTATATGCAGACAGCCATTATTAATCCAGGCTTTATACAACGGATAGGACCGGTCCATTGTCTCTAATGGTCAGTTCGTGTCCCAGCCAAGCCAATATCCACAATACATGCTTGGCTAAATGGAATGTTCAGAAATCATTTAGTATTACTCCGCATTTGTAGATCACCGTTATCTAATTTGTACCTAAAATTAACCTAACCTAACGTTATCGTCATTTAGCCATACCGCTGCTTAGCAACCAAGAAACTACTGTTCAGTAGTTCCACTAAAAATTGTCTTTCTTTTGTGAATTTTTGAAAGATAAATGTGGTAACCGTTGTATGAAAGCGTTATGGAACAAGAACCCGTGGTATATTGTGAATATTGGCACAGCTAGTAGGGTAGTGAGGCACTATTGATATTTAGTGTAAGGAAAGCAATGCAAAACTAATTTCTTACAAAATCAATACTCTTATCCAAATATGGTATATCATATACAGTGCAGTCCTTAAGTATTTGGATAGTGACACAATGTTTGTAGTTGGGGCTCCAGAGCATTGGATTTGAAATGAAACGATGTAGACGGTCAGCTTTAGTTTGAGGGTATTTACAGACATATCAAGTGATCTATGTAGGAAGCATGGCCCTTTTTAGTTTGAGACCCCCTGTCTACATGTCTGCAGTGTGAAGGAGGAGTTAGAGCACTTTACACCACATTTCATACTTTACCTGAGTTCCAGGTGTTGGAGCAGCTGGCCCAGGGCAGCTCAGAGCTGAACGAGAAGTACAGGTAGAAGAGGGCCCAGGCCAGGATGATGATGTAACACATGCAACTGTAAATCAGGATCAGCTGACCTCCATAGCCAACCCCTGTGACACAAACGGATACTGTACACATAGCTATATACACATACACAAACTCAATTAACTGCTGGCAATGCCAATCATTGGTTTTAACAGCTACTTTGTGCAATAAATGGTTATGAACATGCTTGCTGTGGTTTCTCTTCATATTTGTGTTCCTGATTATTTCACTGATGCCTTCTGCTTTGAGAGACACTCTGGACAAGAGCATCTGACAAATGGCAGTAATATATCGTGACTATTTCCTCCCGTATGATTATCCCATTTCTCCCTGTAAGAGTAGAGTCCACCTCTTTGCATATGATGGTTGTTCTCGAGGTATGCTTTGGATCATTGTCTTGCTGGAATACCAAACCTCTTCAACATCAATGTCTGGACTGACCTTTCAATTTCATGATATTTGGTGGAATCCATTATTCCTTCCACTCGCACAATATTTCCTGTGCCCTCAGCTGCCACACAACCCCAAAGCATAATGGATCCATCTACATGGTAAACATGGTCAATTTTGGTTTTGTCAGTCCAAAACACATTATTCCAAAAGTCTTCAGGCTTCTCAATGTTTTCTTTTGCATACTTCAGATGGTTAATTTTGTGTGGAGGTCTTTCTTTCTGGCAACTGTACCATGTAGGGCTTTGTTGTTGTAGTGGAGGCAGAAATACTGGGGGTTTTCAAGACCAGGCTTGGTACGTTGCTAGATACAATTTAGCTTTTAGGCAACTAAGCAGTAGATACACTTTGGGGTAAGAAATGGTGAGCACTGCTGGGCTGAACATTATGTTATGTTATGTTATGTTTGAACGTTATGTCACGTCAGAGGTTTCTGGCCTCTCACCCTCAGCCAATGGGCACAGCTTCCTCCAGCAGGTGATGGCCCCCTCCTGGGTGTACTGCCCCATGGCAGTCTCCAGCAGGAACAGGGGTATCCCACAGGTCACCACAAAGACCAAATATGGCACAAGGAACGCTCCTGCAGATACACCCACAATCAAAGGTAACGTTTCACTGAAATTAATATGTTTAGTTCCATGAAGCCAACAATCTGAAACAATAGCCGTGCATGAATCAGTGCACTTGCCTACAATTGAGTATGCTTACATAGTACAGTGGATGAGAAAGTTGTTAAGTAGGTGAAATAATCTCTAAATGTAGTGTACTTAAGATCCCTAATAAAGCTCACTGAGTTATTTGCACTCATACACTCACACGTACTCACTCAGAGGTTCACGTTCACTCATACTCACACTCACACTCTTACTCTCACTAATATTCCGACTCACCACCGCCGTTCTTGTAGCAGAGGTATGGGAACCTCCACACGTTTCCCAGCCCCACTATGTTCCCTGCCACCGCCAGGAGGAACTCCACCTTACTCCCCCACTGACCCCTCTCCTCCAATGGCCTTTCTGCAGTCTTCCTCTCCTTTTTCATCTCTTCTTCCTCTGGCATATTCCACTCTTACTGTCTGCCCTTCTTCGGTGCTCTCCGGTGCTGGTCTTGTCCTTACTAATGAGTGACAGGTCCATATTAAAGAATCACCATGTCATGCTACGCGGAGCAGAGGAACCAAAAGCAGACATGGGGGTGTGGAAAAAGGCAGGTTCACTGGCAGATGAAGGGACAGAGAGAGCGTAATCCAAAACAGGCCAAGATCAAAAACCAGGGGGTCAGTCCACAGAGGCAAAAGTACAAGAGCTGATCCAAAAGAAGAGACCAAAAAGCAGGCAGGGGTCATAAACAGGAATTCCAGAAACAAAACCAAACCGACAGGAAAATACCAGGACAGAATGCCAGAAGGGCAAGGGCCCGGGAAACAAGGACTCGGGAATAAGGGGGCTAGAACTGGGGGAAGGAATGAATGGGTACGGGACTCAAAACAGGACGAGATGAACTAGCAAGGTGTAACTGAAAAGGACAGGTATAAATACACAGGGGAATGAGACAAACTAGGCAGGGCATGGGAGTGAGGGTGGTCTAACAAATAAACATCAGGTGACACATAACGAGGGGGAAACAAAAACGCGGACTGGATTCACAAAGACACATGAAATACAAATGGCTCTGGACAAGGGAGTAGACAATTGCACAGAATCAGGAGATGTAGTGATAAGTAGAGACAGGTGCGAACACTTTGCTGAAACTAAGCAAGTAATCAGTGATAGAATAGGGAGGCGGAGTTACAGAACAGAATTTAAACTGGAGATGCGTTAGTAAGTTAATTACGTGATTTAAATTACACATACCCAAAACTAGTGATAGTTAGTTTGTTAGTTTGACGAACATTTTAGTGTTAGTATAATTAGTACTGTACAAATTCTATGTTAGTTGGGATTAGTATATTAGTGCTATCTACAAACATGAAATGTAGAGAATGCAGGAAGTAAGGAATGCAAGATTGGGAGGAAGGTTGAACCCCGGAACTACCGTAGACACCCGAATAGTGGAGCACGCAGACAGGGGAGTGACTCTGGCTCAGACTCAGACATCACAGGGGAAGATGAGTGCAAAGACTAATGAATATAAACAGAAAAATAATAAATTACAAGAACACTATGATAAACAATGATAAACTAACAGACAGAACTCAGTAACATAACACACCATCAATTAAACATTATGTTGAGCTATTCAGAAACTTTATTTTCACAATCATTAATGTTGAGTCGGGAAGTTTTCAAAGCATGTGTTTCTAGTTTCCACGGATCTAGGGAAGATACACTTACCGAGCACTTTATTAGGAACATCTTAATTGTATTACACCTACTTATTCATGGAATTATCTAATCAGCAAATTGGAAGGCAGCAGTGCAATGCACACAATCATGTAGACCCGGGTCAAGTGTTTCAGTTAATGTTCACATCAACCATCAGAATGGGGAAAAAATGTGATCAAAGTTACTTTGACCATGGAATGATTGTTGGTGGCAGGGTGGTTTCAGTATCTCAGAAACTCCTGATCTCCTGGGATTTTCACAAACACTAGTTTCTAGAGTTTGCAAAGAATGGTGCAAAAAAAACAAAACAAAAAGAAATGAGCAGACCAGTGAGCAGCAGTTCTGCAGACAGAAATGCCTTGTTAATGAGAGACATCAGAGGAGAATGGCCTGAGCTGACAGGAAGGTGACAGTAACACAAATAACCACACATTACAACAGTGGTATGCAGAAGGGCATCTCTGAACAAACAACACATCATAACTCTGAGTCGATAGGCTACAGCAGTACAAGTCTAGAAAATAAGTCTAATAAATGCCTAATAAAGTGCTCACTGAGTGTATATTATTTTATTTATTTTCTGATTCTCCAATTTAGTATTTGTTGCCTTCTATTTATTATTTTATTCCTCCAGTATATTTGGGGATCTGCAATGAAATGGCAGTGCTTGGTTTAGGGACATTGGAGGAGCAGATTAAGTCAGAATACAGTTCTGATGATGATGGATGGAGGGTCAGACAGGTAAACACAGCAGCTCCTTTGTTAGATGTGGATGATGATAAGTGATAATGAAAGTTCAGATGGGGAGCATACTGTGGAGACAGGGTGAAGTACATCTATTCTATTCACTTTGTTCCAGAAGGGTTAGATTACCATTCGGGACAAAAATAACACCAATAATTACACACAGAGTTTGTACAAGTGGAACACATAATCCTGTTAATGGGGCCATCACATATGAATGTGGAGATCAGCAGGTTGATTGAGTTACTGACCTGGCTGCCATTGTGCAAGTGCTACAGTGAATGCACTCACCAAGTGACAAAGACTGTTGTAAATTATTACAATCAGTTACTATTCCGTTAGAATTTGTACAGGGTCATGGAAATTGAAGGTTAAGATTAAGGTTAATAAGCAAAGCTGTGGGTTATTGTGTTATTGCTGACATGAATATAAAATTCTTCAGTTTGTACCTTCGGAGGGACAGAATCCCACTGATTTTCTTTGACCATTTGTAGGTGTGTACAATCGCAACAGAGGTGGCGGGGCCAGAGCACTACTGGCAGGTGATGACCCAATTTTCTGAAGTTTGGTAAACATTAAGTATAAAGATTGTGTTTCCCCTACCTGCCAACATTTATTATTACAGTTTAATAGGGAATTGAGTGCACAGCCATCCAGACGGCACATAGGCAGAGAGATCCAGGACTGTTTAACGGCATTGAATGAGACTTAACTGAGTTCATCCCCCAAACAGAGCCTTAGGAGACGATTGCTCTGCAAACAGTAAGGGTAATTTTCTTAATTGATTCTTAATAGACAATGTGTGTTCACAAAAAGACAATCACATGATTACAAATAACCTTTTAGTGTTAATCCGTATTACTATTAGATCACTTGGTGAATTAAATGCTTATTAGGAGCCTTTCTCTGTGTCTCTCCCAGCAGATAGCCTTTGACCTTAAGTCTCTGCTTCTCAGCTAGCACATTCCGATCTTACAGCAAGATCAACAAGGGGTATTCAGAAGACAAAATACTGATAAATGTTCATGGCCAGCTTCATGTCTTTTTGTTTTGGTAAAGCCGCCCCTTCTGGAAAAGTGTGTATAATGTTACTATGTCTGATTCAAATCAGAAAGCCGGTAAGCTTTGTCACTTTCTGTCATTTCTTTGCAAATAAATACGAAGGTTAAACTCAAGTATAGCGATCATTGTTTTTACTGGGATCTGTTTCATCAGACAATGCTCACCTGTGAAATGTTAAAAAGGGCATTTTTCCCTAACACACTGAATACGTGTCAGGCCAAATTTCATTGTTCCAACTGTGGGACCTTGTACAACACTGTTAATAAATCAACCTATTCTGTAATTTGTGATTGTCTGCCTGTATTGTCGGCCAGTATCACTGGAGTCATCTCACAGGACTTTTTTACGTAATGAAAGGTGTAAATAACTCCCTGGGTCTGTCTTATGCCAGTCTACACTGCTCAGATGAGGAACATTTGTACCCCTGATGCCAGTGAGTCCAACATGCAGGTGGGATGATACTCACCTGGCTCCTGAATGAATTAAATGTGATTGCTGGTGTCCATGCTCCAGGTGAAGAAAGCAGGTCAACACAACTGAAAAATAAAGTGGAGGTGAACTTGGTCCAGGCAGAGGCCACAGTCCTGAAGCAATATGGATGATCTGGATATTCCAAAATATTGGTATATACAGTGCTGCTGGTGGCATGAACAGACAAATCAGTTGGAGAAAGTCACTGATAGTAATGAAGAAATAACTTTGAACTGCATAATGGGTTTTTTTTTGTTGTAAATTTTCTTTACGTTAACCTCTCAATATTCTTACACTCTTCATTTAAAAAAAGTAGGGAATTTTGGAAAACATTGGAGCCAATTGCAGTACAGTCAACCCCCACTGAAGTATATCACCTTGTAGTGATAATTGTAATTTACAACCTTATCTAGCCCCTAATAGTCAAATGTATTTCTTTGATCATTGCCTATATCCTCTAACCCCTCCCCCAGTCCAATTCCCCACACCTTGTTTCTCCCCCTTACCAAAATGAGGACTGTAGGAATTACAGGAGGAAAATGCATATCCGGAGAATAACCTCATTCCTACTCAGAAATATGGAGGTGGGTCATGGATTTTTTTTTTTATGTTTTGCTGCCAGTGGTCCAGGTCACTATTTAAGTATCAGGCTTCAGAACAATGAACCCAGCGCGAACCCACAGTTCCAATCAAAGTCTTTATTAATTCTGGCAAGCAGGTATAGAGCCACCTAGGCAGTTCTTAAACGATATAGAGGCAGAGGTTTGGTAATGAAGCAGACAGATGTATCAAAGCAAAACATAGTCGTGGTCACAAGCAGAAGGTTGATAACAGTAAGGCAGTCCAAACAGGCAGATAAACAGAAGCAAAATCCAAAAGCACAAGCCGCTAATCCAAACAGAGTCCAAGCACAGTGGGTCAAACACGAACACGAAGGGAAATCCAAAAGGCAGTGGTCGGAAACAAAATGGGTCAAAACACGAGAAGATGAGACAGGAAAAATACTGAGGGAATGGCAGGAGCACATTACAATCTGGCAACAAATGAACAAAACAGACAGGTATATACACAGGTATATACCGAGCACTTTATGAGGTATTTATTAGACTTCTACTGCTGTAGCCTATCCACTTAAAGTTATGATGCATTGTGTGTTCAGAGATGCTCTTCTGCATACCACTGTTGTAATGTGTGATTATTTGCATTACTGTAAAGCCATACCTGACAAGAACTACTCTCTAGATTACTGATATGATTTTCAAATGCACAATTTAAACAGCACCACCTATGCTTTGTGTGCAAAGTATGAATTAGTTGGTCCTCAACTCTTCCAACTCTGTAGCAGAAACTGCATTCCCTCGATCTGCCATTTGCTTCCGGGTCAGGGGCAGGTCATCATCAGGGTAACACAGATGAGACAATCGCTGTCGGCAGAAAAATAATAACAGTATGGATCCTGATGAGCAAGTGTTTTATAGAGATATGAAATGTAATTACTACATACATAACAATGCCAAGGATCTATGAAATATGGAAAATTACATTTTATTTATAAAAGAGAAACCCCAGAGCTTGAATGACCCCTTTCACCACAGCTGTGGAGACACGGGATCCAGGCCTCACCTGTCTGAGAGTGCCAGTGCTGATGGAGAGCTTGACCAGACTCCACCCCGGCACCAGTACAACAGAGGAGAGGGCCAGCAGCCAGCCCAGCACGTACGCCCAGTCTGGATACACATACCAGCGGTTAAAGGTCAGGGGCTGGTACTTCACCACAGAGAAGATGAAGGATCCCTATGGGAGAGGAGGAAGAGTGGAAGGTTTAATAAATGTTACACACACCATGCTGCCATTGTGTCATAGATGTAGAAATAACATGAAATTTTCTGTACAGCAGAATTCAGTCGTTTAAATCGGGTCATGTTTATGCAGTTATGCAGAGATGCATAACTGTTGTTATGCATGGTTATCTGAGGTACTGTCACTTTCCTGTCAGCCTGAAACAGTCGGGCCATTTTCCTCTGACCTCTCTCACTAACAAAGCATTTTCACCTACAGACCTGCCAGGTGTGCAGGCACATACAAATGTTTAATCAACAATCTGGTAATAATATGCACACCTTGGGCCTCATTTATCAATATTTTAGTAAATCCGTGTGCAAATTTATGTGTGATCGGAAACAAACTAACAAATTCCGCTGGATTTATCAAATGAGTAGACATAGCATTTTTTCACATACCAATCAATCATAAACAAAAAGTGCATGTACTGAACTCATGATTAGCATAAATTCACACCCCAAAAATACCTTATAAGGACCACAGAATTATATTTCAGGCAATTTAAACAGATGGCCGAGAAAAGATGAAAAAAACTTTGCTTTATGCTGTGTTGCCTATACATGATCAGATTTTTTAAATATCATTATATGACTGTGTGCTACGGCTACTTTGTAACATCTTGTCTTCAGGAACATTAAAATGTTTTTTAAAACCTTTTTAGGAGTTAACATCATCTATGCTATGATGTTTGCATGTGTAAACTTGAACTTGAACTTGAACTTTTTGTTCGTTGTTTATTCTATTCAAAAATGGACGAGGAAAAGCTGAGTGTCCTTGTTGGAGAAACATGAAGAGATGTGCGAAACTACCATCTAAACATATTTTGTTGCGAATCACCCTACATTTGTTCATATAGGTGATATAAACAAGGTATGCGGCACATAGGACTGGATTAAAAAGGAACGGTGCAAAACGTGGTGCTTTGTCCTAAGTGCTGCATACACACTGGGGAAGATTTAAGCCTGGGAAGATGTTGCTGTTGTTGTTAACTCTGTCTTGGGTTCTACATACTATGGAACAGGTAAACAAAAATTTTATAAAAAGTTATAAAATTATTTCACTGTCCCCACTGTCCCATTTTTTTGCCTTTGCTTCCTTGACGTCTTTCATATTGTCACATCCGTACCCTATTCCCACTGGTAAATCTGATGATGTCGGCACCCAAGTGGACTCTCTGGAAGTCTGCATGAAACTGTGCCTGAGCTGGATGAATTTGGCAGCCTTAGCCACTACGGACTTCACGGGAGCGTGCCCATTATTTGGGCTGAATCTAAATGTCTGTTCCTTCCTGCACTTGGAGACTGGCAGAGTAGCCTACACATATGAATGATAAAAATAATCCCACTTATAAGATGAGAGCAGGAAAAGGTAACATAGTTCAGACATGGCATTTTCTTTTCACATGTGAATATATTAATTTACAGGTGAAATTGTGGTTTTCAGACAAAAGTAAATTTTCACATGACTTTTGGTCACTTTGTCAGCTAGCTTATTTTGTGAATATATATGTGAATGAGTTTATAATTGCATCAGATCAAGTAAAATTACAACTTCACAAATGACAAGCCATTTTACGTGTATTTATTCATTGTTGGAGGAAAAAAATCCTGGAATATCCAGCCCATTTAATTCAGAAGACAGTTGAATTCAATTAATCCAGTTGAATCCAATGAAATCTAGTTTCTCTGCACCAAACATCTTGCTTGTGACCCAACAGGATACAAGTGCTGCAATTCCCATTCATTTGTATGAATTTTGCAATTATTTCAGTTATCAAATCTGAAATGCAACATGCTTGAGTTGTGCAATAATGAGGTTGTCCTGTAATACGTGAGTCAGGCAGATGCTCTGTCTCTAGACATCCCATAGTGGGGGTGAGTCAAACTCACCAGGGTCACCAGTGGGGTGAAGTAGAGCCAGCAGAGCTTAAAGATGAGGCTGGGCCGTTCCCCGGTCATGTCCTCGATCACATCCATCATGCGCTCCGCCCCTGCTCCAGGGCAAACAAGTGTAGTGTTGTGTATAAAGGGAACCTCAACTGAGGAACAAAATAAGATGAAATACCAGGGAATGGAAAATTAAGAATATAATTAAGAATTAGAATGATTCTAGTTTCAAAATTGCTTTTTTTCTTCTTTTTTTTGTTATTCACATGGCTCTCTGGCTTAAAGTCTCTTTTTATGAATGACTGTTGACTGCTTCTGTTATCCAAGAATGGGTCTTTTACTGTAAGTCTTTAGGATTGCTGAGATATTGACATCCAAATGGCACGACGCTTGATTTTACGCTCAATATTAAAACAATATTCATGTTCCCGGGTTAATTTTGTAACGTTTTTATTCATTTTCATACACCTACGATAATAATTACTTAGCAAACTTGTAGGATTGTTATTTATTTTTTTATTTTTTTATTATTCATTATGCTACATGTAAAATGAGCTCAACTGCTGAACATTTGTAGCGCTTTTTAAAGCTTTATTACAATATTCAACTGAGGGTGCAAAATATTAATCAAAATTCAATGCACCCTTTTGCACCCCCTGTAGAGCTGGGCCTGCCATCTAAGTGTCAAATCGTTTTTTTTATTGGCTATTGACAGGCCAAGGTAAAAGAAAAAAACTTTTAATCATGGTCTTAATTTTTAAAGTAGGCTATGTTTTTCTCTGCTGTGATGTATATATTCAGAATTTAATCAATTTCAGACATTTTTCAAAAATAGTTTTATATATGCAGCTATTTTCATTATCATCTTCTGCACATTACAAGTACTCGGTTCTTGTTCATAACCCATTCCCATTTGGTGCCATTATTTTATTTTTTATTCCCATAGAGTGTTGGATTGGAAAGGGACAGTTTGTTGAAAGGTACAGAGTTTTTGTGCAGAAATGTGTTAATACAGCGAGCTATCTTCCTAAATCCATTCAGCAAAGTCCTGCACTCACCAAACAGCCAGCCCATGGACAGAACTTCAAACACACACAGGAAGAACACACAGGCCCCATTACAGGCATAGTAGTCGAAGAGCTGGAACACATACACACCCCCCTGGTGGACAGAAGGGGGAATTACAAGAGTAGATATAGGAAAATTAGGTCAGAAAGAGACTGAGATGTGTGCTTTGTGTGAGATCTGGAATTGTGAATATGATCAGATTGATGCAATAACCTTTCATATGGACTGTAGTTTTGAACAAGGAAATTAAACTGAACTACTTCTATCTTAATGCATTATTTAAAATTGGTAGTAATTAAGATATTATCTTTGTAATCTGTACGCCAAATGAGTCTGTAATGAGGGAAAACTGGGTAAACGAATTGTGTATATTTGAATGTATTTCTATCTCTCCCCAACTATCTTCTCACCTGTGTGACCATCACCAGCTGCAAGATGAAGCAGGTGAGGCAGAAGAGCAGGAGGAAGATCTCTCTGCGCCCAGCCCTCCGTAGTACTTTGGGAAACAGGTCTGTCACCGACGTCATCACCACCTCCATCAGCACAAACTTAAAAACAGACAGACAGCCCAGGGTTCATCAGAGAGAGGCAGGGAGAGAAAAGGACAGTGAGGGAAGAGAAGAAAATGAAGGGAAGGGAGAAAGAAAGATGATTCACACGCATTAATTTATGTTTAACCAGTCCATGAGACTCTAAAGTGGACAATACTAGCCTACTGCCGGTGTCATCTACTGTAAACTCACAATATCAATTCTCATGTTTAATTCAATTAGCCTAATTCGGGTGGGCATTAGCAATGCTGAGGTCGAATTCAAATTTAATAAAAATGTACAGTCATGAAATGAGAAAAGGTTTTGAATCAGAATTTACAGAGGAGGAATTGTGTGAGAGAAAGAGACAGTCAAAGCTAACCGAGAGGATTAATTGGAAGAAGGATCCACAACCAAGGGGTCCAGGAGGGCTAAGTGACGAGTAAGTAAATATCTAGCTAACAAGCTGTATCAAAACATTGGTTGCGGATACATCTTCCAATTAATCCTCTCGGTTAGCGGCCTGTAGCGTAGTGGTTAAAGAACATGAGTGGGACCCGCAAGGTCAGTGGTTCGATCCCCAGTCTAGCCACAATAAGATCCGCACAGCCGTTGGGCCCTCGAGCAAGGCCCTTAACCCTGCATTGCTCCAGGGGAGGATTGTCTCCTGCTTAGTCTAATCAACTGTACGTCACTCTGGATCGAGCGTCTGCTAAATACCATTAATGTAATGTAATGTTAGCTTTGGATGCCTCGTCCTCCGCTCTTTGTCTCTCACTCACTCAATTCTTCCTCTGTAAATTCCGATTAATAATTAACGAAGTTAACTAAGTTAATTATTAAGTGTGGCAATGTTAGCTTGGCAAGTGCTGTGCTCTCTGGTAACCCAGCATGATGCCTTGCTAGCTCAGCACAGCTTTCCTTCATGTTGAGCAAGAACCAAACTGGAAGGATCTAGAAGTAAACACAGACATTAGTAGTGGCAGCAGTATCACAGACTCAGCAGCCAGGAGAGGCGAGCCACAGCCAGGAAACTGATTACCTGAGTGTCCAGGCCCAACAGGATGATCATGATAAAGAAGCAGGCGGCCCACAGCTGAGGTAGGGGCATCATTGCTACTGCTTGGGGGTACGCAATGAATGCCAGACCAGGTCCTGGGAGCAGGGAACAGGGGAGAACAAAGAACACAGGAGGAGGTTGAAGGATTGGGAGAAATAAATGATTCACTAGTGCTTACTCTTCCCTAGCTGTCCCAAATGTTCTGGTTCCCTCAAATGGGGAAATGTATAAAAATGTGCTGAAATTCAATATGGTGTATAAACTAAGTGTATACAGTGGGAGCAATAATTATTTGATCCCTTGCTGATTTTGTAGGTTTGCTCACTTACAAAGAATGGAACTGTGTAGAATTTTAATCATAGGTACATTTTAACATTGAGAGACAGAATATCACAAAATAATCCACAATAACAACATCATATACATTTTATAAATTTAATATCATATTTTCACATGAAATAAGTATTTGATCCATAGAACAATAGGACTTAATACTTGGTGGAGAAACCTTTGTTGGCAAGCACAGAGGTCAGATGTTTGTTGTAGTTTTTCATTGGGTTTGCACAGATCTTGGGAGGGATTTTGGTCCACTGCTTGTTGCAGATCCTCTCCAAATCCTTAAGGTTCCGAGGCTGTCGCTTGGCAACTTGAAGCTTCAGCTCCCTCCACAGATTTTCGATGGGATTTAGGTCTGGAGACTGGCTAGGCCACTCCAGGACCTTAATATGCTTCTTTTTGAGCCACTCCTTTGTTGCCTTGGCCGTATGTTTCGGGTCATTGTTATGTTGGAAGACCCATCCACGACCCATTTTCAGTGCTCTCACCTAGGGAAGGAGGTTGTCGCCCAAATTTCCTGGTACATGGCCCCATTCATCCTCCCCTCGATACGGTGAAGTCGTCCTGTCCCCTTAGCTGAGAAACACCCCCAAAGCATAAGGTTTCCACCTCCATGCTTCGCAGTGGGGATGGTGTTCTTGGGGTTGTACTCAACATTTCTCTTCCTCCAAACACGACGAGTCGAGTTGATGCCAAATAGCTCTATTTTGGTCTCATCTGACCACATCACCTTCTCCCAAGCCTCCACTGGATCTTCCAGGTGTTCTTTGGCAAACTTCAGACGGGCCTGTACATGTGCCTTCTTCAGCAGTGGAACCTTGCGTGCGCAGCAGGATTTTAATCCTTCACGGTGTAGTGTGTTACTGATGGTTCTCTTCGTGACTGTGGTCCCAACTGCCTTCAGGTCATTAACAAGCACCTCCTGTGTAGGACTGGGCTGATCCCTGACCTTTCTCATGATCATTGATATCCCACGAGGCGAGATCTTGCGTGGAGCCCCAGACCGAGGGAGATTGGCGGTGACTATGTGTTCCTTCCATTTTCTAATAATTGCTCCAACAGTTGTTAACTTCTCACCAAGCTGCTTGCTTATTTTCTTGTAGCCCATCCCAGCCTTGTGCAGGTCTACAATTTTGTCCCTGATGTCCTTAGACAGCTCCTTTGTCTTGCCCATGGTGGAAACGCTGGAATCTGATTGATTGTGTGGACAGGTGTCTTTTATACAGCTACATAACGATGTAACGAGTTGACACAGGTGTTTTGGGTAATGAGTTGAGATTAGGATTAGTGCTTCTTAATGGAAAACTAACTGGTCTGTGGGAGCCAGAATTATTGCTGATTGGTAGGGGATAAAATACTTATTTCATGCAAAAATACAATAATAAATTTATAAAATTTATATGATGTTATCATTGTGGATTATTTTGTGATATTCTGTCTCTCAATGTTAAAATGTACCTATGATTAAAAGTCTACACAGTTCCATTCTTTGTAAGTGGGAAAACCTACAAAATCAGCAAGGGATCAAATAATGATTGCTCCCACTGTACATACTCTTTATTTAAAGCTGAGAATGTGTACTCTAACCACATGTGAATTGCTTGATTACAAAAGTGTGGAGTACAGAGCCAAATAATATGTCACTGTCCCAGGTGTTATGGAGCTCTTCGTATATTTTGCCACCCAGCTTGGGGCTGCATTTCTCAAATGCTCACCCAAATCTGGAATACACAACTGTCAGCCGCATTGTGTGCAGAAAGCACCGTGCGGATTTGGATCTCCCCCGAAACAAGGTGAGCGGCTGTGACCTGCAGTCATACAAGCGGCCGGTGGGGCTTGCCCAAGACCGATTTCATCATTTGTTTTGACATACTGCACAAAGTACCTGATTCTGCCACTTCCTCTATGGGGACGCCCTGCTCATGTGCCATGAACCCCAGCACAGAAAAGACCGCAAATCCTGCCACCAGGCTGGTCCCGCTGTTCAGCAGACACAGCCATAAACTGTCCCTGTAGAAACACCACCAGGAGGCTAAACAATCTCTGACCAGCCCTCATTTTTGCATTTATTTTCTTCCAAGGTGAAAGAAAGGTGAAAGTCTGCCAAGTGGCGTCCATGATATGTGCAGGTATCACTGAATCATGTACTCTGGGTAAGCTTGGGCCTTACTTGTAGCAGTTGTTGTTATAAATGTTGTAGCTACCCAGAACAGTCAGAGTACCCACTCCAACACTGTAGGAGAAGAAGATCTGAGCTCCTGCCTCCATCCACACCTGCAGTGGCATCACAAACCTTGAACACCTTGGATGTTGCTTAACAAATCTTTTCCCTGTTTGGGTGAAATAAGAAAGAGACATTCACTGTGAAAAGGTGCAACTGGCGTTATGGAGTACTTACCTGTGGGTCTGCCAGACGGGAGGGGTCAGGGTACAGGTAGAACTCCACCCCCTGCAGAGCTCCAGGTAGAGTTAGCCCTCGTATCAACAACACCAAAAGCATCAGGTATGGGAAGGTAGCTGTGAAATAAACTGCCTGGTGAGAGAGTGAGTATTTATTTTAGAATTATGTGTATGGAGGATGAGACATGCCAAAATGAGGAAATTATGAATAAATGAATGCATAAAAGTGTGAGAAAATAAATAAATGTCAGTCTAGTTTATACAGGTCCAATTTTGACTCATCTGTCCAGAGAACATTATCCCAAAAGTCTTGGGGATCATCCAGGTGCTTTTGCAATTGTGAGATGGGCCTTGGGCCGCATTTTCCAGAATCATCATTACCTTTCATTACCTTTAAGAATAAATGTATATTGAACAGGTTGCATTGGCAATTTCGGTAGTCGAATATGAATATATGCTGATTATATATTGTGGCGCCCCTGCTCCTGCAGCCACCCACGTCCTGTTGCGGCACGTGGGTGGAGAACCCCGGAATGGCCCGCGCAACTCAGCGACGCAAGCGTTACGCTCTCTGTGTGGAGTTAGCATTCTCCTTGCGTTTGCGTGGGGGGTGCTCCAGTTTCCTCCCTCAGTCCAAAGACATGCAGGTTAGGCTGATTGGAGAGTCTAAATTGCCCGTGGGTATGAGTGTGTGAGTGAATGGTGTGTGTGCCCTGCGATGGACTGGTGACCTGTCCAGGGTGTATTCCTGCCTTTCGCCCAATGTATGCTGGGATAGGCTCCAGCCCCCCTGTGACCTTGTTCAGGATAAGCGGGTTCAGATAATGGATGGATGGATGGGAGGATCATAACACAGGCTATCAAACTGTATATTGATAGCACATTTATTACATATTACATGTATTGTGCCAAGAAATACATAATTTGTGTCAGTAGGCCCTACTGTAGTTATCTTTAACTCCTGTCACATAATTAACATGAAAAGATTGTTCAAGTTGCGTTATGCCGTTCTTCTCATTACAGTGTGTAAGATAAATAACAAAAGTACCTCAGGGATCGCAACCGATGCATTTCCTGCTTGTTGGATTTATATCACAGACAAACTGAACAGCATACGATCCACAAAAACAGAAAATATGGCCCTTGGTGCTTCTCTTGGTTAGCAATGGTTTCCACCTTGCTACACTCATAAATTCCATCTTTGCCCAGTCACAGTCCTGGTAATATTGACCACTGTTCCAATTGTTCTCCATCGGGAGATAATGGTACTGGCTGTGGTTTGATGAAATCCCAGCCTTAGAAATGGCTGTGTAACCAGCCTGATATATTTCAACTGCTTTCTTCTCATCTTCTGGAGTTTCCTGTTATCATGGCATACAAACCTATAAATTTGTCTGAATTAAGCCATTCAGTAAATACCTCCTAACTACTAGATAGATAGATAGACAGATACTTTATTCATCCCGAGGGAAATTTTAGAATTTTAGAATACTATATACCTCCACAGCGATGATAAAGTCTAATATCAAATTATAGGAAGTGTTCGATTGCAGTTATTGCTGCTAAAGGTGGTACAACCAGTTCTTAAGATTAAGAGGGCAATTACTTTTCACAGGAGTGACTTGGGTGTTTGAAAACTTTTTCATTAAATAAATTAGACAGTAATTTCAATGTGTTTTGTGTTTACTCATGTTCCCTTTTTGAAACATGATATTCTAAATATCTGAAACCATTCTGTGTGAAAAAAACAAAATAATACAGGAAATCCAGAAGGGGGCAAATGCTGGATGTTGCTGCTTCATTGAGTTAAGTTCTGCACCTATCGCTAGATGTTGAGTGTTTTTTATCATGGTCTCACTCTTTGAAGAGTCGTCTGGGTAAGGAAATTATTTACTTTTCTCTCTCAGTAAATCGGGGACAGACCTTGCCTGTAGACTTCACCCCCTTCCAGATGCAGAAGTAGGAGATGACCCATATCATGATGAGACACAAGAGCAGCTCCCACCTCACACTGCCCACCTCCTCAATGCCTCCTGAGATCAGCAGCACACGTCTCCTGGGAGGCGAGCAGAGAAAATTTTACAACTTTATTTAAATATTTATATGAATATTTATTTACATCTATTCCCATGTAGAACCATAAGTCTCTGCACACCCCTTGCACCAATCCCTGAGTTTCCCAATTCACTAACTCTGAATATTGTCAGAGGTGTAGCGCTACAGATGTCAGCCTGCAGACTTACTCCCAAAACTCGGTGGCTGCAGAAGATGAGTTGTTGGGCTGTTGGGTCCAGTTTGCAGGGAGGTTTTGATTGGAGAAGTCCACACAGTGATCTGAAGCACAGAGAGTAGCCTTTCCTAAATCATCAAAACATACTCATCACACACTGCAGCTGAGGTATTTTAAACAGTCATAACTGTCACAGCAAACGAGTCATTCTGATACTGTTGAGTCTGATGTACTTAGTATATGCAGACAGCCATTATTAAACCAGGCTTTATACAGTGGATAGGACCGGTCCATTATCTCTATTGGTCAGTTTGCATTCCAGCCGTGCCAATATCCACGATATACTCATGGCTAAATTGAATGTTCAGAAATCTTTTAATATTACTCCGCTTTGGAGATCACCATTATCTAATTTGTACCCGAATTAACCTAACCTAACGTTATCATCATTTTGCCTCTAGTAGCCATAACGTTGCTTAGCAACCAAGAAACTACATTACATTACATTACATTACATTAATGGCATTTGGCAGACGCTCTTATCCAGAGCGACGTACAGTTGATTAGACTAAGCAGGAGACAATCCTCCCGTGGAGCAATGCAGGGTTAAGGGCCTTGCTCAAGGGCCCAACGGCTGTGCAAACCTTGTTGTGGCTACACCGGGATTCGAACCACCGACCTTGTGGGTCCCAGTCATGTGCCTTAACTACTACGCTACAGGCCGCCCCACTACTGTTCAGCGGAAGAATACATTGACCAGAGAACATAGTTCCACTAAAAATACATTAATTTAAAGCTTGTCTTGTCTTTCCTTTGTGAATATTAGAAAGATAAATGCGGTAACCATTGTATGAAAACGTTATGGAACGAGAACCCGTGGTATATTGTGGATATTGGCAAAGCTAGCGGGGTGGTTAGGCGCGACGCGAAGCGCCGTGTATTATTAAAAGATTCCACGTGTTAATACAAGTGAAACTATATTGACATTTAACAAGTGTAAGGAAAGCAATGCAAAACTAATTTCTTACAAAATCAATGCTCTTATCTTATCTTATGGTATATCATATACAGTGCAGTCCGTAAGTATTTGGATAGTGACACAATGTTTGTAGTTGTGGCTCCAGAGCATTGGATTTGAAATGAAACGATGAATGTGATTAAGTGCAGACGGTCAGCTTTAGTTTGAGGGTATTTACAGACATATCAAGTGATCTATGTAGGAAGCATGGCCCTTTTTAGTTTGAGACCCCCTGTCTACATGTCTGCAGTGTGAAGGAGGAGTTAGAGCACTTTACACCACATTTCATACTTTACCTGAGTTCCAGGTGTTGGAGCAGCTGGCCCACGGCAGCTCAGAGCTGAAGGAGAAGTACAGGTAGAAGAGGGCCCAGGCCAGGATGATGATGTAATACATGCAACTGTAAATCAGGATCAGCTGACCTCCATAGCCAACCCCTGTGACACAAACGGATACTGTACACTTAGCTATATTCACACAAACTCAATTAACTGCTGGCAATGCCAATCATTGGTTTGAACAGCTACTTTGTGCAATAAATGGTTATGAACATGTCTGCTGTGGGTTCTCTTCATATTTGTACTCCTGATTATTACACTGATGCATTCTGCTTTGAGAGACACTCTGGACAAGAGCATCTGACAAATGGCAGTAATATATTGTGACTATTTTTTGCTTTATGATTATCCCATTTCTCCCTGCAAGAGTAGAGTCCACCTCTTTGCATATGATGGTTGTTCTCAAGGTATGCTTTGGATCATTGTCTTGCTGGAATACCAAACCTCTTCAACATCAATGTCTGGACTGATCTTTCAATTTCATGATATTTGGTGGAATCCATTATTCCTTCCACTCGTACAATATTTCCTGTGCCCCCAGCTGCCACAGAACCCCAAAGCATAATGGATCCACCTACATGGTAAACAGTTGGCAAGCTGTTCTTCTCTACAAAGGCTTAACCTTTTTTCTCCAAACATACCTTCTTTTGTGGTGGCCAATAAGTTCAATTTTAGTTTTGTCAGTACAACGCACATTATTCCAAAAGTCTTCAGGCTTCTCAATGTTTTATTTTGCATACTTCAGACGCTTAATTTGGTGTTGAGGTCATTCTCTGCCATGTAGGTCTTTGTTGTTGTAGTGGAGGCAGAAATACTGGGGGTTTTCAAGATCAGGCTTGGTATGTTGCTAGATACAATTTCGCTTTTAGGCAACTAAGCAGTAGATACACTTTGGGGTAGGAAATGGTGAGCACTGCTGTGCTGAACATTATGTTATGTTATGTTTGAACATTATGTCGTTCAGACATAGCAACAGTGTCCTTTTGAGTTGTTTTTTTATATGCCCAGAGAGTATGAGGATTTACATGTGAGAACCATTGAACTGAACCACTGGCTGCACAGGGAGATTTCTACTTGGATTGAGAGGGAGCCACACTAAGGGCTGGGCCACAAAGTCTTCCCTTTATTCACAGGCTTGTACCTGGTGAACCTGCCTCTTCTCTCCATTGCTCCCTGTCGGTAAAGCCAAAGTGATCTCAGGTTTACCCATTTGCCCACAGAGGTTTCTGGCCTCTCACCCTCAGCCAATGGGCACAGCTTTCTCCAGCAGGTGATGGCCCCCTCCCGGGTGTACTGCCCCATGGCCGTCTCCAGCAGGAACAGGGGGATCCCACAGGTCACCACAAAGACCAAATATGGCACAAGGAACGCTCCTGCAGATACACCCACAATCAAAGGTAACATTTCAGTTAAATCTTCAATCACCAGTCCCACGACTGGCATTTGAAGAAAACTAGATGGCTTCATGGAACTAAACTGAGATGCTGAGACGCTGGCGGCTGAGACGCTGCTGATGCTGTTTGCTACACACTACGTGTCTACGCACTTCCTGTTTGTGGTGTCGGGTGTTTGCAAAGGGACGAAGGAGATTGAGTGAAATTGTTCTAGTGCTTTGAATCGAAGGCTAATATTAGTTAGCATTTAAAAAGAAAATAAACTACCATTTTAAACACGGTAAGTAGATTTGCTTTTTAGGTGAAAACCTTTGTTGCCATTTGCAGATGATACAAAACTGGGAGGTTTAGCTAAGAGTATAGACTCTACTAAAGTAATCCAGGAAGATTTAAACAGTATCCACATTTGGGCGGAAACCTGGCAAATGAAATTCAATACAGCTAAATGTAAAGTTAACACGTGGGAAATTTAAATACAAAGCAGGACTACTTCTTGGGGGGTTCACAATTGGATAGTGCTCAAGTGAAAAAAGACGAGAGGGGGTCAGAGTTGACCAAAGCCTTTCGGGTTCTAGTCAATGTGCGGAAGCAGTAAAGAAGGCCAATAGGATGTTAGGATACATTACATTACATTACTGGCATTTGGCAGACACTCTTATCCCGAGTGACGTACAGTTGATTAGACTAAGCAGGAGACAATCCTCCCCTGGAACAGTGCAGGGTTAAGGGCCTTGCTCAAGGGCCCAATGGCTGGGCGGATCTGATTGTGGCTACACTGGGATTCGAACCACCAACCTTGCCTATCCCAGTTATTTACCTTAACAACTATGCTACAGGCCGTCCCATCCATAGCCAGGAGTATTGATTATAAGTCCAAGGAAGTTATGCTCACCTTATACAATACTCTTGTTTGACCACACTTGGAGTACTGTGTGCAGTTCTGGGGACCGCACTATAAGAAGGACATAGAGGCACTAGAAAAGGTTCAAAGAAGGGCAACCAGATTGATTCCAGGTAAAAAAGACAAGAGTATAGACTTAAGATGCTTAATCTCTTTAAGCTTAGTAAAAGGAGGCTAAGGGGGGCATCTAATTGAGGCTTTTAAATTCATTAAAGTGGTAAAGAGGTAAAGAGGGATTCTTCAGGTTGAGTTCGGTTAGCAGAATGAGAGGACACAAATTGAAATTGGCTAAGGAGAAATTCCATACAGATATTCGGAAGCATTTTTTCACACAGCGTGTGGTCAATACTGTACAAGAAATGTGATCCAACTGACCGTGGAATGATTGTGGTGCAAGAAAGGGTGGTTTGAGGATCTCCTGGGTTTCACACACAACAGGCTCTAGAGAATGCGCTGTTAATGAGAGAGGTCAGAGGAGAAGGGCCAGACTGGTGAAAGCAGACAGGAAGGTGACAGTAACGCAGATAACCACACATTACAAGAGTGGTATGCAGAAAAGCATCTCTAAGCATGTTAAACCTTTAAGTAGATAGGCCACAGTAGCAGAAGACCAACAAGTCTAAAAAATAAGTCTAACAAATACTTAATAAAGCGTAAAATAAAGTGTACAACGTTGCAAGAAAATGAATTTGCACTCATACACTCACACATACTCACTCATAGGTTCACTCATACTCACACACATAGAATCATACTCCCTCTGTCAGTCATATTCCCACTCACCACCACCGTTCTTGTAGCAGAGGTATGGGAACCTCCATACGTTTCCCAGCCCCACTATGTTCCCTGCCACTGCCAGGAGGAACTCAACCTTACTCCCCCACTGCCCCCTCTCCTCCAATGGCCTTTCTACGGTCTCCCTCTCCTTCTTCATCCCTTCTTCCTCTGGCATCTTCCACTCTTACTGTCTGCCCTTCTTCGATGCTCTCCGGTGCTGGTCTTGTCCTAACTAATGAGTGACAGGTCCATATTAAAGAATCACCATGTCACGCTACGCAGAGCAGAGGAACCAAAAGCAGACACGGGGGTGTGGAAAAAGGAAATCAAAAACAGGCCAAAGATCAAAAACCAGGGGGTCAGTCCACAGAGGCAAAAGTACAAGAGCTGATCCAAAAGAAGAGACCAAAAAGCAGGCATGGGTCAAAACAGGAATGACAGAAACAAAACCAAACCGACAGGAAAATACCAGGACAGAATGCCAGAAAGGCAAGGGCCCGGGAAACAAGGACTCGGGAATAAGGAGGCTAGAACCGGGGAAGGAATGAATGGGTATGGGACTCAAAACAGGACAAGACGAACTAGCAAGGTGTAACTGAAAAGGACAGGTGTAAATACACAGGGGAATGAGACAAACTAGGCGGGGCATGGGAGTGAGGGTGGTCTAACAAATAAACAAAGTTACTTTGACCATGGAATGATTGTTGGTGGCAGACAGGGTTTCATTATCTCAGAAACTGCTGATCTCCTGGGATTTTCACACACACTTGTCTCTAGAGTTTGCAAAGAATGGTGCAAAAAAAAAAAAAAAAAGAGCAGACCAGTGAGCAGCAGTTCTGCAGACAGGAATGCCATGTTAATGAGAGACATCAGAGGAGAATAGCCAGACTTGTCTGAGCTGACAGGAAGGTGACAGTAACACAAATAACCACACATTACAACAGTGGTATGCAGAAGGGCATCTCTGAACAAACAACACATCATAACTCTAAGTGGATAGGCTACAGCAGTAGAAGTCTAGAAAATAAGTCTAATAAATGCCTAATAAAGTGCTCACTGAGTGTATATTATTTTCTTTATTTTCTGATTCTCCAATTTAGTATTTGTTGCCTTCTATTTATTATTTTATTCCTCCAG
Source organism: Conger conger (assembly GCF_963514075.1). NCBI lineage: Eukaryota > Metazoa > Chordata > Actinopteri > Anguilliformes > Congridae > Conger > Conger conger. The sequence continues at coordinate 5,512,097 of NC_083772.1, forward strand.
TATATTTGGGGATCTGCATTGAAACGGCAGTGCTTGGTTTAGGGACATTGGAGGAGCAGATTAAGTCAGAATACAGTTCTGATGATGATGGATGGAGGGTCAGACAGGTAAACACAGCAGCTCCTTTGTTAGATGTGGATGATGATAAGTGATAATGAAAGTTCAGAGGGGGAGCATACTGTGGAGACAGGGTGAAGTACATCTATTGCCAATTCACTTTGTTCCAGAAGGGCTAGATTACCAAAAGCAACTAAATCATTCGGGAAAAAAATAGCACCAATAATTACACACAGAGTTTGTACAAGTGAAACATATAATCCTGTTAATGGGGCCATCACATATGAATGTGGAGATCAGCAGGTTGATTGAGTTACTGACCTGACTGCCATTGTGCAAGTGCTACAGTGAATGCACTCACCAAGTGACAAAGACTGCTGTAAATTATTACAATCGGTTACTATTCCGTTAGAATTTGTACAGGGTCGTGGAAATTGAAGGTTAAGATTAAGGTTAATAAGCAAAGCTGTGGGTTATTGTGTCCCTTCGGAGGGACAGAATCCCACTGATTTTCTTGGACCATTTGTCAGTGTGTACAATCGCAGCAGACCTGAAGTGGCCAGAGCACTACTGGCAGGTGATGACCAATTTTCTGGAGTTTAGTAAACATTAAGTTAAAGATTGTGTTTCCCCTACCTGCCACCATTTATTATTACAGTTTAATAGGGAATTGAGTGCACAGCCAACCAGACGGCACATAGGCAGAGAGATCCAGGACTGTCTAACAGCATTGAATGAGTCTTAACTGAGTTCATCCCCCAAACAGAGCCTTAGGAAAGGATTGCTCTGCAAACACCGAATACGTGTCAGGCCAAATTTCATTGTTCTGACTGTACAACACTCTTAATAAATCAACCTATTCTGTAACTTGTGATTGTCTGCCTGTGACAGGCCAGTATCACTGGTGCATTCTGAGTCATCTCACAGGACTTTTTTATGTAATGAGAGGTGTGAATAACTCCCTGGGTCTGCCTTATGCCAGTCTACACTGCTCAGATGAGAAAAATCAATCTGAAAAATCTGAAAAATCAGTCTGAGAAAGTCACTGATAGTAATGAAGAAATAACTTTGTTGTACATTTGTACATTACACTCTTTATTTAAAAAAAGTAGGGAATGTTGGAAAACATGGGAGCCAATTTCAGTACAGTCAACCCCCACTGAAGTATATCACCTTGTAGTAGGCCAATTTACAACCTTATCTAGCCCCTAATCTAGTCCAATGTATTTATTTGATCAGTGCCTCTGTGCTATATCCTCTAACCCCTCCCTCAGTCAATTCCCCACACCTTGTTTCTCTCCCTTACCAAAATGAGGACTGTAGGAATTACAGGAGGAAAATGCATATAAGGAGAATAACCTCATACCTACTCACAAATATGGAGGTGGGTCATTGATTTTTTAGAAATGTTTTGCTGCCAGCGGTCCAGGTCACTATTTAAGTATCAGGCTTCAGAACAATGAACCCAGCGCGAACCCACAGGAGTTCCAATCAAAGTCTTTATTAACTCTGGCAAGCAGGTATAGAGCCAACTAGGCAGTTCTTAAACGATAATAGAGGCAGAAGTTTGGTAAAGAAGCAGACAGATATAACAAAGAAAAACATAGTCATGGTCACAGACAGAAGGTTGATAACAGTAAGGCAGTCCAAACAGGCAGATAAACAGAAGCAAAATCCAAAAGCACAAGCCGCTAATCCAAACAGAGTCCAAACACAGTGGGTCAAACACGAACACGAAGGGAAATGCAAAAGGCAGTGGTCGGAAACAAAAGGGGTCAGGACACGAGAAGATGAGACAGGAAAAATACTGGAGGGAATGGCAGGAGCACATTACAATCTGGCAACAAATGAACAAAACAGACAGGTATATACACAGGTATATACCGAGCACTTTATTAGGTATTTATTAGACTTCTACTGCTGTAGCCTATCCACTTAAAGTGATGATGCGTTGTGTGTTCAGAGATGCTCTTCTGCATACCACTGTTGGTTATTTGTGTTACTGTAAAGCCATACCTGAGAAGAACTACCCTCTAGAATCAGTAATCTAGATCATGATTTTCAAATGCACACTTTTAACACTTCAATTTCCACTTTTGTGTTGGTAAGCACCTGAACTCTCTTTCAACACTAGCAGAAACTGCATTCCCTCGCTCTGCCATTTGCTTCCGGGTCAGGGGCAGGTCATCATCAGGGTGACACAGATGAGACAATCGCTGTCGGCAGAAAAATAATAACGGTATGGATCCTGATGCGCAACGTCAGAGGAGAATGGAGATATAGAGATATGAAATAGAGATATGAAGAGATATGAAATGTAACTACTCCATGAATAACAATGCCAATATTGAAAATTACATTTAATTAAAAAAAGAGAAACCCCAGAGATATTGCTTGAATGACCCCTTTCTGCACAGCTGTGGAGACACGGGATCCAGGCCTCATCTGTCTGTCAAAAGTGCATGTCCTGAACTTATGATTACCATAAATTGACGCCCCAAAAATACCTTACAAGGACCACAGAATTACATTTCAGGCAATTTAAACAGATAAAAAAACTTTGCTTCGTGCTGTGTAGCCTATACATGATCTGATTTTTTAAATATTATAATATGACGAGGTGTGCTACAGCTACTTTGTAACAGCTCGTCTTTGCAAACATTAAAATGTTTCGTAACTCTGTCTCAGGTTCTACATATTATGGAACAGGTGATAAAATTATTTCACTGTCCCCACTGTCCCATTTTTTTGCCTTTGCTTCCTTGACGTCTTTTATATCGTTTATATCGTTGAGTGACGTTCTATTGCACTTTTCCTAGTAGAAGTTCGACTTCCGAGTTGTCTGGAACGCAGCATAAAAGGTTAAGTTAGGAAGATGACATGTAGGCCTACACAGCCTACGTAAGCCACCTGGGCAGCAGAAATTACCGTGACTTTTGTAAGCAAGGTTACTGTCGGTGAATGATAGATAGAAAGAAAAAGAAATTGCTTTATTGATCCCCGGAGGGAAACTGAATAACACGCTATCATTGTAAGAAGAGCATTTTGAAGGGAACATGTTTGCAAGGCTATCTTTATCAGCATCTTCGGGCGCCTCCTAGATTGTACAAGCAACGCCACAAGCAATCATGACCAAAAATATATATGGCATTTCAGTCCATTGTTTATGTTTTTGTTTACATTTACAGGGATCAAAACAATCAATTCAAGAGCCATTTAAAACATTAAAACCACAGGTCAGGGGTATTCAACTTCAGAAGCCCTGTTGGCCACATGTAAATCTGGTTTAAATACACAGGGGAATGAGACAACCTATGGGTATGGGAGTGAGAGCGGTCGAACAAGTAGACAGCAGGCGAGACACATGAAAGGGCAATCATACAATAATAATGGAGGAACGAAGACTTGGGACTGGATTCACATAGACTCACATGTAATACAAACGGCTCCGGATTAGGGAGTAGACAATCGCACAGACTTAAGGAATGTAGTTATAGAGAACAGGTGCGAACACTTTGCAGAATTAAAGCCTGATTTATACTTCTGTGTTGAGTCTATGCGGAGGCTACGGCGTAGGCCCTACGCCATGGAGAACATTTATACTTGTGCATTGGGGAGTCTGCGTCGCCAAAATGCAAATTTTTGTTGTCATTATATCCTATAATCATTTGCGATTAACTATATGGATCTTACTTCCGTTAAATTAATGCCGGCTGAAAACAGCGGTGGAGTTCACAAAGCACTGTAAAAGAGCTTGTCCATAAGTGCAAGTACACAACAAGCTCAACATTTACTTTATAAACAACATTTTTATTGCTTAACACACTGAAATAACGTATGTAATGTTTAAGTCTCCGTGAGTTAGCCAGCTAAATTGCTTGTAATTACGCATCACGTAGCTAATCACTTTACTTTCAAGCCTTTAAAGTGCTTCTCAATTGCATGCTACAAACATGTGTCTTGTTTTATTTTAAAGTTCTTAAAGACGTACAATATATTGGAGCTTATCTAGTTTTTACGAGCACCTGCCATTGATGCTCTGGGAACAGGGTAAGGCACGCTGGGTCAGGACTGTGTTGTTGTACTTAAACATTGTGCATATACTTATGCATTGTTAAAATGCATAGGCCTATATTCTGCAAACCACATACACATACAAATATGCAGCTGTTTATTAGTAATTAGCAACAATGAGACATTGTCAGGTGCTGCTTGCAGCTATATTTATTATTCTGATTGTATGCCTCTTAGAGAAAGGGCTCATCAGAGTGCAAAGGGTTAATTTCATTTCTTGTTTTTTTCTTTCCAAATGTGTTACTGAACTTTGAGTGTTGGAAAGCAAAATCAGGTGTGTTACCAGGATGTAACCCATTAAAAAATACTAAACAAATCTGCAAAATTAATTAGTTGGTCTTCAACTCTTCCATTTCTGTGGCAGTAGTCGCAAGCGCTCGCTCAGCCATTTGCTTCCGGGTCAGGGGGAGGTCATCACCAGGGTGACACAGATCAGACCATCTCTGTCAGCAGAAAAATAATAATGGTAGGGATCTTGCTAAGCAAGTGTTTTATAAAATATACATATGAAATGTAATTACTATTACATAATAATACCACTGATCTGTAAAATACTTCCACCTATTGTTTGGATCTGCTTCTAGGTCCATTCAGCACCAAACCAAAACAATGACATAGCATACTCATCATATATTTAAGAAAAAATACAAAATATGGACACTTTTCTTTTCTAGCATAAGCTGTCAGTAGATAAGACTGATAGTGTGCTGCCTAGGTAGGAGTAAGAATGGAAACAGACTACAGAATGGAAACAGACTCTACACTATTTTTCACTACATTACATTACATTATTGGCATTTGGCAGACGCTCTTATCCAGAGCGACGTACAGTTGATTAGACTAAGCAGGAGACAATCCTCTCCTGGAGCAATGCAGGGTTAAGGGCCTTGCTCAAGGGCCCAACGGCTGTGCGGATCTTATTGTGGCTACACCGGGATTAGAATTACCGACCTTGCGTGTCCCAGTCATTTACCTTAACCACTACGCTACAGGCCGCACTACATATTGTACAGGACAGACAGCTCTATCCACACCCACCTGCCTTGAATTTGGCTCATTGCATATCTACTGATGTTGTGAGTGTGTGTGTGTGTGTGTGTGTGTGTATATGTGTGTGTTTGTGTGCAATTCGGTAAAACACCCTGGGTAAGGGGGTGGGACAGTAAAAACAAGGCTAGCTTTCTGCACAGCTGTGGAGACAAGGGATCCAGGCCTCACCTGTCTGAGAGTGCCAGTGCTGATGGAGAGCTTGACCAGACTCCACCCCGGCACCAGTACAACAGAGGAGAGGGCCAGCAGCCAGCCCAGCACGTACGCCCAGTCTGGATACACATACCAGCGGTTAAAGGTCAGGGGCTGGTACTTCACCACAGAGAAGATGAAGGATCCCTACGGGAGAGGAGGAAGAGTGGAAGGTTTAATACATGTTACAAACATACTGCCATTGTGTCATAGAAGTAGAAATAACATGAAATTGAGTTCAGTTATTGAAACTGGGTCACACAGTTATGCAGTCAAAAACACTCAGTGACCAGTTTATTATTTCCTAGACCTTTAATTTTTACTTATTGATCATCTACTGTCATAACCCATCCACACCCAAAGTTTGACATGCTGTGAATTCAGACTCAGCATGGGGCCCCTTCAATTATACAACTCGGCAGCCTTAGCCTCTCCAGAGTTCACAGGAATTCAAATTTCCGGTCTGCCCTGTACTCGCAGACTGGAGGACTTAATGGAGTAGCCTGCATGTACAAACTATAATAATAATCCCACTTTTAAGATGAGAGCAGGAAAACGTAACCTATAATCTGTTTACAAATGCCCAGTTTACATATGACATTTTCTTTACACATGTGAATGTTAGCTTTCCTATGCACAACACATCTTGTTTGTGAGTACAAGTTCTGCTATTCTCATTCATGCAAATTAATGTGACTAAAATTTGCAGTTTTATTCAATCTTAAATGCAACATACTTGAGTTGTGCAATAATGAGGTTGTCCTGTAATACGTGAGTCAGGCAGATGCTCTGTCTCTGGACATCCCACAGTGGGGGTGAGTCAAACTCACCAGGGTCACCAGTGGGGTGAAGTAGAGCCAGCAGAGCTTAAAGATGAGGCTGGGCCGTTCCCCGGTCATGTCCTCGATCACATCCATCATGCGCTCCGCCCCTGCTCCAGGGCAAACAAGTGTAGTGTTGTGTATAAAGGGAAACTCAACTGAGGAACAAAATAAGATGAAATACCAGGGAATGGAAAATTGCATTTTCCTTTGTTATTCACATGGCTCTCTGGCTTAAAGCACAACGCTTGATTTTATGCTAAATATTATTATGAGAGTAAAACAATATTCATGTTCCCGGGTTACTTTCCTAAATGTTTTTATTCATTTTCATACACCTACGATAATAAGTACTTTGCAAACTTGTAGGATTGCTATTTATTTATTTATTCATTTATTTATAACAAACAAAGTCATAATTAATTCTTCTGATAACATTTTAAAAAGGTTTGCAACATAGTCTAACTGACCGTAACTTCTTTGCGGCCCCCATAGGTCAAAATTGTCACCAAATGTAATGCCATCACGTAATTCTGCCTGCTGCATGTAATATGAGCTCCATTGCTGAACATTTGTAGCGCTTTTTAAAGCTTTATTACAATATTCAACTGAGGGTGCAAAATATTAATCTAAGGGTTTTTTGCACCCCCTGTAGAACTGGGCCTGCCATCTAAGTGTCAACACTTTTTTCTTATTGGCTATTGACAGGCCAAGGTAAAAAAACATTTTAATCATGGTCTTAATTTTTTAAGTAGGCTATGCATTTCTCTGCCGTGATGTACATATTTCGAATTTCATAAATTAAAAAAAAAAGTAATTTTAGATATGCAACTATTTTCATTATCATCTGTACATTACGAGTACTCTGAATCAGTTCTTGTTCATAACCCATTCCCATTTGGTGCCATTATTTTCTTTTTTATTTCCATACAGTGTTGGATTGGAAAGGTACAGTTTGTTGTTTGCGCAGTAATGTGTTAATACAGCGAGCTATCTTCCTAAATCCGTTGAGCAAAGTCCTGCACTCACCAAACAGCCAGCCCATGGGCAGAACTTCAAACACACACAGGAAGAACATACAGGCCCCATTAAAGGCATAGTAGTCGAAGAGCTGGAACACATACATCCCCCCCTGTTGGACAGAACGGGAAATGACAAGAGCAGATATAGGAAAATAAGGTCAGGAAGAGACTGAGATGTGTGCTTTGTGTGAGATCTGGAATTGTGGATATGATTAGTATCATGCAATATTCTTTCATATGGCCTGTAGTCTTGAACAAGGAAATTAAACTGGACTACTTCTATCATCATGCATTATTAAAAATTGGTAGTAATTAAGATATTATCTTTGTAATCTGTACGCCAAAGGAGTCAGTAATGAGGGAAATTAATAGTAAAATAGTGTCTATTTGAATGTATTTCTATCTATTTCTATCCCAGCTGTCTTCTCACCTGTGTGACCATCACCAGCTGCAAGACGAAGCAGGTGAGGCAGAAGAGCAGGAGGAAGATCTCTCTGCGCCCAGCCCTCCGGAGTACTTTGGGAAACAGGTCTGTCACCGACGTCATCACTACCTCCATCATCACAAACTTAAAAACAGACAGACAGCCCAGGGTTCACCAGAGAGAGGCAGGGAGAGAAAAGGAGAGCGAGGGAAGAGAAGAAAATGAAAGGAAAGAGAAAAAAATCGCTCACGCAATTCTTCCTCTGAAAATTATGATTCATAATTAACTATGAACTGTGGCACCGTTAGCTTGGCAAGTGCTGGGCTCTCTTGTAACCCAGCATGATGCCTTGCAAGCTCAGCACAGCTTTCCTTCATGACGAGCAAGAACCAAACTGGAAGGATCTAGAAGTAAACATGGCCACAGACATTAGTAGTGGCAGCAGTATCACAGACTCAGCAGCCAGGAGAGGCGAGCCGCAGCCAGGAAACTGATTACCTGAGTGTCCAGGCCCAACAGGATGATCATAATGAAGAAGCAGGCGGCCCACAGCTGAGATAGGGGCATCATTGCTACTGCTTGGGGGTACGCAATGAATGCCAGACCAGGTCCTGGGAGCAGGGAGCAGGGGAGAACATGGGAAAGAGAGACAGGAGGAGATTGAAGGACAAAGAACGATTTGGAGGAAAAAAAATAATACAATGCTTACTCTTCTCCGGCTGTCTGTCCCAAATTTTCTGTTTCCCTGAAATGGGAGAATGTATACAAACGTGCTGAAATGTCTACATGGTGTATAGACTAAGTGTATAAATACTCTGAGAAAGTTGAGAATGTGCACTCTAACCACATGTGAATTGCTTGATTACAAAGGTGCAGAGTACAGAGTAATATGTCCTTGTCCCAGGTGTTATGGAGCACATCGTATATTTTGCCACCCAGCTTGGGGCTGTACCAAATGCTCACCCAAATCTGGAATACACAACTGTCAGCCGCATTGCATGCAGAAGGCACCGTGCGGATTTGGGAGAGCTGGGACATCCATGACACCTGCAGTCATACAAGCGACCGGCGGGGCTTGGCCAAGAGTGATTAACTGTGGATCCCTCCCCGATGGACCCCGCTCATCCCCTGGGAAATGCGGGAGCCAACTGTGTGTCACCCTGTGCAACTACCGGGCACAGTCGACACGGGTCACGGCCTGGATTCAATGCAAAGCCATGAGGCTCAGTCATGCACCCCAGTGTGGAACTTCACCCGAATCATCCAACCAGCAGCTCGTTTTGTTGTATTTTTATATATTTGTTACATCTTCATAATTTGTTTTGACATACTGCACAAAGTACCTGATTCTGCCACTTCTGCGATGGGGACACCCTGCTCATGTGCCATGAACCCCAGCACAGAAAAGACCACAAATCCTGCCACCAGGCTGGTCCCACTGTTCAGCAGACACAGCCATAAACTGTCCCTGTAGAAACACCATCAGGAGGCTAAACATTCTCTGACCAGCCCTCATTTATGCATTTAGTTTCTTCCAAGGTGAAGGAAATTAAGTGTTCACTGCTAAGTGGCATGCAGGATGTGTGTTGGTATCTGAGTATTACACCGGACAGAGCTGCATATTTATGGTTAAGAACCTGACTGTTTTCCTCTGCGTTTCTGCCCGAAGCTTGGGCCTTACTTGTAGCAGTTGTTGTTATAGGTGTTGTAGCTACCCAGCACAGTCAGAGTACCCACTCCAACACTGTAGGAGAAGAAGATCTGAGATCCTGCCTCCATCCACACCTGCAGTGACATCACAAACGTTTAACATATTGGATGTTGCTTAACAAATTCATTTGTTCCCTGGCTGGGTGAAATTAGGAAAGAGACATTTTACTGTGACAAGGTGATGGGGTGCAGCTGGTGTTATGGAGTACTTACCTGTGGGTCTGCCAGGCGGGAGGGGTCAGGGTACAGGTAGAACTCCACCCCCTGCAGAGCTCCAGGTAGAGTTAGCCCTCGTATCAACAACACCAAAAGCATCACGTATGGGAATGTAGCTGTGAAATAAACTGCCTGATGGAAGAGAGAGAGAAAGAGAGAGAGAAATGCTGGTTCATTTCTATGGAGAAATATTATAAATAAATTCATAAAAAAGTATGAAAAAATAAATACAAAATGTCAGTCTGGTTGATACTGTATGTCCCTGTTTGAGTCTGTTAAATTCCAGACCTGTCACAACGTGTTAAGCCTTTTACTTAGTTGGTCTCAATCTTCTGAGAGGGACCTTGTTTAAGGAAATTCTTTACTTTTATCTGTCAGTAAATCCGGGACAGACCTTGCCTGTAGACTTCACCCCCTTCCAGATGCAGAAGTAGCAGATGACCCACATAGTGATGAGGCACAGGAGCAGCTCCCACCTCACGCTGCCCACCTCCTCAATGCCCCCCGAGATCAGCAGCACACGTCTCCTGGGAGGGGGGAAGAGAGGGAAAGAAAGAAGGAACAAGAAAATGAAGGACAGAAAGCAGTTATTATTGTGCAAGCATAAATGTGAAAAGGTGAAACTAGGCCAATGTGCTCCATCCGCACATATACTTGCAAACTATACCCTTACACATCACCTAATTTATTAATCTTAGCAGACAATATTATCCAGAACAATTAATACAATTTACAGACATTTACACAACTGGATATTTTCAGAAGCAATTCAGGCTAAGTACCTTTGATTTGAACCCACAATCTCTGGTTTCCCAGTTCTATAACCCCGAATGCTGTAGGAGGTGCAGCCCTACAGAAGTCAGTCTGCAGACTTACTCCCAAAACTCGATGGCTGCAGAAGATGAGTTGTTGGTCCAGTTTGCAGTGAGGTTTTGATTGGAGAAGTCCACACAGTGATCTGAAGCACAGAGAGTAACCTTTCCTAAATCATCAAAACAGACTCAATGCTCACCACTGCAGGCCATTTGAAGGTTCCATACCTAATCTCCCATACTGAAGAGTGGTTACAGTTAGCTATACTATGGGCTTTCTTTTAACTGGACATACCATTTAGTACCATGCTTTGACAGACCGTTTTTCATACTACAATGGCTCGAGCACAAGGTAATTTGTTTATTCCAAGTATAAAAGATAAGAGTTACGAGGATAGACTTAGGATGCTTAATCTCTTTAAGTTTAGTAAAAGGAGGTTTAAGGGGGATTTGATTGAGGCATTTAAATTCATTAAAGGGATTAACAAAGTGAATTATAGGGGATTCTTCTGGTTGAGTTCGGTTAGCAGAACGAGAGGGCACAAATGGAAATTGGCCGAACGAAATTCACAGTAAATCCATCGGAAATGCATTTCCACAAATAATGTGGGATTTAGAGAAGAAAAAATGAAAGCGGAAATGAAAGCGCACGATTGTAAAGAGTGCTTTGTGCGTTTATTCATTCATTCGTTTGTATTTTATTTTGATTTTGAGAGGCAAAATTATTTTAATAAGCCAACTGAATGTTGTAATTATTCATATCATATAAAAACGCAACAGAATTCAACATGAAAATGGGTGATGTTTCATTCCAGTAAACCTGATTAATTATTGGTTAAGTGGGGTATAATATAAATTCAATAAAACACGTAAAAAGTTTGCTATAAATAGGGCGTTGCCTGCTTAGGCCGTCTGGCCTCTCTATCCATTACTTTGGCCTATTAGAAGATTTGGGGCATGGTGTAGCCTACTTCGGAAAAAGCGCATATTCAAATACCAAGTCAATTGGTAAGGCTCGCAGAAGAAACAATGAACACTAAAGGCGAGTTCTCGTTCAAACATCATGGTATAGAAGTGGCATGGCATGTGAGCGCTTCATTTGTTCATGAGTTTTGTTTTTTTCCTCGCAGTTCATTTCCGAGATTGACGTGAACGTTTTTCCCAATTGGAAGGTGCAGGGTAATTCGGTCAATCCATTATAAGAAAACATCATGGCATAGAAGATGTCATGAGTTCCTGTTTCATGAATCCCGCGCGAATTTTTAGTTCGTTTCCGATCACACATACATTTGCACACAGATTTCCGAAGATATTGATAAATGAGGCCCAGCGAGTGGTCAATGTGCTATGATGTTCGATTCTATTCAGGCACACTTAGGGGTAGGAAAAGGCGATCAGGCTGAATGGCCTGTTCTTGCCATTATGTTATGTTATGTTATTCTACAGTTTGTCTGCACAACATCGGTTTACAGGGTCAAATGCAGTAGTTCATCAGTGATATTTATTTTAAACAATTGCAAAATGAGGAGAAAATAACGCTGGTCTTCCAGATCATTTCAGAGGTACATACTTCAGTTATAATGATGTAAATTAGCTCATTTGCATACTTGTGAACATTTTTGTAGCAGTCTATAATCTGAACCAAGTAAGATGTTGTTATCATTATTTCACATTCTAAATGAGAGATGAGAAAGGTTTGCAAAGTTCCATGATGATAGGACTACTATGCACTGAGAAAAATGGTTCTTGAGTCCTGTAATAGAGTCCAAAATCTGCTTTTGAAAAAATCGACTCAACGGTAGGCATGGTAAATAATTATACTCATTTCACCATACACATGGCGTAATCATTCAAAAGGTGGTATTATCCTGAAAGTTTAATATTTGAAGGATGATTTGCAGCAGTAAACAGAAAAGTTGGATTTGACTAAAAATGTTTTAGTTGAACAGAACCTTAAACAGTCATGAATGTCACTCCAAAGTAAAGTCATTATGACACTATTTAGTCTGGTTTGCTGATACATATTACATTACATTACATTATTGGCATTTGGCAGACGCTCTTATCCAGAGCGACGTACAGTTGATTGGAAAAAGCAGGAGACAATCTTCCCCCAATGCAGGATTAAGGGCCTTGCTCAAGGGCCCAACGGCTGTGCAGATCTTATTGTGGCTACACCGGGATTAGAACCACCGACCTTGCGTGTCCCTGTCATTTACCTTAACCACTACACTAAAGGCCGCCCTTAGTATTACAGGCTGTCAGCCTGGTCTATTACAGGCTGCCCACATAAATTTATCTGTCAGTAAATTCAATAATTGTGATGTCTATTCCCAACTCTGTTGTTTCTTGATGCCTTTAATGGCAATTTTTTATGTTCGGCCATTCCAACTCCCAGTAATTATAATGCGAGGGATTCTTGGGCCATAACAGGCATGCATTGTAATTACAATAATATGTCTCTCATGTTTCATTGATCTGAATTTGCTGTACATTATTTTTTCCTGTCACTCTGAAGGACTGTGCGACTGTGGTACACAACTAAAATTGGGGTTATGAGTATTATAACCAGCTCAATGTAGCTTAGAGACAGACTTTGTACCTTTATCTACCATGGATTTTAGCTAAAGAATATGTTGCCTGTATTTCAGCTGTTATTATAGCCAGCCCAGTGTTACACAACATTTCATACTTTACCTGAGTTCCAGGTATTGGAGCAGCTGGCCCAGGGCAGCTCAGAGCTGAAGGAGAAGTAGAGGTAGAAGAGGGCCCAGGCCAGGATGATGATGTAAGACATGCAGCTGTAAATCAGGATCAGCTGACTTCCATAGCCAACCCCTGAAACATATATACATACACATACATTCACTTAGCAGCTGGCAATAGCAGTTGTTGGTTTGAAAGCTGCTTTGTGTAGTTTCTGGTTATGAATGCCGGCTGTGGTTTCTTCTCCAAAATTGCTCCCTATTTCCTATATACTCCCTGGTGTAAAATCTAGCTATGACCAGCTTGAAATGCCAGCCACCAGCTGTTTCAAAACCTAGCTTGAGCTGTTTTGTGTACTATTTTGGTCATCAGCCAACTTGGTCTAGTGTCCAAATTCTTAAATCAAAATTGGCATACATTTTAGGGCACTAAAAATGTCCCACAATGTACCATAATGTCTAGCAAGCAACCATGGCTACTAGAAAGGTGAAAGTTTTTTTTTACATTAATATACGTTAAGCAGTTCCTCCACTACAGTAAGTGGCACAGTTTCCTAGCTAGCGTCTTCTTATAGTTGACATGACTTACAATTCGCCATCTACCATGTCTATTGGTCAAAAGTTCAAATAGCAATCTTCTAAGTGAACTGATGCTTGTTCTTGGGCATTAAGTGATATAATTTGATTTTATATCAAAAGCAGAACCTCTACAGAAGTCTTGATTTATGAACAAGCTAAATGGTATGTCAGTGGTTTTCTAGAGACTGTGTATGAAAAAAAAAATTGCCATTCGCAAAGTTCTTCCTCTACAATATACGCCGTATCCGTCATCTCCTAACGGAGAAAGCCACCCAGCTCCTAGTCCAGGCGCTCGTCATTTCCCGCCTGGATTACTGCAACTCCTTCCTAACTGGTCTCCCAGCTTGTGCCATTAAGCCCATCCAGCTGGTCCAGAATGCTGCAGCCTGCCTGATCACCAGTCAGCCCAGGTCGGCTCATGTCACCCCGCACCTCATTGGCCTCCACTGGCTTCCTATTTCCGCACGCATCCGATTCAAGGCCCTAGTGTTGGCATTTCAGGCTGCTAAGGGGACTGCCCCACCTTACATACAATCCTTAACACTTAATAGGGATTAGGGGATAGGGATTAGTGAGCCATTTTAGTCAGTCATTTTTCATGACTATTTCTCTGTGTGATTATCCCACTTTCCCGAAGCAGTTAAACTCTTGGCTTCAGAGAGCTACATTCTGATGTAGAAGCAATATTGTAATGACAGTCATTATAAATTACTTGTCCCAGATGAACTTTGGTTTGGGTAATATACACTCACTGAGCACTTTATTTGGTAGACCTGGACACCAGCTTGTTAATGCAAATATTTAATCAGCCAATCATGAGGCAGCAACTAAATGCATAAAAGCATGCAGACGTGGTCAAGAGGTTCACCTGTTTTGCTCACTGAGTGTAGACATTGCAGCAAATTATTAGCTGCCCTGCAAGGATGCTGGACACCCAGAAACAGAAATTGACCTGATCCACATTGGGCTATTCCACACACTTAAAATAGTGCCAGCCTGTAGCATAGTGGTTAAGGTACAGGTCTCCTGCTTAGTCTAATCAACCGTACGTCGCTCATGGATAAAGGCGTCTGCCAAATGCCAATAATGTAATGTAATGTAACACGATGAGCCCCTCCAGCAGCCTAGAGTCACAATTAATAACAACTCTGCATTCATTCAACAGTGCCCTTCAGAATTGTTTTTGGTATTTTATTTTATGCCAACGCAGTTTGCATATAATACCCAGTGAGGTTTGCATGTGAGAAACATTCAAATGAACCCCTAGCCACACTGGGAGATTTCAAATGAAAGGGCTGTGAGACGGGTGCGTGGGGGTTGGACCCAAAATGCACGACTCAGAAACAATAGTAAAATAAAGTCCCGTTAGGGCTTTATTCGGGACGAGTCCCAGGAGCGTAGTCAATACAAGCAAAGTCCATACACGAAGATCCAGCCAAACAAATACAAAACGAACAAAAAGCACGGTGCCGAGGGAAGAGGCAATCTCGTAGTCGGTAGGCGTGCAGGGAGGTCCGGTAGCAGGAGAGCAGTCAGCGGGGCAGATGAACAGGCGGACGGCAGGCAGAGGCGTAGTCGTGGGCGAAGCGGGAGTCGAAACCATGAAACAATCAGCGGGGCAAAAGTACATAAACGGTAGGCGGGGACGTAGTCGAAAAACAAAACGAAGGTCACAAAACAGAAATCAATGGTCGATGGTCAGTAACAGGCGTGGATCGTAACGTGTAATCAAGACAGTAAGTAATGCTCAAGAGTTGCGTGAAAAGACAGAGGCAGACAATTTCACAGTGAACAGTTGCGCGACTGGGCTATAAATGCAGGTGTAGACAGGTGTAGACAATTAGTAAGAGCGTAGCAAGGAAATGGAAAACAGGTGCGATGGATGACAAGTTTAACAAGGAGATTAGTAATCGTTAGTAATAAACTTATCCTGCCCTAGCATTAGTAAATTAGTAAATGACATGCACGAGAAACGTAAGGTAACATGAACACATGATTAGTCTTGTTAGTTTCTACCCAATCCTGATCTAGCGTTAGTAGTTTTAGTAAATAGACAAATAGAACATAAGGGGAGTGAAGGACAGAACGAGAGAGAGAGAGAGAGAGAGAAGGCGGAACGCAAGGTTTGCGGAAAAACATGTAAAAGTGTATGCATAACAACGACCAGTTAACTAAACAATAAACATGCATCGAAACATAAATCAAAGCGAAACTAAGACGATAATCACTCAACATAACCAAACATGACAAGAAAATAAATCGTAACGAAACATAACTAAACAACATGACGAACCTAGACAACATAATACATGATAAAACACTACGTGACTAAGACAACATGAATAAACATAAATCAACATAAAACATGGTGAGACAGACCTGAAACGTGACAGGACCCCCCCCTTAATGACCGACTCCTGGCGGTCCTTGGAATTTATCAGGGTGGTCACGATGGAAGTCTCTGATAAGCGATTTGTCCAGAATGAGACTGGGAGCGACCCAGGAACGCTCCTCAGGGCCATAGCCCTCCCAGTCAACCAAGTATTGCACCCCACGGCCCCTCTTACGAATGTTCAAGAGTTTCTTAACCGTGAATGCGGGGTGGTTGTCAATAATGCGGGGGGGAGGTGGTGGGGGATCCGGGGGACATATGGGGTGAGAGGATACGGGCTTAATACATGAAACATGGAATGTGGGGTGAATCTTAAGGGAAGCAGGGAGTGACAGTTTAACGGAGGAAGGATTGATGATTTTGTGGATCTTAAAGGGACCAATAAAGCGGGGTTGCAGTTTGTGGGAAGTGGTTTGGAGGGGAATGTCCTTAGTGGACAGCCAGACGGAGTCACCTGGTTTGTAGGCCGGAGCTGGAGTGCGGTGGCGATCAGCAAAACGCCGATTACGGTCTGCCGTGCTTAGCAGCGCGGCCTTGGCATCCCTCCAAACCTTGGCGCACCGTTTCATGTGGATGGCGAGGGAGGGAACAGCGATCTCGGCTTCTTGGTCAGGGAACAGTGGAGGTTGGTAGCCCAGGGAGACCTCAAAAGGTGATTTTCCGGTGGCAGCGCAGGGTAGGGTGTTGTGTGCGTATTCCACCCAGGTTAGCATCTTGCTCCAGCCGGCTGGATTCTTTGCCGATACGCAGCGTAGAGCGGCCCCCAGATCCTGATTGGCCCTCTCCGTTTGGCCATTGGACTGAGGGTGGTAGCCCGAAGAGAGGCTAGCTGTGGCCCCGAGGGCCACGCAGAATGCCTTCCAAACTTGGGAGATGAATTGGGGGCCGCGGTCAGAAACGATGTCCGAGGGAAGTCCGTGAATGCGGAATACTTCTCTCACCAGAACCTCTGCGGTCTCTTGGGCGGTGGGCAATCCAGCCAGGGGGATGAAGTGTGCCGCTTTGCTGAATCGGTCCACCACAGTGAGGATGGTGGTGTTACCTTCGGAAGGGGGAAGTCCGGTAACAAAGTCCACGCCGATGTGGCTCCAGGGTCGGCTGGGCACAGGCAGAGGTTGGAGTAAGCCAGCAGGGGCTTGGTGGGAGGCCTTGCTTCTGGCACAGGTGGTACAGGCCTTGATGAAGCGTCTGGTGTCGGGGATCATGGCACTCCACCAGAATCTCCGCTTCAGCACCGCCAAGGTGCGGGTAAAGCCGGGATGGCAGGAAAGGAGGGATGAATGGGCCCATTGCAGCACCTGTGTCCGAGCGGCTGAGGGGACGTATAGGCGTAATCCGGGGTTGGACCTGGGATCGGGCTCCTCCCGTAGAGCCCTCTGGATCACCGCCTCGATCTTCCATGTGACGGATCCGATGGTGCAGGAGGTAGGAAGGATGTTTTCGGGGATCTCACGCACAGAACAGGTGTTGAATTGACGGGACAGGGCATCGGGCTTAACGTTCTTCGAACCTGGACGGTAGGTGAGAGAGAAGTTGAACCTCCCGAAGAACAGCGCCCATCTTGCCTGTCGAGAATTCAGCCTTTTGGCTGTCTGGAGGTATGCCAGGTTCTTGTGGTCGGTCCAAACGATGAACGGCTTCTCGGCCCCCTCCAGCCAATGTCTCCACTCCTCCAGCGCCAGTTTGACTGCCAGCAGCTCACGGTTTCCAACGTCGTAGTTCCTCTCCGCCGGGGACAGCTTCTTGGAGAAGAAGGCGCAGGGGTGTAGTCGGTTGTCAGCGGCCGCCACCTGAGAGAGCACTGCTCCCACCCCTGTGTCGGAAGCATCCGTCTCGACCACAAACTGGCGGGTGGGGTCGGGGTGTACCAGGATGGGAGCGGAAGCGAACAGTCTCTTGACCTTGGTGAAGGCCGTCTCAGCTTCGGGGCTCCATCGGAATGGCACCGCTGGGGACGTGAGCTTGGTTAGGGGAGAGACCACTTGACTATAGGAACGGATGAACCTACGGTAGAAATTGGCGAATCCCAAGAAGCGTTGGAGTTGCTTGCGTGAGGTGGGTGTGGGCCAGTCGGTGACCGCCAGAATCTTCTTGGGATCCGCCCTGATCTGTCCCCTCTCCAGGATAAACCCAAGGAACTCAACTGTGTCGGAGTGGAAGACGCACTTCTCTGCCTTGACAAACAATTTGTTCTCTAGAAGCCTTTGTAGAACTTGCCTGACGTGGTTCTCATGATCCTTGGCATTAGTGGAGTAGATCAAGATGTCATCCAGGTAGACGAACACATGGCGACCCAACAAGTCCCGAAGAACGTCATTCACCAGGGCCTGGAACACAGCAGGAGCATTGGTGAGGCCGAATGGCATGACCAGGTATTCAAAGTGTCCGAGAGAGGTATTGAAGGCGGTCTTCCATTCATCGCCCTCACGGATCCGGACCAGGTGGTACGCGTTGCGAAGATCCAGCTTGGTGAAGATGGTGGGCTCGTGAAGTGGGTGGAACGCGGAGTCCATCAGGGGCAGAGGATACTTGTTCCTCACCATGATGTTGTTCAGCTCCCTGTAGTCGATGCACGGGCGTAGGGAGCCATCCTTCTTCTGGACGAAGAAGAATCCCGCACCGACGGGAGAGGAAGAAGGGCGAATTAGTCCGTTAGCCAGGCAGTCACGGATGTATGTCTCCATAGCCTCCCTTTCAGGTCTGGAGACGTTGTAAAGGCGACTTGAGGGAAGTGACGACCCAGGAAGGAGCTCGATGGCGCAGTCGTAGGGTCGATGAGGCGGCAGAGACTGAGCTTGAATCTTGGAGAATACTGCGCCCAGGTCATGGTAAGGTGTGGGAACCCTTTCCAGGGAGGGCTTGGGAGTCTGTGGTGGAGCTGGTGCTCCCTCAGCTGGTGGTGGAGAGGAACGCAAGCAGGACAGATAACATCTAGAATCCCAGGCTTGAACTTGATTGGAACTCCAGTTGATCGTGGGGTTGTGTTTCTGGAGCCAGGGTAATCCCAAGATGAGTTGGTCATTGGGGGACTGGATGACGCGGAACTGGATCATCTCTCGATGGTTCCCAGAAATGACCAGTTGACAGGGAATGGTAATGTGCGTCATGCGGCAGAAAGTCCTTCCATCCAGCGACCGCGCATTCTCAGGGTGGGGTAGAGGGAGGGTGGGAATGTTCAGTTCGGACACCAACACTTCGTCGATGAGATTGGCGTCCGCTCCAGAATCCACCAACGCGTTAATCCGGGTTGTTCTGTCGGGAAGAATCAACAGCGTGGTGAGCGTGGGACGATGGTTCTCTCTGTCAACACCCTCATGCCTGTCGACTGCTCTCACCTCTACTGGTCGCCTGGTCCTGAAGGAGCACCGAGCCTGGGTGTGACCCGGCCTCCCACAGTAGAAGCACGAACCGGTGGTTCTGCGGCGTGCTCGTTCCTCGGTCGAGACCCTGGTACCGGCCCGGGACAGGTCCATGGGTTCGGGTCCCTCCGACTGCTGCTCCTCACGTCGAGGACTTGGGCCCTGCCTGGGGTACGGGTTGCCGAGGAGGATCGGTCTCTCCGATCGGCGTTGTCTGGCGCGGTTGTCCAGGCGGATTGTGGTGCGCACGAGTTGGTCGAGCTGGGTGATGGGGTCCAGTCGCGCCAACTCGTCCTGGAGCGTCTCGCTCAGGCTGGCCAGGAAGAGATTCGCCAAAGCTGCATCGTTCCAACTAGTAGCTGCTGCGAGGGTGCGGAAGTCGATAGAGTGGTCTGCCGCGGTCTTCCGTCCCTGGCGCAGAGCAATCAGTCTCTGGGATGGCTCCTGGTCACTGGATGCGTGTTGGAACACCTTACGAATCTCGTCGGCGAAGGCTGGGTAACGGGGAGGGAAAGAACCCCCGGACCACACCGCCGTAGCCCAATCCAACGCCCTCCCCTTGAGTAGTCCCATCACATAGCCAATCCGACGGTCGTCGCTGTTGTAGGTCTGGGGCTGTTGTCTGAATACAAACTCGCACTGGAGTAGGAACGCCTTGCACCTCTCAGGTTCTCCACCGAACCTCTCCGGGGGGGATTGTTGGGGCTCCCGGAATTGCCAGGCTCCCGAGGGGTTGACCGCCGGGGAAGTGGGTGGGTGGGTGGGTTCCTCCCGTGGTTGTGGCAGGACCGCAACGGCGAGCCTCCTCATCTCTGCACACAGTTCACGAATCTCTAGGTGAAGCTCGGAGATTCCTTGTGAATGCTGCCGGACGATGGCTCCTTGTTCCTGGAGGGCGTGGAACATGGCAGTTGAGTCAGCAGGGTCCATGGTGGCGAAATTGTTCTGAGACGGGTGCGTGGGGGTTGGACCCAAAATGCACGACTCAGAAACAATAGTAAAATAAAGTCCCGTTAGGGCTTTATTCGGGACGAGTCCCAGGAGCGTAGTCAATACAAGCAAAGTCCATACACGAAGATCCAGCCAAACAAATACAAAACGAACAAAAAGCACGGTGCCGAGGGAAGAGGCAATCTCGTAGTCGGTAGGCGTGCAGGGAGGTCCGGTAGCAGGAGAGCAGTCAGCGGGGCAGATGAACAGGCGGACGGCAGGCAGAGGCGTAGTCGTGGGCGAAGCGGGAGTCGAAACCATGAAACAATCAGCGGGGCAAAAGTACATAAACGGTAGGCGGGGACGTAGTCGAAAAACAAAACGAAGGTCACAAAACAGAAATCAATGGTCGATGGTCAGTAACAGGCGTGGATCGTAACGTGTAATCAAGACAGTAAGTAATGCTCAAGAGTTGCGTGAAAAGACAGAGGCAGACAATTTCGCAGTGAACAGTTGCGCGACTGGGCTATAAATGCAGGTGTAGACAGGTGTAGACAATTAGTAAGAGCGTAGCAAGGAAATGGAAAACAGGTGCGATGGATGACAAGTTTAACAAGGAGATTAGTAATCGTTAGTAATAAACCTATCCTGCCCTAGCATTAGTAAATTAGTAAATGACATGCACGAGAAACGTAAGGTAACATGAACACATGATTAGTCTTGTTAGTTTCTACCCAATCCTGATCTAGCGTTAGTAGTTTTAGTAAATAGACAAATAGAACATAAGGGGAGTGAAGGACAGAACGAGAGAGAGAGAGAGAGAGAGAAGGCGGAACGCAAGGTTTGCGGAAAAACATGTAAAAGTGTATGCATAACAACGACCAGTTAACTAAACAATAAACATGCATCGAAACATAACACAAAGCGAAACTAAGACGATAATCACTCAACATAACCAAACATGACAAGAAAATAAATCGTAACGAAACATAACTAAACAACATGACGAACCTAGACAACATAATACATGATAAAACACTACGTGACTAAGACAACATGAATAAACATAAATCAACATAAAACATGGTGAGACAGACCTGAAACGTGACAGGCTGGTCATTTAATCACAGGCTTGTAGCTGGTGAACTTGCCTCTTCTCTCCATTGCTCCCTGTCGGTAAAGCCAAAGTGATCTCAATTGTTATTAATTTGCCCACAGAGGTTTCTGGCCTCTCACCCTCAGCCAATGGGCACAGTTTCCTCCAGCAGGTGATGGCCCCCTCCTGGGTGTACTGCCCCATGGCAGTCTCCAGCAGGAACAGGGGTATCCCACTGGTCACCGCAAAAACCAGATATGGCACAAGGAACGCTCCTGCAGGTACACCCACAATCAAAGGTAACATTTGAGATAAGATCTCACAACAGGTATTTGACCAAAACCAGAGACTGAGTGTGAGTGTCTGTTTCGCTCAGGTTGGGAGCTTTCCATAATGCACTCCAACCTGGTAAGCAACATGGACACAAACAGACAATATTGTAATGTTCCTGTACTTTGTCTGTTTGTTTATTGTTATTCTTGTTGTTCATGAATATTTCATATCTGGTTTATTGTGATACATTACAGCCCATTGCATTCGTCATCCCCTGTTATGTCTGTGTCTGTATGTTTTTGAGCCATAGTCACTCCCCTGTCTGCGTGCTGCACTATTCGGGTGGTTTTGGAGATTTCCGGGTTTCAACGATTCCTTCCCAGTCTCGCATTTTCTTACTTCCTGCTTTTTCACTCGTTCATGTTGTATAGCACTAATCGTATTAATAAGAACTAACATCGATATTGTACAGTACTAATTATATTATCAGACTAACTGTCTGTGGTGGCACGGATGGTGCAGTGGGTAGCACTGCTACCTCACAGCAAAGCGGCCCTGGGTTCGAATCCCCGTCGACCGGGGCCTCTCTGTGTGGAGTTTGCTTTGTTCTCCCCGTGTCTGTGTGGGTTTCCTCCGGGTACTCTGGTTTCCTCCCACAGTCCAAAGAAATGCAGGTTAGGCGGATTGGAGAGTCTAAATTGACCGTAGGTATGAGTGTGTGACTGAATGGTGTCTGTGCCCTGCGTTGGACTGGCGACCTGTCCAGGGTGTATTCCTGCCTTTCGCCCAATGTTTGCTGGGTTAGGCTCCAGCCCCCTGCGACCCTGTTCAGGATAAGCGGGTTAGGATAATGAATGAATGAATGACTAAGTGTCTGTCTAACTAATTAACTAACAGTCACTTTTTTGGGTCATTTAGATTTTAGCATGTAACTAACTTACTAACATTATCTCCCGTTTTAATAATGCTCTGTAACTCTGCCTCTCTATTCTATCCCTGATTAGTTGCTTAGTTTCAGCAAAGTGTTCGCACCAGCCTCTCACTATCACGTCTCCTAACTCTATGCAAATGTCCACTCCCTAATCCGGAGCCGTCTGTATTACGAGTTTGTTTGTGTACCCAGTTCGCATTTTTGTTTCCTCCTTGTTATTGTATCATTACCTTATTATGTTCTACGACAACCCTTTGCCTGTTTTTTCGAGTTTGCCTAGCCCCTTTGATTTGTTTGCAGGTTTCGGATTTGATTCTTCTGCTTTCATCAACTTTGATTTTGCCTGGCCCTTCTGTACCTCTGCCTTCTGTTTTTCTGGATTTTTGACCCCTGGTTTTTTTTTTACTTTTCTTTTGCATCTCGTTTTGGCATTGTTGCCTTGTGATCTCTTGGCTTTGGACTTGGACTGTAACAAATACAACGTTTTAGAAATGCGCTTGGGTCTTCAGCACCGTACATAATAATTATACCATTCAGAATCACTAACTATGTACATAAACAAATCCTTACTCACGCTCCTTTAAATTCATTGACCCACTTTTATTCATACTTATTCACTCTCCCGATCATTCACACTGCTACTCACTCATTTATATTCCCACTCACCGCCGCCGTTCTTGTAGCAGAGGTATGGGAACCTCCACACGTTTCCCAGCCCCACCATGTTCCCTGCCACTGCCAGGAGGAACTCCACCTTACTCCCCCACTGCCCCCTCTCCTCCAATGGCCTTTCTGCGGTCTCCCTCTTCTTCTTCATCCCTCCTGCTGTCCGTTCTACACTCTCTGACCTTATTCTCTGTCTAGACACAGCAATGTAGCAGGCTGATGTACCTGCAAACTGGGAGACCGCATGTGCAGAATTTGTTTCTGTGATACTGGGCCAATTAGTGACAAGTTACCACTTTCAATATTTTTTGTGCTGTGTAATACTGAAATTTGCATGTTCTGCCATGGAAAGCAGTCCAATGAGGCAAGTCCTGCACTCACCAAACAGCCAGCCCATGGCCAGAACCATCATTCCATGGTCAAAGTCACTTAGATCAAATTTTTTCCTCATTCTGATGGTTGATGTGAACATTAACTGAAGCTTCTCAGTCGTATCTACATGATTGTATGCATTGCACTGCTGCCACGTAATTGGCTGATTACATAATCACATGAATAAATTGGTGGAATAAAGTACAAATTTTCCTAATAAAGTGCTCATTCCTTATGTACTCCTTATGTACTGTTCCTCTGAAAATAATCAATTTGGTTGTTGATTCAAAGAGAACATTTGATTGAATCCTCAGCAGCCTGCCCAGTCGTACATGTTGTTTGACGTAGACCACCATAGTTACATTACCTGTAGCAGGTATTAATGCATTGTGTGTTGGAAGCCTTGTCAGTGCATAGGTCAAGATAGATGGTCTTGGTGCTCGTGTGAATCACCTGTCTTTTTCAGCTTTTGCCAAACATTATGACATTATCTCTCACTTCACACTTATTTTAATAAAGAAAATAAAACCAGGGAAGATCATAACACAGGCTATTAAACTGCATATATCACATTTATTACACTTATTATGCCAAGAAATTGTAGTTCATTTTAAGTAGGCTGGACATGCATGCATTGCATGAATGAATGCCCCAAAATGAGCAATATACCATAGACTGGGCTGCAACTTGTGCCTTAGTCCTGGGACCTGTCTGACTGGAAAATAAAAATACGCTACACCAAATTGGCAGTGAGCTGCTCACTCTTGACTGACACACCCTGAGCGGGGCGGCCTGTAGTGTAGTGGTCAAGGTAAATAACTGGGACACGCAAGGTCTGTGGTTCGAATCCCAGTGTAGCCACAATAAGATCCGCACAGCCATTGAGCCCTTAACCCTGCATTGCTCCAGGGGGGGATTGTCTCCTGCTTAGTCAAATGAACTGTATGCTGCTCTCGATAAGAGCGTCTGCCAAATGCCAATAATGTAATGTAATGAGCAGTGGCTCTCCTCCCATTTTGTCATGCCGAGAGTCCCGAAATTGCCAGAGGCTTCTGGAATATACAAAATTTATGAATCAATCAGGCCAGCTCACACCACGCCAGGCACTGGCCAGAAATTATGGCCCTTGGTGTTTCTCTTGGTTAGCACTGGTTTCCATCTTGCTACACTCAATGCCCCCCGAGATCAGCAGCACACGTCTCCTGGGAGGGAAGCAGAGAAAATTAATTAGAAAAATGTTATATTACAAAATTAACCCTTAAAAAACCTTATCCCTAGCCCCACCTCACCCAAACCATAACACTAACATTACATTTTAATGATACTAAATGTAGAAAATTAAGCAAATTAAGCAAATTAAACAAATTACACAAATTTCACAAATGAAATAAATACTTAAATTATGAAAAATTCTAAATTAGGAAATAAAACATTCTCCCTAAAAAAACCCTTACCCTAACCCTCAACCAACCCTTAGCCTAAACCCCATCACCCTCACCCTCACCCAGATAACATTATATTTTAATTATCAAAAATTTAGAAACCTCACCCAACCCTAACATTACATTTAAATTATAATGAATGGAGAAAATTACAAAAATTACAAAAATTCCAGAAATGGAAAATTTCCCTAATTCTTTAAATAAATTGAAATTATAATAAATACAAAAAACATTACAAAAAATGAAAATTTAGAAATGAGAAAAATTATGAATAAAATGACAAAAGAGGCAAAAATGAACAAAATGCGAAAATTCCTAAAAGAAAAAAAAGTGTATGAGGAAAATAGCAAACATTCTCCCTAAAAAACCCTAACCATAATCCTTACCCTCACACCAACCCTAACCCCCATTACCCTCACCCTAACCCTAACGCTTACATTATGTTTTAATTATTAAAAATGTAGAAAATGACATGAATGACAAATTATCCAGAAATTCATATATACGAAAAATGACAGAAATTCCAGAAATTACAGAAATGAAAATTCCAGAAATTCAAAAAATAGTTAATTACATTTAAATTATAATTTAAAGAAACATTACAAAAAAGTAAAACATTTGGAAATTAGAAAAATTACATATAAAGACATTTGAAAAATGTACAAAAATGTAATGTTATGAAATTAACCCTAAAAAAACCCTAACCCTAACCCTTATCCTCACCCCAACCCTGAACCTAACCCCACCTCACCCTAACATTACGTTTTAATTATAATAAATGTAGAATTCTAAAATTCTAAAAATGACAGAAATTCCATCCATCCATCCATCCATCCATCCATTATCTGAACCCGCTTATCCTGATCAGGGTCGCAGGGGGGCTGGAGCCTATCCCAGCATACATTGGGCGAAAGGCAGGAATACACCCTGGACAGGTCGCCAGTGTAGAACCTGCACAGCTAGTCCAATGAGGGAATAGCTGGAGGTGAAGGGACGACGTGTTCTTTCCTGGCTGTTTAGAAGTGAATGAAAAAGATTTTGAATTATCAAACTCTGCACACGAACAGAGCACAATTATGTTTAGGAATATACTGGGTCTGTTGCCACGGGTCGGATATGGATTGACCTGCCCCATATCCCACTTACAACTGGCCTGAAACAGATCAGTAATATTCCTAATATTCTCCGTTCGTAAACGGGGCCGTTTTGAAAGCTTAGTGGTTACTCTCATTCCACTCGTTCATCTGACTCCATTTTAAGATATACAATTTAGAAATTTGGGTTTGGAATTTACGCGAACCTCGGGAGTGATTACACTCGACTCGTACCTGCGCCACCATTACTCAATATATGTTCTCGCGATTTAACATTATTGCTGAATATCTCAGTTCGGTGTAGAACTCAGAGGCTGAGGGTCCAGTCAACACAATACATGCAACACTGTCATGATAGTTGCGAGCCCAGGTCGGCGCAGCATTAACTGGGCTCCTTAGAGCTAATTCGACAGGAACCGGCGCATTAACGCCCATGGGTTCCCTTCGCGTCCAATCACAAGAGCCATGCCTAACCGACCCTTTACGTTGGCCGAAACTTGCTGGCCTCACAGCTTAGAACTATCACATGGGTACCAAGCTCTCAGTTCGGTGTAGAACTCAGAGGCTGAGGGTCCAGTCAACACAATACATGCAACACAGTCATGATAGTTGTGAGCCCAGGTCGGCGTAGCATTAACTGGGCTCCTTAGAGATAGTTCGACAGGAACCGGCGCATTAACGCCCATGGGTTCCCTTCACGTCAAACCACAAGAGCCTTGCATAGCTGACCCTTTACGGTGGCAGAAACTTGCTGGCCTCACAGCTTAGAACTATCACCTGTACCACGGGACTGCCGATCGGTCAGTCCTTGGTCCCCATTGTCCCCCTCAATATTCAGTTGTAATTTAGGCTGAAAAGGTACAAGATGAATTAGAGTCATGGAGATCACGCAAGTTACAAACAAAATAATTTATTTTCAGACGAGTAGGCAGTTAGCGTAGAATAAAACAGTCAATTTCAGTCAAATAGACAAATTAAAGATAAATAGAATAGAGTGAAATCTTACCCAGCCTGCTTTCGCTACACACATATACAAAGTATGCACAGTGTGGGAAATCGAGTGCGATCTTCCCTGATAGGCTCGTCTCCCTGGCTTTTATGCCAAATCATGTGTTTGATCCAGGCGGCAGTGCCATAAATTAGCCTGGTGGGGTTGTCGAATCTGGAATTTAGACCCCCACTGTTGGGGGTTGTTGTGTAGGGAAAATTAGATGATTACCAAGAGAGGACGTGTAGGTTTTCCCTTGAGTTATTGAAACTAAGGTTTATTAAAATCCATTTGGTATGAAATGTATCTCATCTGATTCCTTGACTTTACTGGATCACATCCATACCAAACAGATTATCCTAATGTTTTGTTATGGTGCAGTTATCATGAAACCTCCCTCCTGTGTATCCATTTTACATGTAATTCCTGTTATTACAACACTGGGCATAATGCAATACAACCAGGATCACATGGGCAATGTTTACAATATTTTACCGGGTCTATTGACCATCTAAACAACAGTTTTGAGGTTTTCATCCAAGAGAGTAGTCCCTGGGGTAATGACAGCAGTGCCCAAAGGAGGGCACTGTGGTACTGCCCGGAGTCTTTCCCCCTGGAAGTGACCAGGTGTGGGGTCATAAGTTTTTAGGCACATCCTTTTCCCAGGAGTTTTAATGGCCCACATGGCCTAATTGCCCGGGAACCGCTCATCCACCCACCATATATCTATTCTTTATCCTCTTGGCGTCACTGGTCTGGAACTCCTCAAAAGGTACTTCAAACAGTATTGTCCTTTGTCCCTTTTGACACACACCAGAACCCCCGCCTCACAAATGGCAGAGTCAACCCCCAGCTCCCAGGCTCCTCACAGATGGCCGTCACACTTTGCCCCCCTCCTACACCAGTCCATCGCAGGGCACACGCACCATTCACTCACACACTCATGCCTACGGGCAATTTACTCTCCAATCGGCCTAACCTGCATGTCTTTGGACTGTGGGAGGAAACCCACGCAGACACGGGGAGAACATGCAAACTCCGCACAGAGAGGCCCCGGCCGACGGGGATTCGAACCCAGGACCTCCTTGCTGTGAGGCGGCAGTGCTACTCACTGCACCATCCACAACTAAATCATTCGGGACATAAATCGCACCAACAATTACACACAGAGTTTGTACAAGTGGAACACATAATCCTGTTAATGGGGCCATCACATATGAATGTGGAGATCAGCAGGTTTATTGATTTACTGACCTGATTGCCATTGTGCAAGTGCTACAGTGAATGCACTCACCAAGTGACAAAGACTGTTGTAAATTATTACAATCGGTTACTATTCCGTTAGAATTTGTACAGGGTCATGGAAATTGAAGGTTAAGATTAAGGTTAATAAGCAAAGCTGTGGGTTATTGTGTTATTGCTGACATGAATATAAAATTCTTCTGTTTGTACCTTAGGAGGGACAGAATCCCACTGATTTTCTTTGACCATTTGTAGGTGTGTACAATCGCAACAGAGGTGGCGGGGCCAGAGCACTACTGGCAGGTGATGACCCAATTGTCTGAAGTTTGGTAAACATTAAGTATAAAGTGAGACGGGTGCGTGGGGGTTGGACCCAAAATGCACGACTCAGAAACAATAGTAAAATAAAGTCCCGTTAGGGCTTTATTCGGGACGAGTCCCAGGAGCGTAGTCAATACAAGCAAAGTCCATACACGAAGATCCAGCCAAACAAATACAAAACAAACAAAAAGCACGGTGCCGAGGGAAGAGGCAATCTCGTAGTCGGTAGGCGTGCAGGGAGGTCCGGTAGCAGGAGAGCAGTCAGCGGGGCAGATGAACAGGCGGACGGCAGGCAGAGGCGTAGTCGTGGGCGAAGCGGGAGTCGAAACCATGAAACAATCAGCGGGGCAAAAGTACAAAAACGGTAGGCGGGGACGTAGTCGAGAAACAAAACGAAGGTCACAAAACAGAAATCAATAGTCGATGGTCAGTAAACAGGCGTGGATCGTAACGTGTAATCAAACTGTAAGTAATGCTCAAGAGTTGCGTGAAAAGACAGAGGCAGACAATTTCGCAGTGAACAGTAGCGCGACTGGGCTATAAATGCAGGTGTAGACAGGTGTAGACAATTAGTAAGAGCGTAGCAAGGAAATGGAAAACAGGTGCGATGGATGACAAGTTTAACAAGGAGATTAGTAATCGTTAGTAATAAACCTATCCTGCCCTAGCATTAGTAAATTAGTAAATGACATGCACGAGAAACATAAGGTAACATGAACACATGATTAGTCTTGTTAGTTTCTACCCAATCCTGATCTAGCGTTAGTAGTTTTAGTAAATAGACAAATAGAACATTAGGGGAGTGAAGGACAGAACGAGAGAGAGAGAGAGAGAGAAAAGGCGGAACGCAAGGTTTGCGGAAAAACATGTAAAAGTGTATGCATAACAACGACCAGTAACGTAACACTAAACATACATCGAAACATAACACAAAGCGGAACTAAGACGATAATCACTCAACATAACCAGGTAATATAATCGTACGAAAACATAACTAGACATGACAAGAAAATAAATCGTAACAAGACATAACTAGACATGACGAGAAAATAAATCGTAACAAGAAATAACTAAACAACATGACAAACCTAGACTAACATAATACATGATAAGACACTACGTGACTAAGACAACATGAATAAACATAAATCAACATAAAACATGGTGAGACAGACCTGAAACGTGACAGGACCCCCCCCTTAACGACCGACTCCTGGCGGTCCTTGGAATTTATCAGGGTGGTCACGATGGAAGTCTCTGATGAGCGATTTGTCCAGAATGAGACTGGGAGCGACCCAGGAACGCTCCTCAGGGCCATAGCCCTCCCAGTCAACCAAGTATTGCACCCCACGGCCCCTCTTACGAATGTTCAAGAGTTTCTTAACCGTGAATGCGGGGTGGTTGTCAATAATGCGGGGGGGAGGTGGTGGGGGATCCGGGGGACATATGGGGTGAGAGGATACGGGCTTAATACATGAAACATGGAATGTGGGGTGAATCTTAAGGGAAGCAGGGAGTGACAGTTTAACAGAGGAAGGATTGATGATTTTGTGGATTTTAAAGGGACCAATAAAGCGGGGTTGCAGTTTGTGGGAAGTGGCTTGGAGGGGAATGTCCTTAGTGGACAGCCAGACGGAGTCGCCTGGTTTGTAGGCCGGAGCTGGAGTGCGGTGGCGATCAGCAAAACGCCGATTACGATCTGCCGTGCTTAGCAGCGCGGCCTTGGCATCCCTCCAAACCTTGGAGCACCGTTTCATGTGGATGGCAAGGGAGGGAACAGCGATCTCGGCCTCCTGGTCAGGAAACAGTGGAGGTTGGTAGCCCAGGGAGACCTCAAACGGAGATTTCCCGGTGGCGGCGCAGGGTAAGGTGTTGTGTGCGTATTCCACCCAGGTTAGCATCTTGCTCCAGCCGGCTGGATTTTTTGCCGATACGCAGCGTAGAGCGGCCCCCAGGTCCTGATTGGCCCTCTCCGTTTGGCCATTGGACTGAGGGTGGTAGCCCGAAGAGAGGCTAGCTGTGGCCCCGAGGGCCACGCAGAATGCCTTCCAAACTTGGGAGATGAATTGGGGGCCGCGGTCAGAAACGATGTCCGAGGGAAGTCCGTGAATGCGGAATACTTCTCTCACCAGAACCTCTGCGGTCTCTTGGGCGGTGGGCAATCCAGCCAGGGGGATGAAGTGTGCCGCTTTGCTGAATCGGTCCACCACAGTGAGGATGGTGGTGTTACCTTCGGAAGGGGGAAGTCCGGTAACAAAGTCCACGCCGATGTGGCTCCAGGGTCGGCTGGGCACAGGCAGAGGTTGGAGTAAGCCAGCAGGGGCTTGGTGGGAGGCCTTGCTTCTGGCACAGGTGGTACAGGCCTTGATGAAGCGTCTGGTGTCGGGGATCATGGCACTCCACCAGAATCTCCGCTTCAGCACCGCCAAGGTGCGGGTAAAGCCGGGATGGCAGGAAAGGAGGGATGAATGGGCCCATTGCAGCACCTGTGTCCGAGCGGCTGAGGGGACGTATAGGCGTAATCCGGGGTTGGACCTGGGATCGGGCTCCTCCCGTAGAGCCCTCTGGATCACCGCCTCGATCTTCCATGTGACGGATCCGATGGTGCAGGAGGTAGGAAGGATGTTTTCGGGGATCTCACGCTCAGAACAGGTGTTGAATTGACGGGACAGGGCATCGGGCTTAACGTTCTTCGAACCTGGACGGTAGGTGAGAGAGAAGTTGAACCTCCCGAAGAACAGCGCCCATCTTGCCTGTCGAGAATTCAGCCTTTTGGCTGTCTGGAGGTATGCCAGGTTCTTGTGGTCGGTCCAAACGATGAACGGCTTCTCGGCCCCCTCCAGCCAATGTCTCCACTCCTCCAGCGCCAGTTTGACTGCCAGCAGCTCACGGTTTCCAACGTCGTAGTTCCTCTCCGCCGGGGACAGCTTCTTGGAGAAGAAGGCGCAGGGGTGTAGTCGGTTGTCAGCGGCCGCCACCTGAGAGAGCACTGCTCCCACCCCT
Source organism: Conger conger (assembly GCF_963514075.1). Lineage (NCBI taxonomy): Eukaryota > Metazoa > Chordata > Actinopteri > Anguilliformes > Congridae > Conger > Conger conger. The sequence goes on from NC_083772.1 coordinate 5,543,868, forward strand.
GTGTCGGAAGCATCCGTCTCGACCACAAACTGGCGGGTGGGGTCGGGGTGTACCAGGATGGGAGCGGAAGCAAACAGTCTCTTGACCTTGGAGAAGGCCGTCTCAGCTTCGGGGCTCCATCGGAATGGCACCGCTGGGGACGTGAGCTTGGTTAGGGGAGAGACCACTTGACTATAGGAACGGATGAACCTACGGTAGAAATTGGCGAATCCCAAGAAGCGCTGGAGTTGCTTGCGTGAGGTGGGTGTGGGCCAGTCGGTGACCGCCAGAATCTTCTTGGGATCCGCCCTGATCTGTCCCCTCTCCAGGATAAACCCAAGGAACTCAACTGTGTCGGAGTGGAAGACGCACTTCTCTGCCTTGACAAACAATTTGTTCTCTAGAAGCCTTTGTAGAACTTGCCTGACGTGGTTTTCATGATCCTTGGCATTAGTGGAGTAGATCAAGATGTCATCCAGGTAGACGAACACATGGCGACCCAACAAGTCCCGAAGAACGTCATTCACCAGGGCCTGGAACACAGCAGGAGCATTGGTGAGGCCGAATGGCATGACCAGGTATTCAAAGTGTCCGAGAGAGGTATTGAAGGCGGTCTTCCATTCATCGCCCTCACGGATCCGGACCAGGTGGTACGCGTTGCGAAGATCCAGCTTGGTGAAGATGGTGGCCTCGTGAAGTGGGTGGAACGCGGAGTCCATCAGGGGCAGAGGATACTTGTTCCTCACCGTGATGTTGTTCAGCTCCCTGTAGTCGATGCACGGGCGTAGGGAGCCATCCTTCTTCTGGACGAAGAAGAATCCCGCACCGACGGGAGAGGAAGAAGGGCGAATTAGTCCGTTAGCCAGGCAGTCACGGATGTATGTCTCCATAGCCTCCCTTTCAGGTCTGGAGACGTTGTAAAGGCGACTTGAGGGAAGTGACGAACCAGGAAGGAGCTTGATGGCGCAGTCGTAGGGTCGATGAGGCGGCAGAGACTGAGCTTGTATCTTGGAGAATACTGCGCCCAGGTCATGGTAAGGTGTGGGAACCCTTTCCAGGGAGGGCTTGGGAGTCTGTGGTGGAGCTGGTGCTCCCTCTGCTGGTGGTGGAGCGGAACGCAAGCAGGACAGATGACATCTAGAATCCCAGGCTTGAACTTGATTGGAACTCCAGTTGATCGTGGGGTTGTGTTTCTGGAGCCAGGGTAATCCCAAGATGAGTTGGTCATTGGGGGACTGGATGACGCGGAACTGGATCATCTCTCGATGGTTCCCAGAAATGACCAGTTGACAGGGAATGGTAATGTGCGTCATGCGGCAGAAAGTCCTTCCATCCAGCAACCGCGCATTCTCAGGGTGGGGTAGAGGGAGGGTGGGAATGTTCAGTTCGGACACCAACACTTCGTCGATGAGATTGGCGTCCGCTCCAGAATCCACCAACGCGTTAATCCGGGTTGTTCTGTCGGGAAGAATCAACAGCGTGGTGAGCGTGGGACGATGGTTCTCTCTGTCAACACCCTCATGCCTGTCGACTGCTCTCACCTCTACTGGTCGCCTGGTCCTGAAGGAGCACCGAGCCTGGGTGTGACCCGGCCTCCCACAGTAGAAGCACGAACCGGTGGTTCTGCGGCGTGCTCGTTCCTCGGTCGAGACCCTGGTACCGGCCCGGGACAGGTCCATGGGTTCGGGTCCCTCCGACTGCTGCTCCTCACGTCGAGGACTTGGGCCCTGCCTGGGGTACGGGTTGCCGGGAAGGATCGGTCTCTCCGACCGGCGTTGTCTGGCGCGGTTGTCCAGGCGGATTGTGGTGCGCACGAGTTGGTCGAGCTGGGTGATGGGGTCCAGTCGCGCCAACTCGTCCTGGAGCGTCTCGCTCAGGCTGGCCAGGAAGAGATTCGCCAAAGCTGCATCGTTCCAACTAGTAGCTGCTGCGAGGGTGCGGAAGTCGATGGAGTGGTCTGCCGCGGTCTTCCGTCCCTGGCGCAGAGCAATCAGTCTCTGGGATGGCTCCTGGTCACTGGATGCGTGTTGGAACACCTTACGAATCTCGTCGGCGAAGGCTGGGTAACGGGGAGGGAAAGAACCCCCGGACCACACCGCCGTAGCCCAATCCAACGCCCTCCCCTTGAGTAGTCCCATCACATAGCCAATCCGACGGTCGTCGCTGTTGTAGGTCTGGGGCTGTTGTCTGAATACAAACTCGCACTGGAGTAGGAACGCCTTGCACCTCTCAGGTTCTCCACCGAACCTCTCCGGGGGGGGTTGTTGGGGCTCCCGGAATTGCCAGGCTCCCGAGGGGTTGACCGCCGGGGAAGTGGGTGGGTGGGTTCCTCCCGTGGTTGTGGCAGGACCGCAACGGCGAGCCTCCTCATCTCTGCACACAGTTCACGAATCTCTAGGTGAAGCTCGGAGATTCCTTGTGAATGCTGCCGGACGATGGCTCCTTGTTCCTGGAGGGCGTGGAACATGGCAGTTGAGTCAGCAGGGTCCATAGTGGCGAAATTGTTCTGAGACGGGTGCGTGGGGGTTGGACCCAAAATGCACGACTCAGAAACAATAGTAAAATAAAGTCCCATTAGGGCTTTATTCGGGACGAGTCCCAGGAGCGTAGTCAATACAAGCAAAGTCCATACACGAAGATCCAGCCAAACAAATACAAAACAAACAAAAAGCACGGTGCCGAGGGAAGAGGCAATCTCGTAGTCGGTAGGCGTGCAGGGAGGTCCGGTAGCAGGAGAGCAGTCAGCGGGGCAGATGAACAGGCGGACGGCAGGCAGAGGCGTAGTCGTGGGCGAAGCGGGAGTCGAAACCATGAAACAATCAGCGGGGCAAAAGTACAAAAACGGTAGGCGGGGACGTAGTCGAGAAACAAAACGAAGGTCACAAAACAGAAATCAATAGTCGATGGTCAGTAAACAGGCGTGGATCGTAACGTGTAATCAAACTGTAAGTAATGCTCAAGAGTTGCGTGAAAAGACAGAGGCAGACAATTTCGCAGTGAACAGTAGCGCGACTGGGCTATAAATGCAGGTGTAGACAGGTGTAGACAATTAGTAAGAGCGTAGCAAGGAAATGGAAAACAGGTGCGATGGATGACAAGTTTAACAAGGAGATTAGTAATCGTTAGTAATAAACCTATCCTGCCCTAGCATTAGTAAATTAGTAAATGACATGCACGAGAAACATAAGGTAACATGAACACATGATTAGTCTTGTTAGTTTCTACCCAATCCTGATCTAGCGTTAGTAGTTTTAGTAAATAGACAAATAGAACATTAGGGGAGTGAAGGACAGAACGAGAGAGAGAGAGAGAGAAAAGGCGGAACGCAAGGTTTGCGGAAAAACATGTAAAAGTGTATGCATAACAACGACCAGTAACGTAACACTAAACATACATCGAAACATAACACAAAGCGGAACTAAGACGATAATCACTCAACATAACCAGGTAATATAATCGTACGAAAACATAACTAGACATGACAAGAAAATAAATCGTAACAAGACATAACTAGACATGACGAGAAAATAAATCGTAACAAGAAATAACTAAACAACATGACAAACCTAGACTAACATAATACATGATAAGACACTACGTGACTAAGACAACATGAATAAACATAAATCAACATAAAACATGGTGAGACAGACCTGAAACGTGACATAAAGATTGTGTTTCCCCTACCTGCCAACATTTATTATTACAGTTTAGTAGGGAATTGAGTGCACAGCCATCCAGATGGCACATAGGCAGAGAGATCCAGGACTGTTTAACGGCATTGAATGAGACTTAACTGAGTTCAAAGAGAGCCTTAGGAGACGATTGCTCTGCAAACAGTAAGGGCAATTTTCTTAATTGATTCTTAATAGACAATGTGTGTTCACAAAAAGACAATCACATGATTACAAATAACCTTTTAGTGTTAATCCGTATTACTATTAGATCACTTGGTGAATTAAATGCTTACTAGGAGCCTTTCTCTGTGTCTCTCCCAGCAGATAGCCTTTGACCTTAAGTCTCTGCTTCTCAGCTAGCACATTCCGATCTTACAGCAAGATCAACAAGGGGTATTCAGAAGACAAAATACTGATAAATGTTCATGGCCAGCTTCATGTCTTTTTGTTTTGGTAAAGCCGCCGCTTCTGGAAAAGTGTGTATAATGTTACTATGTCTGATTCAAATCAGAAAGCCGGTAAGAGTTTGTCACTTTCTGTCATTTCTTACGAATACGAAGGTTAAACTCAAGTACAGCGATCATTGTTTTTACTGGGATCTGTTTCATCAGACAATGCTCACCTGTGAAATGTTAAAAAGGGCATTTTTCCCGAACACACTGAATACGTGTCAGGCCAAATTTCATTGTTCCAACTGTGGGACCTTGTACAACACTGTTAATAAATCAACCTATTCTGTAATTTGTGATTGTCTGCCTGTGACAGGCCAGTATCACTGGAATCATCTCACAAGACTTTTTTACGTAATGAAAGGTATAAATAACTCCCTGGCTCCTGAATGACTTAAATTTGATTACTGGTATCCATGCTCCAGGTGAAGAAAGCAGGTCAACACTACTGAAAAATAAAGTGGAGGTGAACTTGGTCCAGGCAGAGGCCACAGTCCTGAAGCAATATGGATGATCTGGATATTCGAAAATATTGGTATATACAGTGCTGTTGGTGGCATGAACAGACAAATCAGTTGGAGAAAGTCACTGATAGTAGTGAAGAAATAACTTTGAACTGCATAATGTTTTTGTCGTAAATTTTCTTTACGTTAACCTCTCAATATTCTTACACTCTTCATTTAAAAAAAGTAGGGAATTTTGGAAAACATTGGGGCCAAATGCAGTACAGTCAACCCCCACTGAAGTATATCACATTGTAGTGATAATTGTAATTTACAACCTTATCTAGCCCCTAATAGTCAAATGTATTTCTTTGATCATTGCCTGTATCCTCTAACCCCTCCCTCAGTCCAATTCCCCACACCTTGTTTCTCCCCCTTACCAAAATGAGGACTGGAGGAAAATGCATATCAGGAGAATAACCTCATACCTACTCACAAATATGGAGGTGGGTCATTGATTTTTTTTTTTTTATGTTTTGCTGCCAGTGGTCCAGGTCACTATTTAAGTATCAGGCTTCAGAACAATGAACCCAGCGCGAACCCACAGGAGTTCCAATCAAAGTCTTTATTAACTCTGGCAACCAGGTATAGAGCCAACTAGGCAGTTCTTAAACGATATAGAGGCAGAGGTTTGGTAATGAAGCAGGCAGATGTAACAAAGCAAAACATAGTCGTGGTCACAAGCAGAAGGTTGATAACAGTAAGGCAGTCCAAACAGGCAGATAAACAGAAGCAAAATCCGAAAGCACAAGCCGCTAATCCAAACAGAGTCCAAGCACAGTGGGTCAAACACAAACACGAAGGGAAATCCAAAAGGCAGCGGTCGGAAACAAAAGGGGTCAGGACACGAGAAGATGAGACAGGAAAAATACTGGAGGGAATGGCAGGAGCACATTACAATCTGGCAACAAATGAACAAAACAGACAGGTATATACACAGGTATATACCGAGCACTTTGAGGTATTTATTAGACTTCTACTGCTGTAGCCTATCCACTTAAAGTTATGATGCGTTGTGTGTTCAGAGATGCTCTTCTGCATACCACTGTTGGTTATTTGTGTTACTGTAAAGCCATACCTGAGAAGAACTACCCTCTAGAATCAGTAATCTAGATCATGATTTTCAAATGCACACTTATAACACTTCAATTTCCAATTGTGTGTTGGTAAGCACCCCCCCATGCTTTGTGTGCCAAGTATGAATTAGTCGGTCCTGAACTCTTCCAGCTCTGTAGCAGAAACTGCATTCCCCCGCTCTGCCATTTGCTTCCGGGTCAGGGGCAGGTCATCATCAGGGTGACACAGATGAGACAATCGCTGTCGGCAGAAAAATAATAACGGTCTGAGGCGCAACGTCAGAGGAGAATGGAGATATAGAGATATGAAATAGAGATATGAAGAGATATGAAATGTAACTACTACATAAATAACAATGCCAAGGATCTATGAAATATTGAAAATTACATTTCATAAAAAAAAGAGAAACCCCAGAAATATTGCTTGAATGACCCCTTTCTGCATAGCTGTGGAGACATGGGATCCAGGCCTCACCTGTCTGAGAGTGCCAGTGCTGATGGAGAGCTTGACCAGACTCCACCCCGGCACCAGTACAACAGAGGAGAGGGCCAGCAGCCAGCCCAGCACATACGCCCAGTCTGGATACACATACCAGTGGTTAAAGGTCAGGGGCTGGTACTTCACCAGAGAGAAGATGAAGGATCCCTACGGGAGAGGAGGAAGAGTGGAAGGTTTTATTAATGTTACACACACCATGCTGCCATTGTGTCATAGAAGTAGAAATTACATTAAATTGTCTGTACAGCAGAATTCAGTCGTTTAAATTGGGTCATGTTTACGCAGTTACGCAGAGATGCGTAACTGTTGTTATGCATGGTTATCTGAGGTACTGTCACTTTCCTGTCTGCTTGAACTGCTGACCTCTGACCTCTCTCACTAACAAAGCATTTTCACCTACAGAACTGCCAGGTTTTGTGTGTGCAGGCACTTAAATGTTTAATCAACAATCTGGTAATAATATGCACACCTTGGGCCTCATTTATCAATATTTTTGTACATCTGTGTGCAAATTTATGTGTGGTTGGAAACAAACTAACAAATTCCGCTGGATTTATCAAATGAGTAAACATAGTGTTTCTTTGCATACCAATCGATCATAAACAAAAAGTGCATGTCCTGAACTTATGGTTACCATAAATTGACACCCCGAAAATACCTTACAAGGACCACAGAATTACATTTCAGGCAATTTAAACAGATGGCCGAGAAAGGATGAAAAAACTTTGCTTTATGCTGTGTAGCCTATACATGATCTGATTTTTTTAATATTATTATATGACTAGGTGTGCTACAGCTACTTTGTAACAGCTCGTCTTTGCAAACATTAAAATGTTTTGTAACTCTGTCTCAGGTTCTACATATTATGGAACAGGTTTTAAAATTATTTCACTGTCCCCACTGTCCCATTTTTTTGCCTTTGCTTCCTTGACGTCTTTTATATCGTCACATCCGTACCCTATTCCCACTGGTATATCTGATGAGGTTGGCACCCGAGTGGACTCTCTGGAAGTCTGCATGAAACTGTGCCTAAGCTTGAATTTGGCAGCCTTAGCCACTACGGACTTCACGGGAGCGTGCCCATTAAGCCAGTCAGTCAGTCTGCAAGTGCGAGGAACACTCGACATTTGGGCTGAATCCAAATGTCTGTTCTTCCCTGCACTTGGAGACTGGCAAAGTAGCCTACACATATGAATGATAAATAATCCCACTTATAAGATGAGAGCAGGAAAGGGTAACCTATTTCATTCATATGCACAAAAAAGCCAATCACGTGTGAAAATTCCCAATTCACAAAATACATTTTCTTTTCAGATATGAATATATAAATATATTAATGTGAAATTGTGGTTTTCTGACATGAAAAATAAACTTTCACATGATCTTTGGTCACTTTGGCAGCTAGCTTATTGTGTGAATATATATGTGTGAATGAGTTTATAATTGCATCAGATGAAGTAAAATTACAACTTCGCAAATGACAAGCCATTTTACATGTATTTATTCATTGTTGGAGGAACAAAATCCTGGAATATCTAGCCCACTTCATTCACAAGACAGTTGAATTCAATTAAGCTTCAGCCAATGAAATCTAGTTTTCCTCTGCACCAAACATCTTGCTTGTGACCGGACAGGTTACAAGTGCTGTAATTCCCATTCATTTGTATGAATTTAGCTGAAGTTTGCAGTTTTATTAAATCTGAATTGCAACATGCTTGAGTTGTGCAATGATGATGTTTTCCTGTAATAAGTGAGTCAGGCAGATGCTCTGTCTCTGGACATCCCACCGTGGGGGTGAGTCAAACTCACCAGGGTCACCAGTGGGGTGAAGTAGAGCCAGCAGAGCTTAAAGATGAGGCTGGGCCGTTCCCCGGTCATGTCCTCGATCACATCCATCATGCGCTCCGCCCCTGCTCCAGGGCAAACAAGTGTAGTGTTGTGTATAAAGGGAACCTCAACTGAGGAACAAAATAAGATGAAATACCAGGGAATGGAAAATTGCATTTTCCTTTGTTATTCACATGGCTCTCTGGCTTAAAGCACAACGCTTGATTTTACGCTCAATATTATTATGAGAGTAAAACAATATTCATGTTCCCGGGTTACTTTCCTAAATGTTTTTATTCATTTTCATACACCTACGATAATAAGTACTTTGCTAAGTTGTAGGATTGCTATTTATTTATTTATTCATTTCTTTATAACAAACAAAGTCATAATTCATTCTTCTGATAACATTTTAAAACGGTTGGCAACATAGTCTAACTGACCGTAACTTTGCGGCCCCCATAGGTCAAAATTGTCACCAAATGTAATGCCATCACGTAATTCTGCCTGCTGCATGTAATATGAGCTCCAGTGCTGAACATTTGTAGCGCTTTTTAAAGCGTTATTACAATATTCAACTGAGGGTGCAAAATAATAATCTAAGGGTTTTTTGCACCCCCTGTAGAACTGGGCCTGCCATCTAAGTGTCAACACTTTTTTCTTATTGGCTATTGACAGGCCAAGGTAAAAAAAAGTTTTAATCATGGTCTTAATTTTTTAAGTAGGCTATGCATTTCTCTGCCGTGATGTACATATTTAGAATTTCATAAATTTCATAGATTTAAAAAAAAGGAATTTTAGATATGCAACTATTTTCATTATCATCATCTGTACATTACGAGTACTCTGTATCGGTTCTTGTTCATAACCCATTCCCATTTGGTGCCATTATTTTCTTTTTTATTTCCATACAGTGTTGGATTGGAAAGGTACAGTTTGTTGTTTGCGCAGTAATGTGTTAATACAGCCAGCTATCTTCCTAAATCCATTCAGCAAAGTCCTGCACTCACCAAACAGCCAGCCCATGGGCAGAACTTCAAACACACACAGGAAGAACATACAGGCCCCATTACAGGCATAGTAGTCGAAGAGCTGGAACACATACATCCCCCCCTGTTGGACAGAACGGGAAATGACAAGAGTAGATATAGGAAAATAAGGTCAGGAAGAGACTGAGATGTGTGCTTTGTGTGAGGTCTGGAATTGTGGATATGATTAGTATCATGCAATATTCTTTCATATGGCCTGTAGTCTTGAACAAGGAAATTAAACCGGACTACTTCTATCATCATGCATTATTTAAAATTGGTAGTAATTAAGATATTATATTTGTAATCTGTACGCCAAAGGAGTCTGTAATGAGGGAAATTAATAGTAAAATAGTGTATATTTGAATGTATTTCCATCTATTTCTATCCCAGCTGTCTTCTCACCTGTGTGACCATCACCAGCTGCAAGACGAAGCAGGTGAGGCAGAAGAGCAGGAGGAAGATCTCTCTGCGCCCAGCCCTCCGTAGTACTTTGGGAAACAGGTCTGTCACCGACGTCATCACCACCTCCATCATCACAAACTTAAAAACAGACAGACAGCCCAGGGTTCACCAGAGAGAGGCAGGGAGAGAAAAGGAGAGCGAGGGAAGAGAAGAAAATGAAAGGAAAGGAGAAAAAATCGCTCACGCAATTCTTCCTCTGAAAATTATGATTCATAATTAACTATGAACTGTGCTTGGCACCGGTAGCTTGGCAAGTGCTGTGCTCTCTTGTAACCCAGCATGATGCCTTGCTTGCTCAGCACAGCTTTCCTTCATGACGAGCAAGAACCAAACTGGAAGGATCTAGAAGTAAGCAGGGCCACAGGCATTAGTAGTGGCAGCAGTATCACAGACTCAGCAGCCAGGAGAGGCGAGCCACAGCCAGGAAACTGATTACCTGAGTGTCCAGGCCCAACAGGATGATCATAATGAAGAAGCAGGCGGCCCACAGCTGAGATAGGGGCATCATTGCTACTGCTTGGGGGTACGCAATGAATGCCAGACCAGGTCCTGGGAGCAGGGGAGAACATGGGAAAGAGAGACAGGAGGAGATTGAAGGACAAAGAAGGATTTGGAGAAAAATAAATAATCCAATGCTTACTCTTCTCTGGCTGTCTGTCCCAAATTTTCTGTTTCCCTGAAATGGGAAAATGTATACAAATGTGCTGAAATGTCTACATGGTGTATAGACTAAGTGTATAAATACTCTGAGAAAGTTGAGAATGTGCACTCTAACCACATGTGAATTGCTTGATTACAAAGGTGCAGAGTACAGAGTAATATGTCTTTGTCCCAGGTGTTATGGAGCACATCATATATTTTGCCACCTAGCTTGGGGCTGTACCAAATGCTCACCCAAATCTGGAATACACAACTGTCAGCCGCATTGCGTGCAGAAGGCACCGTGCGGATTTGGGAGAGCTGGGACATCCATGACACCTGCAGTCATACAAGCGACCGGCGGGGCTTGGCCAAGAGTGATTAACTGTGGATCCCTCCCCGATGGACCCCGCTCATCCCCTGGGAAATGCGGGAGCCAACTGTGTGTCACCCTGTGCAACTACCGGGCACAGTCGACACGGGTCACGGCCTGGATTCAATGCAAAGCCATGAGGCTCAGTCATGCACCCCAGTGTGGAACTTCACCCGAATGATCCAACCAGCAGCTCGTTTTGTTGTATTTTTATATATTTGTTACATCTTCATAATTTGTTTTGACATACTGCACAAAGTACCTGATTCTGCCACTTCTGCGATGGGGACACCCTGCTCATGTGCCATGAACCCCAGCACAGAAAAGACCACAAATCCTGCCACCAGGCTGGTCCCACTGTTCAGCAGACACAGCCATAAACTGTCCCTGTAGAAACACCATCAGGAGGCTAAACATTCTCTGACCAGCCCTCATTTTTGCATTTAGTTTCTTCCAAGGTGAAGGAAATTAAGTGTTCACTGCTAAATGGCATGCAGGATGTGTGTTGGTATCTGAGTATTACACTGGACAGAGCTGCATATTTATGGTTAAGAACCTGACTGTTTCCTCTGCGTTTCTGCCCTAAGCTTGGGCCTTACTTGTAGCAGTTGTTGTTATAGGTGTTGTAGCTACCCAGCACAGTCAGAGTACCCACTCCAACACTGTAGGAGAAGAAGATCTGAGATCCTGCCTCCATCCACACCTGCAGTGACATCACAAACGTTTAACATATTGGATGTTGCTTAACAAATTCATTTGTTCCCTGGCTGGGTGAAATTAGGAAAGAGACATTTTACTGGTGATGGGGTGCAGCTGGTGTTATGGAGTACTTACCTGTGGGTCTGCCAGGCGGGAGGGGTCAGGGTACAGGTAGAACTCCACCCCCTGCAGAGCTCCAGGTAGAGTTAGCCCTCGTATCAACAACACCAAAAGCATCAGGTATGGGAATGTAGCTGTGAAATAAACTGCCTGATGGAAGAGAGAGAGAAAGAGAGAGAGAAATGCTGGTTCATTTCTATGGAGAAATATTATAAATAAATTCATAAAAAAGTATGAAAAAATAAATACAAAATGTCAGTCTGGTTGATACTGTATGTCCCTGTTTGAGTCTGTTAAATTGCACACCTGTCACTACGTGTTAAGCCTTTTACTTAGTTGGTCTAAATCTTCTGAGAGGGACCTTGTTTAAGGAAATTCTTTACTTTTATCTGTCAGTAAATCCGGGACAGACCTTGCCTGTAGACTTCACCCCCTTCCAGATGCAGAAGTAGCAGATGACCCACATAGTGATGAGGCACAGGAGCAGCTCCCACCTCACGCTGCCCACCTCCTCAATGCCCCCCGAGATCAGCAGCACACGTCTCCTGGGAGGGGGGAAGAGAGGGAAAGAAAGAAGGAACAAGAAAATAAAGGACAGAAAGCAGTTATTATTGTGCAAGCATAAATGTGAAAAGGTGAAACTAGGCCAATGTGCTCCATCCGCACATATACTTGAAAACTATACCCTTACACATCACCTAATTTATTAATCTTAGCAGACAATATTATCCAGAACAATTAATACAATTTACAGACATTTACACAACTGGATATTTTCAGAAGCAATTCAGGCTAAGTACCTTTGATTTGTTTGATTTGAACCCACAATCTCTGGTTTCCCAGTTCTATAACCCCGAATGCTGTAGGAGGTGCAGCCCTACAGAAGTCAGTCTGCAGACTTACTCCCAAAACTCGATGGCTGCAGAAGATGAGTTGTTGGTCCAGTTTGCAGTGAGGTTTTGATTGGAGAAGTCCACACAGTGATCTGAAGCACAGAGAGTAACCTTTCCTAAATCATCAAAACAGACTCAATGCTCACCACTGCAGGCCATTTGAAGGTTCCATACCTAATCTCCCATACTGAAGAGTGGTTACAGTTAGCTATACTATGGGCTTTCTTTTAACTGGACATACCATTTAGTACCATGCTTTGACAGACCGTTTTTCATACTACAATGGCTCGAGCACAAGGTAATTTGTTTATTCCAAGTATAAAAGATAAGAGTTACGAGGATAGACTTAGGATGCTTAATCTCTTTAAGTTTAGTAAAAGGAGGTTTAAGGGGGATTTGATTGAGGCTTTTAAATTCATTAAAGGGATTAACAAAGTGAATTATAGGGGATTCTTCTGGTTGAGTTCGGTTAGCAGAACGAGAGGGCACAAATGGAAATTGGCCGAACGAAATTTACAGTAAATCCATCGGAAATGCATTTCCACAAATAATGTGGGATTTAGAGAAGAAAAAATGAAAGCGGAAATGAAAGCGCACGATTGTAAAGAGTGCTTTGTGCGTTTATTCATTCATTCATTTGTATTTTATTTTGATTTTGAGAGGCAAAATTATTTTAATAAGCCAACTGAATGTTGTAATTATTCATATCATATAAAAACGCAACAGAATTCAACATGAAAATGGGTGATGTTTCATTCCAGTAAACCTGATTAATTATTGGTTAAGTGGGGTATAATATAAATTCAATAAAACACGTAAAAAGTTTGCTATAAATAGGGCGTTGCCTGCTCTCTATCCATTACTTTGGCCTATTAGAAGATTTGGGGCATGGTGTAGCCTACTTCGGAAAAAGCGCATATTCAAATACCAAGTCAATTAGTAAGGCTCGCAGAAGAAACAATGAACACTAAAGGCGAGTTCTCGTTCAAACATCATGGTATAGAAGTGGCATTGCATGTGGGCCATGCTTGCCTGAGTGACATCCAGAGCTGGATGGACAACCACTATATAAAGCTCAACCCAGGCAAGACTGAAATGATATTCATCCCTCCTAATACCTATCCCCACCTGGATCTCTCCATTTCCCTTGGGGATACCACACTCACGCCATCACCCAGTGCAAGGAACCTCGGCGTGGTGATGGACAGCAGACTGTCACTTTCCGAGAACATTGCAGCGGTGACCCGGTCATGCAGGTTCTTCCTATACAACATACGGAGAATCCGCCCCTTTCTCACCCCCTACTCGACCCAGCTCCTGGTCCAAGCGATGGTTCTGTCCCGCCTGGACTACTGCAATTCCCTCTTGGCTGGACTCCCAGCGTCCACCATCAGATCCCTCCAACTTATCCAGAATGCAGCAGCTCGTCTGGTCTTCAACCTTCCCAAATACTCACACGTCACCCCCCTGGTTACTTCCCTCCACTGGCTGCCTGTCATGGCTCGCATCAAATTCAAAACATTGGTGCTAGTGAGACGGGTGCGTGGGGGTTGGACCCAAAATGCACGACTCAGAAACAATAGTTAAATAAAGTCCCGTTAGGGCTTTATTCGGGACGAGTCCCAGGAGCGTAGTAAACACAAGCAAAGTCCATACACGAAGATCCAGCCAAACAAATATAAAACAAACAAAAAGCACGGTGCCGAGGGAAGAGGCAATCTCGTAGTCGGTAGACGTGCAGGGAGGTCCGGTAGCAGGAGAGCTGTCAGCGGGGCAGATGAACAGGCGGACGGCAGGCAGAGGCGTAGTCGTGGGCGAAGTGGGAGTCGAAACCATGAAACAATCAGCGGGGCAAAAGTACAAAAACGGTAGGCGAGGACGTAGTCAAAAAACAAACGATGGTCACAAAACAGAAAACAATAAACTATGGTCGGTAAACAGGCTTGGATCGTAACGTGTAATCAAAACAGTAAATGCTCAAGAGTTGCGTGGAAAACAGAGGCAGACAATTTCGCAGTGAACAGTTGCGTGACTGGGCTATAAATGCAGGTGTAGACAGGTGTAGACAATTAGTTAGAGCGTAGCAAGGAAATGGAAAACAGGTGCGATGGATGACAAGTTTAACAAGGAGATTAGTAATCGTCAGTAATAAACCTATCCTGCCCTAGCATTAGTAAATTAGTAAATGACATGCACGAGAAACGTAAGGTAACATGAACACATGATTAGTTTGTTAGTCTCTACCCAATCCTGATCTAGCGTTAGTAGTTTTAGTAAATAGACAAATAGAAACAATTAGGAAGAGAATGACAGAAGGAGAGAGAGAAAAGGCGGAACGCAAGGTTTGCGGAAAAACATGTAAAAGTGTATGCATAAACCGTGACCAGTTAACTAACAATAAACATAAATCAAAACATGACACAACGCGAAAACTAAAACGATAATCACTCAACATAACCAGGTAATAAAATCGTACGAAAACATAACTAGACATGACAAGAAAATAAATCGTAACGAAACATAACTAAACAACATGACGAACCCAGACAACATAATACATGACGAGACAGACCTGAAACGTGACAGCTAGCCTTCCAAGCAGCTAAGGGGTCTTCCCTAGCTTACCTACAAAAAATCATCAGACCCTAAACCCCTGCCAGACCTCTTCGTTCAGCCTCCACAGGCCGCTTGGAACCCCCTCTCTGAACCTCTACCTCACGCTCACGACTACTGTCTATTCGGTCAATCCGATATGACGTGAAGGCAGCATTAGACTCTGTTTACATAACGTTTAAATGTATTGCTTTAATAATTAAAGCATGGCTTACTTCCAGAAAATGGTCAGGTGCTTTCCGTCCTCAGCTTCTTGTGGACTGGCACAGAGTAGTGAAAATATATCGCTCCTTGATAATCCCAGACAGTAATGTCTCTCATTTAATTATATGCCTCCAGTTTTATGTCAAACCATTTTTGTTTTACCTGTTCCACATTTTGCACTGTTTTATTCCAGTCCTATGTGGCATATACGTAGTTTATGTAGCCTATATAAACAAATGTAGGCCAATTACTAATATTTAGATGTTAGTTTGGATGAAAAGAAGGAAGCCTGCACACTGATATGTTCCTTACACACCTTTATTGTAGACAACATTTTGATCGCAGGGGATCTTCGTCAGTTTTGGCACATCGCTTTATGTGTCTCCACCAGGACAATCAGCTTTATTTCCTCATTCATCTTTGAACAGAATAAACTACGGACAATAACGTTCAAGTTTAAGTTTATTATAAGAAAACATCATGGCATAGAAGATGTCATGAGTTCCTGTTTCATGAATCCCGCGTAAATTTTTAGTTCGTTTCCGATCACACATACATTTGCACACAGATTTCCGAAAATATTGATAAATGAGGCCCAGCGAGTGGTCAATGTGCTATGATGTTCGATTCTATTCAGGCACACTTAGGGGTAGGAAAAGGCGATCAGGCTGAATGGCCTGTTCTTGCCATTATGTTATGTTATGTTATTCTACAGTTTGTCTGCACAACATCGGTTTACAGGGTCAAATGCAGTAATTCATCAGTGATATTTATTTTAAACAATTGCAAAATGAGGAGACAATAACGCTGGTCTTCCAGATCATTTCAGAGGTACATACTTCAGTTATAATGATGTAAATTAGCTCATTTGCATACTTGTGAACATTTTTGTAGCAGTCTATAATCTGAACCAAGTAAGATGTTGTTATCATTATTTCACATTCTAAATGAGAAATGAGAAAGGTTTGCAAAGTTCCATGATGATAGGACTACTATGCACTGAGAAAAATGGTTCTTGAGTCCTGTAATAGAGTCCAAAATCTGCTTTTGAAAAAATCGACTCAACGGTAGGAATGGTAAATAATTATACTCATTTCACCATACACATGGCGTAATCATTCAAAAGGTGGTATTATCCTGAAAGTTTAATATTTGAAGGATGATTTGCAGCAGTAAACAGAAAAGTTGGATTTGACTAAAAATGTTTTAGTTGAACAGAACCTTAAACAGTCATGAATGTCACTCCAAAGTAAAGTCATTATGACACGATTTAGTCTGGTTTGCTGATACATATGACATTACATTACATTATTGGCATTTGGCAGACGCTCTTATCCAGAGCGACGTACAGTTGATTGGAATAAGCAGGAGACAATCTTCCCCTGGAGCAATGCAGGATTAAGGGCCTTGCTCAAGGGCCCAACGGCTGTGCAGATCTTATTGTGGCTACACCGGGATTAGAACCACCGATCTTGCGTGTCCCTGTCATTTACCTTAACCACTACACTAAAGGCCGCCCTTAGTATTACAGGCTGTCAGCCTGGTGTATTACAGGCTGCCCACATAAATTTATCTGTCAGTAAATTCAATAATTGTGATGTCTATTCCCAACTCTGTTGTTTCTTGATGCCTTTAATGGCAATTTTTTATGTTCGGCCATTCCAACTCCCAGTAATTATAATGCGAGGGATTCTTGGGCCATAACAGGCATGCATTGTAATTATATGTCTCTCATGGGCAGCACGGATGGCGCAGTGGGTAGCACTGCCGCCTCACAGCAAGGACGTCCTGGGTTCGAATCCCCGTTGACCGGGGCCTCTCTGTGTGGAGTTTGCTTTGTTCTCCCCGTGTCTGCGTGGGTTTCCTCCGGGTACTCCGGTTTCCTCCCACAGTCCAAAGACATGCAGGTTAGGCTGATTGGAGAGTCTAAATTGCCCGTAGGTATGAGTGTGTGAGTGAATGGTGTGTATGCCCTGCGATGGACTGGCGACCTGTCCAGGGTGTGTTCCTGCCTTTCGCCCAATGTATGCTGGGATAGGCTCCAGCCCCCCTGCGACCCTGTTCAGGATAAGCGGGTTCAGATAATGGATGGATGGATGGATGGATGTCTCTCATGTTTCATTGATCTGAATTTGCTGTACATTATTTTTTCCTGTCACTCTGAAGGACTGTGCGACTGTGGTACACAACTAAAATTGGGGTTATGAGTATTATAACCAGCTCAATGTAGCTTAGAGACAGACTTTGTACCTTTATCTACCATGGATTTTAGCTAAAGAATATGTTGCCTGTATTTCAGCTGTTATTATAGCCAGCCCAGTGTTACACAACATGTCATACTTTACCTGAGTTCCAGGTGTTGGAGCAGCTGGCCCAGGGCAGCTCAGAGCTGAAGGAGAAGTAGAGGTAGAAGAGGGCCCAGGCCAGGATGATGATGTAAGACATGCAGCTGTAAAGCTGGATCAGCTGACCTCCATAGCCAACCCCTGAAACACACATACATACACATACATTCACTTAGCAGCTGGCAATAGCAGTTGTTGGTTTGAAAGCTGCTTTGTGTAGTTTCTGGTTATGAATGCCGGCTGTGGTTTCTTCTCCAAAATTGCTCCCTATTTCCTATATACTCCCTGGTGTAAAATCTAGCTATGACCAGCTTGAAATGCCAGCCACCAGCTGTTTCAAAACCTAGCTTGAGCTGTTTTGTGTACTATTTTGGTCATCAGCCAACTTGGTCTAGTGTCCAAATTCTTAAATCAAAATTGGCATACATTTTAGGGCACTAAAAATGTCCCACAATGTCTAGCAAGCAACCATGGCTACTATCCATCCATCCATTATCTTAACCCGCTTATCCTGAATAGGGTCGCAGGGGGGCTGGAGCCTATCCCAGCATACATTGGGCGAAAAGCAGGAATACAGCCTGGACAGGTCGCCAGTCCATCGCAGGGCACACACACCATTCACTCACACACTCATACACTCATACACTCATACACTCATACCTATGGGCAATTTAGACTCTCCAATCAGCCTAACGTGCATGTCTTTGGACTGTGAGAGGAAACCGGAGTTCCCGGAGGAAACCCACTCAAACACGGGGAGAACATGCAAACTCCGCACAGAGAGGCCCCGGCCGACGGGGATTAGAGCCCAGGACCTCCTTGCTGTGAGGCGGCAGTGCTACCCACTGCACCATCCGTGCCGCCACCATGGCTACTAGAAAGGTGAAAGTTAACCATGATTAATGTTTACAAAGTTTTTTTTTAACTTTAATATACGTTAAGCAGTTCCTCCACTACAGTAAGTGGCACAGTTTCCTAGCTAGCGTCTTCTTATAGTTGACATGACTTACAATTCGCCATCTACCATGTCTATTGGTCAAAAGTTCAAATAGCAATCTTCTAAGTGAACTGATGCTTGTTCTTGGGCATTAAGTGATATAATTTGATTTTATATCAAAAGCAGAACCTCTACAGAAGTCTTGATTTATGAACAAGCTAAATGGTCAGTGGTTTTCTAGCGACTGTGTATGAAAAAAAAATTGCCATTGGCAAAGTTCTTCGTCTACAATATATGCCGTATCCGTCATCTCCTAACGGAGAAAGCCACCCAGCTCCTAGTCCAGGCGCTCGTCATTTCCCGCCTGGATTACTGCAACTCCTTCCTAACTGGTCTCCCAGCTTGTGCCATTAAGCCCCTCCAGCTGGTCCAGAATGCTGCAGCCCGCCTGATCACCAGTCAGCCCAGGTCGGCTCATGTTACCCCGCTCCTCATTGGCCTCCACTGGCTTCCTATTGCCGCACGCATCCGATTCAAGGCCCTAGTGTTGGCATTTCAGGCAGCTAAGGGGACTGCCCCACTTTACATACAATCCTAAACACTTAATAGGGATTAGGGGATAGGGATTAGTGAGCCATTTTAGTCAGTCATTTTTCATGACTATTTCTCTGTGTGATTATCCCACTTTCCCTAAGAGCAGTTAAACTCTTGGCTTCAGAGAGCTACATTCTGATGTAGAAGCAATATTGTAATGACAGTCATTATAAATTACTTGTCCCAGATGAACTTTGGTTTGGGTAATATACACTCACTGAGCACTTTATTTGGTAGACCTGGACACCAGCTTGTTAATGCAAATATTTAATCAGCCAATCATGAGGCAGCAACTAAATGCATAAAAGCATGCAGACGTGGTCAAGAGGTTCACCTGTTTTGCTCACTGAGTGTAGACATTGCAGCAAATTATTAGCTGCCCTGCAAGGATGCTGGACACCCAGAAACAGAAATTGACCTGATCCACATTGGGCTATTCCACACACTTAAAATAGTGCCAGCCTGTAGCATAGTGGTTAAGGTACAGGTCTCCTGCTTAGTCTAATCAACCGTACGTCGCTCTGGATAAGAGTGTCTGCCAAATGCCAATAATGTAATGTAAGGTAACACGATGAGCCCCTCCAGCAGCCTAGAGTCACAATTAATAACTACTCTGCATTCATTCAGAATTGTTTTTGGTATTTTATTTTATGCATATAATACCCAGTGAGGTTTGCATGTGAGAACCATTCAAATGAACCCCTAGCCACACTGGGAGATTTCAAATGAAAGGGCTGGTCATTTAATCACAGGCTTGTAGCTGGTGAACTTGCCTCTTCTCTCCATTGCTCCCTGTCGGTAAAGCCAAAGTGATCTCAATTGTTATTAATTTGCCCACAGAGATTTCTGGCCTCTCACCCTCAGCCAATGGGCACAGTTTCCTCCAGCAGGTGATGGCCCCCTCCTGGGTGTACTGCCCCATGGCAGTCTCCAGCAGGAACAGGGGTATCCCACAGGTCACCGCAAAAACCAGATATGGCACAAGGAACGCTCCTGCAGATACACCCACAATCAAAGGTAACATTTGAGATAAGATCTCACAACAGGTATTTGACCAAAACCAGAGATTGAGTGTGAGTGTCTGTTTCGCTCAGGTTGGGAGCTTTCCATAATGCACTCCAACCTGGTAAGCAACATGGACACAAACAGACAATATTGTAATGTTCCTGTACTTTGTCTGTTTGTTTATTGTTATTCTTGTTGTTTATGAATATTTCATATCTGGTTTATTGTGATACATTACAGCCCATTGCATTCGTCATCCCCTGTTATGTCTGTGTCTGTATGTTTTTGAGCCATAGTCACTCCCCTGTCTGCGTGCTGCACTATTCGGGTGGTTTCGGAGATTTCCGGGTTTCAACGATTCCTTCCCAGTCTTGCATTTTCTTACTTCCTGCTTTTTCACTCGTTCATGTCACTAATCGTAATAAGAACTAACATTGATATTGTACAGTACTAATTATATTATCAGACTAAATGTCGATGTGTGGCGGCACGGATGGTGCAGTGGGTAGCACTGCTGCCTCACAGCAAAGCGGCCCTGGGTTCGAATCCCCGTCGACCGGGGCCTCTCTGTGTGGAGTTTGCATGTTCTCCCTGTGTCTGCGTGGGTTTCCTCTGGGTACTCCGGTTTCCTCCCACAGTCCAAAGAAATGCAGGTTAGGTGGATTGGAGAGTCTAAATTGACCGTAGGTATGAGTGTGTGACTGAATGGTGTCTGTGCCCTGCTATGGACTGGCGACCTGTCCAGGGTGTATTCCTGCCTTTCGCCCAATGTATGCTGGGATAGGCTCCAGCCCCCTGTGACCCTGTTCAGGATAAGCGGGTTAGGATAATGAATGAATGAATGACTAACTGTCTGTCTAACTAATTAACTAACAGTCACTTTTTTGGGTCATTTAGATTTTAGCACGTAACTAACTTACTAACATTATCTCCCGTTTTAATAATGCTCTGTAACTCTGCCTCTCTATTCTATCCCTGATTAGTTGCTTAGTTTCAGCAAAGTGTTCGCACCAGCCTCTCACTATCACGTCTCCTAACTCTATGCAAATGTCCACTCCCTAATCCGGAGCCGTCTGTATTACGAGTTTCTGTGTACCCAGTTCGCATTTTTGTTTCCTCCTTGTTATTGTATCATTACCTTATTATGTTCTACGACAACCCTTTGCCTGTTTTTTCGAGTTTGCCTAGCCCCTTTTATTTGTTTGCAGGTTTCGGATTTGATTCTTCTGCTTTCATCAACTTTGAATTTGCCTGGCCCTTCTGTACCTCTGCCTTCTGATTTTCTGGATTTTTGACCCCTGCTTTTTTTTCGACTTTTCTTTTGCATCTCGTTTTGGCATTGTTGTCTTGTGATCTCTTGGCTTTGGACTTGGACTGTAACAAATACAACGTTTTAGGAATGCGCTTGGGTCTTCAGCACCGTACATAATAATTATACCATTCAGAATCACTAACTATGTACATAAACAAATCCTTAATCACGCTCCTTCAAATTCATTGACCCACTTTTATTCATACTTATTCACTCTCCCGATCATTCACACTCCTACTCACTCATTTATATTCCCACTCACCGCCGCCATTCTTGTAGCAGAGGTATGGGAACCTCCACACATTTCCCAGCCCCACAATGTTCCCTGCCACTGCCAGGAGGAACTCCACCTTACTCCCCCACTGCCCCCTCTCCTCCAATGGCCTTTTTGCGGTCTCCCTCTCCTTATTCATCCCTTCTGCTGACCGTTCCATACTCTCTGACCTTATTCTCTGTCTAGACACAGCAACGTAGCAGGCTGATGTACCTGCAAACTGGGAGACACCTCCTTTCAATATTTTTTGTGCTGTGTAATACTGAAATTTTAACATTGGCCAAATGCCAATAATGTAATCTAATGAGCAGTGGCTCTCCTCCCATTTTGTCATGCTGAGAGTTCCGAAATTGCCAGAAGCTTCTGGATTATCTGGAATATACAAAATTAATGAATCAATCAGGCCAGCTCACAACACGCCAGGCACTGGCCAGAAATTATGGCCCTTGGTGTTTCTCTTGGTTAGCACTGGTTTCCATCTTGCTACACTCAGAAATTTTGTTATTTTAGAGTCATGAACAGCGACATATCTGATGCTAGAGAGGTTCTTTTGATGTTATTTTGGGATCACGTGTGACTTTCTGGTTAGTTCAGACTATGCCCTTGGAGGAATTATGGCAGGCCAGCCAGTCGTCTGGAATTCTTCTCCATCTGGAGATAATGGTTCTGGCTGTGGTTTGATGAAGTGCCAGAGCCTTAGAAATGTAACCATTCCCAGACTGATATATTTCAACCGCTTTTTTCGCATCTTCTGGAGTTTCCTTTTATCATGGCGATTTGAGTTAAGTTCCGCACCGATCGCTACATGTTGAGCGTTTTACATGGTCTCACTCTGCGGAGAGTCGCCTGGGTAAGGAAATTCTTTACTTATCTCTCTCAGTAAATCAGGGACAGACCTTGCCTGTAGACTTCACTCCCTTCCAGATGCAGAAGTAGCAGATGACCCACATAAAGATGAGGCACAGGAGCAGCTCCCACCTCACACTGCCCACCTCGTCAATGCCCCCCGAGATCAGCAGCACACGTGTCCTGGGAGGGAAGCAGAGAAAATTAATTAGAAAAATGTTATATTACAAAATGAACTCTGAAAAAACCTTAACCCTAGCCCCACCTCACCCAAACCATAACACTAACATTAAATTGTAATGATAATAAATGTAGAAAATTAAGCAAATTAAGCAAATTAAGCAAATTACACAAATTTCACAAATGAAATAAATTTAAATTTTCAAAAATTCAAAAGATTTAAAAAATTAGGAAATAAAACATTCTCCCTAAAAAAACCCTTACCCTAACCCTCAACCAACCCTTACCCTAAACCCCATCACCCTCACCCTCACCCAGATAACATTATATTTTAATTATCAAAAATTTAGAAAATGACAAAAATTTAGAAAATTAATGAAATGGAAAAATAGAAAAATTCCAAAAAATCCAAAATACTTCAATGACATTCAAATGAAAATAAATAAAAAATTTAGAAATTAGAAACATTAAGAATATATATATTTTTTTAGACCCCAAAAATTCATTAAAAAAATTATATTATAAAATTAGGAAATAAAACATTCTCCCTAAAAAACCTTACTCTCACCCAACCGTAAGCCGAAACCCCATTACCCTTTTTTGGAAATTCCAAAAATGACAAGAAATGAACATATACAAAAATTTGAAAACATGTACAGAAATTACAGAAATTACAAAATAGTGAATTACATTTAAATTCCAAAAATTTCAAAAATTCAAAGATTCAAAAATTCAAAAATCCAAAAATTCAAAAATTCTTTCAATATTCTAACATTATGTTTTAATTATCAAAAATGTAGAAATGTAGAAATGCAGAAATTACAGAAAAATCCAGAAATGGAAAAATTCCAAAATTATTCAATTACATTTAAATTATAATTTAAAAAAACATAGCAAAAAAATTCGAAAAATTACATAAAAAGAAATTACAAAAATAGCAAAAATGTAAAATTAAAAAAAGTAATGTTATGAAATTAACCCAAAAAAAAACCTAACCCTTACTCTCACCCCAAACCTAACCCCACCTCACCCAACCCTAACATTACATTTAAATTATAACGAATGGAGAAAATTACAAAAATTACAAAAATTCCAGAAATGGAAAATTTCCCTAATTCTTTAAATACATTGAAATTATAATAAATACAAAAACATTACAAAAAATGTAAATTTAGAAATGAGAAAAATTATGAATAAAATGACAAAAGAGGCAAAAATGAACAAAATGCGAAAATTCCTAAAAGAAAAAAAAGTGTATGAGGAAAATAGCAAACATTCTCCCTAAAAAACCCTAACCATAATCCTTACCCTCACTCCAACCCTAACCCTATTACCCTCACCCTAACCCTAACGCTTACATTATGTTTTAATTATTAAAAATGTAGAAAATGACATGAATGACAAATTATCCAGAAATTCATATATACGAAAATGACAGAAATTACAGAAATGAAAATTACAGAAATTCCAAAAATTGCAAAATAGTTAATTACATTTAAATTATAATTTAAAGAAACATTACAAAAAAGTTAAACATTTGGAAATTAGAAAAATTACATATAAAGACATTTTAAAAATGTACAAAAATGTAATGTTATGAAATGAACCCTAAAAAAAACCTAACCCTAACCCTTACCCTTATCCTCACCCTAACCCTAAACCTAACCCCACCTCACCCAACCCTAACATTACGTTTTAATTATAATAAATGTAGAATTCTAAATTAGAAATTAGAAATTCCAAAATACTTAAATACATTTAAATTATAATGAATGGAGAAAATTCCTAAAAAATCTCCTTAAAAAACCCTCCCCTAACCCGAAGCCTAAACCCCATTACCCTCAGCCTAACCCTAACACTTACATTATGTTTTAATGATCAACAATGTAGAAAATAACATAAATGACAAATAATTCAGAAATAAAAATATACGAAAATGGCAGAAATTCCAGAAATTCCAGAAATGAAAATTACAGAAATTCCCAAAATTCCAAAATAATTAATGACATTTAAATTATAATTGAAAGAAACATTACAAAAAAATGTAAAAAATTTTATTTATTTAGAAATTAGAAAAATTACATGTAAAAAATTAAGATTTTTATTTATTCATTTAAATGACACAAATTTTATATTACGAAATTAACCCTAAAAAAACCATAATCCTAACCCGTACCCTCACCCCCAACCGTAACCCTAATCCCACCTCACCCTAACACTAACATCTCCCTAAAAAACCCTAACCCTAACTGTAACCCTCAACCAACTCTAACCCTGAAAATTATATTTTAATTATCAAAAATGTAGAAAATGACAAATAAAATCCAGAAATGAAAATATACAAAAATGAAGAAAATTTGTTGAAAAAGATGTTATATTATGATTTTATAATGAATTACAAAAATTATTCAAAAAATAGGAAAATTACAAAAACAAAACTTTTTTTATCTAAAAACTTACAAAACTTACAGAAATTCCAGAAATGAAAAAATGAATTGCCCAAATTCCAGAATACTTAAACTATAATTTATATGAATTATGAAAAATGTAAAAATAAAATCATAACAATAATACAATAATACAACAATAATAAAATTACAAAATACTAAAATTCATTGAAATAAATGATAATAAGGAATTAGGAAATAAAACATTCTCCCCAAAATTTTCAATGTAGAAAATTACAAAACTTACAGAAATTCCAGAAATTAAAAAAATCGAAATATTCCTAAAATTCCAGAGTACTTAAACTATAACTCATATAAATTATCAAAAAAAAAACCTATTTACCCTCACCCTAACCCTCAGACTAACATTATATTTTTATTATCAAAAATGTAGAAAATGACTAAAATGTAGGAAAATCCAGAAATGAAAAAATACAAAAATTAAGAAAATTACAAAAATGTTATATTATAATTTTATAATGAATTACAAAAATTAGAAAAAAAAGGGAAAATTTTTTTTTTAAAGATTTTAATGTCGAAAATTACAAACTTACAGAAATTCCCGAAATGAAAAAATAGAAAAATTTCCAAAATTCCAGAATACTTAAACAATAAAAAAAAGTTAGAACATTTTAATATTTAAAAATGTAAAAAAGAGAATAATTAAATTAAATTAAATATGAATATTACAAAAATTACAAAAAGTACAAAAAAATTACATAATACAAAAATTCATTAAAATAAATTATATTGTAATGATCAAAGGCATAAAAAATAAAAAAATACTAAAAATTCCCAAAATTCCAGAATACTTAAACTATATTTTATATTAATTATCAAAAATAAAAAGTTCAAACATTTAAATATTTAAAAATAATCAGAAAAAATAGGAATATTAGAAAAATTTATAAAATTATTAAAAAAAATTCAAAATACAAAAATTCATTAAAATAAATAATATTAAGAAATTAGGAAATAAAACATTCTCTCTAAAAAAAACCTAACCCTAAGCCTCAACTCATTACCCTCACCCTAACCCTCAGACTAACATTACAGAAAATTACAAAAAGGACAAAAATGACAAACAATGTTTTATTATAATTTTATAAAGAATTATTATTTTCAATGTAGAAAATTACAAAACTTACAGAAATTCCAGTAATGAAAAAAGATTCCCAGAATTCCAAAATACTTAAATAACATTGAAATGATAATAAATTACCAAAATTTTAAAAAATTTAATAAATTGAGGTTTACATAGGTTCTGTAAACCTATGAAAAGACTGCAATAGGTTTACATCGCAAAGCACTTCCTTACACTCGCCTAATGGAACCGTTTTTGAGAACACATTAGGCTTCTGACATATATTTTAGCCATGGCAATTATCATCTTTCTGATCGGCGTGTTTCAGGGGGAGACAGGGCACAAACGTCAAGTTTAGGTTTTCACTTAATAAAAATATATACGCGTATATTAGAGTAAATATCTTTCATCCACAAAGTAGATCCAGTACATGTCTTTGCTATATATATATATAACAGTCTACAGTCTCTATGTTGTCTGACTAAACTCATATGACACAGTTAATGCGTGATGACCCTGGTGTAAATGCTATGACCAGTTTGAAATGACCAGCTACCAGCTGTTTCAAAACATCTTGAGCTGGTCAAACCATGTTAACTACAGATGTGGTCTGAATTGCTCAACCAGCTACCAGCGGTTTCAAAACCTAGCTTGAGCTATTTTTTTCATTAGGGGAATATCTGGAAATGGATGAGAGCAAGTGCTATGTATAACAGAGTAAGTACATGGCATACATGGAATATACACTCAGTGATCACTTTATTAGATAGACCTGTACACCAGATTGTTAATGCAAATATTTAATCAGCCAATCATGTGGCAGCAACTAAATGCATGATTGGCTGATTAAATATTAAGTCATTATTAAATATGAATCTGTTGTTCAGTCCAAATGTCAGAAAGGGGAAGAAATGTGACTTTGACTGTGGAATGATTGTTGGTGCCTGACAGGGTGGTTTGAGTATCACAGAAGCTGTTGATCTCCTGGGATTTTCACGGACAACAGTCTCTAGTGCAGGGGTACTCCTCTCCTGGAGGGTCGGTCTCTGAGCTGGTTTTTGTTCTAAGCAATTACCTTAATTTCTTTTTCTGACAGCTCTATAAATGATGTTGGTTCACTTCTGTACTTGAGCACAGTATAATCTTTTGGATACACTTGCAGTCTGAAGCTGTAACTGGTACGTTTGCAAATATCTGATCAATACATTATTTAGTTAATTAAATAATGAACAGCAGAATTTGGCACAAAATCCTGAAAGGGATTGGCCCTTGCGATGTGCCCCTTCTCTAGAGTTACAGATGTCAGCCAGCACACTTACTCCCAAAACTCGGTGGCTGCAGAAGAGGAGTTGTTGGGCTGTTTGGTCCAGTTTGCAATGAGGTTTTGATTGGAGAAGCACAGAGAGTAGCCTTTCCTAAATCATCAAACATACTCATCACACACTGCAGCTGAGGTATTTTAAACAGTCATAACTGTCACAGCAAACGAGTCATTCTGATACTGTTGAGTCTGATGTACTTAGTATATGCAGACAGCCATTATTAAACCAGGCTTTATACAATGGATAGGACCGGTCCATTGTCTCAAATGGTCAGTTTGTGTCCCAGCTGAGCCAATATCCACAATACACGTTAAATGGAATGTTCAGAAATCATTTAATATTACTCCGCATTTGTAGATCACCGTTATCTAATTTGTACCCAAAATTAACCTAACCTAATGTTATCATCATTTAGCCATACCGCTGCTTAGCAACCAAGAAACTGTTCAGTAGTTCCACAAAAATTGTCTTTCTTTTGTGAATTTTTGAAAGATGAATGTGGTAACCGTTGTATGAAAGCGTTATGGAACAAGAACCCGTGGTATATCGTGAATATTGGCACAGCTAGTGGGATGGTTCGGCGCTATTGACATTTAACAAGTGTAAGGAAAGCAATGCAAAACTAATATCTTACAAAATCAATACTCTTATCCAAATATGGTATATCATATACAGTGAAGTCCGTAAGTATTTGGATAGTGACACAATGTTTGTAGTTGGGGCTCCAGAGCATTGCATTTGAAATGAAACGATGTAGACGGTCAGCTTTAGTTTGAGGGTATTTACAGACATATCAAGTGATCTATGTAGGAATCATGGCCCTTTTTAGTTTGAGACCTCCTGTCTACGTGTCTGCAGTGTGAAGGTGGAGTTAGAGCACTTTACACCACATTTCATACTTTACCTGAGTTCCAGGTGTTGGAGCAGCTGGCCAAGGGCAGCTCAGAGCTGAAGGAGAAGTACAGGTAGAAGAGGGCCCAGGCCAGGATGATGATGTAGCACATGCAACTGTAAATCAGGATCAGCTGACCTCCATAGCCAACCCCTGAGACACAAACAGATACTGTACACATAGCTATATACACATACACAAACTCAATTAACAGCTGGCAATGCCAATCATTGGTTTGAACAGCTACTTTGTGCAATAAATGGTTATGAACATGCCTGCTGTGGGTTCTCTTCATATTTGTACTCCTGATTATTACACTGATGCATTCTGCTTTGAGAGACACTCTGGACAAGAGCATCTGACAAATGGCAGTAATATATTGTGACTATTTCTTGCTTTATGATTATCCCATTTCTCCCTGCAAGAGTAGAGTCCACCTCTTTGCATATGATGGTTGTTCTCGAGGTATGCTTTGGATCATTGTCTTGCTGGAATACCAAACCTCTTCAACATCAATGTCTGGACTGACCTTTCAATTTCATGATATTTGGTGGAATCCATTATTCCTTCCACTCGCACAATATTTCCTGTGCCCTCAGCTGCCACACAACCCCAAAGCATAATGGATCCATCTACATGGTAAACATGGTCAATTTTGGTTTTGTCAGTCCAAAGCACATTATTCCAGAAGTCTTCAGGCTTCTCAATGTTTTCTTTTGCATACTTCAGATGGTTAATTTTGTGTGGAGGTCTTTCTTTCTGGCAACTGTACCATGTAGGGCTTTGTTGTTGTAGTGGAGGCAGAAATACTGGGGGTTTTCAAGAGGCTTGGTACGTTGCTAGATACAATTGAGCTTTTAGGCAACTAAGCAGTAGATACACTTTGGGGTAAGAAACGGTGAGCACTGCTGGGCTGAACATTATGTTATGTTATGTTATGTTAAGTTTGAACGTTATGACACGCCAGAGGTTTCTGGCCTCTCACCCTCAGCCAATGGGCACAGCTTCCTCCAGCAGGTGATGGCCCCCTCCTGGGTGTACTGCCCCATGGCAGTCTCCAGCAGGAACAGGGGTATCCCACAGGTCACCACAAACACCAAATATGGCACAAGGAACGCTCCTGCAGATACACCCACAATCAAAGGTAACATTTCACTGAAATGAATATGTTTATTTCCATGAAGCCAACAATCTGAAACAATGGCCGTGCATGGATCAGTGCACTTGCCTACGATTGAGTATGCTTACATAGTACAGTGGATGAGAAAGTTGTTAAGTAGGTGAAATATTCTCTAAATGTAGTGTACTTAAGATCCCTAATAAAGCGCTCACTGAGTTATTTGCACTCATACCCTCACACGTACTCACTCAGAGATTCACTCATACTCACACTCACACTCTTACTCTCACTAATATCCCCACTCACCACCGCGGTTCTTGTAGCAGAGGTATGGGAACCTCCACACCTTTCCCAGCCCCACTATGTTCCCTGCCACCACCAGGAGGAACTCCACCTTACTCCCCCACTGACCCCTCTCCTCCAATGGCCTTTCTGCAGTCTTCCTCTCCTTTTTCATCTCTTCTTCCTCTGTCATATTCCACTCTTACTGTCTGCCCTTCTTCGGTGCTCTCCGGTGCTGGCCTTGTCCTTACTAATGAGTGACAGGTCCATATTAAAGAATCACCATGTCATGCTACGCGGAGCAGAGGAACCAAAAGCAGACACGGGGGTGTGGAAAAAGGCAGGTTTACTGGCAGATGAAGGGAGAGACAGAGCGTAATCCAAAACAGGCCAAGATCAAAAACCAGGGGGTCAGTCCACAGAGGCAAAAGTACTAGAGCTGATCCAAAAGAAGAGACCAAAAAGCAGGCATGGGTCATAAACAGGAATTCCAGAAACAAAACCAAACCGACAGGAAAATACCAGGACAGAATGCCAGAAGGGCAAGGTCCCAGGAAACAAGGACTCGGGAATAAGGGGGCTAGAACCGGGGGAAGGAATGAATGGGTACGGGACTCAAACCAGGACAAGACGAACTAGCAAGGTGTAACTGAAAAGGACAGGTATAAATACACAGGGGAATGAGACATACTAGGCAGGGCATGGGAGTGAGGGTGGTCTAACAAATAAACATCAGGTGACACATAACAAGGGGGAAACAAAAACGCGGACTGGATTCACAAAGACACACATGAAATACAAACGGCTCTGGACAAGGGAGTAGACAATTGCACAGAATCAGGAGATGTAGTGATAAGTAGAGACAGGTGCGAACACTTTGCTGAAACTAAGCAAGTAATCAGTGATAGAATAGGGAGGTGGAGTTACAGAACAGAATTTAAACTGGAGATGCGTTAGTAAGTTATTTACGTGATTTCAATTACACATACCCAAAACTAGTGATAGTTAGTTTGTTAGTTTGACAAGCATTTTAGTGTGTTAGTATAATTAGTATTGTACCAATTCTATGTTAGTTGGGATTAGTATATTAGTGCTATCTACAAACATGAAATGGAGAGAATGCAGGAAGTAAGGAATGCAAGATTGGGAGGAAGGTTGAACCCCGGAACTACCGTAGACACCCGAATAGTGGAGCACGCAGACAGGGGAGTGACTCTGGCTCATAAACATTCAGACTCAGACATTCCATGGTCAAAGTTACTTTGACCATGGAATGATTGTTGGTGGCAGACAGGGTTTCAGTATCTCAGAAACTGCTGATCCCCTGGGATTTTCACACACACTAGTCTCTAGAGTTTGCAAAGAATGGTGCAAAAAAAAAAAAAAAAAAGAGCAGACCAGTGAGCAGCAGTTCTGCAGACAGAAATGCCTTGTTAATGAGAGACATCAGAGGAGAATAGCCAGACTTGTCTCAGCTGACAGGAAGGTGACAGTAACACAAATAACCACACATTACAACAGTGGTATGCAGAAGGGCATCTCTGAACAAACAACACATCATAACTCTAAGTGGATAGGCTACAGCAGTAGAAGTCTAGAAAATAAGTCTAATAAATGCCTAATAAAGTGCTCACTGAGTGTATATTATTTTATTTATTTTCTGATTCTCCAATTTAGTATTTGTTGCCTTCTATTTATTTTTTCATTCCTCCAGTATATTTGGGGATCTGCAATGAAACGGCAGTGCTTGGTTTAGGGACATTGGAGGAGCAGATTAAGTCAGAATACAGTTCTGATGATGATGGATGGAGGGTCAGACAGGTAAACACAGCAGCTCCTTTGTTAGATGTGGATGATGATAAGTGATAATGAAAGTTCAGAGGGGGAGCATACTGTGGAGACAGGGTGAAGTACATCTATTCTATTCACTTTGTTCCAGAAGGGCTAGATTACCAAAAGCAACTAAATCATTCGGGACAAAAATAGCACCAATAATTACACACAGAGTTTGTACAAGTGAAACATATAATCCTGTTAATGGGGCCATCACATATGAATGTGGAGATCAGCAGGTTGATTGAGTTACTGACCTGACTGCCATTGTGCAAGTGCTACAGTGAATGCACTCACCAAGTGACAAAGACTGTTGTAAATTATGACAATCGGTTACTATTCCGAATTTGTACAGGGTCGTGGAAATTGAAGGTTAAGATTAAGGTTAATAAGCAAAGCTGTGGGTTATTGTGTCCCTTCGGAGGGACAGAATCCCACTGATTTTCTTGGACCATTTGTCAGTGTGTATAATCGCAGCAGACGTGAAGTGGCCAGAGCACTACTGGCAGGTGATGACCAATTTTCTGGAGTTTAGTAAACATTAAGTTTAAGATTGTGTTTCCCCTACCTGCCACCATTTATTATTACAGTTTAATAGGGAATTGAGTGCACAGCCAACCAGACGGCACATAGGCAGAGAGATCC
The DNA here is from genome assembly GCF_963514075.1 of Conger conger. Classification (NCBI taxonomy): domain Eukaryota; kingdom Metazoa; phylum Chordata; class Actinopteri; order Anguilliformes; family Congridae; genus Conger; species Conger conger. The sequence goes on from NC_083772.1 coordinate 5,576,030, forward strand.
AGGACTGTCTAACAGCATTGAATGAGTCTTAACTGAGTTCATCCCCCAAAGGGAGCCTTAGGAAAGGATTGCTCTGCAAACACCGAATAGGTGTCAGGCCAAATTTCATTGTTCTGACTGTACAACACTGTTAATAAATCAACCTATTCTGTAACTTGTGATTGTCTGCCTGTGACAGGCCAGTATCACTGGTGCATTCTGAGTCATCTCACAGGACTTTTTTATGTAATGAGAGGTGTGAATAGCTCCCTGGGTCTGTCTACACTGCTCAGATGAGAAAAATCAATCTGAAAAATCTGAAAAATCAGTCTGAGAAAGTCACTGATAGTAATGAAGAAATAATTTTGTTGTACATTTGTACTTTACACTCTTTATTTAAAAAAAGTAGGGAATGTTGGAAAACATGGGAGCCAATTTCAGTACAGTCAACCCCCACTGAAGTATATCACCTTGTAGTAGGCCAATTTACAACCTTATCTAGCCCCTAATCTAGTCCAATGTATTTATTTGATCAGATCAGAAGAGAAATGCAAAAGGCAGTGGTCGGAAACAAAAGGGGTCAGGACACAAGAAGATGAGACAGGAAAAATACTGGAGGGAATGGCAGGAGCACATTACAATATGGCAACAAATGAACAAAACAGACAGGTATATACACAGGTATATACCGAGCACTTTATTAGGTATTTATTAGACTTCTACTGCTGTAGCCTATCCACTTAAAGTTATGATGCGTTGTGTGTTCAGAGATGCTCTTCTGCATACCACTGTTGGTTATTTGTGTTACTGTAAAGCCATACCTGAGAAGAACTACCCTCTAGAATCAGTAATCTAGATCATGATTTTCAAATGCACACTTTTAACACTTCAATTTCCATTTTTGTGTTGGTAAGCACCTGAACTCTTCCAACTCTGTAGCAGAAACTGCATTCCCTCGCTCTGCCATTTGCTTCCGGGTCAGGGGCAGGTCATCATCAGGGTGACACAGATGAGACAATCGCTTTCGGCAGAAAAATAATAAGGGTATGGATCTTGATGCGCAACGTCAGAGGAGAATGGAGATATAGAGATATGAAATAGAGATATGAAGAGATATGAAATGTAACTACTACATAAATAACAATGCCAAGGATCTATGAAATATTGAAAATTACATTTAATAAAAAAAAGAGAAACCCCAGAGATATTGCTTGAATGACCCCTTTCTGCACAGCTGTGGAGACACGGGATCCAGGCCTCACCTGTCTGAGAGTGCCAGTGCTGATGGAGAGCTTGACCAGACTCCACCCCGGCACCAATACAACAGAGGAGAGGGCCAGCAGCCAGCCCAGCACATACGCCCAGTCTGGATACACATACCAGCGGTTAAAGGTCAGGGGCTGGTACTTCACCAGAGAGAAGATGAAGGATCCCTACGGGAGAGGAGGAAGAGTGGAAGGTTTTATTAATGTTACACACACCATGCTGCCATTGTGTCATAGAAGTAGAAATTACATTAAATTGTCTGTACAGCAGAATTCAGTCGTTTAAATTGGGTCATGTGTATGCAGTTACGCAGAGATGTGTAACTGTTGTTATGCATGGTTTTCTGAGGTACTGTCACTTTCCTGTCTGCCTGAACTGCTGACCTCTGACCTCTCTCACTAACAAAGCATTTTCACCTACAGAACTTCCAGGTTTTGTGTGTGCAGGCACTTAAATGTTTAATCAACAATCTGGTAATAATATTTATTTCATTTTTATTTTTGTAAATCTGTGTGCAAATTTATGTGTGCTCGGAAACAGACTAACAAATTCCGCTGGATTTATCAAATGAGTAAACATAGTGTTTCTTCGCATACCAATCCATCATAAACAAAAAGTGCATGTCCTGAACTTATGATTACCATAAATTGACGCCCCAAAAATACCTTACAAGGACCACAGAATTACATTTCAGGCAATTTAAACAGATCTGATTTTTTAAATATTATAATATGACGAGGTGTGCTACAGCTACTTTGTAACAGCTCGTCTTTGCAAACATTAAAATGTTTCGTAACTCTGTCTCAGGTTCTACATATTATGGAACAGGTTATAAAATTATTTCACTGTCCCATTTTTTTGCCTTTGCTTCCTTGACGTCTTTTATATTGTCACATCCGTACCCTATTCCCACTGGTAAATCCGATGAGGTTGGCACCCGAGGGGACTCTCTGGAAGTCTGCCTGAGCTTGATGAATTTGGCAGCCAAACATTTACATTGTCATTTGGCTGATGCTTTTATCCAAAGCAACTTTCAGAGATAATTTGCCCAAACCAGTTTACTAATCTCATTGGCAACATTGTTTCATGTGAATTCACACGCAGAACATGCTTTACAATATGACAGTATGTTTAATGTCATGCAGGAACAAAAACTTTGCGTTGCCTTTTAGTTGACGGTTTGCTGTTTACGATGTGTGCCTCCATGGGTGCTGCCATTGTTGTGTGAGTTCAAACAACCGCTCCTTGTGAAGTCGCGGAAGCTGGATTTGCCCCAAGTTCACAAGTAGAAATTCTGACTTTGAGTGACGTTCTATTGCACTTTTCCTAGTAGAAGGTCGACTTCCGAGTTGTCTGGAACGCAGCATAAAAGGTTAAGTTAGGAAGATGACATGTAGGCCTACACAGCCTACGTAAGCCACCTGGGCAGCAGAAATTACCGTGACTTTTGTAAGCAAGGTTACTGTCGGTGAATGATAGATAGAAAGAAAAAGAAATTGCTTTATTGATCCCCGGAGGGAAACTGAATAACACGCTATCATTGTAAGAAGAGCATTTTGAAGGGAACATGTTTGCAAGGCTATCTTTATCAGCGTCTTCGGGCGCCTCCTAGATTGTACAAGCAACGCCACAAGCAATCATGACCAAAAATATATATGGCATTTCAGTCCTTTGTTTATGTTTTTGTTTACATTTACAGGGATCAAAACAATCAATTCAAGAGCCATTTAAAACATTAATACCATAGGTCAGGGGTATTCAACTTCAGAAGCCCTGTGGGCCACATGTAAATCCGGTTTAAATACACAGGGGAATGAGACAACCTATGGGTATGGGAGTGAGAGCGGTCTAACAAGTAGACATCAGGTGAGACACATGAAAGGGCAATCATACAATAATAATGGAGGAACGAAGACGCGGGACTGGATTCACATAGACTCACATGTAATACAAACGGCTCCGGATTAGGGAGTAGACAATCGCACAGACTTAAGGAATGTAGTTATAGAGAACAGGTGCGAACACTTTGCAGAATTAAAGCCTGATTTATACTTCTGTGTTGAGTCTATGCGGAGGCTACGGCGTAGGCCCTACGCCATGGAGAACATTTATACTTGTGCATTGGGGAGTCTGCGTCGCCAAAACGCAAATTTTTGTTGTCATTATATCCTATAATCATTTGCGATTAACTATATGGATCTTACTTCCGTTAAATTAATGGATCCTATTAGAAGGGAAATCTGAAAGGGGGTTTCAGATATTTTAAAATCTCTGGATAAAAAATACCTCTCACCAAGAACCTTGCTTTGCACACTTTAACCTTCCTTTCACATTGTTAATACTGAATACTTCCCAGGGAATGTTCTGTTCTTCCTTGCTTCTTCATCTTTGTCAGGAATTTGACATTGTTTGGGTTGATTGCCTCTCACAGTGTATGTATAGGTATGTTGCTGACCCCCAAATATCACAATCTCTTCAGTTTTCCTCAGTCATGGTACTCTACCAACCTTCCTTGCTTCCTTTGGAGAGGTGACACTATCCTATCCTCCAAACTGTCAATAATGTTCATTATTTTCTTGAACGTCGGCAGTGCAGATATAGCCTATCACAATATGCAATAAAATTAAAGTGCTGTTTATTGTGCTTTGCAATAACAAACTGTATTCTGTGCAGTGACTGTGGAACATTGTTCATATACTCCATGCTATTTATTTGGAGCTTGATAGCTCCATGAATCGTGGATGTTTCTACACTGTTCAACAATCATTTTTCAGATTTGGTGTTTATTGTGTTTTGCAATTAAATTCTTCGAATATTTAAGTGGGCGGCACGGATGGTGCAGTGGGTAGCACTGCCGCCTCACGGCAAGGAGGTCCTGGGTTCGAATCCCCGTCGGCCGGGGCCTCTCTGTGCGGAGTTTGCATGTTCTCCCCGTGTCTGTGTGGGTGTCCTCCGGGTATTCCGGTTTCCTCCCACAGTCCAAAGACATGCAGGTTAGGCTGATTGGAGAGTCTAAATTGCCTGTGGGTATGAGTGTGTAAGTGAATGGTATGTGTGCCCTGCGACCTGTCCAGGGTGTATTCCTGCCTTTCGCCCAATGTATGCTGGGATAGGCTCCAGCCCCCCCACGACCCTGTTCAGGATAAGCGGGTTCAGATAATGAATGGATGAATGGATGGATGGATGGATGGAAATATTTAAGTGTCCTTTTATATACTTACTGCATAGTTTACAACATCAGTTCACTTGTGAAATACGTTTTAGATCAGATTGACCCAACCCTCCTCCTCCTTTTGTTACAGCACACTAAGGACGTAGTACACTACTCGCCGTCCCGCTGCAGGATTCTGATCAGCTGTTGATAATGTTGATGAGTCGGCTGGGCTGAGGATCCCGCTTGTGATACAAATTGTTGCCCTTAAGCTGGGTACACACTGTGATTTCTGCCACGATTCTGCAGTCGGGGGCACTACAGTCATTTATCAAACTTGCACAAAGCTTGGTTTATAACCTCTTTAGAGCAAGCTAAGTTGCAATATGGCTGAATAAACAGCCAATGCAAATTGAAATGGGCATGCCTTATTTCATAAATGCAAATAACTTCGAGCAGAAAAGATGGGATTCTCACAAAACTGGAAATAGATCTGGTTCTACTGTGTGAATAGGTGGTGCTATTACAGGGAAACATGTGAAAATTGCTATAACTAATGAACCAAGTTATTAAGTAACTTAAAATTGTGTATTTTGTGTCTTGGCCACAGGTCCAGACAGGCAATATATGAGACAATATACAATATATACAACAATATATGAAAAAAACATGGCCGGCATCAGCCAAGAATGCAGCACTTATTAGATCGAGTTAACATGGTTAACATGTGTCTTGTTTTATTTTAAAGTTCTTAAAGACGTACAATATATTGGAGCTTATCTAGTCTTTACGAGCACCTGCCATTGATGCTCTGGGAACAGGGGAAGGCACGCTGGGTCAGGACTGTGTTGTTGTACTTATACATTGTGCATATACTTATGCATTGTTAAAATGCATAGGCCTATATTCTGCAATCCACATACACATACAAATATGCAGCTGTTTATTAGTAATTAGCAACAATGAGACATTGTCAGGTGCTGCTTGCAGCTATATTTATTATTCTGATTGTATGCCTCTTAGAGAAAGGGCTCATCAGAGTGCAAAGGGTTAATTTCATTTCTTGTTTTTTTCTTTCCAAATGTGTTACTGAACTTTGAGTGTTGGGAAGCAAAATCAGGTGTGTTACCAGGATGTAACCCATTAAAAAATACTAAACAAATCTGCAAAATTAATTAGTTGGTCTTCAACTCTTCCATTTCTGTGGCAGTAGTCGCAAGCGCTCGCTCAGCCATTTGCTTCCGGGTCAGGGGGAGGTCATCACCAGGGTGACACAGATCAGACCATCTCTGTCAGCAGAAAAATAATAATGGTAGGGATCTTGCTAAGCAAGTGTTTTATAAAATATACATATGAAATGTAATTACTATTACATAATAATACCACTGATCTGTAAAATACTTCCACCTATTGTTTGGATCTGCTTCTAGGTCCATTCAGCACCAAACCAAAACAATAACATAGCATACTCATCATATATTTAAGAAAAAATACAAAATATGGACATTTTTCTTTTCTAGCATAAGCTGTCAGTAGATAAGACTGATAGTGTGCTGCCTAAGTAGGAGTAAGAATGGAAACAGACTACAGAATGGAAACAGACTCTACACTATTTTTCACTACATATTGTACAGGACAGACAGCTCTATCCACACCCACCTGCCTTGAATTTGGCTCATTGCATATCTACTGATGTTGTGAGTGTGTGTGTGTGTGTGTGTGTGTGTGTGTGTGTGTGTGTGTATGTGTGTGTTTGTGTGTGTGTGTGTGTGTGTGTGTGTGTGTGTGTGTGTGTGTGTGTGTGTGTGTGTGTGTATGTGTGTGTTTGTGTGCAATTCGGTAAAACACCCTGGGTAAGGGGGTGGGACAGTAAAAACAAGGCTAGCTTTCTGCACAGCTGTGGAGACAAGGGATCCAGGCCTCACCTGTCTGAGAGTGCCAGTGCTGATGGAGAGCTTGACCAGACTCCACCCTGGCACCAGTACAACAGAGGAGAGGGCCAGCAGCCAGCCCAGCATGTACGCCCAGTCTGGATACACATACCAGCGGTTAAAGGTCAGGGGCTGGTACTTCACCACAGAGAAGATGAAGGATCCCTACGGGAGAGGAGGAAGAGTGGAAGGTTTAATACATGTTACAAACATACTGCCATTGTGTCATAGAAGTAGAAATAACATGAAATTGAGTTCAGTTATTGAAACTGGGTCACACAGTTATGCAGTCAAAAACACTCAGTGACCAGTTTATTATTTCCTAGACCTTTAATTTTTACTTATTGATCATCTACTGTCATAACCCATCCACACACAAGTTTGACATGCTGTGCATTCAGACTCAGCATGGGGCCCCTTCAATTATACAAGTCGGCAGCCTTAGCCTCTCCAGAGTTCACAGGAATTCAAATTTCCGGTCTGCCCTGTACTCGCAGACTGGAGGACTTAATGGAGTAGCCTGCATGTACAAACTATAATAATAATCCCACTTTTAAGATGAGAGCAGGAAAACGTAACCTATAATCTGTTTACAAATGCCCAGTTTACATATGACATTTTCTTTACACATGTGAATGTTAGCTTTCCTATGCACAACACATCTTGTTTGTGAGTACAAGTTCTGCTATTCTCATTCATGCAAATTAATGTGACTAAAATTTGCAGTTTTATTAAATCTTAAATGCAACATGCTTGAGTTGTGCAATGATGAGGTTGTCCTGTAATAAGTGAGTCAGGCAGATGCTCTGTCTCTAGACATCCCACAGTGGGGGTGAGTCAAACTCACCAGGGTCACCAGTGGGGTGAAGTAGAGCCAGCAGAGCTTAAAGATGAGGCTGGGCCGTTCCCCGGTCATGTCCTCGATCACATCCATCATGCGCTCCGCCCCTGCTCCAGGGCAAACAAGTGTAGTGTTGTGTATAAAGGGAACCTCAACTGAGGAACAAAATAAGATGAAATACCAGGGAATGGAAAATTGCATTTTCCTTTGTTACTCACATGGCTCTCTGGCTTAAAGCACAACGCTTGATTTTACGCTCAATATTATTATGAGAGTAAAACAATATTCATGTTCCCGGGTTACTTTCCTAAATGTTTTTATTCATTTTCATACACCTACGATAATAAGTACTTTGCTAAGTTGTAGGATTGCTATTTATTTATTTATTCATTTCTTTATAACAAACAAAGTCATAATGAATTCTTCTGATAACATTTTAAAAAGGTTTGCAACATAGTCTAACTGACCGTAACTTTGCGGCCCCCATAGGTCAGAATTGTCACCAAATGTAATGCCATCACGTAATTCTGCCTGCTGCATATAATATGAGCTCCATTGCTGAACATTTGTAGCGCTTTTTAAAGCGTTATTACAATATTCAACTGAGGGTGCAAAATAATAATCTAAGGGTTTTTTGCACCCCCTGTAGAACTGGGCCTGCCATCTAAGTGTCAACACTTTTTTCTTATTGGCTATTGACAGGCCAAGGTAAAAAAATGTTTTAATCATGGTCTTAATTTTTTAAGTAGGCTATGCATTTCTCTGTCGTGATGTACATATTTAGAATTTCATAAATTTCATATATTTAAAAAAAAGTAATTTTAGATATGCAACTATTTTCATTATCATCATCTGTACATTACGAGTACTCTGTATCGGTTCTTGTTCATAACCCATTCCCATTTGGTGCCATTATTTTCTTTTTTATTTCCATACAGTGTTGGATTGGAAAGGTACTGTTTGTTGTTTGCGCAGAAATGTGTTAATACAGCGAGCTATCTTCCTAAATCCATTGAGCAAAGTCCTGCACTCACCAAACAGCCAGCCCATGGGCAGAACTTCAAACACACACAGGAAGAACATACAGGCCCCATTAAAGGCATAGTAGTCGAAGAGCTGGAACACATACATCCCCCCCTGTTGGACAGAACGGGAAATGACAAGAGCAGATATAGGAAAATAAGGTCAGGAAGAGACTGAGATGTGTGCTTTTTGTGAGATCTGGAATTGTGGATATGATTAGTATCATGCAATATTCTTTCATATGGCCTGTAGTCTTGAACAAGGAAATTAAACCGGACTACTTCTATCATCATGCATTATAAAAAATTGGTAGTAATTAAGATATTATCTTTGTAATCTGTACGCCAAAGGAGTCTGTAATGAGGGAAATTAATAGTAAAATAGTGTCTATTTGAATGTATTTCTATCCCAGCTGTCTTCTCACCTGTGTGACCATCACCAGCTGCAAGACGAAGCAGGTGAGGCAGAAGAGCAGGAGGAAGATCTCTCTGCGCCCAGCCCTCCGTAGTACTTTGGGAAACAGGTCTGTCACCGACGTCATCACCACCTCCATCATCACAAACTTAAAAACAGACAGACAGCCCAGGGTTCACCAGAGAGAGGCAGGGAGAGAAAAGGAGAGCGAGGGAAGAGAAGAAAATGAAAGGAAAGGAGAAAAAATCGCTCACGCAATTCTTCCTCTGAAAATGATGATTCATAATTAACTATGAACTGTGGCACCGTTAGCTTGGCAAGTGCTGGGCTCTCTTGTAACCCAGCATGATGCCTTGCTTGCTCAGCACAGCTTTCCTTCATGACGAGCAAGAACCAAACTGGAAGGATCTAGAAGTAAACATGGCCACAGACATTAGTAGTGGCAGCAGTATCACAGACTCAGCAGCCAGGAGAGGCGAGCCACAGCCAGGAAACTGATTACCTGAGTGTCCAGGCCCAACAGGATGATCATAATGAAGAAGCAGGCGGCCCACAGCTGAGGTAGGGGCATCATTGCTACTGCTTGGGGGTACGCAATGAATGCCAGACCAGGTCCTGGGAGCAGGGAGCAGGGGAGAACATGGGAAAGAGAGACAGGAGGAGATTGAAGGACAAAGAACGATTTGGAGAAAAAAAAATAATACAATGCTTACTCTTCTCCGACTGTCTGTCCCAAATTTTCTGTTTCCCTGAAATGGGAGAATGTATACAAACGTGCTGAAATGTCTACATGGTGTATAGACTAAGTGTATAAATACTCTGAGAAAGTTGAGAATGTGCACTCTAACCACATGTGAATTGCTTGATTACAAAGGTGCAGAGTACAGAGTAATATGTCCTTGTCCCAGGTGTTATGGAGCACATCGTATATTTTGCCACCCAGCTTGGGGCTGTACCAAATGCTCACCCAAATCTGGAATACACAACTGTCAGCCGCATTGCGTGCAGAAGGCACCGTGCGGATTTGGGAGAGCTGGGACATCCATGACACCTGCAGTCATACAAGCGACCGGCGGGGCTTGGCCAAGAGTGATTAACTGTGGATCCCTCCCCGATGGACCCCGCTCATCCCCTGGGAAATGCGGGAGCCAACTGTGTGTCACCCTGTGCAACTACCGGGCACAGTCGACACGGGTCACGACCTGGATTCAATGCAAAGCCATGAGGCTCAGTCATGCACCCCAGTGTGGAACTTCACCCGAATCATCCAACCAGCAGCTCGTTTTGTTGTATTTTTATATATTTGTTACATCTTCATAATTTGTTTTGACATACTGCACAAAGTACCTGATTCTGCCACTTCTGCGATGGGGACACCCTGCTCATGTGCCATGAACCCCAGCACAGAAAAGACCACAAATCCTGCCACCAGGCTGGTCCCACTGTTCAGCAGACACAGCCATAAACTGTCCCTGTAGAAATACCATCAGGAGGCTAAACATTCTCTGACCAGCCCTCATTTTTGCATTTAGTTTCTTCCAAGGTGAAGGAAATTAAGTGTTCACTGCTAAGTGGTATGCAGGATGTGTGTTGGTATCTGAGTATTACACTGGACAGAGCTGCATATTTATGGTTAAGAACCTGACTGTTTTCCTCTGCGTTTCTGCCCGAAGCTTGGGCCTTACTTGTAGCAGTTGTTGTTATAGGTGTTGTAGCTACCCAGCACAGTCAGAGTACCCACTCCAACACTGTAGGAGAAGAAGATCTGAGATCCTGCCTCCATCCACACCTGCAGTGACATCACAAACGTTTAACATATTGGATGTTGCTTAACAAATTCATTTGTTCCCTGGCTGGGTGAAATTAGGAAAGAGACATTTTACTGTGACAAGGTGATGGGGTGCAGCTGGTGTTATGGAGTACTTACCTGTGGGTCTGCCAGGCGGGAGGGGTCAGGGTACAGGTAGAACTCCACCCCCTGCAGAGCTCCAGGTAGAGTTAGCCCTCGTATCAACAACACCAAAAGCATCAGGTATGGGAATGTAGCTGTGAAATAAACTGCCTGATGGAAGAGAGAGAGAAAGAGAGAGAGAAATGCTGGTTCATTTCTATGGAGAAATATTATGAATAAATTCATAAAAAAGTATGAAAAAATAAATACAAAATGTCAGTCTGGTTGATACTGTATGTCCCTGTTTGAGTCTGTTAAATTCCACACCTGTCACTACGTGTTAAGCCTTTTACTTAGTTGGTCTCAATCTTCTGAGAGGGACCTTGTTTAAGGAAATTCTTTACTTTTATCTGTCAGTAAATCCGGGACAGACCTTGCCTGTAGACTTCACCCCCTTCCAGATGCAGAAGTAGCAGATGACCCACATAGTGATGAGGCACAGGAGCAGCTCCCACCTCACGCTGCCCACCTCCTCAATGCCCCCCGAGATCAGCAGCACACGTCTCCTGGGAGGGGGGAAGAGAGGGAAAGAAAGAAGGAACAAGAAAATGAAGGACAGAAAGCAGTTATTATTGTGCAAGCATAAATGTGAAAAGGTGAAACTAGGCCAATGTGCTCCATCCGCACATATACTTGCAAGCTATACCCTTACACATCACCTAATTTATTAATCTTAGCAGACAATATTATCCAGAACAATTAATACAATTTACAGACATTTACACAACTGGATATTTTCAGAAGCAATTCAGGCTAAGTACCTTTGATTTGAACCCACAATCTCTGGTTTCCCAGTTCTATAACCCCGAATGCTGTAGGAGGTGCAGCCCTACAGAAGTCAGTCTGCAGACTTACTCCCAAAACTCGATGGCTGCAGAAGATGAGTTGTTGGTCCAGTTTGCAGTGAGGTTTTGATTGGAGAAGTCCACACAGTGATCTGAAGCACAGAGAGTAACCTTTCCTAAATCATCAAAACAGACTCAATGCTCACCACTGCAGGCAATTTGAAGGTTCCATACCTAATCTCCCATACTGAAGAGTGGTTACAGTTAGCTATACTATGGGCTTTCTTTTAACTGGACATACCATTTAGTACCATGCTTTGACAGACCGTTTTTCATACTACAATGGCTCGAGCACAAGGTAATTTGTTTATTCCAAGTATAAAAGATAAGAGTTACGAGGATAGACTTAGGATGCTTAATCTCTTTAAGTTTAGTAAAAGGAGGTTTAAGGGGGATTTGATTGAGGCATTTAAATTCATTAAAGGGATTAACAAAGTGAATTATAGGGGATTCTTCTGGTTGAGTTCGGTTAGCAGAACGAGAGGGCACAAATGGAAATTGGCCGAACGAAATTCACAGTAAATCCATCGGAAATGCATTTCCACAAATAATGTGGGATTTAGAGAAGAAAAAATGAAAGCGGAAATGAAAGCGCACGATTGTAAAGAGTGCTTTGTGCGTTTATTCATTCATTCGTTTGTATTTTATTTTGATTTTGAGAGGCAAAATTATTTTAATAAGCCAACTGAATGTTGTAATTATTCATATCATATAAAAACGCAACAGAATTCAACATGAAAATGGGTGATGTTTCATTCCAGTAAACCTGATTAATTATTGGTTAAGTGGGGTATAATATAAATTCAATAAAACACGTAAAAAGTTTGCTATAAATAGGGCGTTGCCTGCTTAGGCCGTCTGGCCTCTCTATCCATTACTTTGGCCTATTAGAAGATTTGGGGCATGGTGTAGCCTACTTCGGAAAAAGCGCATATTCAAATACCAAGTCAATTGGTAAGGCTCGCAGAAGAAACAATGAACACTAAAGGCGAGTTCTCGTTCAAACATCATGGTATAGAAGTGGCATGGCATGTGGGCCATGCTTGCCTGAGTGACATCCAGAGCTGGATGGACAACCACTATATAAAGCTCAACCCAGGCAAGACTGAAATGATATTCATCCCTGCTAATACCTCTCCCCACCTGGATCTCTCCATTTCCCTTGGGGATACCACACTCACGCCATCACCCAGTGCAAGGAACCTCGGCGTGGTGATGGACAGCAGACTGTCACTTTCCGAGAACATTGCAGCGGTGACCCGGTCATGAGGTTCTTCCTATACAACATACGGAGAATCCGCCCCTTTCTCACCCCCTACTCGACCCAGCTCCTGGTCCAAGCGATGGTTCTGTCCCGCCTGGACTACTGCAATTCCCTCTTGGCTGGCCTCCCAGCGTCCACCATCAGACCCCTCCAACTTATCCAGAATGCAGCAGCTCGTCTGGTCTTCAACCTTCCCAAATACTCACACGTCACCCCCCTGGTTACTTCCCTCCACTGGCTGCCTGTCATGGCTCGCATCAAATTCAAAACATTGGTGCTAGCCTTCCAAGCAGCTAAGGGGTCTTCCCTAGCTTACCTACAAAAAATCATCAGACCCTAAACCCCTGCCAGACCTCTTCGTTCAGCCTCCACAGGCCGCTTGGAACCCCCTCTCTGAACCTCTACCTCACGCTCACGACTACTGTCTATTCGGTCAATCCGATATGACGTGAAGGCAGCATTAGACTCTGTTTACATTACGTTTAAATGTATTGCTTTAATAATTAAAGCATGGCTTACTTCCAGAAAATGGTCAGGTGCTTTCCGTCCTCAGCTTAAGTCAATTGGTAAACAAATGTAGGCCAATTACTAATATTTAGATGTTAGTTTGGATGAAAAGAAGGAAGCCTGCACACTGATATGTTCCTTACACACCTTTATTGTAGACAACATTTTGATCGCAGGGGATCTTCGTCAGTTTTGGCACATCACTTTATGTGTCTCCACCAGGACAATCAGCTTTATTTCCTCATTCATCTTTGAACAGAATAAACTACGGACAATAACGTCGAGTTCAAGTTTAAGTTTATTATAAGAAAACATCATGGCATAGAAGATGTCAGGAGTTCCTGTTTCATGAATCCCGCGCAAATTTTTAGTTTGTTTCCGATCACACATACATTTGCACACAGATTTCCGAAAATATTGATAAATGAGGCCCAGCGAGTGGTCAATGTGCTATGATGTTCGATTCTATTCAGGCACACTTAGGGGTAGGAAAAGGCGATCAGGCTGAATGGCCTGTTCTTGCCATTATGTTATGTTATGTTATTCTACAGTTTGTCTGCACAACATCGGTTTACAGGGTCAAATGCAGTAATTCATCAGTGATATTTATTTTAAACAATTGCAAAATGAGGAGACAATAACGCTGGTCTTCCAGATCATTTCAGAGGTACATACTTCAGTTATAATGATGTAAATTAGCTCATTTGCATACTTGTGAACATTTTTGTAGCAGTCTATAATCTGAACCAAGTAAGATGTTGTTATCATTATTTCACATTCTAAATGAGAAATGAGAAAGGTTTGCAAAGTTCCATGATGATAGGACTACTATGCACTGAGAAAAATGGTTCTTGAGTCCTGTAATAGAGTCCAAAATCTGCTTTTGAAAAAATCGACTCAACGGTAGGAATGGTAAATAATTATACTCATTTCACCATACACATGGCGTAATCATTCAAAAGGTGGTATTATCCTGAAAGTTTAATATTTGAAGGATGATTTGCAGCAGTAAACAGAAAAGTTGGATTTGACTAAAAATGTTTTAGTTGAACAGAACCTTAAACAGTCATGAAAGTCATTGTGACACGATTTAGTCTGGTTTGCTGATACATATGACATTACATTACATTATTGGCATTTGGCAGACGCTCTTATCCAGAGCGACGTACAGTTGATTAGACTAAGCAGGAGACAGTCCTCCCCTGGTGCAATGCAGGATTAAGGGCCTTGCTCAAGGGCCCAACGGCTGTGCAGATCTTATTGTGGCTACACCGGGATTAGAACCACCGACCTTGCGTGTCCCTGTCATTTACCTTAACCACTACACTAAAGGCCACCCTTAGTATTACAGGCTGTCAGCCTGGTGTATTACAGGCTGCCCACATAAATTTATCTGTCAGTCAATTCAATAATTGTGATGTCTATTCCCAACTCTGTTGTTTCTTGATGCCTTTAATGGCAATTTTTTATGTTCGGCCATTCCAACTCCCAGTAATTATAATGCGAGGGATTCTTGGGCCATAACAGGCATGCATTGTAATTACAATAATATGTCTCTCATGTTTCATTGATCTGAATTTGCTGTACATTATTTTTTCCTGTCACTCTGAAGGACTGTGCGACTGTGGTACACAACTAAAATTGGGGTTATGAGTATTATAACCAGCTCAATGTAGCTTAGAGACAGACTTTGTACCTTTATCTACCATGGATTTTAGCTAAAGAATATGTTGCCTGTATTTCAGCTGTTATTATAGCCAGCCCAGTGTTACACAACATGTCATACTTTACCTGAGTTCCAGGTGTTGGAGCAGCTGGCCCAGGGCAGCTCAGAGCTGAAGGAGAAGTAGAGGTAGAAGAGGGCCCAGGCCAGGATGATGATGTAAGACATGCAGCTGTAAAGCTGGATCAGCTGACCTCCATAGCCAACCCCTGAAACACACATACATACACATACATTCACTTAGCAGCTGGCAATAGCAGTTGTTGGTTTGAAAGCTGCTTTGTGTAGTTTCTGGTTATGAATGCCGGCTGTGGTTTCTTCTCCAAAATTGCTCCCTATTTCCTATATACTCCCTGGTGTAAAATCTAGCTATGACCAGCTTGAAATGCCAGCCACCAGCTGTTTCAAAACCTAGCTTGAGCTGTTTTGTGTACTATTTTGGTCATCAGCCAACTTGGTCTAGTGTCCAAATTCTTAAATCAAAATTGGCATACATTTTAGGGCACCAAAAATGTCCCACAATGTAGCATAATGTCTAGCAAGCAACCATGACTACTAGAAAGGTGAAAGTTAACCATGATTAATGTTTACAAAGTTTTTTTTTAACTTTAATATACGTTAAGCAGTTCCTCCACTACAGTAAGTGGCACAGTTTCCTAGCTAGCGTCTTCTTATAATTGACATGACTTACAATTCGCCATCTACCATGTCTATTGGTCAAAAGTTCAAATAGCAATCTTCTAAGTGAACTGATGCTTGTTCTTGGGCATTAAGTGATATAATTTGATTTTATATCAAAAGCAGAACCTCTACAGAAGTCTTGATTTATGAACAAGCTAAATGGTATGTCAGTGGTTTTCTAGCGACTGTGTATGAAAAATATACGCCGTATCCGTCATCTCCTAACGGAGAAAGCCACCCAGCTCCTAGTCCAGGCGCTCGTCATTTCCCGCCTGGATTACTGCAACTCCCTCCTAACTGGTCTCCCAGCTTGTGCCATTAAGCCCCTCCAGCTGGTCCAGAATGCTGCAGCCTGCCTGATCACCAGTCAGCCCAGGTCGGCTCATGTTACCCCGCTCCTCATTGGCCTCCACTGGCTTCCTATTGCCGCACGCATCCGATTCAAGGCCCTAGTGTTGGCATTTCAGGCTGCTAAGGGGACTGCCCCACTTTACATACAATCCTTAACACTTAATAGGGATTAGGGGATAGGGATTAGTGAGCCATTTTAGTCAGTCATTTTTCATGACTATTTCTCTGTGTGATTATCCCACTTTCCCTAAGAGCAGTTAAACTCTTGGCTTCAGAGAGCTACATTCTGATGTAGAAGCAATATTGTAATGACAGTCATTATAAATGAATTGTCCCAGATGAACTTTGGTTTGGGTAATATACACTCACTGAGCACTTTATTTGGTAGACCTGGACACCAGCTTGTTAATGCAAATATTTAATCAGCCAATCATGTGGCAGCAACTAAATGCATAAAAGCATGCAGACGTGGTCAAGAGGTTCACCTGTTTTAAATTGCTCACTGAGTGTAGACATTACAGCAAATTATTAGCTGCCTTGCAAGGATGCTGGACACCCAGAAACAGAAATTGACCTGATCCACATTGGGCTATTCCACACACTTAAAATAGTGCCAGCCTGTAGCATAGTGGTTAAGGTACAGGTCTCCTGCTTAGTCTAATCAACCGTACGTCACTCTGGATAAGAGCGTCTGCCAAATGCCAATAATGTAATGTAAGGTAACACGATGAGCCCCTCCAGCAGCCTAGAGTCACAATTAATAACTACTCTGCATTCATTCAACAGTGCCCTTCAGAATTGTTTTTTGGTATTTTATTTTATGCCAACGCAGTTTGCATATAATACCCAGTGAGGTTTGCATGTGAGAACCATTCAAATGAACCCCTAGCCACACTGGGAAATTTGAAATGAAAGGGCTGGTCATTTAATCACAGGCTTGTAGCTGGTGAACTTGCCTCTTCTCTCCATTGCTCCCTGTCGGTAAAGCCAAAGTGATCTCAATTGTTATTAATTTGCCCACAGAGGTTTCTGGCCTCTCACCCTCAGCCAATGGGCACAGTTTCCTCCAGCAGGTGATGCCCCCCTCCTGGGTGTACTGCCCCATGGCAGTCTCCAGCAGGAACAGGGGTATCCCACAGGTCACCGCAAAAACCAGATATGGCACAAGGAACGCTCCTGCAGATACACCCACACACAAAGGTAACATTTGAGATAAGATCTCACAACAGGTATTTGACCAAAACCAGAGATTGAGTGTGAGTGTCTGTGTCGCTCAGGTTGGGAGCTTTCCATAATGCACTCCAACCTGGTAAGCAACATGGACACAAACAGACAATATGGTAATGTTCCTGTACTTTGTCTGTTTGTTTATTGTTATTCTTGTTGTTCATGAATATTTCATATCTGGTTTATTGTGATACATTACAGCCCATTGCATTCGTCATCCCCTGTTATGTCTGTGTCTGTATGTTTTTGAGCCATAGTCACTCCCCTGTCTGCGTACTGCACTATTCGGGTGGTTTTGGAGATTTCCGGGTTTCAACGATTCCTTCCCAGTCTCGCATTTTCTTACTTCCTGCTTTTTCACTCATTCATGTTGTATAGCACTAATCGTATTAATAAGAACTAACATCGATATTGTACAGTACTAATTATATTATCAGACTAACTGTCTGTGGTGGCACGGATGGTGCAGTGGGTAGCACTGCTGCCTCACAGCAAAGCGGCCCTGGGTTCGAATCCCCGTCGACCGGGGCCTCTCTGTGTGGAGTTTGCTTTGTTCTCCCCGTGTCTGTGTGGGTTTCCTCCGGGTACTCTGGTTTCCTCCCACAGTCCAAAGAAATGCAGGTTAGGCGGATTGGAGAGTCTAAATTGACCGTAGGTATGAGTGTGTGACTGAATGGCGTCTGTGCCCTGCGATGGACTGGCGACCTGTCCAGGGTGTATTCCTGCCTTTCGCCCAATGTATGCTGGGTTAGGCTCCAGCCCCCTGCGACCCTGTTCAGGATAAGCGGGTTAGGATAATGAATGAATGAATGACTAAGTGTCTGTCTAACTAATTAACTAACAGTCACTTTTTTGGGTCATTTAGATTTTAGCACGTAACTAATTTACTAACATTATCTCCTGTTTTAATAATGCTCTGTAACTCTGCCTCTCTATTCTATCCCTGATTAGTTGCTTAGTTTCAGCAAAGTGTTCGCACCAGCCTCTCACTATCACGTCTCCTAACTCAAATGTCCACTCCCTAATCCGGAGCCGTCTGTATTACGAGTTTGTCTGTGTACCCAGTTCGCATTTTTGTTTCCTCCTTGTTATTGTATCATTACCTTATTATGTTCTACGACAACCCTTTGCCTGTTTTATCGAGTTTGCCTAGCCCCTTTGATTTGTTTGCAGGTTTCGGATTTGATTCTTCTGCTTTCATCAACTTTGATTTTGCCTGGCCCTTCTGTACCTCTGCCTTCTGATTTTCTGGATTTTTGACCCCTGGTTTTTTTTCGACTTTTCTTTTGCATCTCGTTTTGGCATTGTTGTCTTGTGATCTCTTGGCTTTGGACTTGGACTGTAACAAATACAACGTTTTAGGAATGCGCTTGGGTCTTCAGCACCGTACATAATAATTATACAATTCAGAATCACTAACTATGTACATAAACAAATCCTTACTCACGCTCCTTTAAATTCATTGACCCACTTTTATTCATACTTATTCACTCTCCCGATCATTCACACTCCTACTCACTCATTTATATTCCCACTCACCGCCGCCGTTCTTGTAGCAGAGGTATGGGAACCTCCACACGTTTCCCAGCCCCACAATGTTCCCTGCCACTGCCAGGAGGAACTCCACCTTACTCCCCCACTGCCCCCTCTCCTCCAATGGCCTTTCTGCGGACTCCCTCTCCTTCTTCATCCCTCCTGCTGTCCGTTCTACACTCTCTGACCTTATTCTCTGTCTAGACACAGCAATGTAGCAGGCTGATGTACCTGCAAACTGGGAGACCGCATGTGCAGAATTTGTTTCTGTGATACTGGGCCAGTTAGTGACAAGTTACCACTTTCAATATTTTTTGTGCTGTGTAATACTGAAATTTGCATGTTCTGCCATGGAAAGCAGTCCAATGACGCAAGTCCTGCACTCACCAAACAGCTCCATGGCCAGAACCATCATTCCATGGTCAAAGTGACTTAGATCAAATTTTTTCCTCATTCTGATGGTTGATGTGAACATTAACTGAAGCTTCTCAGTCGTATCTACATGATTGTATGCATTGCACTGCTGCGACGTTATTGTCTGATTACATAATCACATGAATAAATTGGTGGAATAAAGTACAAATTTTCCTAATAAAGTGCTCATTCCTTATGTACTCCTTATGTACTGTTCCTCTGAAAATAATCGATTTGGTTGTTGATTCAAAGAGAATATTTGATTGAATCCTCAGCAGCCTGCCCAGTCGTACATGTTGTTTGACGTAGACCACCATAGTTACATTAACTGTAGCAGGTATTAATGCATTGTGTGTTGGAAGCCTTGTCAGTGCATAGGTCAAGATAGATGGTCTTGGTGCTCGTGTGAATCACCTGTCTTTTTCAGCTTTTGCCAAACATTATGACATTATCTCTCACTTCACACTTATTTTAATAAAGAAAATAAAACCAGGGAAGATCATAACACAGGCTATTAAACTGCATATATCACATTTATTACACTTATTATGCCAAGAAATTGTAGTTCATTTTAAGTAGGCTGGACATGCATGCATTGCATGAATGAATGCCCCAAAATGAGCAATATACCATAGACTGGGCTGCAACTTGTGCCTTAGTCCTGGGACCTGTCTGACTGGAAAATAAAAATACGCTACACCAAATTGGCAGTGAGCTGCTCACTCTTGACTGACACACCCTGAGCGGGGCGGCCTGTAGTGTAGTGGTCAAGGTAAATAACTGGGACACGCAAGGTCGGTGGTTCGAATCCCAGTGTAGCCACAATAAGATCCGCACAGCCATTGAGCCCTTAACCCTGCATTGCTCCAGGGGGGGATTGTCTCCTGCTTAGTCAAATGAACTGTATGCTGCTCTGGATAAGAGCTTCTGCCAAATGCCAATAATGCAATGTAATGAGCAGTGGCTCTCCTCCCATTTTGTCATGCCGAGAGTCCCGAAATTGCCAGAGGCTTCTGGAATATACAAAATTAATGAATCAATCAGGCCAGGCACTGGCCAGAAATTATGGCCCTTGGTGTTTCTCTTGGTTAGCACTGGTTTCCATCTTGCTGCACTCAGAAATTCCACTGTTGCCTGGTGACTTTATTATTTTAGAGTCATGAACGGCGACATATCTGATGCTAGAGAGGTTCTTTTGATGTTATTTTGGGATCACGTGTGACTTTCTGGTTAGTTCAGACTATGCCCTTGGAGGAATTATGGCAGGCCAGCCAGCCCTCTGGAATTCTTCTCCATCTGGAGATAATGGTTCTGGCTGTGGTTTGATGAAGTGCCAGAGCCTTAGAAATGTAACCATTCCCAGACTGATATATTTCAACCGCTTTTTTCGCATCTTCTGGAGTTTCCTTTTATCATGGCGATTTGAGTTAAGTTCCGCACCTATCGCTACATGTTGAGCGTTTTACATGGTCTCACTCTGCGGAGAGTCGCCTGGGTAAGGAAATTCTTTACTTATCTCTCTCAGTAAATCAGGGACAGACCTTGCCTGTAGACTTCACTCCCTTCCAGATGCAGAAGTAGCAGATGACCCACATAGTGATGAGGCACAGGAGCAGCTCCCACC
Organism: Conger conger; assembly: GCF_963514075.1. Classification (NCBI taxonomy): domain Eukaryota; kingdom Metazoa; phylum Chordata; class Actinopteri; order Anguilliformes; family Congridae; genus Conger; species Conger conger. The sequence continues at coordinate 5,596,755 of NC_083772.1, forward strand.
TCACACTGCCCACCTCCTCAATGCCCCCCGAGATCAGCAGCACACGTCTCCTGGGAGGGAAGCAGAGAAAATTAATTAGAAAAATGTTATACTACAAAATTAACCCTTAAAAAACCTTATCCCTAGCCCCACCTCACCCAAACCATAACACTAACATTACATTTTAATGATACTAAATGTAGAAAATTAAGCAAATTAAGCAAATTAAGCAAATTAAGCAAATTACACAAATTTCACAAATGAAATAAATACTTAAATTATGAAAAATTCTAAATTAGGAAATAAAACATTCTCCCTAAAAAAACCCTTACCCTAACCCTCAACCAACCCTTAGCCTAAACCCCATCACCCTCACCCTCACCCAGATAACATTATATTTTAATTATCAAAAATTTAGAAAATTAATGAAATGGAAAAATTGAAAAATTCCCAAAATTCCAAAATACTTCAATGACATTCAAATGAAAATAAATAAAAAATTTTGAAATTAGAAATATATAAGAATATATAAATTTTTTTAAACCCCGAAAATTCATTTAAAAAAATATATATTATGAAATTATGAAATAAAACATTCTCCCTAAAAAAAACCTTACTCTCACCCAACCGTAAGCCTAAACCCCATTACCCTCACCATAACCCTAACACTAACATTATGTTTATAATTGTCAAAAATGTAGGAAATTCCAAAAATGACAAGAAATGAACATATACAAAAATTTGAAAGCATATACAGAAATTACAAAATTGTGAATTACATTCCAAAAATTCTAAAATTCTAAAATTCTAAAATTCTAAAATTCTAAAATTCTAAAATTCTTTCATTATTCTAACATTATGTTTTAATTATCAAAAATATAGAAATGTAGAAATGACAGAAATGACAGAAATGACAGAAAAATCCAGAAATGGAAAAATTCCTAAATTATTGAATTACATTTAAATTATAATTTAAAAAAACATTGAAAAAAAATTTACAAAAATAGCAGAAATGTAAAATTAAAAAAGTAATGTTATGAAATTAACCCGAGAAAAACCCTAACCCTTACTCTCACCCCAAACCTAACCCCACCTCACCCAACCCTAACATTACATTTAAATTATAATGAATGGAGAAAATTACAAAAATTACAAAAATTCCAGAAATGAAAAATTTCCCTAATTCTTTACCCTCACCCCCAACCGTAACCCTCAACCAACTCTAACCCTGAAAATTATATTTTAATTATCAAAAATGTAGAAAATGACTAAAATGTAGAAATATCCAGAAATGAAAAAATACAAAAATGAAGAAAATTACAAAAAGGACAAAAATGACAAACAATGTTTTATTATAATTTTATAATGAATTATTATTTTCAATGTAGAAAATTACAAAACTTACAGGAATGCCAGAAATGAAAAAAGATTCCCAGAATTCCAAAATACTTAAATAACATTTAAATGATAATAAATTACAAAAATTTAAAAAATAAAAATAAATTGAGGTAAACCTATGAAAAGACTGCAATAGGTTTACATCGCAAAGCACTTCCTTACACTCGCCTAATAGAACTGTTTTTGAGAACACATTAGGCTTCTGACATATATTTTAGCCATGGCAATTATCATCTTTCTGATCGGCGTGTTTCAGGGGGAGACAGGGCACAAACGACAAGTTTAGGTTTTCACTTAATAAAAATATATACGCGTATATTAGAGTAAATATCTTTCATCCACAAAGAAGATCCAGTACATGTCTTTGCTATATATATATAACAGTCTACAGTCTCTATGTTGTCTAACTAAACTCATATGACACAGTTAATGCGTGATGACCCTGGTGTAAATGCTATGACCAGTTTGAAATGACCAGCTACCAGCTGTTTCAAAACATCTTGAGCTGGTCAAACCATGTTAACTACAGATGTGGTCTGAATTGCTCAACCAGCTACCAGCGGTTTCAAAACCTAGCTTGAGCTGTTTTTTTCATGAGGGGAATATCTCTGAAGAAATGGATGAGAGCAAGTGCTATGTATAACAGAGTAAGTACATGGCATACATGGAATATACACTCAGTGATCACTTTATTAGATAGACCTGTACACCAGATTGTTAATGCAAATATTTAATCAGCCAATCATGTGGCAGCAACTAAATGCATGATTGGCTGATTAAATATTAAGTCATTATTAAATATTAATCTGTTGTTCAGTCCAAATGTCAGAATGGGGAAGAAATGTGACTTTGACTGTGGAATGATTGTTGGTGCCTGACAGGGTGGTTTGAGTATCACAGAAGCTGTTGATCTCCTGGGATTTTCACGGACAACAGTCTCTAGTGCAGGGGTACAAAACTCCTCTCCTGGAGGGTCGGTCTGTACTTGAGCACAGTATAATCTTTTGGATACACTTGCAGTCTGAAGCTGTAACTGGTACCTTTGCAAATATCTGATCAATACATTATTTAGTTAAGAAATAATGAACAGCAGAATTTGGCACAAAATCCTGAAAGGGATTGGCCCTTGCGGTGTGCACCTTCTCTAAAGTTACAGATGTCAGCCAGCACACTTACTCCCAAAACTCGGTGGCTGCAGAAGAGGAGTTGTTGGGCTGTTTGGTCCAGTTTGCAATGAGGTTTTGATTGGAGAAGTCCACACAGTGATCTGAAACACAGAGTAGCCTTTCCTAAATCATCAAACATACTCATCACACACTGCAGCTGAGGTATTTTAAACAGTCATAACTGTCACAGCAAACGAGTCATTCTGATACTGTTGAGTCTGATGTACTTAGTATATGCAGACAGCCATTATTAAACCAGGCTTTATACAATGGATAGGACCGGTCCATTGTCTCAAATGGTCAGTTTGTGTCCCAGCTGAGCCAATATCCACAATACACGCATGGCTAAATGGAATGTTCAGAAATCATTTAATATTACTCCGCATTTGTAGATCACCGTTATCTAATTTGTACCCAAAATTAACCTAACCTAATGTTATCATCATTTAGCCATACCGCTGCTTAGCAACCAAGAAACTGTTCAGTAGTTCCACAAAAATTGTCTTTCTTTTGTGAATTTTTGAAAGATGAATGTGGTAACCGTTGTATGAAAGCGTTATGGAACAAGAACCCGTGGTATATCGTGAATATTGGCACAGCTAGTGGGATGGTTAGGCGCTACTGACATTTAACAAGTGTAAGGAAAGCAATGCAAAACTAATATCTTACAAAATCAATACTCTTATCCAAATATGGTATATCATATATAGTGAAGTCCGTAAGTATTTGGATAGTGACACAATGTTTGTAGTTGTGGCTCCAGAGCATTGGATTTGAAATGAAACGATGTAGACGGTCAGCTTTAGTTTGAGGGTATTTACAGACATATCAAGTGATCTATGTAGGAATCATGGCCCTTTTTAGTTTGAGACCTCCTGTCTACGTGTCTGCAGTGTGAAGGAGGAGTTAGAGCACTTTACACCACATTTCATACTTTACCTGAGTTCCAGGTGTTGGAGCAGCTGGCCAAGGGCAGCTCAGAGCTGAAGGAGAAGTACAGGTAGAAGAGGGCCCAGGCCAGGATGATGATGTAACACATGCAACTGTAAATCAGGATCAGCTGACCTCCATAGCCAATCCCTGAGACACAAACAGATACTGTACACATAGCTATATACACATACACAAACTCAATTAACAGCTGGCAATGCCAATCATTGGTTTTAACAGCTACTTTGTGCAATAAATGGTAATGAATATGCTTGCTGTGGTTTCTCTTCATATTTGTATTCCTGATTATTTCACTGATGCCTTCTGCTTTGAGAGACACTCTGGACAAGAGCATCTGACAAATGGCAGTAATATATCGTCACTATTTCCTCCCGTATGATTATCCCATTTCTCCCTGCAAGAGTAGAGTCCACCTCTTTGCATATGATGGTTGTTCTCGAGGTATGCTTTGGATCATTGTCTTGCTGGAATACCAAACCTCTTCAACATCAATGTCTGGACTGACCTTTCAATTTCATGATATTTGGTGGAATCCATTATTCCTTCCACTCGCACAATATTTCCTGTGCCCTCAGCTGCCACACAACCCCAAAGCATAATGGATCCATCTACATGGTAAACAAGGTCAATTTTGGTTTTGTCAGTCCAAAGCACATTATTCCAAAAGTCTTCAGGCTTCTCAATGTTTTCTTTTGCATACTTCAGATGGTTAATTTTGTGTGGAGGTCTTTCTTTCTGGCAACTGTACCATGTAGGGCTTTGTTGTTGTAGTGGAGGCAGAAATACTGGGGGTTTTCAAGACCAGGCTTGGTACGTTGCTAGATACAATTTAGCTTTTAGGCAACTAAGCAGTAGATACACTTTGGGGTAAGAAACGGTGAGCACTGCTGGGTTGAACATTATGTTATGTTATGTTATGTTTGAACGTTATGTCACGTCAGAGGTTTCTGGCCTCTCACCCTCAGCCAATGGGCACAGCTTCCTCCAGCAGGTGATGGCCCCCTCCTGGGTGTACTGCCCCATGGCAGTCTGCAGCAGGAACAGGGGTATCCCACAGGTCACCACAAACACCAAATATGGCACAAGGAACGCTCCTGCAGATACACCCACAATCAAAGGTAACGTTTCACTGAAATGAATATGTTTAGTTCCATGAAGCCAACAATCTGAAACAATGGCTGTGCAAGAATCAGTGCACTTGCCTACGATTGAGTATGCTTGCATAGTACAGTGGATGAGAAAGTTGTTAAGTAGGTGAAATATTCTCTAAATGTAGTGTACTTAAGATCCCTAATAAAGCGCTCACTGAGTTATTTGCACTCATACACTCACACGTACTCACTCAGAGATTCACTCATACTCACACTCACACTCTTACTCTCACTAATATCCCCACGCACCACCGCGGTTCTTGTAGCAGAGGTATGGGAACCTCCACACGTTTCCCAGCCCCACTATGTTCCCTGCCACCGCCAGGAGGAACTCCACCTTATTCCCCCACTGACCCCTCTCCTCCAATGGCCTTTCTGCAGTCTTCCTCTCCTTTTTCATCTCTTCTTCCTCTGTCATATTCCACTCTTACTGTCTGCCCTTCTTCGGTGCTCTCCGGTGCTGGCCTTGTCCTTACTAATGAGTGACAGGTCCATATTAAAGAATCACCATGTCATGCTACGCGGAGCAGAGGAACCAAAAGCAGACACGGGGGTGTGGAAAAAGGCAGGTTTACTGGCAGATGAAGGGACAGACAGAGCGTAATCCAAAACAGGCCAAGATCAAAAACCAGGGGGTCAGTCCACAGAGGCAAAAGTACTAGAGCTGATCCAAAAGAAGAGACCAAAAAGCAGGCAGGGGTCATAAACAGGAATTCCAGAAACAAAACCAAACCGACAGGAAAATACCAGGACAGAATGCCATAAGGGCAAGGGCCCAGGAAACAAGGACTCGGGAATAAGGGGGCTAGAACCGGGGGAAGGAATGAATGGGTACGGGACTCAAACCAGGACAAGACGAACTAGCAAGGTGTAACTGAAAAGGACAGGTATAAATACACAGGGGAATGAGACATACTAGGCAGGGCATGGGAGTGAGGGTGGTCTAACAAATAAACATCAGGTGACACATAACGAGGGGGAAACAAAAACGCGGACTGGATTCACAAAGACACAAATGAAATACAAACGGCTCTGGACAAGGGAGTAGACAATTGCACAGAATCAGGAGATGTAGTGATAAGTAGAGACAGGTGCGAACACTTTGCTGAAACTGAGCAAGTAATCAGTGATAGAATAGGGAGGTGGAGTTACAGAACAGAATTTAAACTGGAGATGCGTTAGTAAGTTATTTACGTGATTTCAATTACACATACCCAAAACTAGTGATAGTTAGTTTGTTAGTTTGACAAACATTTTAGTGTGTTAGTATAATTAGTATTGTACCAATTCTATGTTAGTTGGGATTAGTATATTAGTGCTATCTACAAACATGAAATGGAGAGAATGCAGGAAGTAAGGAATGCAAGATTGGGAGGAAGGTTGAACCCCGGAACTACCGTAGACACCCGAATAGTGGAGCACGCAGACAGGGGAGTGACTCTGGCTCATAAACATTCAGAATTGTTTACTTGTTTACAAAGTTACTTTGACCATGGAATGATTGTTGGTGGCAGACAGGGTTTCAGTATCTCAGAACCTGCTGATCTCCTGGGATTTTCACACACACTAGTTTCAAGAGTTTGCAAAGAATGGTGCAAAAAAAAAAAAAAAAAGAGCAGACCAGTGAGCAGCAGTTCTGCAGACAGAAATGCCTTGTTAATGAGAGACATCAGAGGAGAATAGCCAGACTGGTCTGAGCTGACAGGAAGGTGACAGTAACACAAATAACCACACATTACAACAGTGGTATGCAGAAGGGCATCTCTGAACAAACAACACATCATAACTCTAAGTGGATAGGCTACAGCAGTAGAAGTCCAGAAAATAAGTCTAATAAATGCCTAATAAAGTGCTCACTGAGTGTATATTATTTTATTTATTTTCTGATTCTCCAATTTAGTATTTGTTGCCTTCTATTTATTATTTTATTCCTCCAGTATATTTGGGGATCTGCAATGAAACGGCAGTGCTTGGTTTAGGGACATTGGAGGAGCAGATTCAGTCAGAATACAGTTCTGATGATGATGGATGGAGGGTGTGGGAGAAAAATATAATGTAGTACAATGTAACCTCGGATATATGTATCCAGATATGTACAATGCATATAGTTAGAAAACTGCTTAAAAGAATATTGTGCTTGTGACAGATAACCAGCAAAAATGTAAGGGAGGGGTGAGTGCTCTGCCACAGCTTACGTCATATGGGCATATGTGCAGGGGATAAAGCAGAACACACTTCCATTGTTGGGTGCGCTCATGTGCTTGTTATGATAAAAAATAATGAGGAGGAATCGCACCCGAGGTCGGTTCCTCCTTACCTAGACTAAGGAGGAACCACGGATGATAAATATAACCTTGAAGATACTGTAGCAGTGGGCTAATTGCAACACAAATGTTATATGACTTAAGGAGCAGATGTGGGCCTAGGAGTACAACGCGTGGGAAAAATACTGAGACACTGTCTGAAGATGATTGGCTTTCACAGTAATGTATTCATGTGATAACTTAGGATGTGTAATGGCATAAGAATAGACACCCTGTCTGCTAAAATCCAGAGTGTTTTCTCACATTGGTGTGAGGCATTCTCCGTGCTTTGTTATAGGGTTAATAAAGCTTGTATTATTGAAACTCTCCTTGCTGTGAAAGAACTGGGTTCTTTTAAATGGGAAAGGTTGCTTGCAAGAAGTCTCTCCTAAATCAAGGGGAATTTTCCCCGACAGTAACTTGGCGTAGTCGGCAGGATCTCTAACTCGTTTCTGTCTCAGAAGGGGCTGAGTCTCACCAGTCCGGGACTGGAAAGGGATTGGCAGGATCTCTAACTGCTGTCTGTTTCAGAAGGGGCTTAGTCTTCCTAGTCCGGGACTAAAAACGAAGACCGCCTCCGGGAAGAGGGAGCGACCCGAGATCCGGATCCCTAAAACGAAGACCGCCTTCGGGGGGAGAAAGCGATACGAGATCCGAATATTGAGGAAGGAGAAAGACTGAGTGGCAACCCCACAGCAACGAGAACGAGACTTGGGCAGACTACACCGGGTGTAGGGCGTGCCTATGCGTTGACGAACGCACCGGTCCGGGACCGGAGATCTCGTAAGGCCTTAAAGACTCATTTCAGGTTGGTACCTTTCTGTAATTGTTAAAATGGGGAATAGTTGCGGGAAGGAGTTAAATGTGGGCTCTGATCAATTTACAGGGCCCCTAAGAACAATGTGGAACCAACACGGACCATCAGCCGTGGAAGGTTTAAAAATTTGGCAAGAGCATGGGTTTCCTTTAAATGGCACATTTTCAACACAGAGGTTAGAGGATGTTAGAAAAAATATGGAAAGTTGTACTAAGAAAAGACATTTTTGTAAAAAAAAGGAATTAAGGGGATTTGAGTTATGGGAACGAGAGGCACGTGAAAGGCAGGCGAGACAACAAAGAAATAATGATAAAAAAGGGGAAACTCAGCCTCCGTCGTATTTTCCAGCTGGGGCGAGTGGGAAAAGCACACCCTGTTTATATCCCTCACTAACCATGTTAAAACATTCCGAGGTTGACACGGACCTGGACTGCCCGGTGCCCCGTCCACCTCCTCACGCACCTCCACCGCACCAGCCAGCCCCGGTCCCCAACACCCCGACGAGACCGCCTGCTCCAGCCCTGACTCTGCCATCGCCACCACGCCTACAGACTCCTGGAAGAGGGACCCCTCAGCCACCAACTTTGACACCCTCCACGGGCCACACCAGATCGGGATTACAGTATCAGCCACGGAAAAACTACCCGTGTGCAATACCAAACTGTCAGTTCCCTGCCACAGGAACTGCAGCAGACAGAGCCCCTGTCTGTGCCTCACACACCGCAGAGGCACGGGAACGCCAGTATGGATTAAAAGACATTCCAGAAGGAGAATGGAATAAAGAACCATATCAGGGTGATCCCGAAGGGTGGTATGGACCTAAACCTGATGATCCTCCCCGCCCCCAGCTGACAATGGGACAGTTTCCGATGGTAGAATGTCCGGACCCCCATCAACCAGGGCAGGTACAATTGGTGTACCGACCCTATACTAGGGACGAACTAAGGGCAATCTGCTCGGAACTACCGAACCCAAGTCATACCGGGGGAGAAACTTTCTATGACAAATTGATGGAAATAATACAGTGTGCTAAACCAAGCAGTAATGATCTGGAAGGCATCATGCGCATGCATTTGGGCACCAGGTGGGGAAAGGTGAGAGACAGAGCTGGAGTACCGGGCGACGGAGGGCAAGTGGCTGCCTTCGACCCTACCGTCATCTATAACCCAGCAGCAGGATCCCCATATGGCTTACAGACTGCGGCTTTGAGGGCAGCTCTCACACATGTTTTTCCCACTCACCTGGATACAGGTAAACTGGCCAGAACTGTGCAGAAACCCGAAGAAACAGTGGAAGAATATGAAGACAGGCTGCAGAGTGTTATGGAACTGCATGGAGGATTGCCGAAGCCCCAACCATTCCCGGGAGTGCAAAACACACCATACGAGTCGTATCTCAGTCAACACTTTATGAACGGGCTGAGACCCAGCCTACGGGCAGCGATACAACAGACTCTTGTGGGATGGCAGCATGCCCGCCTGGATGACCTACGACGCCCATGCACATCATGCCGAAAATAATGAAAGAGAAAAAAAAGAAAAAAACAACAAAAAACATCAGATGCAAATGGTACAAGTAACTGACCTCCAACTCAAACAGCTGAAGAGTCAGCAGCCAGCTAGAGGAAGAGGCAGAGGACGTGGAAGTGGGAGAGGAAGAGGGGCTGGGAGAAGCAGCGACAGAAACGGCCCTTGTTATGTCAGCGGAGAAGAAGGACATTGGGCACGAGACTGTCCCAGGAAATACAAAGGGCAGGGCGGAGGAGACCAAAGACTGGGCGAAAGAGGCGAGCAAGAATGGCAACACGCTCCACGGGGCCGGGGCACAGTGAATCATCCTGATCAGTTTGACGAACAAGATTGAAGGTGCGAGGGGAAAGGTGGATGGAGCATGCGGCAGACGGGTGAGTCCACATTAATGTTGATAAAATGCAAACCAGGAGATTTACCTAATTGGACATTAAAAGTAAATGGGAAAGACATGACCTTTATGGTCGATTCTGGGGCCGGGGTGTCGGTAATAAGTAAGAATGCATGGAAAGGGGCGCAGCCAGCAATGTCTGGAAGAGGCTTAAATACCGTGAATGCGGGGGGGGGTACTGTATATGAAAATTTCACTGAGCCGCTGCCTACCGTTAGTGAAAACACTGCTACCCATCATTCTTTCTTATTTTCCGAAACATGTCCAGTAAACCTATTAGGAAGAGATTTAATTCGACTTTTTAATATTTGTATAATTGGTACAAACGGAGAAATGGTTGTTACACAAGGGACAAAGCCCGTTAAAAATAAAAAATGGATTTATGCATGGGGGATCACAGAGCCACCAACAGCTGCATGTCTAAAGAACGAAGCAATACATAGGAGAAGGAGATATTGCAAGGCACCAGGGGATGAAATGTCATCAGACAAATTGCATGTAACAATGAGGGTAACAGAGCAGGAAGATTGGGGGTTCTTGGGTAAGCTTGGAGATGGCAAAGTGTATATAGGAGATCTCTATATGGGGCCACAAGCTACAGCATTTTCTGTAAATTTGACAGAGGAGCAAAAATCGCTGTTTTGTGTGCCAGGAAGTGTTCCACATATTTCGATTGAAAAGAATTCTGATTGGGCATGGGAAGACCTGGGCCCTTGGATGGCTCAGTGTCAGAACACCAAAGATTGGGAAAACAAAGGGTGGGGCCAATATTCACCCTCCCTTCAGGTACGTTGAGTCTCAATAAGAGAATACATACCTGTTTTTCCGCAATTGTTAAAAGGAGGGAAAGGCCCTACAACGGGCACCTCCATTTTCCTCAATGCCTCGGAAAAGGAAACACTCCTGACACAGGTCCCAGAAAAACTCTGGACCACAAATACAGCATCAGCGGGATTACTGGCAGGTGCCAAACCGCTGGAAGTCTCCCCAAAGTCATCTTACAGGCCATGCAAACGTCAATATCCTCTTCGACCAGAGGCCGAGGAGGGTATTACGCCAGTGTTTGAAGAACTATTAAAAGAAGGAATTATTGTGCCGTGTACAGGTTCCCCATGTAACACGCCTATACTGCCAGTACGAAAGCCTGATGGAACTTGGCGATTTGTACAAGATTTGAGGGCAGTAAATTCGGCTATAATTCCTAGAGCCCCTGTGGTGCCTAACCCCGCTACTATTATGTCCCAGATCCCGGGTGAAGCATGCTGGTTTACTGTGATCGATCTAGCAAATGCATTTTTCAGTATTCCTGTAGCTCAGGAATCGCAACCATGGTTTGCATTTACATTTCGAGGGAAACAATATACGTGGACTCGAATGCCACAGGGCTACGTTGAAAGCCCTGCTGTATACTCTGCCGCACTAAGTGAATGTTTGGAAGGATTCACTTTTCCCCAAGGAAGCACATTGGTGCAATATGTTGATGATTTATTGATCTGTTCAGAAACAGAACAAGATTGCACTGCAGACACTGTTGCGCTTCTCACATTCCTAGCAGAAACTGGGAATAAAGTGAAAAAGGCAAAATTACAATTGATACAAGAAACAGTGCGATATCTAGGTCATGACATTTCTAAAGACGGCCGTTCGTTGGGCTTAGAGAGAATCGAAGCGATTCTCAAAGTACCCAAACCACAGACTAAAACTCAGATGATGTCTTTTTTAGGCATGACAGGATACTGCAGATCCTGGATCATGGATTATGCGCAAAGAACGCAACCTTTGCAGGATATAATACATGGTAAAGGGTTAGGGTCACATGACCCCTTAGAATGGACTGAGGCAGCAGAAGCTGCATTTTTAGATTTAAAAGGGCAATTACAAATAGCCCCTACATTAGGAACACCAAATATGGACAAAGATTTTACTCTGACGGTACAAGAGAAGGGCGGATATATGTCCGCTGTCCTGCTCCAGGAGCATGGAGGTAAACAACGACCTGTCGGGTATTACTCGACGAGACTGGACTCAGTAATCCGGGGACTTCCCGCCTGCATGCGAGCAGTTGCAGCGGCTGCTGCGGCTGTAGAAGCCACCTGTGCTTTAGTGGCTTATCGACAGCTCACTGTCCTGGTTCCGCATGCTGTGGCAGAAATACTGCTGAAACAAAAAACCGCTCACCTTTCAGCTTCGCGCATGCTCCACTACCAACATGTATTAACAACCCTACCTAATGTTGTTGTGAAACGATGCACTGTTTTAAATCCCGCTACTCTTCTTCCCACAGAAGCAGATGGAGAAGCACATGACTGTGTTGCTGTTTTGGAGGAAGTCCTCACCCCCAGACCAGACCTAAAAACAGAACCCATGCCGAATACGGATATTGAATTTTTCGTAGACGGATCCGCTTCAAAGGATCCCACAACCGGTGAAAATCATGTGGGCTATGCAATAGTAACCGAACATGCGGTACAAGAGTCCGCCCGGCTACCGGGTCACCTTTCTGCCCAAGCTGCAGAATTGTTCGCCCTTACCCGAGCGTGTCATTTGGCAAAAGGTAAAGTTGTAACAATTTACACAGACAGCAGATATGCATTTGGAGTGGTACATGATTTCGGTGCAATTTGGAAACACAGAGGATTTCTCACCAGTGCGGGAAAACCCATTCAGAATGGACCCCTGGTCAGAAATCTTCTGGACGCCATCATGCTGCCCAGATCTGTGGCAGTTTGCAAATGCACTGCACACACTGGGGACAGTACACCCGTGGCTAGAGGAAATGCAGCAGCTGATGCGGCTGCTAAGGCAGCAGCATATGCCCCTGTGAAAACGACCCTCCAAATGTTGAATGAACAAAAAGACCCACAGCTCACAATACAAGAGAGTCAGGAAATGGCTACTGCCACAGAGAAGGCAAAATGGAAAAACAAAGGGTCAAAGGTCGATGGTCTGTGGGTGGGGAAAGCCTCAGGTAAACCTTTTCTACCACAATGTTTGGTTCCATACTACCTGAAATTGACACATGGAAAGACCCATGTGTCAAAAGGAGGGATGGTGGCAGAAATGGAACAATATTGGGACCTCAGCACATGTGCATTCAAAAGTCACTCACAAAATTTTTGTTCCAGATGCATTGTGTGTGCAACACACAACGCCGGAGTAGCAGTAAAAACGGAACCAGGTGCTCAACCACCAGCACAAGAGCCGTTTGAGTACTTAATGATGGATTTCATTGAACTAACCCCTTGCAGAGGCCAAAAATATTGTTTGGTGATCATTGATATGTTTTCAAAATGGATTGAAATTTTTCCTTGCAGACATGCAGATGCAACAACGGTGGCGAAAGCACTTATTAGGGAAATCATTCCCAGGTGGGGAATACCGAAACGAATATCCTCAGATCGAGGTTCACATTTCTATAACAATTTGATGAAAGCATTGACCGAATTTTTCTCCATTGACATGCGATTCCACTGCGCTTATCACCCGGCCAGTGCAGGAGCAGTGGAAAGAGCAAATGGAGTGGTCAAAAACAAATTGACAAAAACAATGGCGGAGACAGGGCTGGATTGGATAACAGCTCTGCCCATAGTCATGTTGTCCATGAGGTCAGCGGTAAGTAAGACGACAGGATTGTCGCCCCACGAGGTCATCACGGGGAGACCCATGAGGACCCCCGTGGGGCCCCCAATTGCCGGGACAGACCTAGCCCTAGTAGATGATCAAATGGTTCAATATTGTGTGGAATTGAATAAGGCACTGCGATTTGTCTCAAAGCAGGTGAAAGCAGCACAACCGGCCGTACGTGACGAACCTGGCCATCAGCTGAAACCAGGAGACTGGGTGGTGGTGAAAGACTTCCAGAGGAAGAGGTGGTGCGAACCCAGGTGGCGTGGACCGTTCCAGATCCTGCTCACCACTCCGACGGCTGTTCGAGTAGCTGAGCGCACTTCCTGGATACACGCCAGTCATTGCAAGCTGTACAAACGAGGGGGATGCCTGTGACGAGCCATAGGCTGTCTTTGATGAGCAAAGCAGACAAATGTTTTTAATTTTTATTTTTTTATTTTTCTCTTTGAATATGTTATCATTTATATGATAAAAGGAGGGATTGTGGGAGAAAAATATAATGTAGTACAATGTAACCTCGGATATATGTATCCAGATATGTACAATGCATATAGTTAGAAAACTGCTTAAAAGAATATTGTGCTTGTGACAGATAACCAGCAAAAATGTAAGGGAGGGGTGAGTGCTCTGCCACAGCTTACGTCATATGGGCATATGTGCAGGGGATAAAGCAGAACACACTTCCATTGTTGGGTGCGCTCATGTGCTTGTTATGATAAAAAATAATGAGGAGGAATCGCACCCGAGGTCGGTTCCTCCTTACCTAGACTAAGGAGGAACCACGGATGATAAATATAACCTTGAAGATACTGTAGCAGTGGGCTAATTGCAACACAAATGTTATATGACTTAAGGAGCAGATGTGGGCCTAGGAGTACAACGCGTGGGAAAAATACTGAGACACTGTCTGAAGATGATTGGCTTTCACAGTAATGTATTCATGTGATAACTTAGGATGTGTAATGGCATAAGAATAGACACCCTGTCTGCTAAAATCCAGAGTGTTTTCTCACATTGGTGTGAGGCATTCTCCGTGCTTTGTTATAGGGTTAATAAAGCTTGTATTATTGAAACTCTCCTTGCTGTGAAAGAACTGGGTTCTTTTAAATGGGAAAGGTTGCTTGCAAGAAGTCTCTCCTAAATCAAGGGGAATTTTCCCCGACAAGGGTCAGACAGGTAAACACAGCAGCTCCTTTGTTAGATGTGGATGATGACAAGTGATAAAGAAAGTTCAGAGGGGGAGCATACTGTGGAGACAGGGTGAAGTACATCTATTGCCAATTCACTTTGTTCCAGAAGGGCTAGATTACCAAAAGCAACTAAATCATTCGGGACAAAAATCGCACCAACAATTACACACAGAGTTTGTTTGTAAGTGGAACACATAATCCTGTTAATGGGGCCATCACATATGAATGTGGAGATCAGCAGGTTGATTGAGTTACTGACCTGACTGCCATTGTGCAAGTGCTACAGTGAATGCACTCACCAAGTGACAAAGACTGTTGTAAATTATTACAATCGGTTACCATTCCGTTAGAATTTGTACAGGGTCGTGGAAATTGAAGGTTAAGATTAAGGTTAATAAGCAAAGCTGTGGGTTATTGTGTTATTGCTGACATGAAATTCAGTTTGTACCTTAGGAGGGACAGAATCCCACTGATTTTCTTGGACCATTTGTCGGTGTGTACAATCGCAGCAGACATAAAGTGGCCAGAGCACTACTGGCAGGTGATGACCAATTTTCTGGAGTTTAGTAAACATTAAGTTAAAGATTGTGTTTCCCCTACCTGCCACCATTTATTATTACAGTTTAATAGGGAATTGAGTGCACAGCCAACCAGACGGCACATAGGCAGAGAGATCCAGGACTGTCTAACAGCATTGAATGAGTCTTAACTGAGTTCATCCCCCAAACAGAGCCTTAGGAAAGGATTGCTCTGCAAACACCGAATACGTGTCAGGCCAAATTTCATTGTTCTGACTGTACAACACTCTTAATAAATAAACCTATTCTGTAACTTGTGATTGTCTGCCTGTGACAGGCCAGTATCACTGGTGCATTCTGAGTCATCTCACAGGACTTTTTTATGTAATGAGAGGTGTGAATAGCTCCCTGGGTCTGCCTTATGCCAGTCTACACTGCTCAGATAAGAAAAATCAATCTGAAAAATCTGAAAAATCAGTCTGAGAAAGTCACTGATAGTAATGAAGAAATAATTTTGTTGTACATTTGTACATTACACTCTTTATTTAAAAAAAGTAGGGAATGTTGGAAAACATGGGAGCCAATTTCAGTACAGTCAACCCCCACTGAAGTATATCACCTTGTAGTAGGCCAATTTACAACCTTATCTAGCCCCTAATCTAGTCCAATGTATTTATTTGATCAGTGCCTCTGTGCTATATCCTCTAACCCCTCCATCAGTCAATTCCCCACACCTTGTTTCTCTCCCTTACCAAAATGAGGACTGTAGGAATTACAGGAGGAAAATGCATATAAGGAGAATAACCTCATACCTACTCACAAATATGGAGGTGGGTCATTGATTTTTTAGAAATGTTTTGCTGCCAGCGGTCCAGGTCACTATTTAAGTATCAGGCTTCAGAACAATGAACCCAGCGCGAACCCACAGGAGTTCCAATCAAAGTCTTTATTAACTCTGGCAAGCAGGTATAGAGCCAACTAGGCAGTTCTTAAACGATAATAGAGGCAGAAGTTTGGTAAAGAAGCAGACAGATATAACAAAGAAAAACATAGTCATGGTCACAGACAGAAGGTTGATAACAGTAAGGCAGTCCAAACAGGCAGATAAACAGAAGCAAAATCCAAAAGCACAAGCCGCTAATCCAAACAGAGTCCAAACACAGTGGGTCAAACACGAACACGAAGGGAAATGCAAAAGGCAGTGGTCGGAAACAAAAGGGGTCAGGACACGAGAAGATGAGACAGGAAAAATACTGGAGGGAATGGCAGGAGCACATTACAATCTGGCAACAAATGAACAAAACAGACAGGTATATACACAGGTATATACCGAGCACTTTATTAGGTATTTATTAGACTTCTACTGCTGTAGCCTATCCACTTAAAGTTATGATGCGTTGTGTGTTCAGAGATGCTCTTCTGCATACCACTGTTGGTTATTTGTGTTACTGTAAAGCCATACCTGAGAAGAACTACCCTCTAGAATCAGTAATCTAGATCATGATTTTCAAATGCACACTTTTAACACTTCAATTTCCACTTTTGTGTTGGTAAGCACCTGAACTCTCTTTCAACACTAGCAGAAACTGCATTCCCTCGCTCTGCCATTTGCTTCCGGGTCAGGGGCAGGTCATCATCAGGGTGACACAGATGAGACAATCGCTGTCGGCAGAAAAATAATAACGGTATGGATCCTGATGCGCAACGTCAGAGGAGAATGGAGATATAGAGATATGAAATAGAGATATGAAGAGATATGAAATGTAACTACTCCATAAATAACAATGCCAATATTGAAAATTACATTTAATTAAAAAAAGAGAAACCCCAGAGATATTGCTTGAATGACCCCTTTCTGCACAGCTGTGGAGACACGGGATCCAGGCCTCATCTGTCTGTCAAAAGTGCATGTCCTGAACTTATGATTACCATAAATTGACGCCCCAAAAATACCTTACAAGGACCACAGAATTACATTTCAGGCAATTTAAACAGATGAAAAAACTTTGCTTCGTGCTGTGTAGCCTATATATGATCTGATTTTTTAAATATTATAATATGACGAGGTGTGCTACAGCTACTTTGTAACAGCTCGTCTTTGCAAACATTAAAATGTTTCGTAACTCTGTCTCAGGTTCTACATATTATGGAACAGGTTATAAAATTATTTCACTGTCCCCACTGTCCCATTTTTTTGCCTTTGCTTCCTTGACGTCTTTTATATCGTCACATCCGTACCCTATTCCCACTGGTAAATCCCATGAGGTTGGCACCCGAGGGGACTCTCTGGAAGTCTGCCTGAGCTTGATGAATTTGGCAGCCAAACATTTACATTGTCATTTGGCTGATGCTTTTATCCAAAGCAACTTTCAGAGATAATTTGCCCAAACCAGTTTACTAATCTCATTGGCAACATTGTTTCATGTGAATTCACACGCAGAACATGCTTTACAATATGACAGTATGTTTAATGTCATGCAGGAACAAAAACTTTGCGTTGCCTTTTAGTTGACGGTTTGCTGTTTACGATGTGTGCCTCCATGGGTGCTGCCATTGTTGTGTGAGTTCAAACAACCGCTCCTTGTGAAGTCGCGGAAGCTGGATTTGCCCCAAGTTCACAAGTAGAAATTCTGACTTTGAGTGACGTTCTATTGCACTTTTCCTAGTAGAAGGTCGACTTCCGAGTTGTCTGGAACGCAGCATAAAAGGTTAAGTTAGGAAGATGACATGTAGGCCTACACAGCCTACGTAAGCCACCTGGGCAGCAGAAATTACTGTGACTTTTGTAAGCAAGGTTACTGTCGGTGAATGATAGATAGAAAGGAAAAGAAATTGCTTTATTGATCCCCGGAGGGAAATTGAATAACACGCTATCATTGTAAGAAGAGCATTTTGAAGGGAACATGTTTGCAAGGCTATTTTTATCAGCGTCTTCGGGCGCCTCCTAGATTGTACAAGCAACGCCACAAGCAATCATGACCAAAAATATATATGGCATTTCAGTCCATTGTTTATGTTTTTGTTTACATTTACAGGGATCAAAACAATCAATTCAAGAGCCATTTAAAACATTAAAACCATAGGTCAGGGGTATTCAACTTCAGAAGCCCTGTGGGCCACATGTAAATCTGGTTTAAATACACAGGGGAATGAGACAACCTATGGGTATGGGAGTGAGAGCGGTCTAACAAGTAGACAGCAGGCGAGACACATGAAAGGGCAATCATACAATAATAATGGAGGAACGAAGACTCGGGACTGGATTCACATGGACTCACATGTAATACAAACGGCTCCGGATTAGGGAGTAGACAATCGCACAGACTTAAGGAATGTAGTTATAGAGAACAGGTGCGAACACTTTGCAGAATTAAAGCCTGATTTATACTTCTGTGTTGAGTCTATGCGGAGGCTACGGCGTAGGCCCTACGCCATGGAGAACATTTATACTTGTGCATTGGGGCGTCTGCGTCGCCAAAACGCAAATTTTTGTTGTCATTATATCCTATAATCATTTGCGATTAACTATATGGATCTTACTTCCGTTAAATTAATGCCGGCTGAAAACAGCGGTGGAGTTCACAAAGCACTGTAAAAGAGCTTGTCCATAAGTGCAAGTACACAACAAGCTCAACATTTACTTTATAAACAACATTTTAATTGCTTAACACACTGAAATAACGTATGTAATGTTTAAGTCTCCGTGAGTTAGCCAGCTAAATTGCTTGTAATTACGCATCACGTAGCTAATCACTTTACTTTCAAGCCTTTAAAGTGCTTCTCAATTACATGCTGCAAACACACATCCAAAGTCGCCTTTTTTTCAGGAGAGATGTCTAATCAGGCAACGAGGCATCAAGTCAACTGATTGCATAATGCAATGCTACCAAGCGGACCAATCACAGTTCTTACGGTCCGCGTCACTGCGAAACGTAGTTAGATTTCTGGGGAGGTGTGCGTCAAGCTACACTGTAGCCTCCATGTAGACTCAGAAGAAGTAGAAATCAGGCTTAAGGCAGGCAATCAGAGATAGAACAGGGAGGTGGAGCTTCAGAGCAGTGCAGAAATAGGGAGAATGTTAATATGTTAGTTACATGATACCCAAAACTAGTGAAGGTGAGTTTGCTATTAACACACACATATATTTGTGTGTTAATATCATTAGTACTGTACAAATTCGATGTTAGTCGGGATTAGTAGATTAGTAGATTAGTGCAATCTACAAACATGAATGGAGAGAAAGCGGGAAGCAAATAAATCGAGATTCGTGAAAACACCTAAAGAGTGAATCACCCAGACAGGGTAGTGACTTGGGCTCAGAACTAAGTAAAGACACAGACATCACAGGGGAAGACGAGTGCAATGAACAATGAATGTAAACGGAAAACAGGCATGAATATGAAATATAATAAAGTTACAAAAACACAGATCCTGATCACTTACTCACACTCTCACTCATACTCACACTTCCATTCTTGTAGCAGAGGTATGGGAACCTCCACACGTTTCCCAGCCCCACTATGTTCCCTGCCACTGCCAGGAGGAACTCCACCTTACTCCCCCACTGCCCCCTCTCCTCCAATGGCCTTTCTGCGGTCTCCCTCTCCTTCTTCATCCCTTCTGCTGTCCGTTCCATACTCTCTGATTATGTTCTCTGTCTAGACACAGTGAGCTGAGATCAAACAGAGGCTGATGTTTTACTGGAACTGCTGACTGACAGACACCTCCTTACACGTGCATAGTGTACCTGAGATACTGGGCCAAGTTGTATAAATATGTATAAAAGATTATGTATAAAAGTGAGCCAATCAAAAACTTTATTTTCACTTTTTATTTTGACTGTGTAAAGGCTACATACGGAAATTTTCATGTTCTACCATGCAAATGAAAAGTGCCTTACAGCAAAATACTATAATGACAACTGACTTTTCATGCATCTTTATAAATCAGGATCCTATTATAAGGGAAATCTCTGGATAAAAAATACCTCTCACCAAGAACCTTGCTTTGCATACTTTAACCTTCCTTTCACATTGTTAATACTGAATACTTCCCGGGGAATGTTCTGTTCTTCCTTGCTTCTTCATCTTTGTCAGGAATTTGACATTGTTTGGGTTGATTGCCTCTCACAGTGTATGTATAGGTATGTTGCTGACCCCCAAATATCACAATCTCTTCAGTTTTCTTCAGTCATGGTACTCTACCAACCTTCCTTGCTTCCTTTGGAGAGGTGACACTATCCTATCCTCCAAACTGTCAATAATGTTCATTATTTTCTTGAACGTCGGCAGTGCAGATATAGCCTATCACAATATGCAATAAAATGAAAGTGCTGTTTATTGTGGTTTGCAATAACAAACTGTATTCTGTGCAGTGACTGTGAAACATTGTTCATATACTCCATGTTATTTATTTGGAGCTTGATAGCTCCATGAATCGTGGATGTTTCTACACTGTTCAACAATCATTTTTCAGATTTGGTGTTTATTGTGTTTTGCAATTAAATTCTTCAAATATTTAAGTGGGCGGCACGGATGGTGCAGTGGGTAGCACTGCCGCCTCACGGCAAGGAGGTCCTGGGTTTGAATCCCCGTCGGCCGGGGCCTCTATGTGCGGAGTTTGCATGTTCTCCCTGTGTCTGTGTGGGTTTCCTCCGGGTACTCCGGTTTCCTCCCACAGTCCAAAGACATGCAGGTTAGGCTGATTGGAGAGTCTAAATTGCCCGTGGGTATGAGTGTGTAAGTGAATGGTGTGTGTGCCCTGCGATGGACTGGCGACCTGTCCAGGGTGTATTCCTGCCTTTCGCCCAATGTATGCTGGGATAGGCTCCAGCCCCCCCACGACCCTGTTCAGGATAAGCGGGTTCAGATAATGAATGGATGGATGGATGGATGGAAATATTTAAGTGTCCTTTTATATACTTACTGCATAGTTTACAACATCAGTTTACTTGTGAAATACGTTTTTGATCAGATTGACCCAACCCTCCTCCTCCTTTTGTTACAGCACACTAAGGACGTAGTACACTACTCACCGTCCTGCAGCAGGATTGTGATCAGCTGTTGATAATGTTGATGAGTCGGCTGGGCTGAGGATCCCGCTTGTGATACAAATTGTTGCCCTTAAGCTGGGTATACACTGTGATTTCTGCCACGATTCTGCAGTCGGGGGCACTACAGTCATTAATCAAACTTGCACAAAGCTTGGTTTATAACCTCTTTAGAGCAAGCTAAGCTGCAATATGGCTGAATAAACAGCCAATGCAAATTGAAATGGGCATGCCTTATTTCATAAATGCAAATAACTTCGAGCAGAAAAGATGGGATTCTCACAAAACTGGAAATAGATCTGGTTCTACTGTGTGAATAGGTGGTGCTATTACAGGGAAACATGTGAAAATTGCTATAACTAATGAACCAAGTTATTAAGTAACTTAAAATTGTGTATTTTGTGTCTTGGCCACAGGTCCAGACAGGCAATATATGAGACAATATACAATATATACAACAATATATGAAAAAAACATGGCCGGCATCAGCCAAGAATGCAGCACTTATTAGATCGAGTTAACATGGTTAACATGTGTCTTGTTTTATTTTAAAGTTCTTAAAGACGTACAATATATTGGAGCTTATCTAGTCTTTACGAGCACCTGCCATTGATGCTCTGGGAACAGGGGAAGGCACGCTGGGTCAGGACTGTGTTGTTGTACTTATACATTGTGCATATACTTATGCATTGTTAAAATGCATAGGCCTATATTCTGCAATCCACATGCACATACAAATATGCAGCTGTTTATTAGTAATTAGCAACAATGAGACATTGTCAGGTGCTGCTTGCAGCTATATTCATTATTCTGATTGTATGCCTCTTAGAGAAAGGGCTCATCAGAGTGCAAAGGGTTAATTTCATTTCTTGTTTTTTTCTTTCCAAATGTGTTACTGAACTTTGAGTGTTGGGAAGCAAAATCAGGTGTGTTACCAGGATGTAACCCATTAAAAAATACTAAACAAATCTGCAAAATTAATTAGTTGGTCTTCAACTCTTCCATTTCTGTGGCAGTAGTCGCAAGCGCTCGCTCAGCCATTTGCTTCCGGGTCAGGGGGAGGTCATCACCAGGGTGACACAGATCAGACCATCTCTGTCAGCAGAAAAATAATAATGGTAGGGATCTTGCTAAGCAAGTGTTTTATAAAATATACATATGAAATGTAATTACTATTACATAATAATACCACTGATCTGTAAAATACTTCCACCTATTGTTTGGATCTGCTTCTAGGTCCATTCAGCACCAAACCAAAACAATAACATAGCATACTCATCATATATTTAAGAAAAAATACAAAATATTTTTTCTAGCATAAGCTATCAGTAGATAAGACTGATAGTGTGCTGCCTAGGTAGGAGTAAGAATGGAAACAGACTACAGAATGGAAACAGACTCTACACTATTTTTCACTACATATTGTACAGGACAGACAGCTCTATCCACACCCACCTGCCTTGAATTTGGCTCATTGCATATCTACTGATGTTGTGAGTGTGTGTGTGTGTGTGTGTGTGTGTGTGTGTGTGTGTGTGTGTGTGTGTGTTTGTGTGCAATTCGGTAAAACACCCTGGGTAAGGGGGTGGGACAGTAAAAACAAGGCTAGCTTTCTGCACAGCTGTGGAGACAAGGGATCCAGGCCTCACCTGTCTGAGAGTGCCAGTGCTGATGGAGAGCTTGACCAGACTCCACCCCGGCACCAGTACAACAGAGGAGAGGGCCAGCAGCCAGCCCAGCATGTACGCCCAGTCTGGAAACACATACCAGCGGTTAAAGGTCAGGGGCTGGTACTTCACCACAGAGAAGATGAAGGATCCCTACGGGAGAGGAGGAAGAGTGGAAGGTTTAATACATGTTACAAACATACTGCCATTGTGTCATAGAAGTAGAAATAACATGAAATTGAGTTCAGTTATTGAAACTGGGTCACACAGTTATGCAGTCAAAAACACTCAGTGACCAGTTTATTATTTCCTAGACCTTTCATTTTTACTTATTGATCATCTACTGTCATAACCCATCCACACCCAAAGTTTGACATGCTGTGCATTCAGACTCAGCATGGGGCCCCTTCAATTATACAACTCAGCAGGCTTAGCCTCTCCAGAGTTCACAGGAATTCAAATTTCCGGTCTGCCCTGTACTCACAGACTGGAGGACTTAATGGAGTAGCCTGCATGTACAAACTATAATAATAATCCCACTTTTAAGATGAGAGCAGGAAAACGTAACCTATGATCTGTCTACAAATGCCCAGTTTACATATGACATTTTCTTTACACATGTGAATGTTAGCTTTCCTATGCACAACACATCTTGTTTGTGAGTTCTGCTATTCTCATTCATGCAAATTAATGTGACTAAAATTTGCAGTTTTATTCAATCTGAAATGCAACATGTTTGAGTTGTGCAATGATGAGGTTGTCCTGTAATACGTGAGTCAGGCAGATGCTCTGTCTCTAGACATCCCACAGTGGGGGTGAGTCAAACTCACCAGGGTCACCAGTGGGGTGAAGTAGAGCCAGCAGAGCTTAAAGATGAGGCTGGGCCGTTCCCCGGTCATGTCCTCGATCACATCCATCATGCGCTCCGCCCCTGCTCCAGGGCAAACAAGTGTAGTGTTGTGTATAAAGGGAAACTCAACTGAGGAACAAAATAAGATGAAATACCAGGGAATGGAAAATTGCATTTTCCTTTGTTATTCACATGGCTCTCTGGCTTAAAGCACAACGCTTGATTTTACGCTCAATATTATTATGAGAGTAAAACAATATTCATGTTCCCGGGTTACTTTCCTAAATGTTTTTATTCATTTTCATACACCTACGATAATAAGTACTTTGCTAACTTGTAGGATTGCTATTTATTTATTCATTTATTTATAACAAAGTCATAATTAATTCTGATAACATTTTAAAAAGGTTTGCAACATAGTCTAATTGACCGTAACTTCTTTGCGGCCCCCATAGGTCAAAATTGTCACCAAATGTAATGCCATCACGTAATTCTGCCTGCTGCATGTAATATGAGCTCCATTGCTGAACATTTGTAGCGCTTTTTAAAGCTTTATTACAATATTCAACTGAGGGTGCAAAATATTAATCTAAGGGTTTTTTGCACCCCCTGTAGAACTGGGCCTGCCATCTAAGTGTCAACGCTTTTTTCTTATTGGCTATTGACAGGCCAAGGTAAAAAAAAATTTAATCATGGTCTTAATTTTTTAAGTAGGCTATGCATTTCTCTGCCGTGATGTACATATTTAGAATTTCATAAATTTCATATATTTAAAAAAAAGTAATTTTAGATAGGCAACTATTTTCATTATCATCATCTGTACATTACGAGTACTCTGTATCGGTTCTTGTTCATAACCCATTCCCATTTGGTGCCATTATTTTCTTTTTTATTTCCATGCAGTGTTGGATTGGAAAGGTACAGTTTGTTGTTTGCGCAGTAATGTGTTAATACAGCGAGCTATCTTCCTAAATCCATTGAGCAAAGTCCTGCACTCACCAAACAGCCAGCCCATGGGCAGAACTTCAAACACACACAGGAAGAACATACAGGCCCCATTAAAGGCATAGTAGTCGAAGAGCTGGAACACATACATCCCCCCCTGTTGGACAGAACGGGAAATGACAAGAGCAGATATAGGAAAATAAGGTCAGGAAGAGACTGAGATGTGTGCTTTGTGTGAGATCTGGAATTGTGGATATGATTAGTATCATGCAATATTCTTTCATATGGCCTGTAGTCTTGAACAAGGAAATTAAACCGGACTACTTCTATCATCATGCATTATTAAAAATTGGTAGTAATTAAGATATTATCTTTGTAATCTGTACGCCAAAGGAGTCTGTAATGAGGGAAATTAATAGAAAATAGTGTCTATTTGAATGTATTTCTATCTATTTCTATCCCAGCTGTCTTCTCACCTGTGTGACCATCACCAGCTGCAAGACGAAGCAGGTGAGGCAGAAGAGCAGGAGGAAGATCTCTCTGCGCCCAGCCCTCCGGAGTACTTTGGGAAACAGGTCTGTCACCGACGTCATCACCACCTCCATCATCACAAACTTAAAAACAGACAGACAGCCCAGGGTTCACCAGAGAGAGGCAGGGAGAGAAAAGGAGAGCGAGGGAAGAGAAGAAAATGAAAGGAAAGGAGAAAAAATCGCTCACGCAATTCTTCCTCTGAAAATGATGATTCATAATTAACTATGAACTGTGGCACCGTTAGCTTGGCAAGTGCTGGGCTCTCTTGTAACCCAGCATGATGCCTTGCTTGCTCAGCACAGCTTTCCTTCATGACGAGCAAGAACCAAACTGGAAGGATCTAGAAGTAAACATGGCCACAGACATTAGTAGTGGCAGCAGTATCACAGACTCAGCAGCCAGGAGAGGCGAGCCACAGCCAGGAAACTGATTACCTGAGTGTCCAGGCCCAACAGGATGATCATAATGAAGAAGCAGGCGGCCCACAGCTGAGATAGGGGCATCATTGCTACTGCTTGGGGGTACGCAATGAATGCCAGACCAGGTCCTGGGAGCAGGGAGCAGGGGAGAACATGGGAAAGAGAGACAGGAGGAGATTGAAGGACAAAGAACGATTTGGAGAAAAAAAAAAAATACAATGCTTACTCTTCTCCGGCTGTCTGTCCCAAATTTTCTGTTTCCCTGAAATGGGAGAATGTATACAAACGTGCTGAAATGTCTACATGGTGTATAGACTAAGTGTATAAATACTCTGAGAAAGTTGAGAATGTGCACTCTAACCACATGTGAATTGCTTGATTACAAAGGTGCAGAGTACAGAGTAATATGTCCTTGTCCCAGGTGTTATGGAGCACATCGTATATTTTGCCACCCAGCTTGGGGCTGTACCAAATGCTCACCCAAATCTGGAATACACAACTGTCAGCCGCATTGCGTGCAGAAGGCACCGTGCGGATTTGGGAGAGCTGGGACATCCATGACACCTGCAGTCATACAAGCGACCGGCGGGGCTTGGCCAAGAGTGATTAACTGTGGATCCCTCCCCGATGGACCCCGCTCATCCCCTGGGAAATGCGGGAGCCAACTGTGTGTCACCCTGTGCAACTACCGGGCACAGTCGACACGGGTCACGGCCTGGATTCAATGCAAAGCCATGAGGCTCAGTCATGCACCCCAGTGGAATCATCCAACCAGCAGCTCGTTTTGTTGTATTTTTATATATTTGTTACATCTTCATAATTTGTTTTGACATACTGCACAAAGTACCTGATTCTGCCACTTCTGCGATGGGGACACCCTGCTCATGTGCCATGAACCCCAGCACAGAAAAGACCACAAATCCTGCCACCAGGCTGGTCCCACTGTTCAGCAGACACAGCCATAAACTGTCCCTGTAGAAACACCATCAGGAGGCTAAACATTCTCTGACCAGCCCTCATTTTTGCATTTAGTTTCTTCCAAGGTGAAGGAAATTAAGTGTTCACTGCTAAGTGGCATGCAGGATGTGTGTTGGTATCTGAGTATTACACTGGACAGAGCTGCATATTTATGGTTAAGAACCTGACTGTTTTCCTCTGCGTTTCTGCCCGAAGCTTGGGCCTTACTTGTAGCAGTTGTTGTTATAGGTGTTGTAGCTACCCAGCACAGTCAGAGTACCCACTCCAACACTGTAGGAGAAGAAGATCTGAGATCCTGCCTCCATCCACACCTGCAGTGACATCACAAACGTTTAACATATTGGATGTTGCTTAACAAATTCATTTGTTCCCTGGCTGGGTGAAATTAGGAAAGAGACATTTTACTGTGACAAGGTGATGGGGTGCAGCTGGTGTTATGGAGTACTTACCTGTGGGTCTGCCAGGCGGGAGGGGTCAGGGTACAGGTAGAACTCCACCCCCTGCAGAGCTCCAGGTAGAGTTAGCCCTCGTATCAACAACACCAAAAGCATCAGGTATGGGAATGTAGCTGTGAAATAAACTGCCTGATGGAAGAGAGAGAGAAAGAGAGAGAGAAATGCTGGTTCATTTCTATGGAGAAATATTATGAATAAATTCATAAAAAAGTATGAAAAAATAAATACAAAATGTCAGTCTGGTTGATACTGTATGTCCCTGTTTGAGTCTGTTAAATTCCACACCTGTCACAACGTGTTAAGCCTTTTACTTAGTTGGTCTCAATCTTCTGAGAGGGACCTTGTTTAAGGAAATTCTTTACTTTTATCTGTCAGTAAATCCGGGACAGACCTTGCCTGTAGACTTCACCCCCTTCCAGATGCAGAAGTAGCAGATGACCCACATAGTGATGAGGCACAGGAGCAGCTCCCACCTCACGCTGCCCACCTCCTCAATGCCCCCCGAGATCAGCAGCACACGTCTCCTGGGAGGGGGGAAGAGAGGGAAAGAAAGAAGGAACAAGAAAATGAAGGACAGAAAGCAGTTATTATTGTGCAAGCATAAATGTGAAAAGGTGAAACTAGGCCAATGTGCTCCATCCGCACATATACTTGCAAGCTATACCCTTACACATCACCTAATTTATTAATCTTAGCAGACAATATTATCCAGAACAATTAATACAATTTACAGACATTTACACAACTGGATATTTTCAGAAGCAATTCAGGCTAAGTACCTTTGATTTGAACCCACAATCTCTGGTTTCCCAGTTCTATAACCCCGAATGCTGTAGGAGGTGCAGCCCTACAGATGTCAGTCTGCAGACTTACTCCCAAAACTCGATGGCTGCAGAAGATGAGTTGTTGGTCCAGTTTGCAGTGAGGTTTTGATTGGAGAAGTCCACACAGTGATCTGAAGCACAGAGAGTAACCTTTCCTAAATCATCAAAACAGACTCAATGCTCACCACTGCAGGCAATTTGAAGGTTCCATACCTAATCTCCCATACTGAAGAGTGGTTACAGTTAGCTATACTATGGGCTTTCTTTTAACTGGACATACCATTTAGTACCATGCTTTGACAGACCGTTTTTCATACTACAATGGCTCGAGCACAAGGTAATTTGTTTATTCCAAGTATAAAAGATAAGAGTTACGAGGATAGACTTAGGATGCTTAATCTCTTTAAGTTTAGTAAAAGGAGGTTTAAGGGGGATTTGATTGAGGCATTTAAATTCATTAAAGAGATTAACAAAGTGAATTATAGGGGATTCTTCTGGTTGAGTTCGGTTAGCAGAACGAGAGGGCACAAATGGAAATTGGCCGAACGAAATTCACAGTAAATCCATCGGAAATGCATTTCCACAAATAATGTGGGATTTAGAGAAGAAAAAATGAAAGCGGAAATGAAAGCGCACGATTGTAAAGAGTGCTTTGTGCGTTTATTCATTCATTCGTTTGTATTTTATTTTGATTTGAGAGGCAAAATTATTTTAATAAGCCAACTGAATGTTGTAATTATTCATATCATATAAAAACGCAACAGAATTCAACATGAAAATGGGTGATGTTTCATTCCAGTAAACCTGATTAATTATTGGTTAAGTGGGGTATAATATAAATTCAATAAAACACGTAAAAAGTTTGCTATAAATAGGGCGTTGCCTGCTTAGGCCGTCTGGCCTCTCTATCCATTACTTTGGCCTATTAGAAGATTTGGGGCATGGTGTAGCCTACTTCGGAAAAAGCGCATATTCAAATACCAAGTCAATTGGTAAGGCTCGCAGAAGAAACAATGAACACTAAAGGCGAGTTCTCGTTCAAACATCATGGTATAGAAGTGGCATGGCATGTGGGCCATGCTTGCCTGAGTGACATCCAGAGCTGGATGGACAACCACTATATAAAGCTCAACCCAGGCAAGACTGAAATGATATTCATCCCTGCTAATACCTCTCCCCACCTGGATCTCTCCATTTCCCTTGGGGATACCACACTCACGCCATCACCCAGTGCAAGGAACCTTGGCGTGGTGATGGACAGCAGACTGTCACTTTCCGAGAACATTGCAGCGGTGACCCGGTCATGCAGGTTCTTCCTATACAACATACGGAGAATCCGCCCCTTTCTCACCCCCTACTCGACCCAGCTCCTGGTCCAAGCGATGGTTCTGTCCCGCCTGGACTACTGCAATTCCCTCTTGGCTGGCCTCCCAGCGTCCGCCATCAGACCCCTCCAACTTATCCAGAATGCAGCAGCTCGTCTGGTCTTCAACCTTCCCAAATACTCACACGTCACCCCCCTGGTTACTTCCCTCCACTGGCTGCCTGTCATGGCTCGCATCAAATTCAAAACATTGGTGCTAGCCTTCCAAGCAGCTAAGGGGTCTTCCCTAGCTTACCTACAAAAAATCATCAGACCCTAAACCCCTGCCAGACCTCTTCGTTCAGCCTCCACAGGCCGCTTGGAACCCCCTCTCTGAACCTCTACCTCACGCTCACGACTACTGTCTATTCGGTCAATCCGATATGACGTGAAGGCAGCATTAGACTCTGTTTACATTACGTTTAAATGTACTGCTTTAATAATTAAAGCATGGCTTACTTCCAGAAAATGGTCAGGTGCTTTCCGTCCTCAGCTTCTTGTGGACTGGCACAGAGTAGTGAAAATATATCGCTCCTTGATAATCCCAGACAGTAATGTCTCTCATTTAATTATATGCCTCCAGTTTTATGTCAAACCATTTTTGTTTTACCTGTTCCACATTATTCCAGTCCTATGTGGCATATACGTAGTTTATGTAGCCTATATAAACAAATGTAGGCCAATTACTACTATTTAGATGTTAGTTTGGATGAAAAGAAGGAAGCCTGCACACTGATATGTTCCTTACACACCTTTATTGTAGACAACATTTTGATCGCAGGGGATCTTCGTCAGTTTTGGCACATCACTTTATGTGTCTCCACCAGGACAATCAGCTTTATTTCCTCATTCATCTTTGAACAGAATAAACTACGGACAATAACGTCGAGTTCAAGTTTAAGTTTATTATAAGAAAACATCATGGCATAGAAGATGTCAGGAGTTCCTGTTTCATGAATCCCGCGCAAATTTTTAGTTTGTTTCCGATCACACATACATTTGCACACAGATTTCCGAAAATATTGATAAATGAGGCCCAGCGAGTGGTCAATGTGCTATGATGTTCGATTCTATTCAGGCACACTCAGGGGTAGGAAAAGGCGATCAGGCTGAATGGCCTGTTCTTGCCATTATGTTATGTTATGTTATTCTACAGTTTGTCTGCACAACATCGGTTTACAGGGTCAAATGCAGTAATTCATCAGTGATATTTATTTTAAACAATTGCAAAATGAGGAGACAATAACGCTGGTCTTCCAGATCATTTCAGAGGTACATACTTCAGTTATAATGATGTAAATTAGCTCATTTGCATACTTGTGAACATTTTTGTAGCAGTCTATAATCTGAACCAAGTAAGATGTTGTTATCATTATTTCACATTCTAAATGAGAAATGAGAAAGGTTTGCAAAGTTCCATGATGATAGGACTACTATGCACTGAGAAAAATGGTTCTTGAGTCCTGTAATAGAGTCCAAAATCTGCTTTTGAAAAAATCGACTCAACGGTAGGAATGGTAAATAATTATACTCATTTCACCATACACATGGCGTAATCATTCAAAAGGTGGTATTATCCTGAAAGTTTAATATTTGAAGGATGATTTGCAGCAGTAAACAGAAAAGTTGGATTTGACTAAAAATGTTTTAGTTGAACAGAACCTTAAACAGTCATGAAAGTCATTATGACACGATTTAGTCTGGTTTGCTGATACATATGACATTACATTACATTATTGGCATTTGGCAGACGCTCTTATCCAGAGCGACGTACAGTTGATTAGACTAAGCAGGAGACAGTCCTCCCCTGGAGCAATGCAGGATTAAGGGCCTTGCTCAAGGGCCCAACGGCTGTGCAGATCTTATTGTGGCTACACCGGGATTAGAACCACCGACCTTGCGTGTCCCTGTCATTTACCTTAACCACTACACTAAAGGCCGCCCTTAGTATTACAGGCTGTCAGCCTGGTGTATTACAGGCTGCCCACATAAATTTATCTGTCAGTAAATTCAATAATTGTGATGTCTATTCCCAACTCTGTTGGTTACTCTGGGGTTATGAGTATTATAACCAGCTCAATGTAGCTTAGAGACAGACTTTGTACCTTTATCTACCATGGATTTTAGCTAAAGAATATGTTGCCTGTATTTCAGCTGTTATTATAGCCAGCCCAGTGTTACACAACATGTCATACTTTACCTGAGTTCCAGGTGTTGGAGCAGCTGGCCCAGGGCAGCTCAGAGCTGAAGGAGAAGTAGAGGTAGAAGAGGGCCCAGGCCAGGATGATGATGTAAGACATGCAGCTGTAAAGCTTGATCAGCTGACCTCCATAGCCAACCCCTGAAACACACATACATACACATACATTCACTTAGCAGCTGGCAATAGCAGTTGTTGGTTTGAAAGCTGCTTTGTGTAGTTTCTGGTTATGAATGCCGGCTGTGGTTTCTTCTCCAAAATTGCTCCCTATTTCCTATATACTCCCTGGTGTAAAATCTAGCTATGACCAGCTTGAAATGCCAGCCACCAGCTGTTTCAAAACCTAGCTTGAGCTGTTTTGTGTACTATTTTGGTCATCAGCCAACTTGGTCTAGTGTCCAAATTCTTAAATCAAAATTGGCATACATTTTAGGGCACTAAAAATGTCCCACAATGTCTAGCAAGCAACCATGGCTACTATCCATCCATCCATTATCTTAACCCGCTTATCCTGAATAGGGTCGCAGGGGGGCTGGAGCCTATCCCAGCATACATTGGGCGAAAAGCAGGAATACACCCTGGACAGGTCGCCAGTCCATCTCAGGGCACACACACCATTCACTCACACACTCATACACTCATACACAATTTAGACTCTCCAATCAGCCTAACGTGCATGTCTTTGGACTGTGGGAGGAAACCGGAGTACCCGGAGGAAACCCACTCAAACACGGGGAGAACATGCAAACTCCGCACAGAGAGGCCCCGGCCGACGTGGATTCGAGCCCAGGACCTCCTTGCTGTGAGGCGGCAGTGCTACCCACCGCACCATCCGTGCCGCCACCATGGCTACTAGAAAGGTGAAAGTTAACCATGATTAATGTTTACAAAGTTTTTTTTTTACTTTAATATACATTAAGCAGTTCCTCCACTACAGTAAGTGGCACAGTTTCCTAGCTAGCGTCTTCTTATAGTTGACATGACTTACAATTCGCCATCTACCATGTCTATTGGTCAAAAGTTCAAATAGCAATCTTCTAAGTGAACTGATGCTTGTTCTTGGGCATTAAGTGATATAATTTGATTTTATATCAAAAGCAGAACCTCTACAGAAGTCTTGATTTATGAACAAGCTAAATGGTCAGTGGTTTTCTAGCGACTGTGTATGAAAAAAAAAATTGCCATTGGCAAAGTTCTTCGTCTACAATATATGCCGTATCCGTCATCTCCTAACGGAGAAAGCCACCCAGCTCCTAGTCCAGGCGCTCGTCATTTCCCGCCTGGATTACTGCAACTCCTTCCTAACTGGTCTCCCAGCTTGTGCCATTAAGCCCATCCAGCTGGTCCAGAATGCTGCAGCCCGCCTGATCACCAGTCAGCCCAGGTCGGCTCATGTTACCCCGCTCCTCATTGGCCTCCACTGGCTTCCTATTGCCGCACGCATCCGATTCAAGGCCCTAGTGTTGGCATTTCAGGCAGCTAAGGGGACTGCCCCACTTTACATACAATCCTTAACACTTAATAGGGATTAGGGGATAGGGATTAGTGAGCCATTTTAGTCAGTCATTTTTCATGACTATTTCTCTGTGTGATTATCCCACTTTCCCTAAGAGCAGTTAAACTCTTGGCTTCAGAGAGCTACATTCTGATGTAGAAGCAATATTGTAATGACAGTCATTCTAAATTACTTGTCCCAGATGAACTTTGGTTTGGGTAATATACACTCACTGAGCACTTTATTTGGTAGACCTGGACACCAGCTTGTTAATGCAAATATTTAATCAGCCAATCATGTGGCAGCAACTAAATGCATAAAAGCATGCAGACGTGGTCAAGAGGTTCACCTGTTTTGCTCACTGAGTGTAGACATTGCAGCAAATTATTAGCTGCCCTGCAAGGATGCTGGACACCCAGAAACAGAAATTGACCTGATCCACATTGGGCTATTCCACACACTTAAAATAGTGCCAGCCTGTAGCATAGTGGTTAAGGTACAGGTCTCCTGCTTAGTCTAATCAACCGTACGTCGCTCTGGATAAGAGCGTCTGCCAAATGCCAATAATGTAATGTAATGTAACACGATGAGCCCCTCAAGCAGCCTAGAGTCACAATTAATAACTATCTCAATTGTTATTAATTTGCCCACAGAGGTTTCTGGCCTCTCACCCTCAGCCAATGGGCACAGTTTCCTCCAGCAGGTGATGGCCCCCTCCTGGGTGTACTGCCCCATGGCAGTCTCCAGCAGGAACAGGGGTATCCCACAGGTCACCGCAAAAACCAGATATGGCACAAGGAACGCTCCTGCAGATACACCCACAATCAAAGGTAACATTTGAGATAAGATCTCACAACAGGTATTTGACCAAAACCAGAGATTGAGTGTGAGTGTCTGTTTCGCTCAGGTTGGGAGCTTTCCATAATGCACTCCAACCTGGTAAGCAACATGGACACAAACAGACAATATTGTAATGTTCCTGTACTTTGTCTGTTTGTTTATTGTTATTCTTTTGTTCATGAATATTTCATATCTGGTTTATTGTGATACATTACAGCCCATTGCATTCGTCATCCCCTGTTATGTCTGTGTCTGTATGTTTTTGAGCCATAGTCACTCCCCTGTCTGCGTGCTGCACTATTCGGGTGGTTTCGGAGATTTCCGGGTTTCAACGATTCCTTCCCAGTCTCGCATTTTCTTACTTCCTGCTTTTTCACTCGTTCATGTTGTATAGCACTAATCGTATTAATAAGAACTAACATTGATATTGTACAGTACTAATTATATTATCAGACTAAATGTCGATGTGTGGTGGCACGGATGGTGCAGTGGGTAGCACTGCTGCCTCACAGCAAAGCTGCCCTGGGTTCGAATCCCCGTCGACCGGGGCCTCTCTGTGTGGAGTTTGCTTGTTCTCCCTGTGTCTGCGTGGGTTTCCTCCGTGTACTCCGGTTTCCTCCCACAGTCCGAAGAAATGCAGGTTAGGCGGATTGGAGACTCTAAATTGACCGTAGGTATGAGTGTGTGACTGAATGGTGTCTGTGCCCTGCGATGGACTGGCGAGCTGTTCAGGGTGTATTCCTGCCTTTCACCCAATGTATGCTGGGATAGGCTCCAGCCCCCTGTGACCCTGTTCAGGATAAGCAGGTTAAGATAATGAATGAATGAATGACTAACTGTTTGTCTAACTAATGAACTAACAGTCACTTTTTTGGGTCATTTAGATTTTAGCACGTAACTAATTTACGAACATTATCTCCCGTTTTAATTCTGCTCTGTAACTCTGCCTCTCTATTCTATCCCTGATTAGTTGCTTAGTTTCAACAAGGTGTTCCCACCAGCCTCTCACTATCACGTCTCCTAACTCTATGCAAATGTCCACTCCCTAATCCGGAGCCGTCTGTATTACGAGTTTGTCTGTGTACCCAGTTCGCATTTTTGTTTCCCCCTTGTTATTGTATCATTACCCTATTATGTTCTATGACAACCCTTTGCCTGTTTTTTCGAGTTTGCCTAGCCCCTTTGATTTGTTTGCACGTTTCGGATTTGATTCTTCTACTTTCATCAACTTTGATTTGGCCTAGCCCTTCTGTACCTCTGCCTTCTGATTTTCTGGATTTTTGACCCCTGCTTTTTTTTTGAC
Source organism: Conger conger (assembly GCF_963514075.1). Taxonomy (NCBI): domain Eukaryota; kingdom Metazoa; phylum Chordata; class Actinopteri; order Anguilliformes; family Congridae; genus Conger; species Conger conger. The sequence continues at coordinate 5,631,697 of NC_083772.1, forward strand.
TTTTCTTTTGCATCTCGTTTTCGCATTGTTGTCTTGTGATCTTTTGCCTTTGGACTTGGACTGTAACAAATACAACGTTTTAGGAATGCGCTTGGATCTTCAGCACCGTACATAATAATTATACCATTCAGAATCACTAACTATGTACATAAACAAATCCTTACTCACGCTCCTTCAAATTCATTGACCCACTTTTATTCTATTCATTCATCTATTCTATTTTTATTCTATTATTTTATTCAAACGTATTCACTCTCCCGATCATTCACACTCCTACTCACTCATTTATATTCCCACTCACCGCCGCCGTTCTTGTAGCAGAGGTATGGGAACCTCCACACGTTTCCCAGCCCCACTATGTTGCCTGCCACTGCCAGGAGGAACTCCACCTTACTCCCTCACTGCCCCCTCTCCTCCAATGGCCTTTTTGCGGTCTCCCTGTCCTTCTTCATCCCTCCTGCTGTCCGTTCTATACTCTCTGACCTTATTCTCTGTCTAAACACAGCAATGTAGCAGGCTGATGTACCTGCAAACTGGGAGACACCTCCTTAAATGTGCAGAATTTGTTTCTGTGATACTGGGCCAATTCGTGAAAGTTACCACTTTCAACATTTTTTGTACTGTGTAATACTGAAATTTGCATGTTCTGCCATGCAAATTCCTTCATTTCTGTTTAAGTACTTGAATCTACAGTTGAGTGTGTTTTGCAGAAATGTCACGTACAGGCAATCTGAAACTGCTGACTCGCAAATGACAGAATAGGTCGTTTTGTTAGTCGTACGGTCCAAGGTCAACAACGCCCAGAAGCCACCACCACCTGCAGCCTGAGGTCCCCCTCTACAGTATCTACTGTATCGCCTCCTGAGTATGCTTCTAGAGTATACTTTTTAAAGAAGCTGTAAGTACGCAAAATTTCTGAAAATTGAGTGTTCGAAATACCTGGATGTAACTGGACACTTTGGTCCCTTAAATATGACATGCATCTTGACATCATATTCCGTATTCAAAACAACGTGGATGTAAGAAAAGTAAATACCAGTGTGATTAAATGTATATGTTTTGTTTACTTTTATGATACATTGTTTAAACTGACCTCAAACCCAAAATGAATTTCACTGTGAAATAACTATGCGATTGTTAAGTATTTTTTCTACTTGCTTGCATCAGTTGGGCAGGAAAAAGCAAAGATTGAATGCCACCAGGTGTGCAATGCAAAGTAACTTGTGTCAAACATATTTCCATGGCTATAAATATCTTTTAAATAGCTAAAACTATGGTTCTCTATTTAAAAGATGAAAGAAAGAGAGTTGGGAAGCAAAATCAGGTGTGCTACCAGGATGTAACCTGTTAAAAACACAAAGTTTTGTCTGCAAAGTATGAATTAGTTGGTCATTAACTCTTCCATCTCTGTGGCAGTAATTGCATGTTCTCGCTCAGCCATTTGCTTCCGGGTCAGGGGGAGGTCATCATCAGGGTGACACAGATCAGACCATCTCTGTCAGCAGAAAAATAATAATGATTGATAAGCAAGTGTTTTATTCAATATTAATATGAAATGTAATTAGTATGTACATAACAATACCAATGATCTACCGATCAAATTTTCAAAATATATATGAAAAAGGAGATACTCCAACTTCTACCTATTGTTTGAATCTGCTTCTAGGTCCATTCAGCACCAAACCAAAATAATGATGTAAGACGGAAATTATTAATATTTGGCATTATCACTCAGGGCTGGTCAGTTTGCTGGCTTCCTCTGGTATTGTGGCAAAATGTGGCTGTAAAGTAATTTAACCCAGGAGCATGCACCATTAACCCTCACTATCTCCCTCACTAGGCCCTGACCTTCTCCTGAACCCCCCTTTATTGCTCTCTCCCTCTTTACTCAGTCACTAAATGATGTGTACAGCATTGGACGTTTCATGACAAAGTCAGTTTAGATAATATTCATGTTTGGTATTATTCTGATTGTTTCAGTGCGACTGGTGCAATGGTTTTATTTCTGCAACAGCAAACCCTGGACATCATAACCAACCAGGGAGAAACTGTGTGGAGCTCTGCCCCAGTGAAAGCCATGTGCCTCAGCCCCCCTGCGTTTCCTGGGGAGGGGTGGCTCCAAATTACAGATGGGTGACCCATTTTTAGGGTTAACATCAAAGGCCAGATTTTGGATTTAAGGACAGTAAACTAAGCAATCTGGGAGAATGCAATCAGCCTCCCGTGCACACAGTGCACGTAATTTCTACGTACAGGGTGTCTGTAGCCAGACTCGGGTATGTAGCTTTTATTACCAGGTATGACTTTTAAGACTCCGTAATTTGGTTTCCGTTGTAATGATTTTTGATTTGGAACTAGTATGTAATTACGTGTATGTAACCTGCCTGGTAAAATAAATGGTTAAAACTTGATCTGTGTGGTTTCGCTTACTGACACTCAAAGTTATACAGGGAATGCTTGGTTTACCCCCTCAAACTGGTCTAGGGAGGATGAATATTTACGCTTAATGTATCACGGCGTATAGCACCCGTAGACCTATGATGGTAAATCCCTCGCATCCGCGTGGTAGTTCATTCATGTCGAGCAAAGCCGTAGCTAGGTTGGTCTGCTTGAGTCCCTAGGCTGTAAACAAATATACCCAAGAGTAGCTATTCCTGCGACCTCTGTGATGACTACAGATAGCTAGTCAGTTCGTGAGACGTGCACATAACGCGCGATGTGACATGCGGCGGTACCAGCAGAGGACTGTTCGGAGAGTAAATCTCAGTACAGGATTCCTATAGCGATCAAGTCAAAATTATAAATACGACATCCACTAAATGTGGACAACTGATCTAAATTATTATTCTAAAATGGAGTCAGATAAACGAAGGTGAATCTATTGGCCCTATTGTGGAGATTCTTGGTCAGCCCGGACCAGTAAAGAGCGGAAGGCAGAGTGGTACTACTGCCTTTGTATCGTGGTTTATTTATTGGCTGATCTAGACTCTCTGCTTAGGGGCCATTTTTAACCCTACTAGTATTCTTTCAGCAACACCAGAAGGACGAGCACGCTGATACCTTCAGCCCTCGCTAAATTCCGTAGTTGGGTTAGCATGGGGTTTTACAATGACATAGCATACTGATTATATATTTAATATAAAATATGAAAACAGAAAAAGCTTTCTGCACAGCTGTGGAGACACGGGATCCAGGCCTCACCTGTCTGAGAGTGCCAGTGCTGATGGAGAGCTTGACCAGACTCCACCCCGGCACCAGTACAACAGAGGAGAGGGCCAGCAGCCAGCCCAGCATGTACGCCCAGTCTGGATACACATACCAGCGGTTAAAGGTCAGGGGCTGGTACTTCACCAGAGAGAAGATGAAGGATCCCTACGGGAGAGGAGGAAGAGTGGAAGGTTTAATAAATGTTACACACACCATGCTGCCATTGTGTCATAGAAGTAGAAATAACATGAAATTGACTTCAGTTGTTGAAACTCGGTCACACAGTTATGTAGTCAAAAACACTGACCACTTTATTATTTCCTAGACCTTTAATTTTGATTCATTGATCTTCTGCTGTCGTATCCCATCCACTCCCAAAGTTTGACATGCTGTGCATTCAGACTCAGCATGGGGCCCCTTCAATTGTACAACTAGCCTCTCCAGAGTTCACAGGAATTCAAATTTCCGGTCTGCTTTTATTTCACATGTGAATATTTTAGCTATCCTATTCACAAAACATCTTGTTTGTGACTACAAGTGCTGCAATTCTCGTTCATTTGTATTCATTTTGCTGAAGTTTGCAGTTTTATTAAATCCGAAATGAGTTGTGCAATGATGAGGTTGTCATGATGATGATGAGTCAGGCAGATGCTCTGTCTCTGGACATCCCACAGTGGGGGTGAGTCAAACTCACCAGGGTCACCAGTGGGGTGAAGTAGAGCCAGCAGAGCTTAAAGAGGAGGCTGGGCCGTTCCCCGGTCATGTCCTCGATCACATCCATCATGTGCTCCGCCCCTGCTCCAGGACAAACAAGTGTAGTGTTGTGTATAAAGGGAAACTCAACTGAGGAACAAAATAAGATGAAATACCAGGGAATGGAAAATTGCATTTTCCTTTGTTATTCATATGGCTCTCTGGCTTAAAGTCTCTTTTTATGAATGGGTGTTGACTGCTTCAGGTATCCAAGAAGGGGTCTCTTACTGTCTTTACGTTGCTGAGATATTGACGTCCGAATGGCACAACGCTTGATTTTATGCTCAATATTATTATGAGAGTAAAACAAGATTCATGTTCCCGGGTTACTTTCCTAAATGTTTTTATTCATTTTCATACACCTACGATAATAAGTACTTTGCTAACTTGTAGGATTGCTATTTATTTATTTATTCATTTATTTATAACAAACAAAGTGATAATTAATTCTTCTGATAACATTTTAAAACGGTTTGCAACATAGTCTAACTGACCGTAACTTCTTTGCGGCACCCATAGGTCAAAATTGTCACCAAATGTAATGCCATCACGTAATTCTGCCTGCTGCATATAATATGAGCTCCATTGCTGAACATTTGTAGCGCTTTTTAAAGCTTTATTACAATATTCAACTGAGGGTGCAAAATATTAATCTATGGGTTTTTTGCACCCCCTGTAGAACTGGGCCTGCCATCTAAGTGTCAACACTTTTTTCTTATTGGCTATTGACAGGCCAAGGTAAAAAAAAATTTTAATCATGGTCTTAATTTTTTAAGTAGGCTATGCATTTCTCTGCCGTGATGTACATATTTAGAATTTCATAAATTTCATATATAAAAAAAAAAAGGAATTTTAGATATGCAACTATTTTCATTATCATCATCTGTACATTACGAGTACTCTGTATCGGTTCTTGTTCATAACCCATTCCCATTTGGTGCCATTATTTTCTTTTTTATTTCCATACAGTGTTGGATTGGAAAGGTACTGTTTGTTGTTTGCGCAGAAATGTGTTAATACAGCAAGCTATCTTCCTAAATCCATTGAGCAAAGTCCTGCACTCACCAAACAGCCAGCCCATGGGCAGAACTTCAAACACACACAGGAAGAACATACAGGCCCCATTAAAGGCATAGTAGTCGAAGAGCTGGAACACATACATCCCCCCCTGTTGGACAGAACGGGAAATGACAAGAGCAGATATAGGAAAATAAGGTCAGGAAGAGACTGAGATGTGTGCTTTGTGTGAGATCTGGAATTGTGGATATGATTAGTAGCATGCAATATTCTTTCATATGGCCTGTAGTCTTGAACAAGGAAATTAAACCGGACTACTTCTATCATCATGCATTATTAAAAATTGGTAGTAATTAAGATATTATCTTTGTAATCTGTACGCCAAAGGAGTCTGTAATGAGGGAAATTAATAGTAAAATAGTGTCTATTTGAATGTATTTCTATCCCAGCTGTCTTCTCACCTGTGTGACCATCACCAGCTGCAAGACGAAGCAGGTGAGGCAGAAGAGCAGGAGGAAGATCTCTCTGCGCCCAGCCCTCCGTAGTACTTTGGGAAACAGGTCTGTCACCGACGTCATCACCACCTCCATCATCACAAACTTAAAAACAGACAGACAGCCCAGGGTTCACCAGAGAGAGGCAGGGAGAGAAAAGGAGAGCGAGGGAAGAGAAGAAAATGAAAGGAAAGGAGAAAAAATCGCTCACGCAATTCTTCCTCTGAAAATTATGATTCATAATTAACTATGAACTGTGGCACCGTTAGCTTGGCAAGTGCTGGGCTCTCTTGTAACCCAGCATGATGCCTTGCTTGCTCAGCACAGCTTTCCTTCATGACGAGCAAGAACCAAACTGGAAGGATCTAGAAGTAAACATGGCCACAGACATTAGTAGTGGCAGCAGTATCACAGACTCAGCAGCCAGGAGAGGCGAGCCACAGCCAGGAAACTGATTACCTGAGTGTCCAGGCCCAACAGGATGATCATAATGAAGAAGCAGGCGGCCCACAGCTGAGATAGGGGCATCATTGCTACTGCTTGGGGGTACGCAATGAATGCCAGACCAGGTCCTGGGAGCAGGGAGCAGGGGAGAACATGGGAAAGAGAGACAGGAGGAGATTGAAGAACAAAGAACGATTTGGAGAAAAATAAATAATACAATGCTTACTCTTCTCCGGCTGTCTGTCCCAAATTTTCTGTTTCCCTGAAATGGGAGAATGTATACAAACGTGCTGAAATGTCTACATGGTGTATAGACTAAGTGTATAAATACTCTGAGAAAGTTGAGAATGTGCACTCTAACCACATGTGAATTGCTTGATTACAAAGGTGCAGAGTACAGAGTAATATGTCCTTGTCCCAGGTGTTATGGAGCACATCGTATATTTTGCCACCCAGCTTGGGGCTGTACCAAATGCTCACCCAAATCTGGAATACACAACTGTCAGCCGCATTGCGTGCAGAAGGCACCGTGCGGATTTGGGAGAGCTGGGACATCCATGACACCTGCAGTCATACAAGCGACCGGCGGGGCTTGGCCAAGAGTGATTAACTGTGGATCCCTCCCCGATGGACCCCGCTCATCCCCTGGGAAATGCGGGAGCCAACTGTGTGTCACCCTGTGCAACTACCGGGCACAGTCGACACGGGTCACGACCTGGATTCAATGCAAAGCCATGAGGCTCAGTCATGCACCCCAGTGTGGAACTTCACCCGAATCATCCAACCAGCAGCTCGTTTTGTTGTATTTTTATATATTTGTTACATCTTCATAATTTGTTTTGACATACTGCACAAAGTACCTGATTCTGCCACTTCTGCGATGGGGACACCCTGCTCATGTGCCATGAACCCCAGCACAGAAAAGACCACAAATCCTGCCACCAGGCTGGTCCCACTGTTCAGCAGACACAGCCATAAACTGTCCCTGTAGAAACACCATCAGGAGGCTAAACATTCTCTGACCAGCCCTCATTTTTGCATTTAGTTTCTTCCAAGGTGAAGGAAATTAAGTGTTCACTGCTAAGTGGCATGCAGGATGTGTGTTGGTATCTGAGTATTACACTGGACAGAGCTGCATATTTATGGTTAAGAACCTGACTGTTTTCCTCTGCGTTTCTGCCCAAAGCTTGGGCCTTACTTGTAGCAGTTGTTGTTATAGGTGTTGTAGCTACCCAGCACAGTCAGAGTACCCACTCCAACACTGTAGGAGAAGAAGATCTGAGATCCTGCCTCCATCCACACCTGCAGTGACATCACAAACGTTTAACATATTGGATGTTGCTTAACAAATTCATTTGTTCCCTGGCTGGGTGAAATTAGGAAAGAGACATTTTACTGTGACAAGGTGATGGAGGTGGTGCAGCTGGTGTTATGGAGTACTTACCTGTGGGTCTGCCAGGCGGGAGGGGTCAGGGTACAGGTAGAACTCCACCCCCTGCAGAGCTCCAGGTAGAGTTAGCCCTCGTATCAACAACACCAAAAGCATCAGGTATGGGAATGTAGCTGTGAAATAAACTGCCTGATGGAAGAGAGAGAGAAAGAGAGAGAGAAATAATGGTTCATTTCTATGGAGAAATATTATAAATAAATTCATAAAAAAAGGATGAAAAAATAAATACAAAATGTCAGTCTGGTTGATACTGTATGTCCCTGTTTGAGTCTGTTAAATTCCACACCTGTCACTACGTGTTAAGCCTTTTACTTAGTTGGTCTCAATCTTCTGAGAGGGACCTTGTTTAAGGAAATTCTTTACTTTTATCTGTCAGTAAATCCGGGACAGACCTTGCCTGTAGACTTCACCCCCTTCCAGATGCAGAAGTAGCAGATGACCCACATAGTGATGAGGCACAGGAGCAGCTCCCACCTCACGCTGCCCACCTCCTCAATGCCCCCCGAGATTAGCAGCACACGTCTCCTGGGAGGGGGGAAGAGAGGGAAAGAAAGAAGGAACAAGAAAATGAAGGACAGAAAGCAGTTATTATTGTGCAAGCATAAATGTGAAAAGGTGAAACTAGGCCAATGTGCTCCATCCGCACATATACTTGAAAACTATACCCTTACACATCACCTAATTTATTAATCTTAGCAGACAATATTATCCAGAACAATTAATACAATTTACAGACATTTACACAACTGGATATTTTCAGAAGCAATTCAGGCTAAGTACCTTTGATTTGAACCCACAATCTCTGGTTTCCCAGTTCTATAACCCCGAATGCTGTAGGAGGTGCAGCCCTACAGAAGTCAGTCTGCAGACTTACTCCCAAAACTCGATGGCTGCAGAAGATGAGTTGTTGGTCCAGTTTGCAGTGAGGTTTTGATTGGAGAAGTCCACACAGTGATCTGAAGCACAGAGAGTAACCTTTCCTAAATCATCAAAACAGACTCAATGCTCACCACTGCAGGCCATTTGAAGGTTCCATACCTAATCTCCCATACTGAAGAGTGGTTACAGTTAGCTATACTATGGGCTTTCTTTTAACTGGACATACCATTTAGTACCATGCTTTGACAGACCGTTTTTCATACTACAATGGCTCGAGCACAAGGTAATTTGTTTATTCCAAGTATAAAAGATAAGAGTTACGAGGATAGACTTAGGATGCTTAATCTCTTTAAGTTTAGTAAAAGGAGGTTTAAGGGGGATTTGATTGAGGCTTTTAAATTCATTAAAGGGATTAACAAAGTGAATTATAGGGGATTCTTCTGGTTGAGTTCGGTTAGCAGAACGAGAGGGCACAAATGGAAATTGGCCGAACGAAATTCACAGTAAATCCATCGGAAATGCATTTCCACAAATAATGTGGGATTTAGAGAAGAAAAAATGAAAGCGGAAATGAAAGCGCACGATTGTAAAGAGTGCTTTGTGCGTTTATTCATTCATTCATTTGTATTTTATTTTGATTTTGAGAGGCAAAATTATTTTAATAAGCCAACTGAATGTTGTAATTATTCATATCATATAAAAACGCAACAGAATTCAACATGAAAATGGGTGATGTTTCATTCCAGTAAACCTGATTAATTATTGGTTAAGTGGGGTATAATATAAATTCAATAAAACACGTAAAAAGTTTGCTATAAATAGGGCGTTGCCTGCTTAGGCCGTCTGGCCTCTCTATCCATTACTTTGGCCTATTAGAAGATTTGGGGCATGGTGTAGCCTACTTCGGAAAAAGCGCATATTCAAATACCAAGTCAATTGGTAAGGCTCGCAGAAGAAACAATGAACACTAAAGGCGAGTTCTCGTTCAAACATCATGGTATAGAAGTGGCATGGCATGTGGGCCATGCTTGCCTGAGTGACATCCAGAGCTGGATGGACAACCACTATATAAAGCTCAACCCAGGCAAGACTGAAATGATATTCATCCCTGCTAATACCTCTCCCCACCTGGATCTCTCCATTTCCCTTGGGGATACCACACTCACGCCATCACCCAGTGCAAGGAACCTTGGCGTGGTGATGGACAGCAGACTGTCACTTTCCGAGAACATTGCAGCGGTGACCCGGTCATGCAGGTTCTTCCTATACAACATACGGAGAATCCGCCCCTTTCTCACCCCCTACTCGACCCAGCTCCTGGTCCAAGCGATGGTTCTGTCCCGCCTGGACTACTGCAATTCCCTCTTGGCTGGACTCCCAGCGTCCACCATCAGACCCCTCCAACTTATCCAGAATGCAGCAGCTCGTCTGGTCTTCAACCTTCCCAAATACTCACACGTCACCCCCCTGGTTACTTCCCTCCACTGGCTGCCTGTCATGGCTCGCATCAAATTCAAAACATTGGTGCTAGCCTTCCAAGCAGCTAAGGGGTCTTCCTTGGCTTACCTACAAAAAATCATCAGACCCTAAACCCCTGCCAGACCTCTTCGTTCAGCCTCCACAGGCCGCTTGGAACCCCCTCTCTGAACCTCTACCTCACGCTCACGACTACTGTCTATTCGGTCAATCCGATATGACGTGAAGGCAGCATTAGACTCTGTTTACATTACGTTTAAATGTATTGCTTTAATAATTAAAGCATGGCTTACTTCCAGAAAATGGTCAGGTGCTTTCCGTCCTCAGCTTCTTGTGGACTGGCACAGAGTAGTGAAAATATATCGCTCCTTGATAATCCCAGACAGTAATGTCTCTCATTTAATTATATGCCTCCAGTTTTATGTCAAACCATTTTTGTTTTACCTGTTCCACATTTTGCACTGTTTTATTCCAGTCCTATGTGGCATATACGTAGTTTATGTAGCCTATATAAACAAATGTAGACCAATTACTAATATTTAGATGTTAGTTTGGATGAAAAGAAGGAAGCCTGCACACTGATATGTTCCTTACACACCTTTATTGTAGACAACATTTTGATCGGGGATCTTCGTCAGTTTTGGCATATCACTTTATGTGTCTCCACCAGGACAATCAGCTTTATTTCCTCATTCATCTTTGAACAGAATAAACTACGGACAATAACGTCGAGTTCAAGTTTAAGTTTATTATAAGAAAACATCATGGCATAGAAGATGTCAGGAGTTCCTGTTTCATGAATCCCGCGCAGATTTTTAGTTTGTTTCCGATCACACATACATTTGCACACAGATTTCCGAAAATATTGATAAATGAGGCCCAGCGAGTGGTCAATGTGCTATGATGTTCGATTCTATTCAGGCACACTCAGGGGTAGGAAAAGGCGATCAGGCTGAATGGCCTGTTCTTGCCATTATGTTATGTTATGTTATTCTACAGTTTGTCTGCACAACATCGGTTTACAGGGTCAAATGCAATAATTCATCAGTGATATTTATTTTAAACAATTGCAAAATGAGGAGACAATAACTTCCAGATCATTTCAGAGGTACATACTTCAGTTATAATGATGTAAATTAGCTCATTTGCATACTTGTGAACATTTTTGTAGCAGTCTATAATCTGAACCAAGTAAGATGTTGTTATCATTATTTCACATTCTAAATGAGAAATGAGAAAGGTTTGCAAAGTTCCATGATGATAGGACTACTATGCACTGAGAAAAATGGTTCTTGAGTCCTGTAATAGAGTCCAAAATCTGCTTTTGAAAAAATCGACTCAACGGTAGGAATGGTAAATAATTATACTCATTTCACCATACACATGGCGTAATCATTCAAAAGGTGGTATTATCCTGAAAGTTTAATATTTGAAGGATGATTTGCAGCAGTAAACAGAAAAGTTGGATTTGACTAAAAATGTTTTAGTTGAACAGAACCTTAAACAGTCATGAAAGTCATTATGACACGATTTAGTCTGGTTTGCTGATACATATGACATTACATTACATTATTGGCATTTGGCAGAGGCTCTTATCCAGAGCGACGTACAGTTGATTAGACTAAGCAGGAGACAGTCCTCCCCTGGAGTAATGCAGGATTAAGGGCCTTGCTCAAGGGCCCAACGGCTGTGCAGATCTTATTGTGTCTACACCGGGATTAGAACCACCGACCTTGCGTGTCCCTGTCATTTACCTTAACCACTACACTAAAGGCCGCCCTTAGTATTACAGGCTGTCAGCCTGGTGTATTACAGGCTGCCCACATAAATTTGTCTGTCAGTAAATTCAATAATTGTGATGTCTATTCCCAACTCTGTTGTTTCTTGATGCCTTTAATGGCAATTTTTTATGTTCGGCCTTTCCAACTCCCAGTAATTATAATGCGAGGGATTCTTGGGCCATAACAGGCATGCATTGTAATTACAGTAATATGTCTCTCATGTTTCATTGATCTGAATTTGCTGTACATTATTTTTTCCTGTCACTCTGAAGGACTGTGCGACTGTGGTACACAACTAAAATTGGGGTTATGAGTATTATAACCAGCTCAATGTAGCTTAGAGACAGACTTTGTACCATTATCTACCATGGATTTTAGCTAAAGAATATGTATTTCAGCTGTTATTATAGCCAGCCCAGTGTTACACAACATGTCATACTTTACCTGAGTTCCAGGTGTTGGAGCAGCTGGCCCAGGGCAGCTCAGAGCTGAAGGAGAAGTAGAGGTAGAAGAGGGCCCAGGCCAGGATGATGATGTAAGACATGCAGCTGTAAAGCTGGATCAGCTGACCTCCATAGCCAATCCCTGAAACACACATACATACACATACATTCACTTAGCAGCTGGCAATAGCAGTTGTTGGTTTGAAAGCTGCTTTGTGTAGTTTCTGGTTATGAATGCCGGCTGTGGTTTCTTCTCCAAAATTGCTCCCTATTTCCTATATACTCCCTGGTGTAAAATCTAGCTATGACCAGCTTGAAATGCCAGCCACCAGCTGTTTCAAAACCTAGCTTGAGCTGTTGTGTGTACTATTTTGGTCATCAGCCAACTTGGTCTAGTGTCCAAATTCTTAAATCAAAATTGGCATACATTTTAGGGCACTAAAAATGTCCCACAATGTCTAGCAAGCAACCATGGCTACTATCCATCCATCCATTATCTTAACCCGCTTATCCTGAATAGGGTCGCAGGGGGGCTGGAGCCTATCCCAGCATACATTGGGCGAAAAGCAGGAATACACCCTGGACAGGTCGCCAGTCCATCGCAGGGCACACACACCATTCACTCACACACTCATACACTCATACCTATGGGCAATTTAGACTCTCCAATCAGCCTAACGTGCATGTCCGTGGACTGTGGGAGGAAACCGGAGTACCCGGAGGAAACCCACTCAAACACGGGGAGAACATGCAAACTCCGCACAGAGAGGCCCCGGCCGACGGGGATTCGAGCCCAGGACCTCCTTGCTGTGAAGCGGCAGTGCTACCCACTGCACCATCCCTGCCGCCACCATGGCTACTAGAAAGGTGAAAGTTAACCATGATTAATGTTTACAAAGTTTTTTTTTAACTTTAATATACATTAAGCAGTTCCTCCACTACAGTAAGTGGCACAGTTTCCTAGCTAGCGTCTTCTTATAGTTGACATGACTTACAATTCGCCATCTACCATGTCTATTGGTCAAAAGTTCAAATAGTAATCTTCTAAGTGAACTGATGCTTGTTCTTGGGCATTAAGTGATATAATTTGATTTTATATCAAAAGCAGAACCTCTACAGAAGTCTTGATTTATGAACAAGCTAAATGGTCAGTGGTTTTCTAGCGACTGTGTATGAAAAAAAAAATTGCCATTGGCAAAGTTCTTCGTCTACAATATATGCCGTATCCGTCATCTCCTAACGGAGAAAGCCACCCAGCTCCTAGTCCAGGCGCTCGTCATTTCCCGCCTGGATTACTGCAACTCCTTCCTAACTGGTCTCCCAGCTTGTGCCATTAAGCCCCTCCAGCTGGTCCAGAATGCTGCAGCCCGCCTGATCACCAGTCAGCCCAGGTCGGCTCATGTTACCCCGCTCCTCATTGGCCTCCACTGGCTTCCTATTGCCGCACGCATCCGATTCAAGGCCCTAGTGTTGGCATTTCAGGCAGCTAAGGGGACTGCCCCACTTTACATACAATCCTTAACACTTAATAGGGATTAGGGGATAGGGATTAGTGAGCCATTTTAGTCAGTCATTTTTCATGACTATTTCTCTGTGTGATTATCCCACTTTCCCTAAGAGCGGTTAAACTCTTGGCTTCAGAGAGCTACATTCTGATGTAGAAGCAATATTGTAATGACAGTCATTATAAATGAATTGTCCCAGATGAACTTTGGTTTGGGTAATATACACTCACTGAGCACTTTATTTGGTAGACCTGGACACCAGCTTGTTAATGCAAATATTTAATCAGCCAATCATGTGGCAGCAACTAAATGCATAAAAGCATGCAGACGTGGTCAAGAGGTTCACCTGTTTTAAATTGCTCACTGAGTGTAGACATTACAGCAAATTATTAGCTGCCCTGCAAGGATGCTGGACACCCAGAAACAGAAATTGACCTGATCCACATTGGGCTATTCCACACACTTAAAATAGTGCCAGCCTGTAGCATAGTGGTTAAGGTACAGGTCTCCTGCTTAGTCTAATCAACCGTACGTCGCTCTGGATAAGAGCGTCTGCCAAATGCCAATAATGTAATGTAATGTAACACGATGAGCCCCTCCAGCAGCCTAGAGTCACAATTAATAACTACTCTGCATTCATTCAGAATTGTTTTTGGTATTTTATTTTATGCATATAATACCCAGTGAGGTTTGCATGTGAGAACCATTCAAATGAACCCCTAGCCACACTGGGAGATTTCAAATGAAAGGGCTGGTCATTTAATCACAGGCTTGTAGCTGGTGAACTTGCCTCTTCTCTCCATTGCTCCCTGTCGGTAAAGCCAAAGTGATCTCAATTGTTATTAATTTGCCCACAGAGATTTCTGGCCTCTCACCCTCAGCCAATGGGCACAGTTTCCTCCAGCAGGTGATGGCCCCCTCCTGGGTGTACTGCCCCATGGCAGTCTCCAGCAGGAACAGGGGTATCCCACAGGTCACCGCAAAAACCAGATATGGCACAAGGAACGCTCCTGCAGATACACCCACAATCAAAGGTAACATTTGAGATAAGATCTCACAACAGGTATTTGACCAAAACCAGAGATTGAGTGTGAGTGTCTGTTTCGCTCAGGTTGGGAGCTTTCCATAATGCACTCCAACCTGGTAAGCAACATGGACACAAACAGACAATATTGTAATGTTCCTGTACTTTGTCTGTTTGTTTATTGTTATTCTTGTTGTTTATGAATATTTCATATCTGGTTTATTGTGATACATTACAGCCCATTGCATTCGTCATCCCCTGTTATGTCTGTGTCTGTATGTTTTTGAGCCATAGTCACTCCCCTGTCTGCGTGCTGCACTATTCGGGTGGTTTCGGAGATTTCCGGGTTTCAACGATTCCTTCCCAGTCTTGCATTTTCTTACTTCCTGCTTTTTCACTCGTTCATGTTGTATAGCACTAATCGTATTAATAAGAACTAACATTGATATTGTACAGTACTAATTATATTATCAGACTAAATGTCGATGTGTGGCGGCACGGATGGTGCAGTGGGTAGCACTGCTGCCTCACAGCAAAGCGGCCCTGGGTTCGAATCCCCGTCGACCGGGGCCTCTCTGTGTGGAGTTTGCATGTTCTCCCTGTGTCTGCGTGGGTTTCCTCTGGGTACTCCGGTTTCCTCCCACAGTCCAAAGAAATGCAGGTTAGGTGGAGTCTAAATTGACCGTAGGTATGAGTGTGTGACTGAATGGTGTCTGTGCCCTGCTATGGACTGGCGACCTGTCCAGGGTGTATTCCTGCCTTTCGCCCAATGTATGCTGGGATAGGCTCCAGCCCCCTGTGACCCTGTTCAGGATAAGCGGGTTAGGATAATGAATGAATGAATGACTAACTGTCTGTCTAACTAATTAACTAACAGTCACTTTTTTGGGTCATTTAGATTTTAGCACGTAACTAACTTACTAACATTATCTCCTGTTTTAATAATGCTCTGTAACTCTGCCTCTCTATTTTATCCCTGATTAGTTGCTTAGTTTCAGCAAAGTGTTCGCACCAGCCTCTCACTATCACGTCTCCTAACTCTATGCAAATGTCCACTCCCTAATCCGGAGCCGTCTGTATTACGAGTTTCTGTGTACCCAGTTCGCATTTTTGTTTCCTCCTTGTTATTGTATCATTACCTTATTATGTTCTACGACAACCCTTTGCCTGTTTTTTTGAGTTTGCCTAGCCCCTTTGATTTGTTTGCAGGTTTCGGATTTGATTCTTCTGCTTTCATCAACTTTGAATTTGCCTGGCCCTTCTGTACCTCTGCCTTCTGATTTTCTGGATTTTTGACCCCTGCTTTTTTTTCGACTTTTCTTTTGCATCTCGTTTTGGCATTGTTGTCTTGTGATCTCTTGGCTTTGGACTTGGACTGTAACAAATACAACGTTTTAGGAATGCGCTTGGGTCTTCAGCACCGTACATAATAATTATACCATTCAGAATCACTAACTATGTACATAAACAAATCCTTAATCACGCTCCTTCAAATTCATTGACCCACTTTTATTCATACTTATTCACTCTCCCGATCATTCACACTCCTACTCACTCATTTATATTCCCACTCACCGCCGCCATTCTTGTAGCAGAGGTATGGGAACCTCCACACATTTCCCAGCCCCACAATGTTCCCTGCCACTGCCAGGAGGAACTCCACCTTACTCCCCCACTGCCCCCTCTCCTCCAATGGCCTTTTTGCGGTCTCCCTCTCCTTCTTCATCCCTTCTGCTGATCTACTCTCTGACCTTATTCTCTGTCTAGACACAGCAACGTAGCAGGCTGATGTACCTGCAAACTGGGAGACACCTCCTTTCAATATTTTTTGTGCTGTGTAATACTGAAATTTTAACATTGGCCAAATGCCAATAATGTAATGTAATGAGCAGTGGCTCTCCTCCCATTTTGTCATGCTGAGAGTTCCGAAATTGCCAGAAGCTTCTGGATTATCTGGAATATACAAAATTAATGAATCAATCAGGCCAGCTCACAACACGCCAGGCACTGGCCAGAAATTATGGCCCTTGGTGTTTCTCTTGGTTAGCACTGGTTTCCATCTTGCTACACTCAGAAATTTTGTTATTTTAGAGTCATGAACAGCGACATATCTGATGCTAGAGAGGTTCTTTTGATGTTATTTTGGGATCACGTGTGACTTTCTGGTTAGTTCAGACTATGCCCTTGGAGGAATTATGGCAGGCCAGCCAGTCGTCTGGAATTCTTCTCCATCTGGAGATAATGGTTCTGGCTGTGGTTTGATGAAGTGCCAGAGCCTTAGAAATGTAACCATTCCCAGACTGATATATTTCAACCGCTTTTTTCGCATCTTCTGGAGTTTCCTTTTATCATGGCGATTTGAGTTAAGTTCCGCACCTATCGCTACATGTTGAGCGTTTTACATGGACTCACTCTGCGGAGAGTCGCCTGGGTAAGGAAATTCTTTACTTATCTCTCTCAGTAAATCAGGGACAGACCTTGCCTGTAGACTTCACTCCCTTCCAGATGCAGAAGTAGCAGATGACCCACATAGTGATGAGGCACAGGAGCAGCTCCCACCTCACACTGCCCACCTCGTCAATGCCCCCCGAGATCAGCAGCACACGTGTCCTGGGAGGGAAGCAGAGAAAATTAATTAGAAAAATGTTATATTACAAAATGAACTCTGAAAAAACCTTAACCCTAGCCCCACCTCACCCAAACCATAACACTAACATTAAATTGTAATGATAATAAATGTAGAAAATTAAGCAAATTAAGCAAATTAAGCAAATTACACAAACTTCACAAATGAAATAAATACTTAAATTTTCAAAAATTCAAAAGATTAAAAAAATTAGGAAATAAAACATTCTCCCTAAAAAAACCCTTACCCTAACCCTCAACCAACCCTTACCCTAAACCCCATCACCCTCACCCTCACCCAGATAACATTATATTTTAATTATCAAAAATTTAGAAAATGACAAAAATTTAGAAAATTAATGAAATGGAAAAATAGAAAAATTCCAAAAAATCCAAAATACTTCAATGACATTCAAATGAAAATAAATAAAAAATTTAGAAATTAGAAACATTAAGAATATATATATTTTTTTAGACCCCAAAAATTCATTAAAAAAATTATATTATAAAATTAGGAAATAAAACATTCTCCCTAAAAAACCTTACTCTCACCCAACCGTAAGCCGAAACCCCATTACCCTTTTTTGGAAATTCCAAAAATGACAAGAAATGAACATATACAAAAATTTGAAAACATGTACAGAAATTACAGAAATTACAAAATAGTGAATTACATTTAAATTCCAAAAATTTCAAAAATTCAAAGATTCAAAAATTCAAAAATTCAAAAATTCAAAAATTCAAAAATTCAAAAATTCTTTCAATATTCTAACATTATGTTTTAATTATCAAAAATGTAGAAATGTAGAAATGCAGAAATTACAGAAAAATCCAGAAATGGAAAAATTCCAAAATTATTCAATTACATTTAAATTATAATTTAAAAAAACATAGCAAAAAAATTCAAATACAAAAATAGCAAAAATGCAAAATTAAAAAAAGTAATGTTATGAAATTAACCCAAAAAAAAACCTAACCCTTACTCTCACCCCAAACCTAACCCCACCTCACCCAACCCTAACATTACATTTAAATTATAACGAATGGAGAAAATTACAAAAATTACAAAAATTCCAGAAATTGGAAATTTCCCTAATTCTTTAAATACATTGAAATTATAATAAATACAAAAACATTACAAAAAATGTAAATTTAGAAATGAGAAAAATTATGAATAAAATGACAAAAGAGGCAAAAATGAACAAAATGCGAAAATTCCTAAAAGAAAAAAAAGTGTATGAGGAAAATAGCAAACATTCTCCCTAAAAAACCCTAACCATAATCCTTACCCTCACTCCAACCCTAACCCTATTACCCTCACCCTAACCCTAACGCTTACATTATGTTTTAATTATTAAAAATGTAGAAAATGACATGAATGACAAATTATCCAGAAATTCATATATACGAAAATGACAGAAATTACAGAAATGAAAATTACAGAAATTCCAAAAATTGCAAAATAGTTAATTACATTTAAATTATAATTTAAAGAAACATTACAAAAAAGTAAAACATTTGGAAATTAGAAAAATTACATATAAAGACATTTTAAAAATGTACAAAAATGTAATGTTATGAAATGAACCCTAAAAAAAACCTAACCCTAACCCTTACCCTTATCCTCACCCTAACCCTAAACCTAACCCCACCTCACCCAACCCTAACATTACGTTTTAATTATAATAAATGTAGAATTCTAAATTAGAAATTAGAAATTCCAAAATACTTAAATACATTTAAATTATAATGAATGGAGAAAATTCCTAAAAAATCTCCTTAAAAAACCCTCCCCCAACCTGAAGCCTAAACCCCATTACCCTCAGCCTAACCCTAACACTTACATTATGTTTTAATGATCAAAAATGTAGAAAATAACATAAATGACAAATAATTCAGAAATAAAAATATACGAAAATGGCAGAAATTCCAGAAATTCCAGAAATGAAAATTACAGAAATTCCCAAAATTCCAAAATAATTAATGACATTTAAATTATAATTGAAAGAAACATTACAAAAAAATGTAAAAAAATTTATTTATTTAGAAATTAGAAAAATTACATGTAAAAAATTAAGATTTTTATTTATTCATTTAAATGACACAAATTTTATATTACGAAATTAACCCTAAAAAAACCATAATCCTAACCCGTACCCTCACCCCCAACCGTAACCCTAATCCCACCTCACCCTAACACTAACATCTCCCTAAAAAACCCTAACCCTAACCGTAACCCTCAACCAACTCTAACCCTGAAAATTATATTTTAATTATCAAAAATGTAGAAAATGACAAATAAAATCCAGAAATGAAAATATACAAAAATGAAGAAAATTTGTTGAAAAAGATGTTATATTATGATTTTATAATGAATTACAAAAATTATTCAAAAAATAGGAAAATTACAAAAACAAAACTTTTTTTATCTAAAAACTTACAAAACTTACAGAAATTCCAGAAATGAAAAAATGAATTGCCCAAATTCCAGAATACTTAAACTATAATTTATATGAATTATGAAAAATGTAAAAATAAAATCATAACAATAATACAATAATACAATAATACAACAATAATAAAATTACAAAATACTAAAATTCATTGAAATAAATGATAATAAGGAATTAGGAAATAAAACATTCTCGCCAAAATTTTCAATGTAGAAAATTACAAAACTTACAGAAATTCCAGAAATTAAAAAAATCGAAATATTCCTAAAATTCCAGAGTACTTAAACTATAACTCATATAAATTATCAAAAAAAAAACCTATTTACCCTCACCCTAACCCTCAGACTAACATTATATTTTTATTATCAAAAATGTAGAAAATGACTAAAATGTAGGAAAATCCAGAAATGAAAAAATACAAAAATTAAGAAAATTACAAAAATGTTATATTATAATTTTATAATGAATTACAAAAATTAGAAAAAAAAGGGAAAATTTTTTTTTAAAGATTTTAATGTCGAAAATTACAAACTTACAGAAATTCCCGAAATGAAAAAATAGAAAAAATTCCAAAATTCCAGAATACTTAAACAATAAAAAAAAGTTAGAACATTTTAATATTTAAAAACGTAAAAAAGAGAATAATTAAATTAAATTAAATATGAATATTACAAAAATTACAAAAAGTACAAAAAAATTACATAATACAAAAATTCATTAAAATAAATTATATTGTAATGATCAAAGGCATGAAAAATAAAAAAATACTAAAAATTCCCAAAATTCCAGAATACTTAAACTATATTTTATATTAATTATCAAAAATAAAAAGTTCAAACATTTAAATATTTAAAAATAATCAGAAAAAATAGGAATATTAGAAAAATTTATAAAATTATAAAAAAAAATTCAAAATACAAAAATTCATTAATAAAATAAATAATATTAAGAAATTAGGAAATAAAACATTCTCTCTAAAAAAAACCTAACCCTAAGCCTCAACTCATTACCCTCACCCTAACCCTCAGACTAACATTATAGAAAATTACAAACAATGTTTTATTATAATTTTATAATTCATTATTATTTTCAATGTAGAAAATTACAAAACTTACAGAAATTCCAGTAATGAAAAAAGATTCCCAGAATTCCAAAATACTTAAATAACATTGAAATGATAATAAATTACAAAAATTTAAAAAATTTTAATAAATTGAGGTTTACATAGGTTCTGTAAACCTATGAAAAGACTGCAATAGGTTTACATCGCAAAGCACTTCCTTACACTCGCCTAATGGAACCGTTTTTGAGAACACATTAGGCTTCTGACATATATTTTAGCCATGGCAATTATCATCTTTCTGATCGGCGTGTTTCAGGGGGAGACAGGGCACAAATGTCAAGTTTAGGTTTTCACTTATTAAAAATATATACGCGTATATTAGAGTAAATATCTTTCATCCACAAAGTAGATCCAGTACATGTCTTTGCTATATACATATATAACAGTCTACAGTCTCTATGTTGTCTGACTAAACTCATATGACACCGTTAATGCGTGATGACCCTGGTGTAAATGCTATGACCAGTTTGAAATGACCAGCTACCAGCTGTTTCAAAACATCTTGAGCTGGTCAAACCATGTTAACTACAGATGTGGTCTGAATTGCTCAACCAGCTACCAGCGGTTTCAAAACCTAGCTTGAGCTATTTTTTTCATTAGGGGAATATCTGGAAATGGATGAGAGCAAGTGCTATGTATAACAGAGTAAGTACATGGCATACATGGAATATACACTCAGTGATCACTTTATTAGATAGACCTGTACACCAGATTGTTAATGCAAATATTTAATCAGCCAATCATGTGGCAGCAACTAAATGCATGATTGGCTGATTAAATATTAAGTCATTATTAAATATTAATCTGTTGTTCAGTCCAAATGTCAGAAAGGGGAAGAAATGTGACTTTGACTGTGGAATGATTGTTGGTGCCTGACAGGGTGGTTTGAGTATCACAGAAGCTGTTGATCTCCTGGGATTTTCACGGACAACAGTCTCTAGTGCAGGGGTACAAAACTCCTCTCCTGGAGGGTCGGTCTGTGAGCTGGTTTTTGTTCTAAGCAATTACCTTAATTTCTTTTTCTGACAGCTCTATAAATGATGTTGGTTCACTTCTGTACTTGAGCACAGTATAATCTTTTGGATACACTTGCAGTCTGAAGCTGTAACTGGTACGTTTGCAAATATCTGATCAATACATTATTTAGTTAATTAACCTAATGAATCCTGAAAGGGATTGGCCCTTGCGATGTGCCCCTTCTCTAGAGTTACAGATGTCAGCCAGCACACTTACTCCCAAAACTCGGTGGCTGCAGAAGAGGAGTTGTTGGGCTGTTTGGTCCAGTTTGCAATGAGGTTTTGATTGGAGAAGTCCACACAGTGATCTGAAGCACAGAGAGTAGCCTTTCCTAAATCATCAAACATACTCATCACACACTGCAGCTGAGGTATTTTAAACAGTCATAACTGTCACAGCAAACGAGTCATTCTGATACTGTTGAGTCTGATGTACTTAGTATATGCAGACAGCCATTATTAAACCAGGCTTTATACAATGGATAGGACCGGTCCATTGTCTCAAATGGTCAGTTTGTGTCCCAGCTGAGCCAATATCCACAATACACGTTAAATGGAATGTTCAGAAATCATTTAATATTACTCCGCATTTGTAGATCACCGTTATCTAATTTGTACCCAAAATTAACCTAACCTAATGTTATCATCATTTAGCCATACCGCTGCTTAGCAACCAAGAAACTGTTCAGTAGTTCCACAAAAATTGTCTTTCTTTTGTGAATTTTTGAAAGATGAATGTGGTAACCGTTGTATGAAAGCGTTATGGAACAAGAACCCGTGGTATATCGTGAATATTGGCACAGCTAGTGGGATGGTTCGGCGCTATTGACATTTAACAAGTGTAAGGAAAGCAATGCAAAACTAATATCTTACAAAATCAATACTCTTATCCAAATATGGTATATCATATACAGTGAAGTCCGTAAGTATTTGGATAGTGACACAATGTTTGTAGTTGGGGCTCCAGAGCATTGCATTTGAAATGAAACGATGTAGACGGTCAGCTTTAGTTTGAGGGTATTTACAGACATATCAAGTGATCTATGTAGGAAGCATGGCCCTTTTTAGTTTGAGACCTCCTGTCTACGTGTCTGCAGTGTGAAGGCGGAGTTAGAGCACTTTACACCACATTTCATACTTTACCTGAGTTCCAGGTGTTGGAGCAGCTGGCCAAGGGCAGCTCAGAGCTGAAGGAGAAGTACAGGTAGAAGAGGGCCCAGGCCAGGATGATGATGTAACACATGCAACTGTAAATCAGGATCAGCTGACCTCCATAGCCAATCCCTGAGACACAAACAGATACTGTACACATAGCTATATACACATACACAAACTCAATTAACATCTGGCAATGCCAATCATTGGTTTGAACAGCTACTTTGTGCAATAAATGGTTATGAACATGCCTGCTGTGGGTTCTCTTCATATTTGTACTCCTGATTATTACACTGATGCATTCTGCTTTGAGAGACACTCTGGACAAGAGCATCTGACAAATGGCAGTAATATATTGTGACTATTTCTTGCTTTATGATTATCCCATTTCTCCCTGCAAGAGTAGAGTCCACCTCTTTGCATATGATGGTTGTTCTCGAGGTATGCTTTGGATCATTGTCTTGCTGGAATACCAAACCTCTTCAACATCAATGTCTGGACTGACCTTTCAATTTCATGATATTTGGTGGAATCCATTATTCCTTCCACTCGCACAATATTTCCTGTGCCCTCAGCTGCCACACAACCCCAAAGCATAATGGATCCATCTACATGGTAAACATGGTCAATTTTGGTTTTGTCAGTCCAAAGCACATTATTCCAGAAGTCTTCAGGCTTCTCAATGTTTTCTTTTGCATACTTCAGATGGTTAATTTTGTGTGGAGGTCTTTCTTTCTGGCAACTGTACCATGTAGGGCTTTGTTGTTGTAGTGGAGGCAGAAATACTGGGGGTTTTCAAGAGGCTTGGTACGTTGCTAGATACAATTGAGCTTTTAGGCAACTAAGCAGTAGATACACTTTGGGGTAAGAAACGGTTAGCACTGCTGGGCTGAACATTATGTTATGTTATGTTATGTTAAGTTTGAACGTTATGACACGCCAGAGGTTTCTGGCCTCTCACCCTCAGCCAATGGGCACAGCTTCCTCCAGCAGGTGATGGCCCCCTCCTGGGTGTACTGCCCCATGGCAGTCTCCAGCAGGAACAGGGGTATCCCACAGGTCACCACAAACACCAAATATGGCACAAGGAACGCTCCTGCAGATACACCCACAATCAAAGGTAACATTTCACTGAAATGAATATGTTTAGTTCCATGAAGCCAACAATCTGAAACAATGGCCGTGCATGGATCAGTGCACTTGCCTACGATTGAGTATGCTTACATAGTACAGTGGATGAGAAAGTTGTTAAGTAGGTGAAATATTCTCTAAATGTAGTGTACTTAAGATCCCTAATAAAGCGCTCACTGAGTTATTTGCACTCATACCCTCACACGTACTCGCTCAGAGATTCACTCATACTCACACTCACACTCTTACTCTCACTAATATCCCCACTCACCACCGCGGTTCTTGTAGCAGAGATATGGGAACCTCCACACCTTTCCCAGCCCCAGTATGTTCCCTGCCACCACCAGGAGGAACTCCGCCTTACTCCCCCACTGACCCCTCTCCTCCAATGGCCTTTCTGCAGTCTTCCTCTCCTTTTTCATCTCTTCTTCCTCTGTCATATTCCACTCTTACTGTCTGCCCTTCTTCGGTGCTCTCCGGTGCTGGCCTTGTCCTTACTAATGAGTGACAGGTCCATATTAAAGAATCACCATGTCATGCTACGCGGAGCAGAGGAACCAAAAGCAGACACGGGGGTGTGGAAAAAGGCAGGTTTACTGGCAGATGAAGGGAGAGACAGAGCGTAATCCAAAACAGGCCAAGATCAAAAACCAGGGGGTCAGTCCACAGAGGCAAAAGTACTAGATCTGATCCAAAAGAAGAGACCAAAAAGCAGGCATGGGTCATAAACAGGAATTCCAGAAACAAAACCAAACCGACAGGAAAATACCAGGACAGAATGCCAGAAGGGCAAGGTCCCAGGAAACAAGGACTCGGGAATAAGGGGGCTAGAACCGGGGGAAGGAATGAATGGGTACGGGACTCAAACCAGGACAAGACGAACTAACAAGGTGTAACTGAAAAGGACAGGTATAAATACACAGGGGAATGAGACATACTAGGCAGGGCATGGGAGTGAGGGTGGTCTAACAAATAAACATCAGGTGACACATAACGAGGGGGAAACAAAAACGCGGACTGGATTCACAAAGACACACATGAAATACAAACGGCTCTGGACAAGGGAGTAGACAATTGCACAGAATCAGGAGATGTAGTGATAAGTAGAGACAGGTGCGAACACTTTGCTGAAACTAAGCAAGTAATCAGTGATAGAATAGGGAGGTGGAGTTACAGAACAGAATTTAAACTGGAGATGCGTTAGTAAGTTATTTACGTGATTTCAATTACACATACCCAAAACTAGTGATAGTTAGTTTGTTAGTTTGACAAGCATTTTAGTGTGTTAGTATAATTAGTATTGTACCAATTCTATGTTAGTTGGGATTAGTATATTAGTGCTATCTACAAACATGAAATGGAGAGAATGCAGGAAGTAAGGAATGCAAGATTGGGAGGAAGGTTGAACCCCGGAACTACCGTAGACACCCGAATAGTGGAGCACGCAGACAGGGGAGTGACTCTGGCTCATAAACATTCAGACTCAGACATTCCATGGTCAAAGTTACTTTGACCATGGAATGATTGTTGGTGGCAGACAGGGTTTCAGTATCTCAGAAACTGCTGATCCCCTGGGATTTTCACACACACTAGTCTCTAGAGTTTGCAAAGAATGGTGCAAAAAAAAAAAAAAAAAAGAGCAGACCAGTGAGCATCAGTTCTGCAGACAGAAATGCCTTGTTAATGAGAGACATCAGAGGAGAATAGCCAGACTGGTCTCAGCTGACAGGAAGGTGACAGTAACACAAATAACCACACATTACAACAGTGGTGTACAGAAGGGCATCTCTGAACAAACAACACATCATAACTCTAAGTGGATAGGCTACAGCAGTAGAAGTCTAGAAAATAAGTCTAATAAATGCCTAATAAAGTGCTCACTGAGTGTATATTATTTTCTTTATTTTCTGATTCTCCAATTTAGTATTTGTTGCCTTCTATTTATTTTTTAATTCCTCCAGTATATTTGGGGATCTGCAATGAAACAGCAGTGCTTGGTTTAGGGACATTGGAGGAGCAGATTAAGTCAGAATACAGTTCTGATGATGATGGATGGAGGGTCAGACAGGTAAACACAGCAGCTCCTTTGTTAGATGTGGATGATGATAAGTGATAATGAAAGTTCAGAGGGGGAGCATACTGTGGAGACAGGGTGAAGTACATCTATTGCCAATTCACTTTGTTCCAGAAGGGCTAGATTACCAAAAGCAACTAAATCATTCGGGACAAAAATAGCACCAATAATTACACACAGAGTTTGTACAAGTGGAACATATAATCCTGTTAATGGGGCCATCACATATGAATGTGGAGATCAGCAGGTTGATTGAGTTACTGACCTGACTGCCATTGTGCAAGTGCTACAGTGAATGCACTCACCAAGTGACAAAAATTATTACAATCGGTTACTATTCCGAATTTGTACAGGGTCGTGGAAATTGAAGGTTAAGATTAAGGTTAATAAGCAAAGCTGTGGGTTATTGTGTCCCTTCGGAGGGACAGAATCCCACTGATTTTCTTGGACCATTTGTCAGTGTGTATAATCGCAGCAGACGTGAAGTGGCCAGAGCACTACTGGCAGGTGATGACCAATTTTCTGGAGTTTAGTAAACATTAAGTTTAAGATTGTGTTTCCCCTACCTGCCACCATTTATTATTACAGTTTAATAGGGAATTGAGTGCACAGCCAACCAGACGGCACATAGGCAGAGAGATCCAGGACTGTCTAACAGCATTGAATGAGTCTTAACTGAGTTCATCCCCCAAAGGGAGCCTTAGGAAAGGATTGCTCTGCAAACACCGAATAGGTGTCAGGCCAAATTTCATTGTTCTGACTGTACAACACTCTTAATAAATCAACCTATTCTGTAACTTGTGATTGTCTGCCTGTGACAGGCCAGTATCACTGGTGCATTCTGAGTCATCTCACAGGACTTTTTTATGTAATGAGAGGTGTGAATAGCTCCCTGGGTCTGTCTACACTGCTCAGATGAGAAAAATCAATCTGAAAAATCTGAAAAATCAGTCTGAGAAAGTCACTGATAGTAATGAAGAAATAATTTTGTTGTACATTTGTACTTTACACTCTTTATTTAAAAAAAGTAGGGAATGTTGGAAAACATGGGAGCCAATTTCAGTACAGTCAACCCCCACTGAAGTATATCACCTTGTAGTAGGCCAATTTACAACCTTATCTAGCCCCTAATCTAGTCCAATGTATTTATTTGATCAGATCAGAAGAGAAATGCAAAAGGCAGTGGTCGGAAACAAAAGGGGTCAGGACACGAGAAGATGAGACAGGAAAAATACTGGAGGGAATGGCAGGAGCACATTACAATATGGCAACAAATGAACAAAACAGACAGGTATATACACAGGTATATACCGAGCACTTTATTAGGTATTTATTAGACTTCTACTGCTGTAGCCTATCCACTTAAAGTTATGATGCGTTGTGTGTTCAGAGATGCTCTTCTGCATACCACTGTTGGTTATTTGTGTTACTGTAAAGCCATACCTGAGAAGAACTACCCTCTAGAATCAGTAATCTAGATCATGATTTTCAAATGCACACTTTTAACACTTCAATTTCCATTTTTGTGTTGGTAAGCACCTGAACTCTTCCAACTCTGTAGCAGAAACTGCATTCCCTCGCTCTGCCATTTGCTTCCGGGTCAGGGGCAGGTCATCATCAGGGTGACACAGATGAGACAATCGCTTTCGGCAGAAAAATAATAAGGGTATGGATCTTGATGCGCAACGTCAGAGGAGAATGGAGATATAGAGATATGAAATAGAGATATGAAGAGATATGAAATCTAACTACTACATAAATAACAATGCCAAGGATCTATGAAATATTGAAAATTACATTTAATAAAAAAAAGAGAAACCCCAGAGATTTTGCTTGAATGACCCCTTTCTGCACAGCTGTGGAGACACGGGATCCAGGCCTCACCTGTCTGAGAGTGCCAGTGCTGATGGAGAGCTTGACCAGACTCCACCCCGGCACCAATACAACAGAGGAGAGGGCCAGCAGCCAGCCCAGCACATACGCCCAGTCTGGATACACATACCAGCGGTTAAAGGTCAGGGGCTGGTACTTCACCAGAGAGAAGATGAAGGATCCCTACGGGAGAGGAGGAAGAGTGGAAGGTTTTATTAATGTTACACACACCATGCTGCCATTGTGTCATAGAAGTAGAAATTACATTAAATTGTCTGTACAGCAGAATGCAGTCGTTTAAATTGGGTCATGTGTATGCAGTTACGCAGAGATGTGTAACTGTTGTTATGCATGGTTTTCTGAGGTACTGTCACTTTCCTGTCTGCCTGAACTGCTGACCTCTGACCTCTCTCACTAACAAAGCATTTTCACCTACAGAACTTCCAGGTTTTGTGTGTGCAGGCACTTAAATGTTTAATCAACAATCTGGTAATAATATTTATTTCATTTTTATTTTTGTAAATCTGTGTGCAAATTTATGTGTGCTCGGAAACAGACTAACAAATTCCGCTGGATTTATCAAATGAGTAAACATAGTGTTTCTTCGCATACCAATCCATCATAAACAAAAAGTGCATGTCCTGAACTTATGATTACCATAAATTGACGCCCCAAAAATACCTTACAAGGACCACAGAATTACATTTCAGGCAATTTAAACAGATGAAAAAACTTTGCTTCGTGCTGTGTAGCCTATACATGATCTGATTTTTTAAATATTATAATATGACGAGGTGTGCTACAGCTACTTTGTAACAGCTCGTCTTTGCAAACATTAAAATGTTTCGTAACTCTGTCTCAGGTTCTACATATTATGGAACAGGTTATAAAATTATTTCACTGTCCCATTTTTTTGCCTTTGCTTCCTTGACGTCTTTTATATCGTCACATCCGTACCCTATTCCCACTGGTAAATCCGATGAGGTTGGCACCCGAGGGGACTCTCTGGAAGTCTGCCTGAGCTTGATGAATTTGGCAGCCAAACATTTACATTGTCATTTGGCTGATGCTTTTATCCAAAGCAACTTTCAGAGATAATTTGCCCAAACCAGTTTACTAATCTCATTGGCAACATTGTTTCATGTGAATTCACACGCAGAACATGCTTTACAATATGACAGTATGTTTAATGTCATGCAGGAACAAAAACTTTGCGTTGCCTTTTAGTTGACGGTTTGCTGTTTACGATGTGTGCCTCCATGGGTGCTGCCATTGTTGTGTGAGTTCAAACAACCGCTCCTTGTGAAGTCGCGGAAGCTGGATTTGCCCCAAGTTCACAAGTAGAAACTCTGACTTTGAGTGACGTTCTATTGCACTTTTCCTAGTAGAAGGTCGACTTCCGAGTTGTCTGGAACGCAGCATAAAAGGTTAAGTTAGGAAGATGACATGTAGGCCTACACAGCCTACGTAAGCCACCTGGGCAGCAGAAATTACCGTGACTTTTGTAAGCAAGGTTACTGTCGGTGAATGATAGATAGAAAGAAAAAGAAATTGCTTTATTGATCCCCGGAGGGAAATTGAATAACACGCTATCATTGTAAGAAGAGCATTTTGAAGGGAACATGTTTGCAAGGCTATTTTTATCAGCGTCTTCGGGCGCCTCCTAGATTGTACAAGCAACGCCACAAGCAATCATGACCAAAAATATATATGGCATTTCAGTTCATTGTTTATGTTTTTGTTTACATTTACAGGGATCAAAACAATCAATTCAAGAGCCATTTAAAACATTAAAACCATAGGTCAGGGGTATTCAACTTCAGAAGCCCTGTTGGCCACATGTAAATCTGGTTTAAATACACAGGGGAATGAGACAACCTATGGGTATGGGAGTGAGAGCGGTCTAACAAGTAGACAGCAGGTGAGACACATGAAAGGGCAATCATACAATAATAATGGAGGAACGAAGACTCGGGACTGGATTCACATAGACTCACATGTAATACAAATGGCTCCGGATTAGGGAGTAGGCAATCGCACAGACTTAAGGAATGTAGTTATAGAGAACAGGTGCGAACACTTTGCAGAATTAAAGCCTGATTTATACTTCTGTGTTGAGTCTATGCGGAGGCTACGGCGTAGGCCCTACGCCATGGAGAACATTTATACTTGTGCATTGGGGAGTCTGCGTCGCCAAAACGCAAATTTTTGTTGTCATTATATCCTATAATCATTTGCGATTAACTATATGGATCTTACTTCCGTTAAATTAATGGATCCTATTAGAAGGGAAATCTGAAAGGGGGTTTCAGATATTTTAAAATCTCTGGATAAAAAATACCTCTCACCAAGAACCTTGCTTTGCACACTTTAACCTTCCTTTCACATTGTTAATACTGAATACTTCCCAGGGAATGTTCTGTTCTTCCTTGCTTCTTCATCTTTGTCAGGAATTTGACATTGTTTGGGTTGATTGCCTCTCACAGTGTATGTATAGGTATGTTGCTGACCCCCAAATATCACAATTTCTTCAGTTTTCCTCAGTCATGGTACTCTACCAACCTTCCTTGCTTCCTTTGGAGAGGTGACACTATCCTATCCTCCAAACTGTCAATAATGTTCATTATTTTCTTGAACGTCGGCAGTGCAGATATAGCCTATCACAATATGCAATAAAATTAAAGTGCTGTTTATTGTGCTTTGCAATAACAAACTGTATTCTGTGCAGTGACTGTGGAACATTGTTCATATACTCCATGCTATTTATTTGGAGCTTGATAGCTCCATGAATCGTGGATGTTTCTACACTGTTCAACAATCATTTTTCAGATTTGGTGTTTATTGTGTTTTGCAATTAAATTCTTCGAATATTTAAGTGGGCGGCACGGATGGTGCAGTGGGTAGCACTGCCGCCTCACGGCAAGGAGGTCCTGGGTTCGAATCCCCGTCGGCCGGGGCCTCTCTGTGCGGAGTTTGCATGTTCTCCCCGTGTCTGTGTGGGTGTCCTCCGGGTATTCCGGTTTCCTCCCACAGTCCAAAGACATGCAGGTTAGGCTGATTGGAGAGTCTAAATTGCCTGTTGGTATGAGTGTGTAAGTGAATGGTGTGTGTGCCCTGCGACCTGTCCAGGGTGTATTCCTGCCTTTCGCCCAATGTATGCTGGGATAGGCTCCAGCCCCCCCACGACCCTGTTCAGGATAAGCGGGTTCAGATAATGAATGGATGAATGGATGGATGGATGGATGGAAATATTTAAGTGTCCTTTTATATACTTACTGCATAGTTTACAACATCAGTTCACTTGTGAAATACGTTTTAGATCAGATTGACCCAACCCTCCTCCTCCTTTTGTTACAGCACACTAAGGACGTAGTACACTACTCGCCGTCCCGCTGCAGGATTCTGATCAGCTGTTGATAATGTTGATGAGTCGGCTGGGCTGAGGATCCCGCTTGTGATACAAATTGTTGCCCTTAAGCTGGGTACACACTGTGATTTCTGCCACGATTCTGCAGTCGGGGGCACTACAGTCATTTATCAAACTTGCACAAAGCTTGGTTTATAACCTCTTTAGAGCAAGCTAAGTTGCAATATGGCTGAATAAACAGCCAATGCAAATTGAAATGGGCATGCCTTATTTCATAAATGCAAATAACTTCGAGCAGAAAAGATGGGATTCTCACAAAACTGGAAATAGATCTGGTTCTACTGTGTGAATAGGTGGTGCTATTACAGGGAAACATGTGAAAATTGCTATAACTAATGAACCAAGTTATTAAGTAACTTAAAATTGTGTATTTTGTGTCTTGGCCACAGGTCCAGACAGGCAATATATGAGACAATATACAATATATACAACAATATATGAAAAAAACATGGCCGGCATCAGCCAAGAATGCAGCACTTATTAGATCGAGTTAACATGGTTAACATGTGTCTTGTTTTATTTTAAAGTTCTTAAAGACGTACAATATATTGGAGCTTATCTAGTCTTTACGAGCACCTGCCATTGATGCTCTGGGAACAGGGGAAGGCACGCTGGGTCAGGACTGTGTTGTTGTACTTATACATTGTGCATATACTTATGCATTGTTAAAATGCATAGGCCTATATTCTGCAATCCACATACACATACAAATATGCAGCTGTTTATTAGTAATTAGCAACAATGAGACATTGTCAGGTGCTGCTTGCAGCTATATTTATTATTCTGATTGTATGCCTCTTAGAGAAAGGGCTCATCAGAGTGCAAAGGGTTAATTTCATTTCTTGTTTTTTTCTTTCCAAATGTGTTACTGAACTTTGAGTGTTGGGAAGCAAAATCAGGTGTGTTACCAGGATGTAACCCATTAAAAAATACTAAACAAATCTGCAAAATTAATTAGTTGGTCTTCAACTCTTCCATTTCTGTGGCAGTAGTCGCAAGCGCTCGCTCAGCCATTTGCTTCCGGGTCAGGGGGAGGTCATCACCAGGGTGACACAGATCAGACCATCTCTGTCAGCAGAAAAATAATAATGGTAGGGATCTTGCTAAGCAAGTGTTTTATAAAATATACATATGAAATGTAATTACTATTACATAATAATACCACTGATCTGTAAAATACTTCCACCTATTGTTTGGATCTGCTTCTAGGTCCATTCAGCACCAAACCAAAACAATGACATAGCATACTCATCATATATTTAAGAAAAAATACAAAATATGGACATTTTTCTTTTCTAGCATAAGCTGTCAGTAGATAAGACTGATAGTGTGCTGCCTAGGTAGGAGTAAGAATGGAAACAGACTACAGAATGGAAACAGACTCTACACTATTTTTCACCAGATATTGTACAGGACAGACAGCTCTATCCACACCCACCTGCCTTGAATTTGGCTCATTGCATATCTACTGATGTTGTGAGTGTGTGTGTGTGTGTGTGTGTGTGTGTGTATGTGTGTGTTTGTGTGCAATTCGGTAAAACACCCTGGGTAAGGGGGTGGGACAGTAAAAACAAGGCTAGCTTTCTGCACAGCTGTGGAGACAAGGGATCCAGGCCTCACCTGTCTGAGAGTGCCAGTGCTGATGGAGAGCTTGACCAGACTCCACCCTGGCACCAGTACAACAGAGGAGAGGGCCAGCAGCCAGCCCAGCACGTACGCCCAGTCTGGATACACATACCAGCGGTTAAAGGTCAGGGGCTGGTACTTCACCACAGAGAAGATGAAGGATCCCTACGGGAGAGGAGGAAGAGTGGAAGGTTTAATACATGTTACAAACATACTGCCATTGTGTCATAGAAGTAGAAATAACATGAAATTGAGTTCAGTTATTGAAACTGGGTCACACAGTTATGCAGTCAAAAACACTCAGTGACCAGTTTATTATTTCCTAGACCTTTAATTTTTACTTATTGATCATCTACTGTCATAACCCATCCACACCCAAAGTTTGACATGCTATGCATTCAGACTCAGCATGGGGCCCCTTCAATTATACAACTCGGCAGCCTTAGCCTCTCCAGAGTTCACAGGAATTCAAATTTCCGGTCTGCCCTGTACTCGCAGACTGGAGGACTTAATGGAGTAGCCTGCATGTACAAACTATAATAATAATCCCACTTTTAAGATGAGAGCAGGAAAACGTAACCTATAATCTGTTTACAAATGCCCAGTTTACATATGACATTTTCTTTACACATGTGAATGTTAGCTTTCCTATGCACAACACATCTTGTTTGTGAGTACAAGTTCTGCTATTCTCATTCATGCAAATTAATGTGACTAAAATTTGCAGTTTTATTCAATCTTAAATGCAACATGCTTGAGTTGTGCAATGATGAGGTTGTCCTGTAATACGTGAGTCAGGCAGATGCTCTGTCTCTGGACATCCCACAGTGGGGGTGAGTCAAACTCACCAGGGTCACCAGTGGGGTGAAGTAGAGCCAGCAGAGCTTAAAGAGGAGGCTGGGCCGTTCCCCGGTCATGTCCTCGATCACATCCATCATGCGCTCCGCCCCTGCTCCAGGACAAACAAGTGTAGTGTTGTGTATAAAGGGAAACTCAACTGAGGAACAAAATAAGATGAAATACCAGGGAATGGAAAATTGCATTTTCCTTTGTTATTCACATGGCTCTCTGGCTTAAAGCACAACGCTTGATTTTACGCTCAATATTATTATGAGAGTAAAACAATATTCATGTTCCCGGGTTACTTTCCTAAATGTTTTTATTCATTTTCATACACCTACGATAATAAGTACTTTGCTAAGTTGTAGGATTGCTATTTATTTATTTATTCATTTCTTTATAACAAACAAAGTCATAATTCATTCTTCTGATAACATTTTAAAACGGTTTGCAACATAGTCTAACTGACCGTAACTTTGCGGCCCCCATAGGTCAAAATTGTCACCAAATGTAATGCCATCACGTAATTCTGCCTGCTGCATATAATATGAGCTCCATTGCTGAACATTTGTAGCGCTTTTTAAAGCGTTATTACAATATTCAACTGAGGGTGCAAAATAATAATCTAAGGGTTTCTTGCACCCCCTGTAGAACTGGGCCTGCCATCTAAGTGTCAACACTTTTTTCTTATTGGCTATTGACAGGCCAAGGTAAAAACATTTTTTTATCATGGTCTTAATTTTTTAAGTAGGCTATGCATTTCTCTGCCGTGATGTACATATTTAGAATTTCATAAATTTCATATATTTAAAAAAAAGTAATTTTAGATATGCAACTATTTTCATTATCATCATCTGTACATTACGAGTACTCTGTATCGGTTCTTGTTCATAACCCATTCCCATTTGGTGCCATTATTTTCTTTTTTATTTCCATACAGTGTTGGATTGGAAAGGTACTGTTTGTTGTTTGCGCAGAAATGTGTTAATACAGCGAGCTATCTTCCTAAATCCATTGAGCAAAGTCCTGCACTCACCAAACAGCCAGCCCATGGGCAGAACTTCAAACACACACAGGAAGAACATACAGGCCCCATTAAAGGCATAGTAGTCGAAGAGCTGGAACACATACATCCCCCCCTGTTGGACAGAACGGGAAATGACAAGAGCAGATATAGGAAAATAAGGTCAGGAAGAGACTGAGATGTGTGCTTTGTGTGAGATCTGGAATTGTGGATATGATTAGTATCATGCAATATTCTTTCATATGGCCTGTAGTCTTGAACAAGGAAATTAAACCGGACTACTTCTATCATCATGCATTATTAAAAATTGGTAGTAATTAAGATATTATCTTTGTAATCTGTACGCCAAAGGAGTCTGTAATGAGGGAAATTAATAGTAAAATAGTGTCTATTTGAATGTATTTCTATCCCAGCTGTCTTCTCACCTGTGTGACCATCACCAGCTGCAAGACGAAGCAGGTGAGGCAGAAGAGCAGGAGGAAGATCTCTCTGCGCCCAGCCCTCCGTAGTACTTTGGGAAACAGGTCTGTCACCGACGTCATCACCACCTCCATCATCACAAACTTAAAAACAGACAGACAGCCCAGGGTTCACCAGAGAGAGGCAGGGAGAGAAAAGGAGAGCGAGGGAAGAGAAGAAAATGAAAGGAAAGGAGAAAAAATCGCTCACGCAATTCTTCCTCTGAGAATTATGATTCATAATTAACTATGAACTGTGGCACCGTTAGCTTGGCAAGTGCTGGGCTCTCTTGTAACCCAGCATGATGCCTTGCTTGCTCAGCACAGCTTTCCTTCATGACGAGCAAGAACCAAACTGGAAGGATCTAGAAGTAAACAGGGCCACAGACATTAGTAGTGGCAGCAGTATCACAGACTCAGCAGCCAGGAGAGGCGAGCCACAGCCAGGAAACTGATTACCTGAGTGTCCAGGCCCAACAGGATGATCATAATGAAGAAGCAGGCGGCCCACAGCTGAGATAGGGGCATCATTGCTACTGCTTGGGGGTACGCAATGAATGCCAGACCAGGTCCTGGGAGCAGGGAGCAGGGGAGAACATGGGAAAGAGAGACAGGAGGAGATTGAAGGACAAAGAACGATTTGGAGAAAAATAAATAATACAATGCTTACTGTTCTCCGACTGTCTGTCCCAAATTTTCTGTTTCCCTGAAATGGGAGAATGTATGCAAACGTGCTGAAATGTCTACATGGTGTATAGACTAAGTGTATAAATACTCTGAGAAAGTTGAGAATGTGCACTCTAACCACAGGTGAATTGCTTGATTACAAAGGTGCAGAGTACAGAGTAATATGTCCTTGTCCCAGGTGTTATGGAGCACATCGTATATTTTGCCACCCAGCTTGGGGCTGTACCAAATGCTCACCCAAATCTGGAATACACAACTGTCAGCCGCATTGCATGCAGAAGGCACCGTGCGGATTTGGGAGAGCTGGGACATCCATGACACCTGCAGTCATACAAGCGACCGGCGGGGCTTAGCCAAGAGTGATTAACTGTGGATCCCTCCCCGATGGACCCCGCTCATCCCCTGGGAAATGCGGGAGCCAACTGTGTGTCACCCTGTGCAACTACCGGGCACAGTCGACACGGGTCACGACCTGGATTCAATGCAAAGCCATGAGGCTCAGTCATGCACCCCAGTGTGGAACTTCACCCGAATGATCCAACCAGCAGCTCGTTTTGTTGTATTTTTATATATTTGTTACATCTTCATAATTTGTTTTGACATACTGCACAAAGTACCTGATTCTGCCACTTCTGCGATGGGGACACCCTGCTCATGTGCCATGAACCCCAGCACAGAAAAGACCACAAATCCTGCCACCAGGCTGGTCCCACTGTTCAGCAGACACAGCCATAAACTGTCCCTGTAGAAACACCATCAGGAGGCTAAACATTCTCTGACCAGCCCTCATTTATGCATTTAGTTTCTTCCAAGGTGAAGGAAATTAAGTGTTCACTGCTAAGTGGCATGCAGGATGTGTGTTGGTATCTGAGTATTACACTGGACAGAGCTGCATATTTATGGTTAAGAACCTGACTGTTTTCCTCTGCGTTTCTGCCCGAAGCTTGGGCCTTACTTGTAGCAGTTGTTGTTATAGGTGTTGTAGCTACCCAGCACAGTCAGAGTACCCACTCCAACACTGTAGGAGAAGAAGATCTGAGATCCTGCCTCCATCCACACCTGCAGTGACATCACAAACGTTTAACATATTGGATGTTGCTTAACAAATTCATTTGTTCCCTGGCTGGGTGAAATTAGGAAAGAGACATTTTACTGTGACAAGGTGATGGGGTGCAGCTGGTGTTATGGAGTACTTACCTGTGGGTCTGCCAGGCGGGAGGGGTCAGGGTACAGGTAGAACTCCACCCCCTGCAGAGCTCCAGGTAGAGTTAGCCCTCGTATCAACAACACCAAAAGCATCAGGTATGGGAATGTAGCTGTGAAATAAACTGCCTGATGGAAGAGAGAGAGAAAGAGAGAGAGAAATGCTGGTTCATTTCTATGGAGAAATATTATAAATAAATTCATAAAAAAGTATGAAAAAATAAATACAAAATGTCAGTC
Source organism: Conger conger (assembly GCF_963514075.1). Taxonomy (NCBI): domain Eukaryota; kingdom Metazoa; phylum Chordata; class Actinopteri; order Anguilliformes; family Congridae; genus Conger; species Conger conger. Next base: position 5,669,124 of record NC_083772.1, read on the forward strand.
TGGTTGATACTGTATGTCCCTGTTTGAGTCTGTTAAATTCCACACCTGTCACAACGTGTTAAGCCTTTTACTTAGTTGGTCTCAATCTTCTGAGAGGGACCTTGTTTAAGGAAATTCTTTACTTTTATCTGTCAGTAAATCCGGGACAGACCTTGCCTGTAGACTTCACCCCCTTCCAGATGCAGAAGTAGCAGATGACCCACATCGTGATGAGGCACAGGAGCAGCTCCCACCTCACGCTGCCCACCTCCTCAATGCCCCCCGAGATCAGCAGCACACGTCTCCTGGGAGGGGGGAAGAGAGGGAAAGAAAGAAGGAACAAGAAAATGAAGGACAGAAAGCAGTTATTATTGTGCAAGCATAAATGTGAAAAGGTGAAACTAGGCCAATGTGCTCCATCCGCACATATACTTGAAAACTATACCCTTACACATCACCTAATTTATTAATCTTAGCAGACAATATTATCCAGAACAATTAATACAATTTACAGACATTTACACAACTGGATATTTTCAGAAGCAATTCAGGCTAAGTACCTTTGATTTGAACCCACAATCTCTGGTTTCCCAGTTCTATAACCCCGAATGCTGTAGGAGGTGCAGCCCTACAGAAGTCAGTCTGCAGACTTACTCCCAAAACTCGATGGCTGCAGAAGATGAGTTGTTGGTCCAGTTTGCAGTGAGGTTTTGCGGAAAGCGGAAATGAAAGCGCACGATTGTAAAGAGTGCTTTGTGCGTTTATTCATTCATTCATTTGTATTTTATTTTGATTTTGAGAGGCAAAATTATTTTAATAAGCCAACTGAATGTTGTAATTATTCATATCATATAAAAACGCAACAGAATTCAACATGAAAATGGGTGATGTTTCATTCCAGTAAACCTGATTAATTATTGGTTAAGTGGGGTATAATATAAATTCAATAAAACACGTAAAAAGTTTGCTATAAATAGGGCGTTGCCTGCTTAGGCCGTCTGGCCTCTCTATCCATTACTTTGGCCTATTAGAAGATTTGGGGCATGGTGTAGCCTACTTCGGAAAAAGCGCATATTCAAATACCAAGTCAATTGGTAAGGCTCGCAGAAGAAACAATGAACACTAAAGGCGAGTTCTCGTTCAAACATCATGGTATAGAAGTGGCATGGCATGTGGGCCATGCTTGCCTGAGTGACATCCAGAGCTGGATGGACAACCACTATATAAAGCTCAACCCAGGCAAGACTGAAATGATATTCATCCCTGCTAATACCTCTCCCCACCTGGATCTCTCCATTTCCCTTGGGGATACCACACTCACGCCATCACCCAGTGCAAGGAACCTCGGCGTGGTGATGGACAGCAGACTGTCACTTTCCGAGAACATTGCAGCGGTGACCCGGTCATGCAGTTCTTCCTATACAACATACGGAGAATCCGCCCCTTTCTCACCCCCTACTCGACCCAGCTCCTGGTCCAAGCGATGGTTCTGTTCCGCCTGGACTACTGCAATTCCCTCTTGGCTGGCCTCCCAGCGTCCACCATCAGACCCCTCCAACTTATCCAGAATGCAGCAGCTCGTCTGGTCTTCAACCTTCCCAAATACTCACACGTCACCCCCCTGGTTACTTCCCTCCACTGGCTGCCTGTCATGGCTCGCATCAAATTCAAAACATTGGTGCTAGCCTTCCAAGCAGCTAAGGGGTCTTCCCTAGCTTACCTACAAAAAATCATCAGACCCTAAACCCCTGCCAGACCTCTTCGTTCAGCCTCCACAGGCCGCTTGGAACCCCCTCTCTGAACCTCTACCTCACGCTCACGACTACTGTCTATTCGGTCAATCCGATATGACGTGAAGGCAGCATTAGACTCTGTTTACATTACGTTTAAATGTATTGCTTTAATAATTAAAGCATGGCTTACTTCCAGAAAATGGTCAGGTGCTTTCCGTCCTCAGCTTAAGTCAATTGGTAAACAAATGTAGGCCAATTACTAATATTTAGATGTTAGTTTGGATGAAAAGAAGGAAGCCTGCACACTGATATGTTCCTTACACACCTTTATTGTAGACAACATTTTGATCGCAGGGGATCTTCGTCAGTTTTTGCACATCACTTTATGTGTCTCCACCAGGACAATCAGCTTTATTTCCTCATTCATCTTTGAACAGAATAAACTACGGACAATAACGTCGAGTTCAAGTTTAAGTTTATTATAAGAAAACATCATGGCATAGAAGATGTCAGGAGTTCCTGTTTCATGAATCCCGCGCAAATTTTTAGTTTGTTTCCGATCACACATACATTTGCACACAGATTTCCGAAAATATTGATAAATGAGGCCCAGCGAGTGGTCAATGTGCTATGATGTTCGATTCTATTCAGGCACACTTAGGGGTAGGAAAAGGCGATCAGGCTGAATGGCCTGTTCTTGCCATTATGTTATGTTATGTTATTCTACAGTTTGTCTGCACAACATCGGTTTACAGGGTCAAATGCAGTAATTCATCAGTGATATTTATTTTAAACAATTGCAAAATGAGGAGACAATAACGCTGGTCTTCCAGATCATTTCAGAGGTACATACTTCAGTTATAATGATGTAAATTAGCTCATTTGCATACTTGTGAACATTTTTGTAGCAGTCTATAATCTGAACCAAGTAAGATGTTGTTATCATTATTTCACATTCTAAATGAGAAATGAGAAAGGTTTGCAAAGTTCCATGATGATAGGACTACTATGCACTGAGAAAAATGGTTCTTGAGTCCTGTAATAGAGTCCAAAATCTGCTTTTGAAAAAATCGACTCAACGGTAGGAATGGTAAATAATTATACTCATTTCACCATACACATGGCGTAATCATTCAAAAGGTGGTATTATCCTGAAAGTTTAATATTTGAAGGATGATTTGCAGCAGTAAACAGAAAAGTTGGATTTGACTAAAAATGTTTTAGTTGAACAGAACCTTAAACAGTCATGAAAGTCATTGTGACACGATTTAGTCTGGTTTGCTGATACATATGACATTACATTACATTATTGGCATTTGGCAGACGCTCTTATCCAGAGCGACGTACAGTTGATTAGACTAAGCAGGAGACAGTCCTCCCCTGGTGCAATGCAGGATTAAGGGCCTTGCTCAAGGGCCCAACGGCTGTGCAGATCTTATTGTGGCTACACCGGGATTAGAACCACCGACCTTGCGTGTCCCTGTCATTTACCTTAACCACTACACTAAAGGCCGCCCTTAGTATTACAGGCTGTCAGCCTGGTGTATTACAGGCTGCCCACATACATTTATCTGTCAGTAAATTCAATAATTGTGATGTCTATTCCCAACTCTGTTGTTTCTTGATGCCTTTAATGGCAATTTTTTATGTTCGGCCATTCCAACTCCCAGTAATTATAATGCGAGGGATTCTTGGGCCATAACAGGCATGCATTGTAATTACAATAATATGTCTCTCATGTTTCATTGATCTGAATTTGCTGTACATTATTTTTTCCTGTCACTCTGAAGGACTGTGCGACTGTGGTACACAACTAAAATTGGGGTTATGAGTATTATAACCAGCTCAATGTAGCTTAGAGACAGACTTTGTACCTTTATCTACCATGGATTTTAGCTAAAGAATATGTTGCCTGTATTTCAGCTGTTATTATAGCCAGCCCAGTGTTACACAACATGTCATACTTTACCTGAGTTCCAGGTGTTGGAGCAGCTGGCCCAGGGCAGCTCAGAGCTGAAGGAGAAGTAGAGGTAGAAGAGGGCCCAGGCCAGGATGATGATGTAAGACATGCAGCTGTAAAGCTGGATCAGCTGACCTCCATAGCCAACCCCTGAAACACACATACATACACATACATTCACTTAGCAGCTGGCAATAGCAGTTGTTGGTTTGAAAGCTGCTTTGTGTAGTTTCTGGTTATGAATGCCGGCTGTGGTTTCTTCTCCAAAATTGCTCCCTATTTCCTATATACTCCCTGGTGTAAAATCTAGCTATGACCAGCTTGAAATGCCAGCCACCAGCTGTTTCAAAACCTAGCTTGAGCTGTTTTGTGTACTATTTTGGTCATCAGCCAACTTGGTCTAGTGTCCAAATTCTTAAATCAAAATTGGCATACATTTTAGGGCACCAAAAATGTCCCACAATGTACCATAATGTCTAGCAAGCAACCATGACTACTAGAAAGGTGAAAGTTAACCATGATTAATGTTTACAAAGTTTTTTTTTAACTTTAATATACGTTAAGCAGTTCCTCCACTACAGTAAGTGGCACAGTTTCCTAGCTAGCGTCTTCTTATAATTGACATGACTTACAATTCGCCATCTACCATGTCTATTGGTCAAAAGTTCAAATAGCAATCTTCTAAGTGAACTGATGCTTGTTCTTGGGCATTAAGTGATATAATTTGATTTTATATCAAAAGCAGAACCTCTACAGAAGTCTTGATTTATGAACAAGCTAAATGGTATGTCAGTGGTTTTCTAGCGACTGTGTATGAAAAAAAAAATTGCCATTCGCAAAGTTCTTCCTCTACAATATACGCCGTATCCGTCATCTCCTAACGGAGAAAGCCACCCAGCTCCTAGTCCAGGCACTCGTCATTTCCCGCCTGGATTACTGCAACTCCCTCCTAACTGGTCTCCCAGCTTGTGCCATTAAGCCCCTCCAGCTGGTCCAGAATGCTGCAGCCTGCCTGATCACCAGTCAGCCCAGGTCGGCTCATGTTACCCCGCTCCTCATTGGCCTCCACTGGCTTCCTATTGCCGCACGCATCCGATTCAAGGCCCTAGTGTTGGCATTTCAGGCTGCTAAGGGGACTGCCCCACTTTACATACAATCCTTAACACTTAATAGGGATTAGGGGATAGGGATTAGTGAGCCATTTTAGTCAGTCATTTTTCATGACTATTTCTCTGTGTGATTATCCCACTTTCCCTAAGAGCAGTTAAACTCTTGGCTTCAGAGAGCTACATTCTGATGTAGAAGCAATATTGTAATGACAGTCATTATAAATGAATTGTCCCAGATGAACTTTGGTTTGGGTAATATACACTCACTGAGCACTTTATTTGGTAGACCTGGACACCAGCTTGTTAATGAAATATTTAATCAGCCAATCATGTGGCAGCAACTAAATGCATAAAAGCATGCAGACGTGGTCAAGAGGTTCACCTGTTTTAAATTGCTCACTGAGTGTAGACATTACAGCAAATTATTAGCTGCCTTGCAAGGATGCTGGACACCCAGAAACAGAAATTGACCTGATCCACATTGGGCTATTCCACACACTTAAAATAGTGCCAGCCTGTAGCATAGTGGTTAAGGTACAGGTCTCCTGCTTAGTCTAATCAACCGTACGTCACTCTGGATAAGAGCGTCTGCCAAATGCCAATAATGTAATGTAAGGTAACACGATGAGCCCCTCCAGCAGCCTAGAGTCACAATTAATAACTACTCTGCATTCATTCAACAGTGCCCTTCAGAATTGTTTTTTGGTATTTTATTTTATGCCAACGCAGTTTGCATATAATACCCAGTGAGGTTTGCATGTGAGAACCATTCAAATGAACCCCTAGCCACACTGGGAAATTTGAAATGAAAGGGCTGGTCATTTAATCACAGGCTTGTAGCTGGTGAACTTGCCTCTTCTCTCCATTGCTCCCTGTCGGTAAAGCCAAAGTGATCTCAATTGTTATTAATTTGCCCACAGAGGTTTCTGGCCTCTCACCCTCAGCCAATGGGCACAGTTTCCTCCAGCAGGTGATGGCCCCCTCCTGGGTGTACTGCCCCATGGCAGTCTCCAGCAGGAACAGGGGTATCCCACAGGTCACCGCAAAAACCAGATATGGCACAAGGAACGCTCCTGCAGATACACCCACACACAAAGGTAACATTTGAGATAAGATCTCACAACAGGTATTTGACCAAAACCAGAGATTGAGTGTGAGTGTCTGTGTCGCTCAGGTTGGGAGCTTTCCATAATGCACTCCAACCTGGTAAGCAACATGGACACAAACAGACAATATGGTAATGTTCCTGTACTTTGTCTGTTTGTTTATTGTTATTCTTGTTGTTCATGAATATTTCATATCTGGTTTATTGTGATACATTACAGCCCATTGCATTCGTCATCCCCTGTTATGTCTGTGTCTGTATGTTTTTGAGCCATAGTCACTCCCCTATCTGCGTACTGCACTATTCGGGTGGTTTTGGAGATTTCCGGGTTTCAACGATTCCTTCCCAGTCTCGCATTTTCTTACTTCCTGCTTTTTCACTCATTCATGTTGTATAGCACTAATCGTATTAATAAGAACTAACATCGATATTGTACAGTACTAATTATATTATCAGACTAACTGTCTGTGGTGGCACGGATGGTGCAGTGGGTAGCACTGCTGCCTCACAGCAAAGCGGCCCTGGGTTCGAATCCCCGTCGACCGGGGCCTCTCTGTGTGGAGTTTGCTTTGTTCTCCCCGTGTCTGTGTGGGTTTCCTCCGGGTACTCTGGTTTCCTCCCACAGTCCAAAGAAATGCAGGTTAGGCGGATTGGAGAGTCTAAATTGACCGTAGGTATGAGTGTGTGACTGAATGGCGTCTGTGCCCTGCGATGGACTGGCGACCTGTCCAGGGTGTATTCCTGCCTTTCGCCCAATGTATGCTGGGTTAGGCTCCAGCCCCCTGCGACCCTGTTCAGGATAAGCGGGTTAGGATAATGAATGAATGAATGACTAAGTGTCTGTCTAACTAATTAACTAACAGTCACTTTTTTGGGTCATTTAGATTTTAGCACGTAACTAATTTACTAACATTATCTCCTGTTTTAATAATGCTCTGTAACTCTGCCTCTCTATTCTATCCCTGATTAGTTGCTTAGTTTCAGCAAAGTGTTCGCACCAGCCTCTCACTATCACGTCTCCTAACTCAAATGTCCACTCCCTAATCCGGAGCCGTCTGTATTACGAGTTTGTCTGTGTACCCAGTTCGCATTTTTGTTTCCTCCTTGTTATTGTATCATTACCTTATTATGTTCTACGACAACCCTTTGCCTGTTTTATCGAGTTTGCCTAGCCCCTTTGATTTGTTTGCAGGTTTCGGATTTGATTCTTCTGCTTTCATCAACTTTGATTTTGCCTGGCCCTTCTGTACCTCTGCCTTCTGATTTTCTGGATTTTTGACCCCTGGTTTTTTTTCGACTTTTCTTTTGCATCTCGTTTTGGCATTGTTGTCTTGTGATCTCTTGGCTTTGGACTTGGACTGTAACAAATACAACGTTTTAGGAATGCGCTTGGGTCTTCAGCACCGTACATAATAATTATACAATTCAGAATCACTAACTATGTACATAAACAAATCCTTACTCACGCTCCTTTAAATTCATTGACCCACTTTTATTCATACTTATTCACTCTCCCGATCATTCACACTCCTACTCACTCATTTATATTCCCACTCACCGCCGCCGTTCTTGTAGCAGAGGTATGGGAACCTCCACACGTTTCCCAGCCCCACAATGTTCCCTGCCACTGCCAGGAGGAACTCCACCTTACTCCCCCACTGCCCCCTCTCCTCCAATGGCCTTTCTGCGGACTCCCTCTCCTTCTTCATCCCTCCTGCTGTCCGTTCTACACTCTCTGACCTTATTCTCTGTCTAGACACAGCAACGTAGCAGGCTGATGTACCTGCAAACTGGGAGACCGCATGTGCAGAATTTGTTTCTGTGATACTGGGCCAGTTAGTGACAAGTTACCACTTTCAATATTTTTTGTGCTGTGTAATACTGAAATTTGCATGTTCTGCCATGGAAAGCAGTCCAATGACGCAAGTCCTGCACTCACCAAACAGCTCCATGGCCAGAACCATCATTCCATGGTCAAAGTGACTTAGATCAAATTTTTTCCTCATTCTGATGGTTGATGTGAACATTAACTGAAGCTTCTCAGTCGTATCTACATGATTGTATGCATTGCACTGCTGCGACGTTATTGTCTGATTACATAATCACATGAATAAATTGGTGGAATAAAGTACAAATTTTCCTAATAAAGTGCTCATTCCTTATGTACTCCTTATGTACTGTTCCTCTGAAAATAATCGATTTGGTTGTTGATTCAAAGAGAATATTTGATTGAATCCTCAGCAGCCTGCCCAGTCGTACATGTTGTTTGACGTAGACCACCATAGTTACATTACCTGTAGCAGGTATTAATGCATTGTGTGTTGGAAGCCTTGTCAGTGCATAGGTCAAGATAGATGGTCTTGGTGCTCGTGTGAATCACCTGTCTTTTTCAGCTTTTGCCAAACATTATGACATTATCTCTCACTTCACACTTATTTTAATAAAGAAAATAAAACCAGGGAAGATCATAACACAGGCTATTAAACTGCATATATCACATTTATTACACTTATTATGCCAAGAAATTGTAGTTCATTTTAAGTAGGCTGGACATGCATGCATTGCATGAATGAATGCCCCAAAATGAGCAATATACCATAGACTGGGCTGCAACTTGTGCCTTAGTCCTGGGACCTGTCTGACTGGAAAATAAAAATACGCTACACCAAATTGGCAGTGAGCTGCTCACTCTTGACTGACACACCCTGAGCGGGGCGGCCTGTAGTGTAGTGGTCAAGGTAAATAACTGGGACACGCAAGGTCGGTGGTTCGAATCCTAGTGTAGCCACAATAAGATCCGCACAGCCATTGAGCCCTTAACCCTGCATTGCTCCAGGGGGGGATTGTCTCCTGCTTAGTCAAATGAACTGTATGCTGCTCTGGATAAGAGCTTCTGCCAAATGCCAATAATGCAATGTAATGAGCAGTGGCTCTCCTCCCATTTTGTCATGCCGAGAGTCCCGAAATTGCCAGAGGCTTCTGGAATATACAAAATTAATGAATCAATCAGGCCAGCTCACAACACGCCAGGCACTGGCCAGAAATTATGGCCCTTGGTGTTTCTCTTGGTTAGCACTGGTTTCCATCTTGCTACACTCAGAAATTCCACTGTTGCCTGGTGACTTTATTATTTTAGAGTCATGAACGGCGACATATCTGATGCTAGAGAGGTTCTTTTGATGTTATTTTGGGATCACGTGTGACTTTCTGGTCAGTTCAGACTATGCCCTTGGAGGAATTATGGCAGGCCAGCCAGTCCTCTGGAATTCTTCTCCATCTGGAGATAATGGTTCTGGCTGTGGTTTGATGAAGTGCCAGAGCCTTAGAAATGTAACCATTCCCAGACTGATATATTTCAACCGCTTTTTTCGCATCTTCTGGAGTTTCCTTTTATCATGGCGATTTGAGTTAAGTTCCGCACCTATCGCTACATGTTGAGCGTTTTACATGGTCTCACTTTGCGGAGAGTCGCCTGGGTAAGGAAATTACTTACTTATCTCTCTCAGTAAATCAGGGACAGACCTTGCCTGTAGACTTCACTCCCTTCCAGATGCAGAAGTAGCAGATGACCCACATAGTGATGAGGCACAGGAGCAGCTCCCACCTCACACTGCCCACCTCGTCAATGCCCCCCGAGATCAGCAGCACACGTCTCCTGGGAGGGAAGCAGAGAAAATTAATTAGAAAAATGTTATACTACAAAATTAACCCTTAAAAAACCTTATCCCTAGCCCCACCTCACCCAAACCATAACACTAACATTACATTTTAATGATACTAAATGTAGAAAATTAAGCAAATTAAGCAAATTAAGCAAATTACACAAATTTCACAAATGAAATAAATACTTAAATTATGAAAAATTCTAAATTAGGAAATAAAACATTCTCCCTAAAAAAACCCTTACCCTAACCCTCAACCAACCCTTAGCCTAAACCCCATCACCCTCACCCTCACCCAGATAACATTATATTTTAATTATCAAAAATTTAGAAAATTAATGAAATGGAAAAATTGAAAAATTCCCAAAATTCCAAAATACTTCAATGACATTCAAATGAAAATAAATAAAAAATTTTGAAATTAGAAATATATAAGAATATATAAATTTTTTTAAACCCCGAAAATTCATTTAAAAAAATATATATTATGAAATTATGAAATAAAACATTCTCCCTAAAAAAAACCTTACTCTCACCCAACCGTAAGCCTAAACCCCATTACCCTCACCATAACCCTAACACTAACATTATGTTTATAATTGTCAAAAATGTAGAAATTCCAAAAATGACAAGAAATGAACATATACAAAAATTTGAAAGCATATACAGAAATTACAAAATTGTGAATTACATTCCAAAAATTCTAAAATTCTAAAATTCTAAAATTCTAAAATTCTAAAATTCTAAAATTCTTTCATTATTCTAACATTATGTTTTAATTATCAAAAATATAGAAATGCAGAAATGACAGAAATGACAGAAATGACAGAAAAATCCAGAAATGGAAAAATTCCTAAATTATTGAATTACATTTAAATTATAATTTAAAAAAACATTGAAAAAAAATTTACAAAAATAGCAGAAATGTAAAATTAAAAAAGTAATGTTATGAAATTAACCCGAGAAAAACCCTAACCCTTACTCTCACCCCAAACCTAACCCCACCTCACCCAACCCTAACATTACATTTAAATTATAATGAATGGAGAAAATTACAAAAATTACAAAAATTCCAGAAATGGAAAATTTCCCTAATTCTTTACCCTCACCCCCAACCGTAACCCTCAACCAACTCTAACCCTGAAAATTATATTTTAATTATCAAAAATGTAGAAAATGACTAAAATGTAGAAATATCCAGAAATGAAAAAATACAAAAATGAAGAAAATTACAAAAAGGACAAAAATGACAAACAATGTTTTATTATAATTTTATAATGAATTATTATTTTCAATGTAGAAAATTACAAAACTTACAGGAATGCCAGAAATGAAAAAAGATTCCCAGAATTCCAAAATACTTAAATAACATTTAAATGATAATAAATTACAAAAATTTAAAAAATAAAAATAAATTGAGGTAAACCTATGAAAAGACTGCAATAGGTTTACATCGCAAAGCACTTCCTTACACTCGCCTAATAGAACTGTTTTTGAGAACACATTAGGCTTCTGACATATATTTTAGCCATGGCAATTATCATCTTTCTGATCGGCGTGTTTCAGGGGGAGACAGGGCACAAACGACAAGTTTAGGTTTTCACTTAATAAAAATATATACGCGTATATTAGAGTAAATATCTTTCATCCACAAAGAAGATCCAGTACATGTCTTTGCTATATATATATAACAGTCTACAGTCTCTATGTTGTCTAACTAAACTCATATGACACAGTTAATGCGTGATGACCCTGGTGTAAATGCTATGACCAGTTTGAAATGACCAGCTACCAGCTGTTTCAAAACATCTTGAGCTGGTCAAACCATGTTAACTACAGATGTGGTCTGAATTGCTCAACCAGCTACCAGCGGTTTCAAAACCTAGCTTGAGCTGTTTTTTTCATGAGGGGAATATCTCTGAAGAAATGGATGAGAGCAAGTGCTATGTATAACAGAGTAAGTACATGGCATACATGGAATATACACTCAGTGATCACTTTATTAGATAGACCTGTACACCAGATTGTTAATGCAAATATTTAATCAGCCAATCATGTGGCAGCAACTAAATGCATGATTGGCTGATTAAATATTAAGTCATTATTAAATATTAATCTGTTGTTCAGTCCAAATGTCAGAATGGGGAAGAAATGTGACTTTGACTGTGGAATGATTGTTGGTGCCTGACAGGGTGGTTTGAGTATCACAGAAGCTGTTGATCTCCTGGGATTTTCACGGACAACAGTCTCTAGTGCAGGGGTACAAAACTCCTCTCCTGGAGGGTCGGTCTGTACTTGAGCACAGTATAATCTTTTGGATACACTTGCAGTCTGAAGCTGTAACTGGTACCTTTGCAAATATCTGATCAATACATTATTTAGTTAAGAAATAATGAACAGCAGAATTTGGCACAAAATCCTGAAAGGGATTGGCCCTTGCGGTGTGCACCTTCTCTAAAGTTACAGATGTCAGCCAGCACACTTACTCCCAAAACTCGGTGGCTGCAGAAGAGGAGTTGTTGGGCTGTTTGGTCCAGTTTGCAATGAGGTTTTGATTGGAGAAGTCCACACAGTGATCTGAAACACAGAGTAGCCTTTCCTAAATCATCAAACATACTCATCACACACTGCAGCTGAGGTATTTTAAACAGTCATAACTGTCACAGCAAACGAGTCATTCTGATACTGTTGAGTCTGATGTACTTAGTATATGCAGACAGCCATTATTAAACCAGGCTTTATACAATGGATAGGACCGGTCCATTGTCTCAAATGGTCAGTTTGTGTCCCAGCTGAGCCAATATCCACAATACACGCATGGCTAAATGGAATGTTCAGAAATCATTTAATATTACTCCGCATTTGTAGATCACCGTTATCTAATTTGTACCCAAAATTAACCTAACCTAATGTTATCATCATTTAGCCATACCGCTGCTTAGCAACCAAGAAACTGTTCAGTAGTTCCACAAAAATTGTCTTTCTTTTGTGAATTTTTGAAAGATGAATGTGGTAACCGTTGTATGAAAGCGTTATGGAACAAGAACCCGTGGTATATCGTGAATATTGGCACAGCTAGTGGGATGGTTAGGCGCTACTGACATTTAACAAGTGTAAGGAAAGCAATGCAAAACTAATATCTTACAAAATCAATACTCTTATCCAAATATGGTATATCATATATAGTGAAGTCCGTAAGTATTTGGATAGTGACACAATGTTTGTAGTTGTGGCTCCAGAGCATTGGATTTGAAATGAAACGATGTAGACGGTCAGCTTTAGTTTGAGGGTATTTACAGACATATCAAGTGATCTATGTAGGAATCATGGCCCTTTTTAGTTTGAGACCTCCTGTCTACGTGTCTGCAGTGTGAAGGAGGAGTTAGAGCACTTTACACCACATTTCATACTTTACCTGAGTTCCAGGTGTTGGAGCAGCTGGCCAAGGGCAGCTCAGAGCTGAAGGAGAAGTACAGGTAGAAGAGGGCCCAGGCCAGGATGATGATGTAACACATGCAACTGTAAATCAGGATCAGCTGACCTCCATAGCCAATCCCTGAGACACAAACAGATACTGTACACATAGCTATATACACATACACAAACTCAATTAACAGCTGGCAATGCCAATCATTGGTTTTAACAGCTACTTTGTGCAATAAATGGTAATGAATATGCTTGCTGTGGTTTCTCTTCATATTTGTATTCCTGATTATTTCACTGATGCCTTCTGCTTTGAGAGACACTCTGGACAAGAGCATCTGACAAATGGCAGTAATATATCGTCACTATTTCCTCCCGTATGATTATCCCATTTCTCCCTGCAAGAGTAGAGTCCACCTCTTTGCATATGATGGTTGTTCTCGAGGTATGCTTTGGATCATTGTCTTGCTGGAATACCAAACCTCTTCAACATCAATGTCTGGACTGACCTTTCAATTTCATGATATTTGGTGGAATCCATTATTCCTTCCACTCGCACAATATTTCCTGTGCCCTCAGCTGCCACACAACCCCAAAGCATAATGGATCCATCTACATGGTAAACAAGGTCAATTTTGGTTTTGTCAGTCCAAAGCACATTATTCCAAAAGTCTTCAGGCTTCTCAATGTTTTCTTTTGCATACTTCAGATGGTTAATTTTGTGTGGAGGTCTTTCTTTCTGGCAACTGTACCATGTAGGGCTTTGTTGTTGTAGTGGAGGCAGAAATACTGGGGGTTTTCAAGACCAGGCTTGGTACGTTGCTAGATACAATTTAGCTTTTAGGCAACTAAGCAGTAGATACACTTTGGGGTAAGAAACGGTGAGCACTGCTGGGTTGAACATTATGTTATGTTATGTTATGTTTGAACGTTATGTCACGTCAGAGGTTTCTGGCCTCTCACCCTCAGCCAATGGGCACAGCTTCCTCCAGCAGGTGATGGCCCCCTCCTGGGTGTACTGCCCCATGGCAGTCTGCAGCAGGAACAGGGGTATCCCACAGGTCACCACAAACACCAAATATGGCACAAGGAACGCTCCTGCAGATACACCCACAATCAAAGGTAACGTTTCACTGAAATGAATATGTTTAGTTCCATGAAGCCAACAATCTGAAACAATGGCTGTGCAAGAATCAGTGCACTTGCCTACGATTGAGTATGCTTGCATAGTACAGTGGATGAGAAAGTTGTTAAGTAGGTGAAATATTCTCTAAATGTAGTGTACTTAAGATCCCTAATAAAGCGCTCACTGAGTTATTTGCACTCATACACTCACACGTACTCACTCAGAGATTCACTCATACTCACACTCACACTCTTACTCTCACTAATATCCCCACGCACCACCGCGGTTCTTGTAGCAGAGGTATGGGAACCTCCACACGTTTCCCAGCCCCACTATGTTCCCTGCCACCGCCAGGAGGAACTCCACCTTACTCCCCCACTGACCCCTCTCCTCCAATGGCCTTTCTGCAGTCTTCCTCTCCTTTTTCATCTCTTCTTCCTCTGTCATATTCCACTCTTACTGTCTGCCCTTCTTCGGTGCTCTCCGGTGCTGGCCTTGTCCTTACTAATGAGTGACAGGTCCATATTAAAGAATCACCATGTCATGCTACGCGGAGCAGAGGAACCAAAAGCAGACACGGGGGTGTGGAAAAAGGCAGGTTTACTGGCAGATGAAGGGACAGACAGAGCGTAATCCAAAACAGGCCAAGATCAAAAACCAGGGGGTCAGTCCACAGAGGCAAAAGTACTAGAGCTGATCCAAAAGAAGAGACCAAAAAGCAGGCAGGGGTCATAAACAGGAATTCCAGAAACAAAACCAAACCGACAGGAAAATACCAGGACAGAATGCCATAAGGGCAAGGGCCCAGGAAACAAGGACTCGGGAATAAGGGGGCTAGAACCGGGGGAAGGAATGAATGGGTACGGGACTCAAACCAGGACAAGACGAACTAGCAAGGTGTAACTGAAAAGGACAGGTATAAATACACAGGGGAATGAGACATACTAGGCAGGGCATGGGAGTGAGGGTGGTCTAACAAATAAACATCAGGTGACACATAACGAGGGGGAAACAAAAACGCGGACTGGATTCACAAAGACACAAATGAAATACAAACGGCTCTGGACAAGGGAGTAGACAATTGCACAGAATCAGGAGATGTAGTGATAAGTAGAGACAGGTGCGAACACTTTGCTGAAACTGAGCAAGTAATCAGTGATAGAATAGGGAGGTGGAGTTACAGAACAGAATTTAAACTGGAGATGCGTTAGTAAGTTATTTACGTGATTTCAATTACACATACCCAACACTAGTGATAGTTAGTTTGTTAGTTTGACAAACATTTTAGTGTGTTAGTATAATTAGTATTGTACCAATTCTATGTTAGTTGGGATTAGTATATTAGTGCTATCTACAAACATGAAATGGAGAGAATGCAGGAAGTAAGGAATGCAAGATTGGGAGGAAGGTTGAACCCCGGAACTACCGTAGACACCCGAATAGTGGAGCACGCAGACAGGGGAGTGACTCTGGCTCATAAACATTCAGACTCAGACATTCCATGGTCAAAGTTACTTTGACCATGGAATGATTGTTGGTGGCAGACAGGGTTTCAGTATCTCAGAACCTGCTGATCTCCTGGGATTTTCACACACACTAGTTTCAAGAGTTTGCAAAGAATGGTGCAAAAAAAAAAAAAAAAAGAGCAGACCAGTGAGCAGCAGTTCTGCAGACAGAAATGCCTTGTTAATGAGAGACATCAGAGGAGAATAGCCAGACTGGTCTGAGCTGACAGGAAGGTGACAGTAACACAAATAACCACACATTACAACAGTGGTATGCAGAAGGGCATCTCTGAACAAACAACACATCATAACTCTAAGTGGATAGGCTACAGCAGTAGAAGTCTAGAAAATAAGTCTAATAAATGCCTAATAAAGTGCTCACTGAGTGTATATTATTTGGACATTGGAGGAGCAGATTCAGTCAGAATACAGTTCTGATGATGATGGATGGAGGGTCAGACAGGTAAACACAGCAGCTCCTTTGTTAGATGTGGATGATGACAAGTGATAAAGAAAGTTCAGAGGGGGAGCATACTGTGGAGACAGGGTGAAGTACATCTATTGCCAATTCACTTTGTTCCAGAAGGGCTATATTACCAAAAGCAACTAAATCATTCGGGACAAAAATCGCACCAACAATTACACACAGAGTTTGTTTGTAAGTGGAACACATAATCCTGTTAATGGGGCCATCACATATGAATGTGGAGATCAGCAGGTTGATTGAGTTACTGACCTGACTGCCATTGTGCAAGTGCTACAGTGAATGCACTCACCAAGTGACAAAGACTGTTGTAAATTATTACAATCGGTTACCATTCCGTTAGAATTTGTACAGGGTCGTGGAAATTGAAGGTTAAGATTAAGGTTAATAAGCAAAGCTGTGGGTTATTGTGTTATTGCTGACATGAAATTCAGTTTGTACCTTAGGAGGGACAGAATCCCACTGATTTTCTTGGACCATTTGTCGGTGTGTACAATCGCAGCAGACGTGAAGTGGCCAGAGCACTACTGGCAGGTGATGACCAATTTTCTGGAGTTTAGTAAACATTAAGTTAAAGATTGTGTTTCCCCTACCTGCCACCATTTATTATTACAGTTTAATAGGGAATTGAGTGCACAGCCAACCAGACGGCACATAGGCAGAGAGATCCAGGACTGTCTAACAGCATTGAATGAGTCTTAACTGAGTTCATCCCCCAAACAGAGCCTTAGGAAAGGATTGCTCTGCAAACACCGAATAGGTGTCAGGCCAAATTTCATTGTTCTGACTGTACAACACTCTTAATAAATCAACCTATTCTGTAACTTGTGATTGTCTGCCTGTGACAGGCCAGTATCACTGGTGCATTCTGAGTCATCTCACAGGACTTTTTTATGTAATGAGAGGTGTGAATAGCTCCCTGGGTCTGCCTTATGCCAGTCTACACTGCTCAGATAAGAAAAATCAATCTGAAAAATCTGAAAAATCAGTCTGAGAAAGTCACTGATAGTAATGAAGAAATAATTTTGTTGTACATTTGTACATTACACTCTTTATTTAAAAAAAGTAGGGAATGTTGGAAAACATGGGAGCCAATTTCAGTACAGTCAACCCCCACTGAAGTATATCACCTTGTAGTAGGCCAATTTACAACCTTATCTAGCCCCTAATCTAGTCCAATGTATTTATTTGATCAGTGCCTCTGTGCTATATCCTCTAACCCCTCCATCAGTCAATTCCCCACACCTTGTTTCTCTCCCTTACCAAAATGAGGACTGTAGGAATTACAGGAGGAAAATGCATATAAGGAGAATAACCTCATACCTACTCACAAATATGGAGGTGGGTCATTGATTTTTTAGAAATGTTTTGCTGCCAGCGGTCCAGGTCACTATTTAAGTATCAGGCTTCAGAACAATGAACCCAGCGCGAACCCACAGGAGTTCCAATCAAAGTCTTTATTAACTCTGGCAAGCAGGTATAGAGCCAACTAGGCAGTTCTTAAACGATAATAGAGGCAGAAGTTTGGTAAAGAAGCAGACAGATATAACAAAGAAAAACATAGTCATGGTCACAGACAGAAGGTTGATAACAGTAAGGCAGTCCAAACAGGCAGATAAACAGAAGCAAAATCCAAAAGCACAAGCCGCTAATCCAAACAGAGTCCAAACACAGTGGGTCAAACACGAACACGAAGGGAAATGCAAAAGGCAGTGGTCGGAAACAAAAGGGGTCAGGACACGAGAAGATGAGACAGGAAAAATACTGGAGGGAATGGCAGGAGCACATTACAATCTGGCAACAAATGAACAAAACAGACAGGTATATACACAGGTATATACCGAGCACTTTATTAGGTATTTATTAGACTTCTACTGCTGTAGCCTATCCACTTAAAGTTATGATGCGTTGTGTGTTCAGAGATGCTCTTCTGCATACCACTGTTGGTTATTTGTGTTACTGTAAAGCCATACCTGAGAAGAACTACCCTCTAGAATCAGTAATCTAGATCATGATTTTCAAATGCACACTTTTAACACTTCAATTTCCACTTTTGTGTTGGTAAGCACCTGAACTCTCTTTCAACACTAGCAGAAACTGCATTCCCTCGCTCTGCCATTTGCTTCCGGGTCAGGGGCAGGTCATCATCAGGGTGACACAGATGAGACAATCGCTGTCGGCAGAAAAATAATAACGGTATGGATCCTGATGCGCAACGTCAGAGGAGAATGGAGATATAGAGATATGAAATAGAGATATGAAGAGATATGAAATGTAACTACTCCATAAATAACAATGCCAATATTGAAAATTACATTTAATTAAAAAAAGAGAAACCCCAGAGATATTGCTTGAATGACCCCTTTCTGCACAGCTGTGGAGACACGGGATCCAGGCCTCATCTGTCTGTCAAAAGTGCATGTCCTGAACTTATGATTACCATAAATTGACGCCCCAAAAATACCTTACAAGGACCACAGAATTACATTTCAGGCAATTTAAACAGATAAAAAAACTTTGCTTCGTGCTGTCTAGCCTATACATGATCTGATTTTTTAAATATTATAATATGACGAGGTGTGCTACAGCTACTTTGTAACAGCTCGTCTTTGCAAACATTAAAATGTTTCGTAACTCTGTCTCAGGTTCTACATATTATGGAACAGGTTATAAAATTATTTCACTGTCCCCACTGTCCCATTTTTTTGCCTTTGCTTCCTTGACGTCTTTTATATCGTCACATCCGTACCCTATTCCCACTGGTAAATCCGATGAGGTTGGCACCCGAGGGGACTCTCTGGAAGTCTGCCTGAGCTTGATGAATTTGGCAGCCAAACATTTACATTGTCATTTGGCTGATGCTTTTATCCAAAGCAACTTTCAGAAATAATTTGCCCAAACCAGTTTACTAATCTCATTGGCAACATTGTTTCATGTGAATTCACACGCAGAACATGCTTTACAATATGACAGCATGTTTAATGTCATGCAGGAACAAAAACTTTGCGTTGCCTTTTAGTTGACGGTTTGCTGTTTACGATGTGTGCCTCCATGGGTGCTGCCATTGTTGTGTGAGTTCAAACAACCGCTCCTTGTGAAGTCGCGGAAGCTGGATTTGCCCCAAGTTCACAAGTAGAAATTCTGACTTTGAGTGACGTTCTATTGCACTTTTCCTAGTAGAAGTTCGACTTCCGAGTTGTCTGGAACGCAGCATAAAAGGTTAAGTTAGGAAGATGACATGTAGGCCTACACAGCCTACGTAAGCCACCTGGGCAGCAGAAATTACCGTGACTTTTGTAAGCAAGGTTACTGTCGGTGAATGATAGATAGAAAGAAAAAGAAATTGCTTTATTGATCCCCGGAGGGAAACTGAATAACACGCTATCATTGTAAGAAGAGCATTTTGAAGGGAACATGTTTGCAAGGCTATCTTTATCAGCATCTTCGGGCGCCTCCTAGATTGTACAAGCAACGCCACAAGCAATCATGACCAAAAATATATATGGCATTTCAGTCCATTGTTTATGTTTTTGTTTACATTTACAGGGATCAAAACAATCAATTCAAGAGCCATTTAAAACATTAAAACCATAGGTCAGGGGTATTCAACTTCAGAAGCCCTGTTGGCCACATGTAAATCTGGTTTAAATACACAGGGGAATGAGACAACCTATGGGTATGGGAGTGAGAGCGGTCTAACAAGTAGACAGCAGGCGAGACACATGAAAGGGCAATCATACAATAATAATGGAGGAACGAAGACTCGGGACTGGATTCACATAGACTCACATGTAATACAAACGGCTCCGGATTAGGGAGTAGACAATCGCACAGACTTAAGGAATGTAGTTATAGAGAACAGGTGCGAACACTTTGCAGAATTAAAGCCTGATTTATACTTCTGTGTTGAGTCTATGCGGAGGCTACGGCGTAGGCCCTACGCCATGGAGAACATTTATACTTGTGCATTGGGGAGTCTGCGTCGCCAAAACGCAAATTTTTGTTGTCATTATATCCTATAATCATTTGCGATTAACTATATGGATCTTACTTCCGTTAAATTAATGCCGGCTGAAAACAGCGGTGGAGTTCACAAAGCACTGTAAAAGAGCTTGTCCATAAGTGCAAGTACACAACAAGCTCAACATTTACTTTATAAACAACATTTTAATTGCTTAACACACTGAAATAACGTATGTAATGTTTAAGTCTCCGTGAGTTAGCCAGCTAAATTGCTTGTAATTACGCATCACGTAGCTAATCACTTTACTTTCAAGCCTTTAAAGTGCTTCTCAATTGCATGCTGCAAACATGTGTCTTGTTTTATTTTAAAGTTCTTAAAGACGTACAATATATTGGAGCTTATCTAGTTTTTACGAGCACCTGCCATTGATGCTCTGGGAACAGGGTAAGGCACGCTGGGTCAGGACTGTGTTGTTGTACTTAAACATTGTGCATATACTTATGCATTGTTAAAATGCATAGGCCTATATTCTGCAAACCACATACACATACAAATATGCAGCTGTTTATTAGTAATTAGCAACAATGAGACATTGTCAGGTGCTGCTTGCAGCTATATTTATTATTCTGATTGTATGCCTCTTAGAGAAAGGGCTCATCAGAGTGCAAAGGGTTAATTTCATTTCTTGTTTTTTTCTTTCCAAATGTGTTACTGAACTTTGAGTGTTGGAAAGCAAAATCAGGTGTGTTACCAGGATGTAACCCATTAAAAAATACTAAACAAATCTGCAAAATTAATTAGTTGGTCTTCAACTCTTCCATTTCTGTGGCAGTAGTCGCAAGCGCTCGCTCAGCCATTTGCTTCCGGGTCAGGGGGAGGTCATCACCAGGGTGACACAGATCAGACCATCTCTGTCAGCAGAAAAATAATAATGGTAGGGATCTTGCTAAGCAAGTGTTTTATAAAATATACATATGAAATGTAATTACTATTACATAATAATACCACTGATCTGTAAAATACTTCCACCTATTGTTTGGATCTGCTTCTAGGTCCATTCAGCACCAAACCAAAACAATGACATAGCATACTCATCATATATTTAAGAAAAAATACAAAATATGGACACTTTTCTTTTCTAGCATAAGCTGTCAGTAGATAAGACTGATAGTGTGCTGCCTAGGTAGGAGTAAGAATGGAAACAGACTACAGAATGGAAACAGACTCTACACTATTTTTCACTACATTACATTACATTATTGGCATTTGGCAGACGCTCTTATCCAGAGCGACGTACAGTTGATTAGACTAAGCAGGAGACAATCCTCTCCTGGAGCAATGCAGGGTTAAGGGCCTTGCTCAAGGGCCCAACGGCTGTGCGGATCTTATTGTGGCTACACCGGGATTAGAATTACCGACCTTGCGTGTCCCAGTCATTTACCTTAACCACTACGCTACAGGCCGGACTACATATTGTACAGGACAGACAGCTCTATCCACACCCACCTGCCTTGAATTTGGCTCATTGCATATCTACTGATGTTGTGAGTGTGTGTGTGTGTGTGTGTGTGTGTGTATATGTGTGTGTTTGTGTGCAATTCGGTAAAACACCCTGGGTAAGGGGGTGGGACAGTAAAAACAAGGCTAGCTTTCTGCACAGCTGTGGAGACAAGGGATCCAGGCCTCACCTGTCTGAGAGTGCCAGTGCTGATGGAGAGCTTGACCAGACTCCACCCCGGCACCAGTACAACAGAGGAGAGGGCCAGCAGCCAGCCCAGCACGTACGCCCAGTCTGGATACACATACCAGCGGTTAAAGGTCAGGGGCTGGTACTTCACCAGAGAGAAGATGAAGGATCCCTACGGGAGAGGAGGAAGAGTGGAAGGTTTAATACATGTTACAAACATACTGCCATTGTGTCATAGAAGTAGAAATAACATGAAATTGAGTTCAGTTATTGAAACTGGGTCACACAGTTATGCAGTCAAAAACACTCAGTGACCAGTTTATTATTTCCTAGACCTTTAATTTTTACTTATTGATCATCTACTGTCATAACCCATCCACAAACAAGTTTGACATGCTGTGCATTCAGACTCAGCATGGGGCCCCTTCAATTATACAAGTCGGCAGCCTTAGCCTCTCCAGAGTTCACAGGAATTCAAATTTCCGGTCTGCCCTGCACTCGCAGACTGGAGGACTAAATGGAGTAGCCTGCATGTACAAACTATAATAATAATCCCACTTTTAAGATGAGAGCAGGAAAACGTAACCTATAATCTGTTTACAAATGCCCAGTTTACATATGACATTTTCTTTACACATGTGAATGTTAGCTTTCCTATGCACAACACATCTTGTTTGTGAGTACAAGTTCTGCTATTCTCATTCATGCAAATTAATGTGACTAAAATTTGCAGTTTTATTAAATCTTAAATGCAACATGCTTGAGTTGTGCAATGATGAGGTTGTCCTGTAATAAGTGAGTCAGGCAGATGCTCTGTCTCTGGACATCCCACAGTGGGGGTGAGTCAAACTCACCAGGGTCACCAGTGGGGTGAAGTAGAGCCAGCAGAGCTTAAAGATGAGGCTGGGCCGTTCCCCGGTCATGTCCTCGATCACATCCATCCGCTCCGCCCCTGCTCCAGGGCAAACAAGTGTAGTGTTGTGTATAAAGGGAAACTCAACTGAGGAACAAAATAAGCTGAAATACCAGGGAATGGAAAATTGCATTTTCCTTTGTTATTCACATGGCTCTCTGGCTTAAAGCACAACGCTTGGTTTTACGCTCAATATTATTATGAGAGTAAAACAATATTCATGTTCCCGGGTTACTTTCCTAAATGTTTTTATTCATTTTCATACACCTACGATAATAAGTACTTTGCTAAGTTGTAGGATTGCTATTTATTTATTTATTCATTTCTTTATAACGAACAAAGTCATAATTAATTCTTCTGATAACATTTTAAAAAGGTTTGCAACATAGTCTAACTGACCGTAACTTTGCGGCCCCCATAGGTCAAAATTGTCACCAAATGTAATGCCATCACGTAATTCTGCCTGCTGCATATAATATGAGCTCCATTGCTGAACATTTGTAGCGCTTTTTAAAGCGTTATTACAATATTCAACTGAGGGTGCAAAATAATAATCTAAGGATTTTTTGCACCCCCTGTAGAACTGGGCCTGCCATCTAAGTGTCAACACTTTTTTCTTATTGGCTATTGACAGGCCAAGGTAAAAAAAATTTTAATCATGGTCTTAATTTTTTAAGTAGGCTATGCATTTCTCTGCCATGATGTACATATTTAGAATTTCATAAATTTCATATATTTAAAAAAAAGTAATTTTAGATAGGCAACTATTTTCATTATCATCATCTGTACATTACGAGTACTCTGTATCGGTTCTTGTTCATAACCCATTCCCATTTGGTGCCATTATTTTCTTTTTTATTTCCATACAGTGTTGGATTGGAAAGGTACTGTTTGTTGTTTGCGCAGTAATGTGTTAATACAGCGAGCTATCTTCCTAAATCCATTGAGCAAAGTCCTGCACTCACCAAACAGCCAGCCCATGGGCAGAACTTCAAACACACACAGGAAGAACATACAGGCCCCATTACAGGCATAGTACTCGAAGAGCTGGAACACATACATCCCCCCCTGTTGGACAGAACGGGAAATGACAAGAGCAGATATAGGAAAATAAGGTCAGGAAGAGACTGAGATGTGTGCTTTGTGTGAGATCTGGAATTGTGGATATGATTAGTATCATGCAATATTCTTTCATATGGCCTGTAGTCTTGAACAAGGAAATTAAACCGGACTACTTCTATCATCATGCATTATTAAAAATTGGTAGTAATTAAGATATGTGTTATGGAGCACATCGTATATTTTGCCACCCAGCTTGGGGCTGTACCAAATGCTCACCCAAATCTGGAATACACAACTGTCAGCCGCATTGCGTGCAGAAGGCACCGTGTGGATTTGGGAGAGCTGGGACATCCATGACACCTGCAGTCATACAAGCGACCGGCGGGGCTTAGCCAAGAGTGATTAACTGTGGATCCCTCCCCGATGGACCCCGCTCATCCCCTGGGAAATGCGGGAGCCAACTGTGTGTCACCCTGTGCAACTACCGGGCACAGTCGACACGGGTCACGACCTGGATTCAATGCAAAGCCATGAGGCTCAGTCATGCACCCCAGTGTGGAACTTCACCCGAATCATCCAACCAGCAGCTCGTTTTGTTGTATTTTTATATATTTGTTACATCTTCATAATTTGTTTTGACATACTGCACAAAGTACCTGATTCTGCCACTTCTGCGATGGGGACACCCTGCTCATGTGCCATGAACCCCAGCACAGAAAAGACCACAAATCCTGCCACCAGGCTGGTCCCACTGTTCAGCAGACACAGCCATAAACTGTCCCTGTAGAAACACCATCAGGAGGCTAAACATTCTCTGACCAGCCCTCATTTATGCATTTAGTTTCTTCCAAGGTGAAGGAAATTAAGTGTTCACTGCTAAGTGGCATGCAGGATGTGTGTTGGTATCTGAGTATTACACTAGACAGAGCTGCATATTTATGGTTAAGAACCTGACTGTTTTCCTCTGCGTTTCTGCCCGAAGCTTGGGCCTTACTTGTAGCAGTTGTTGTTATAGGTGTTGTAGCTACCCAGCACAGTCAGAGTACCCACTCCAACACTGTAGGAGAAGAAGATCTGAGATCCTGCCTCCATCCACACCTGCAGTGACATCACAAACGTTTAACATATTGGATGTTGCTTAACAAATTCATTTGTTCCCTGGCTGGGTGAAATTAGGAAAGAGACATTTTACTGTGACAAGGTGATGGGGTGCAGCTGGTGTTATGGAGTACTTACCTGTGGGTCTGCCAGGCGGGAGGGGTCAGGGTACAGGTAGAACTCCACCCCCTGCAGAGCTCCAGGTAGAGTTAGCCCTCGTATCAACAACACCAAAAGCATCAGGTATGGGAATGTAGCTGTGAAATAAACTGCCTGATGGAAGAGAGAGAGAAAGAGAGAGAGAAATGCTGGTTCATTTCTATGGAGAAATATTATAAATAAATTCATAAAAAAGTATGAAAAAATAAATACAAAATGTCAGTCTGGTTGATACTGTATGTCCCTGTTTGAGTCTGTTAAATTCCACACCTGTCACTACGTGTTAAGCCTTTTACTTAGTTGGTCTCAATCTTCTGAGAGGGACCTTGTTTAAGGAAATTCTTTACTTTTATCTGTCAGTAAATCCGGGACAGACCTTGCCTGTAGACTTCACCCCCTTCCAGATGCAGAAGTAGCAGATGACCCACATAGTGATGAGGCACAGGAGCAGCTCCCACCTCACGCTGCCCACCTCCTCAATGCCCCCCGAGATCAGCAGCACACGTCTCCTGGGAGGGGGGAAGAGAGGGAAAGAAAGAAGGAACAAGAAAATGAAGGACAGAAAGCAGTTATTATTGTGCAAGCATAAATGTGAAAAGATGAAACTAGGCCAATGTGCTCCATCCGCACATATACTTGCAAACTATACCCTTACACATCACCTAATTTATTAATCTTAGCAGACAATATTATCCAGAACAATTCATACAATTTACAGACATTTACACAACTGGATATTTTCAGAAGCAATTCAGGCTAAGTACCTTTGATTTGAACCCACAATCTCTGGTTTCCCAGTTCTATAACCCCGAATGCTGTAGGAGGTGCAGCCCTACAGAAGTCAGTCTGCAGACTTACTCCCAAAACTCGATGGCTGCAGAAGATGAGTTGTTGGTCCAGTTTGCAGTGAGGTTTTGATTGGAGAAGTCCACACAGTGATCTGAAGCACAGAGAGTAACCTTTCCTAAATCATCAAAACAGACTCAATGCTCACCACTGCAGGCAATTTGAAGGTTCCATACCTAATCTCCCATACTGAAGAGTGGTTACAGTTAGCTATACTATGGGCTTTCTTTTAACTGGACATACCATTTAGTACCATGCTTTGACAGACCGTTTTTCATACTACAATGGCTCGAGCACAAGGTAATTTGTTTATTCCAAGTATAAAAGATAAGAGTTACGAGGATAGACTTAGGATGCTTAATCTCTTTAAGTTTAGTAAAAGGAGGTTTAAGGGGGATTTGATTGAGGCATTTAAATTCATTAAAGGGATTAACAAAGTGAATTATAGGGGATTCTTCTGGTTGAGTTCGGTTAGCAGAACGAGAGGGCACAAATGGAAATTGGCCGAACGAAATTCACAGTAAATCCATCGGAAATGCATTTCCACAAATAATGTGGGATTTAGAGAAGAAAAAATGAAAGCGGAAATGAAAGCGCACGATTGTAAAGAGTGCTTTGTGCGTTTATTCATTCATTCGTTTGTATTTTATTTTGATTTTGAGAGGCAAAATTATTTTAATAAGCCAACTGAATGTTGTAATTATTCATATCATACAAAAACGCAACAGAATTCAACATGAAAATGGGCGATGTTTCATTCCAGTAAACCTGATTAATTATTGGTTAAGTGGGGTATAATATAAATTCAATAAAACACGTAAAAAGTTTGCTATAAATAGGGCGTTGCCTGCTTAGGCCGTCTGGCCTCTCTATCCATTACTTTGGCCTATTAGAAGATTTGGGGCATGGTGTAGCCTACTTCGGAAAAAGCGCATATTCAAATACCAAGTCAATTGGTAAGGCTCGCAGAAGAAACAATGAACACTAAAGGCGAGTTCTCGTTCAAACATCATGGTATAGAAGTGGCATGGCATGTGGGCCATGCTTGCCTGAGTGACATCCAGAGCTGGATGGACAACCACTATATAAAGCTCAACCCAGGCAAGACTGAAATGATATTCATCCCTGCTAATACCTCTCCCCACCTGGATCTCTCCATTTCCCTTGGGGATACCACACTCACGCCATCACCCAGTGCAAGGAACCTTGGCGTGGTGATGGACAGCAGACTGTCACTTTCCGAGAACATTGCAGCGGTGACCCGGTCATGCAGGTTCTTCCTATACAACATACGGAGAATCCGCCCCTTTCTCACCCCCTACTCGACCCAGCTCCTGGTCCAAGCGATGGTTCTGTCCCGCCTGGACTACTGCAATTCCCTCTTGGCTGGACTCCCAGCGTCCACCATCAGACCCCTCCAACTTATCCAGAATGCAGCAGCTCGTCTGGTCTTCAACCTTCCCAAATACTCACACGTCACCCCCCTGGTTACTTCCCTCCACTGGCTGCCTGTCATGGCTCGCATCAAATTCAAAACATTGGTGCTAGCCTTCCAAGCAGCTAAGGGGTCTTCCTTGGCTTACCTACAAAAAATCATCAGACCCTAAACCCCTGCCAGACCTCTTCGTTCAGCCTCCACAGGCCGCTTGGAACCCCCTCTCTGAACCTCTACCTCACGCTCACGACTACTGTCTATTCGGTCAATCCGATATGACGTGAAGGCAGCATTAGACTCTGTTTACATTACGTTTAAATGTATTGCTTTAATAATTAAAGCATGGCTTACTTCCAGAAAATGGTCAGGTGCTTTCCGTCCTCAGCTTCTTGTGGACTGGCACAGAGTAGTGAAAATATATCGCTCCTTGATAATCCCAGACAGTAATGTCTCTCATTTAATTATATGCCTCCAGTTTTATGTCAAACCATTTTTGTTTTACCTGTTCCACATTTTGCACTGTTTTATTCCAGTCCTATGTGGCATATACGTAGTTTATGTAGCCTATATAAACAAATGTAGGCCAATTACTAATATTTAGATGTTAGTTTGGATGAAAAGAAGGAAGCCTGCACACTGATATGTTCCTTACACACCTTTATTGTAGACAACATTTTGATCGGGGATCTTCGTCAGTTTTGGCACATCGCTTTATGTGTCTCCACCAGGACAATCAGCTTTATTTCCTCATTCATCTTTGAACAGAATAAACTACGGACAATAACGTCGAGTTCAAGTTTAAGTTTATTATAAGAAAACATCATGGCATAGAAGATGTCAGGAGTTCCTGTTTCATGAATCCCGCGCAGATTTTTAGTTTGTTTCCGATCACACATACATTTGCACACAGATTTCCGAAAATATTGATAAATGAGGCCCAGCGAGTGGTCAATGTGCTATGATGTTCGATTCTATTCAGGCACACTCAGGGGTAGGAAAAGGCGATCAGGCTGAATGGCCTGTTCTTGCCATTATGTTATGTTATGTTATTCTACAGTTTGTCTGCACAACATCGGTTTACAGGGTCAAATGCAATAATTCATCAGTGATATTTATTTTAAACAATTGCAAAATGAGGAGACAGTAACTTCCAGATCATTTCAGAGGTACATACTTCAGTTATAATGATGTAAATTAGCTCATTTGCATACTTGTGAACATTTTTGTAGCAGTCTATAATCTGAACCAAGTAAGATGTTGTTATCATTATTTCACATTCTAAATGAGAAATGAGAAAGGTTTGCAAAGTTCCATGATGATAGGACTACTATGCACTGAGAAAAATGGTTCTTGAGTCCTGTAATAGAGTCCAAAATCTGCTTTTGAAAAAATCGACTCAACGGTAGGAATGGTAAATAATTATACTCATTTCACCATACACATGGCGTAATCATTCAAAAGGTGGTATTATCCTGAAAGTTTAATATTTGAAGGATGATTCGCAGCAGTAAACAGAAAAGTTGGATTTGACTAAAAATGTTTTAGTTGAACAGAACCTTAAACAGTCATGAAAGTCATTATGACACGATTTAGTCTGGTTTGCTGATACATATGACATTACATTACATTATTGGCATTTGGCAGACGCTCTTATCCAGAGCGACGTACAGTTGATTAGACTAAGCAGGAGACAGTCCTCCCCTGGAGCAATGCAGGATTAAGGGCCTTGCTCAAGGGCCCAACGGCTGTGCAGATCTTATTGTGGCTACACCGGGATTAGAACCACCGACCTTGCGTGTCCCTGTCATTTACCTTAACCACTACACTACAGGCCGCCCTTAGTATTACAGGCTGTCAGCCTGGTGTATTACAGGCTGCCCACATAACTTTATCTGTCAGTAAATTCAATTATTGTGATGTCTATTCCCAACTCTGTTGTTTCTTGATGCCTTTAATGGCAATTTTTTATGTTCGGCCATTCCAACTCCCAGTAATTATAATGCGAGGGATTCTTGGGCCATAACAGGCATGCATTGTAATTACAATAAGATGTCTCTCATGTTTCATTGATCTGAATTTGCTGTACATTATATTTTTCCTGTCACTCTGAAGGACTGTGCGACTGTGGTACACAACTAAAATTGGGGTTATGAGTATTATAACCAGCTCAATGTAGCTTAGAGACAGACTTTGTACCTTTATCTACCATGGATTTTAGCTAAAGAATATGTTGCCTGTATTTCAGCTGTTATTATAGCCAGCCCAGTGTTACACAACATGTCATACTTTACCTGAGTTCCAGGTGTTGGAGCAGCTGGCCCAGGGCAGCTCAGAGCTGAAGGAGAAGTAGAGGTAGAAGAGGGCCCAGGCCAGGATGATGATGTAAGACATGCAGCTGTAAAGCTTGATCAGCTGACCTCCATAGCCAACCCCTGAAACACACATACATACACATACATTCACTTAGCAGCTGGCAATAGCAGTTGTTGGTTTGAAAGCTGCTTTGTGTAGTTTCTGGTTATGAATGCCGGCTGTGGTTTCTTCTCCAAAATTGCTCCCTATTTCCTATATACTCCCTGGTGTAAAATCTAGCTATGACCAGCTTGAAATGCCAGCCACCAGCTGTTTCAAAACCTAGCTTGAGCTGTTTTGTGTACTATTTTGGTCATCAGCCAACTTGGTCTAGTGTCCAAATTCTTAAATCAAAATTGGCATACATTTTAGGGCACTAAAAATGTCCCACAATGTCTAGCAAGCAACCATGGCTACTATCCATCCATCCATTATCTTAACCCGCTTATCCTGAATAGGGTCGCAGGGGGGCTGGAGCCTATCCCAGCATAAATTGGGCGAAAAGCAGGAATACACCCTGGACAGGTCGCCAGTCCATCGCAGGGCACACACACCATTCACTCACACACTCATACACTCATACCTATGGGCAATTTAGACTCTCCAATCAGCCTAACGTGCATGTCTTTGGACTGTGGGAGGAAACCGGAGTACCCGGAGGAAACCCACTCAAACACGGGGAGAACATGCAAACTCCGCACAGAGAGGCCCCGGCCGACGGGGATTCGAGCCCAGGACCTCCTTGCTGTGAAGCGGCAGTGCTACCCACTGCACCATCCCTGCCGCCACCATGGCTACTAGAAAGGTGAAAGTTAACCATGATTAATGTTTACAAAGTTTTTTTTTAACTTTAATATACATTAAGCAGTTCCTCCACTACAGTAAGTGGCACAGTTTCCTAGCTAGCGTCTTCTTATAGTTGACATGACTTACAATTCGCCATCTACCATGTCTATTGGTCAAAAGTTCAAATAGTAATCTTCTAAGTGAACTGATGCTTGTTCTTGGGCATTAAGTGATATAATTTGATTTTATATCAAAAGCAGAACCTCTACAGAAGTCTTGATTTATGAACAAGCTAAATGGTCAGTGGTTTTCTAGCGACTGTGTATGAAAAAAAAAATTGCCATTGGCAAAGTTCTTCGTCTACAATATATGCCGTATCCGTCATCTCCTAACGGAGAAAGCCACCCAGCTCCTAGTCCAGGCGCTCGTCATTTCCCGCCTGGATTACTGCAACTCCTTCCTAA
Source organism: Conger conger (assembly GCF_963514075.1). Lineage (NCBI taxonomy): Eukaryota > Metazoa > Chordata > Actinopteri > Anguilliformes > Congridae > Conger > Conger conger. Next base: position 5,699,976 of record NC_083772.1, read on the forward strand.
CTGGTCTCCCAGCTTGTGCCATTAAGCCCCTCCAGCTGGTCCAGAATGCTGCAGCCCGCCTGATCACCAGTCAGCCCAGGTCGGCTCATGTTACCCCGCTCCTCATTGGCCTCCACTGGCTTCCTATTGCCGCACGCATCCGATTCAAGGCCCTAGTGTTGGCATTTCAGGCAGCTAAGGGGACTGCCCCACTTTACATACAATCCTTAACACTTAATAGGGATTAGGGGATAGGGATTAGTGAGCCATTTTAGTCAGTCATTTTTCATGACTATTTCTCTGTGTGATTATCCCACTTTCCCTAAGAGCGGTTAAACTCTTGGCTTCAGAGAGCTACATTCTGATGTAGAAGCAATATTGTAATGACAGTCATTATAAATGAATTGTCCCAGATGAACTTTGGTTTGGGTAATATACACTCACTGAGCACTTTATTTGGTAGACCTGGACACCAGCTTGTTAATGCAAATATTTAATCAGCCAATCATGAGGCAGCAACTAAATGCATAAAAGCATGCAGACGTGGTCAAGAGGTTCACCTGTTTTAAATTGCTCACTGAGTGTAGACATTACAGCAAATTATTAGCTGCCCTGCAAGGATGCTGGACACCCAGAAACAGAAATTGACCTGATCCACATTGGGCTATTCCACACACTTAAAATAGTGCCAGCCTGTAGCATAGTGGTTAAGGTACAGGTCTCCTGCTTAGTCTAATCAACCGTACGTCGCTCTGGATAAGAGCGTCTGCCAAATGCCAATAATGTAATGTAATGTAACACGATGAGCCCCTCCAGCAGCCTAGAGTCACAATTAATAACTACTCTGCATTCATTCAGAATTGTTTTTGGTATTTTATTTTATGCATATAATACCCAGTGAGGTTTGCATGTGAGAACCATTCAAATGAACCCCTAGCCACACTGGGAGATTTCAAATGAAAGGGCTGGTCATTTAATCACAGGCTTGTAGCTGGTGAACTTGCCTCTTCTCTCCATTGCTCCCTGTCGGTAAAGCCAAAGTGATCTCAATTGTTATTAATTTGCCCACAGAGATTTCTGGCCTCTCACCCTCAGCCAATGGGCACAGTTTCCTCCAGCAGGTGATGGCCCCCTCCTGGGTGTACTGCCCCATGGCAGTCTCCAGCAGGAACAGGGGTATCCCACAGGTCACCGCAAAAACCAGATATGGCACAAGGAACGCTCCTGCAGATACACCCACAATCAAAGGTAACATTTGAGATAAGATCTCACAACAGGTATTTGACCAAAACCAGAGATTGAGTGTGAGTGTCTGTTTCGCTCAGGTTGGGAGTTTTCCATAATGCACTCCAACCTGGTAAGCAACATGGACACAAACAGACAATATTGTAATGTTCCTGTACTTTGTCTGTTTGTTTATTGTTATTCTTGTTGTTTATGAATATTTCATATCTGGTTTATTGTGATACATTACAGCCCATTGCATTCGTTATCCCCTGTTATGTCTGTGTCTGTATGTTTTTGAGCCATAGTCACTCCCCTGTCTGCGTGCTGCACTATTCGGGTGGTTTCGGAGATTTCCGGGTTTCAACGATTCCTTCCCAGTCTTGCATTTTCTTACTTCCTGCTTTTTCACTCGTTCATGTTGTATAGCACTAATCGTATTAATAAGAACTAACATTGATATTGTACAGTACTAATTATATTATCAGACTAAATGTCGATGTGTGGCGGCACGGATGGTGCAGTGGGTAGCACTGCTGCCTCACAGCAAAGCGGCCCTGGGTTCGAATCCCCGTCGACCGGGGCCTCTCTGTGTGGAGTTTGCATGTTCTCCCCGTGTCTGTGTGGGTTTCCTCTGGGTACTCCGGTTTCCTCCCACAGTCCAAAGAAATGCAGGTTAGGTGGATTGGAGAGTCTAAATTGACCGTAGGTATGAGTGTGTGACTGAATGGTGTCTGTGCCCTGCTATGGACTGGCGACCTGTCCAGGGTGTATTCCTGCCTTTCGCCCAATGTATGCTGGGATAGGCTCCAGCCCCCTGTGACCCTGTTCAGGATAAGCGGGTTAGGATAATGAATGAATGAATGACTAACTGTCTGTCTAACTAATTAACTAACAGTCACTTTTTTGGGTCATTTAGATTTTAGCACGTAACTAACTTACTAACATTATCTCCCGTTTTAATAATGCTCTGTAACTCTGCCTCTCTATTCTATCCCTGATTAGTTGCTTAGTTTCAGCAAAGTGTTCGCACCAGCCTCTCACTATCACGTCTCCTAACTCTATGCAAATGTCCACTCCCTAATCCGGAGCCGTCTGTATTACAAGTTTCTGTGTACCCAGTTCGCATTTTTGTTTCCTCCTTGTTATTGTATCATTACCTTATTATGTTCTACGACAACCCTTTGCCTGTTTTTTCGAGTTTGCCTAGCCCCTTTTATTTGTTTGCAGGTTTCGGATTTGATTCTTCTGCTTTCATCAACTTTGAATTTGCCTGGCCCTTCTGTACCTCTGCCTTCTGATTTTCTGGATTTTTGACCCCTGCTTTTTTTTCGACTTTTCTTTTGCATCTCGTTTTGGCATTGTTGTCTTGTGATCTCTTGGCTTTGGACTTGGACTGTAACAAATACAACGTTTTAGGAATGCGCTTGGGTCTTCAGCACCGTACATAATAATTATACCATTCAGAATCACTAACTATGTACATAAACAAATCCTTACTCACGCTCCTTCAAATTCATTGACCCACTTTTATTCATACTTATTCACTCTCCCGATCATTCACACTCCTACTCACTCATTTATATTCCCACTCACCGCCGCCATTCTTGTAGCAGAGGTATGGGAACCTCCACACATTTCCCAGCCCCACAATGTTCCCTGCCACTGCCAGGAGGAACTCCACCTTACTCCCCCACTGCCCCCTCTCCTCCAATGGCCTTTTTGCGGTCTCCCTCTCCTTCTTCATCCCTTCTGCTGACCGTTCCATACTCTCTGACCTTATTCTCTGTCTAGACACAGCAACGTAGCAGGCTGATGTACCTGCAAACTGGGAGACACCTCCTTTCAATATTTTTTGTGCTGTGTAATACTGAAATTTTAACATTGGCCAAATGCCAATAATGTAATGTAATGAGCAGTGGCTCTCCTCCCATTTTGTCATGCTGAGAGTTCCGAAATTGCCAGAAGCTTCTGGATTATCTGGAATATACAAAATTAATGAATCAATCAGGCCAGCTCACAACACGCCAGGCACTGGCCAGAAATTATGGCCCTTGGTGTTTCTCTTGGTTAGCACTGGTTTCCATCTTGCTACACTCAGAAATTTTGTTATTTTAGAGTCATGAACAGCGACATATCTGATGCTAGAGAGGTTCTTTTGATGTTATTTTGGGATCACGTGTGACTTTCTGGTTAGTTCAGACTATGCCCTTGGAGGAATTATAGCAGGCTAGCCAGTCGTCTGGAATTCTTCTCCATCTGGAGATAATGGTTCTGGCTGTGGTTTGATGAAGTGCCAGAGCCTTAGAAATGTAACCATTCCCAGACTGATATATTTCAACCGCTTTTTTCGCATCTTCTGGAGTTTCCTTTTATCATGGCGATTTGAGTTAAGTTCTGCACCTATCGCTACATGTTGAGCGTTTTACATGGTCTCACTCTGCGGAGAGTCGCCTGGGTAAGGAAATTCTTTACTTATCTCTCTCAGTAAATCAGGGACAGACCTTGCCTGTAGACTTCACTCCCTTCCAGATGCAGAAGTAGCAGATGACCCACATAGTGATGAGGCACAGGAGCAGCTCCCACCTCACACTGCCCACCTCGTCAATGCCCCCCGAGATCAGCAGCACACGTCTCCTGGGAGGGAAGCAGAGAAAATTAATTAGAAAAATGTTATATTACAAAATGAACTCTGAAAAAACCTTAACCCTAGCCCCACCTCACCCAAACCATAACACTAACATTAAATTGTAATGATAATAAATGTAGAAAATTAAGCAAATTAAGCAAATTAAGCAAATTACACAAATTTCACAAATGAAATAAATACTTAAATTTTCAAAAATTCAAAAGATTAAAAAAATTAGGAAATAAAACATTCTCCCTAAAAAAACCCTTACCCTAACCCTCAACCAACCCTTACCCTAAACCCCATCACCCTCACCCTCACCCAGATAACATTATATTTTAATTATCAAAAATTTAGAAAATGACAAAAATTTAGAAAATTAATGAAATGGAAAAATAGAAAAATTCCAAAAAATCCAAAATACTTCAATGACATTCAAATGAAAATAAATAAAAAATTTAGAAATTAGAAACATTAAGAATATATATATTTTTTTAGACCCCAAAAATTCATTAAAAAAATTATATTATAAAATTAGGAAATAAAACATTCTCCCTAAAAAACCTTACTCTCACCCAACCGTAAGCCGAAACCCCATTACCCTTTTTTGGAAATTCCAAAAATGACAAGAAATGAACATATACAAAAATTTGAAAACATGTACAGAAATTACAGAAATTACAAAATAGTGAATTACATTTAAATTCCAAAAAATTCAAAAATTCAAAAATTCAAAAATTCTTTCAATATTCTAACATTATGTTTTAATTATCAAAAATGTAGAAATGTAGAAATGCAGAAATTACAGAAAAATCCAGAAATGGAAAAATTCCAAAATTATTCAATTACATTTAAATTATAATTAAAAAAAACATAGCAAAAAAATTCGAAAAATTACATAAAAAGAAATTACAAAAATAGCAAAAATGTAAAATTTAAAAAAGTAATGTTATGAAATTAACCCAAAAAAAAACCTAACCCTTACTCTCACCCCAAACCTAACCCCACCTCACCCAACCCTAACATTACATTTAAATTATAACGAATGGAGAAAATTACAAAAATTACAAAAATTCCAGAAATTGAAAATTTCCCTAATTCTTTAAATACATTGAAATTATAATAAATACAAAAACATTACAAAAAATGTAAATTTAGAAATGAGAAAAATTATGAATAAAATGACAAAAGAGGCAAAAATGAACAAAATGCGAAAATTCCTAAAAGAAAAAAAAGTGTATGAGGAAAATAGCAAACATTCTCCCTAAAAAACCCTAACCATAATCCTTACCCTCACTCCAACCCTAACCCTATTACCCTCACCCTAACCCTAACGCTTACATTATGTTTTAATTATTAAAAATGTAGAAAATGACATGAATGACAAATTATCCAGAAATTCATATATACGAAAATGACAGAAATTACAGAAATGAAAATTACAGAAATTCTAAAAATTGCAAAATAGTTAATTACATTTAAATTATAATTTAAAGAAACATTACAAAAAAGTAAAACATTTGGAAATTAGAAAAATTACATATAAAGACATTTTAAAAATGTACAAAAATGTAATGTTATGAAATGAACCCTAAAAAAAACCTAACCCTAACCCTTACCCTTATCCTCACCCTAACCCTAAACCTAACCCCACCTCACCCAACCCTAACATTACGTTTTAATTATAATAAATGTAGAATTCTAAATTAGAAATTAGAAATTCCAAAATACTTAAATACATTTAAATTATAATGAATGGAGAAAATTCCTAAAAAATCTCCTTAAAAAACCCTCCCCCAACCCGAAGCCTAAACCCCATTACCCTCAGCCTAACCCTAACACTTACATTATGTTTTAATGATCAAAAATGTAGAAAATAACATAAATGACAAATAATTCAGAAATAAAAATATACGAAAATGGCAGAAATTCCAGAAATTCCAGAAATGAAAATTACAGAAATTCCCAAAATTCCAAAATAATTAATGACATTTAAATTATAATTGAAAGAAACATTACAAAAAAATGTAAAAATTTTTATTTATTTAGAAATTAGAAAAATTACATGTAAAAAATTAAGATTTTTATTTATTCATTTAAATGACACAAATTTTATATTACGAAATTAACCCTAAAAAAACCATAATCCTAACCCGTACCCTCACCCCCAACCGTAACCCTAATCCCACCTCACCCTAACACTAACATCTCCCTAAAAAACCCTAACCCTAACCGTAACCCTCAACCAACTCTAACCCTGAAAATTATATTTTAATTATCAAAAATGTAGAAAATGACAAATAAAATCCAGAAATGAAAATATACAAAAATGAAGAAAATTTGTTGAAAAAGATGTTATATTATGATTTTATAATGAATTACAAAAATTATTCAAAAAATAGGAAAATTACAAAAACAAAACTTTTTTTATCTAAAAACTTACAAAACTTACAGAAATTCCAGAAATGAAAAAATGAATTGCCCAAATTCCAGAATACTTAAACTATAATTTATATGAATTATGAAAAATGTAAAAATAAAATCATAACAATAATACAATAATACAATAATACAACAATAATAAAATTACAAAATACTAAAATTCATTGAAATAAATGATAATAAGGAATTAGGAAATAAAACATTCTCCCCAAAATTTTCAATGTAGAAAATTACAAAACTTACAGAAATTCCAGAAATTAAAAAAATCGAAATATTCCTAAAATTCCAGAGTACTTAAACTATAACTCATATAAATTATCATAAAAAAAACCCTATTTACCCTCACCCTAACCCTCAGACTAACATTATATTTTTATTATCAAAAATGTAGAAAATGACTAAAATGTAGGAAAATCCAGAAATGAAAAAATACAAAAATTAAGAAAATTACAAAAATGTTATATTATAATTTTATAATGAATTACAAAAATTAGAAAAAAAAGGGAATTTTTTTTTTTAAAAGATTTTAATGTCGAAAATTACAAACTTACAGAAATTCCCGAAATGAAAAAATAGAAAAATTTCCAAAATTCCAGAATACTTAAACAATAAAAAAAAGTTAGAACATTTTAATATTTAAAAATGTAAAAAAGAGAATAATTAAATTAAATTAAATATGAATATTACAAAAATTACAAAAAGTACAAAAAAATTACATAATACAAAAATTCATTAAAATAAATTATATTGTAATGATCAAAGGCATAAAAAATAAAAAAATACTAAAAATTCCCAAAATTCCAGAATACTTAAACTATATTTTATATTAATTATCAAAAATAAAAAGTTCAAACATTTAAATATTTAAAAATAATCAGAAAAAATAGGAATATTAGAAAAATGTATAAAATTATTAAAAAAAATTCAAAATACAAAAATTCATTAAAATAAATAATATTAAGAAATTAGGAAATAAAACATTCTCTCTAAAAAAAACCTAACCCTAAGCCTCAACTCATTACCCTCACCCTAACCCTCAGACTAACATTACAGAAAATTACAAAAAGGACAAAAATGACAAACAATGTTTTATTATAATTTTATAATGAATTATTATTTTCAATGTAGAAAATTACAAAACTTACAGAAATTCCAGTAATGAAAAAAGATTCCCAGAATTCCAAAATACTTAAATAACATTGAAATGATAATAAATTACCAAAATTTAAAAAATTTTAATAAATTGAGGTTTACATAGGTTCTGTAAACCTATGAAAAGACTGCAATAGGTTTACATCGCAAAGCACTTCCTTACACTCGCCTAATGGAACCGTTTTTGAGAACACATTAGGCTTCTGACATATATTTTAGCCATGGCAATTATCATCTTTCTGATCGGCGTGTTTCAGGGGGAGACAGGGCACAAACGTCAAGTTTAGGTTTTCACTTAATAAAAATATATACGCGTATATTAGAGTAAATATCTTTCATCCACAAAGTAGATCCAGTACATGTCTTTGCTATATATATATATAACAGTCTACAGTCTCTATGTTGTCTGACTAAACTCATATGACACCGTTAATGCGTGATGACCCTGGTGTAAATGCTATGACCAGTTTGAAATGACCAGCTACCAGCTGTTTCAAAACATCTTGAGCTGGTCAAACCATGTTAACTACAGATGTGGTCTGAATTGCTCAACCAGCTACCAGCGGTTTCAAAACCTAGCTTGAGCTATTTTTTTCATTAGGGGAATATCTGGAAATGGATGAGAGCAAGTGCTATGTATAACAGAGTAAGTACATGGCATACATGGAATATACACTCAGTGATCACTTTATTAGATAGACCTGTACACCAGATTGTTAATGCAAATATTTAATCAGCCAATCATGTGGCAGCAACTAAATGCATGATTGGCTGATTAAATATTAAGTTATTATTAAATATTAATCTGTTGTTCAGTCCAAATGTCAGAATGGGGAAGAAATGTGACTTTGACTGTGGAATGATTGTTGGTGCCTGACAGGGTGGTTTGAGTATCACAGAAGCTGTTGATCTCCTGGGATTTTCACGGACAACAGTCTCTAGTGCAGGGGTACAAAACTCCTCTCCTGGAGGGTCGGTCTGTGAGCTGGTTTTTGTTCTAAGCAATTACCTTAATTTCTTTTTCTGACAGCTCTATAAATGATGTTGGTTCACTTCTGTACTTGAGCACAGTATAATCTTTTGGATACACTTGCAGTCTGAAGCTGTAACTGGTACGTTTGCAAATATCTGATCAATACATTATTTAGTTAATTAAATAATGAACAGCAGAATTTGGCACAAAATCCTGAAAGGGATCGGCCCTTGAGGTGTGCCCCTTCTCGAGAGTTGATGTCAGCCAGCACACTTACTCCCAAAACTCGGTGGCTGCAGAAGAGGAGTTGTTGGGCTGTTTGGTCCAGTTTGCAATGAGGTTTTGATTGGAGAAGTCCACACAGTGATCTGAAACACAGAGTAGCCTTTCCTAAATCATCAAACATACTCATCACACACTGCAGCTGAGGTATTTTAAACAGTCATAACTGTCACAGCAAACGAGTCATTCTGATACTGTTGAGTCTGATGTACTTAGTATATGCAGACAGCCATTATTAAACCAGGCTTTATACAACGGATAGGACCGGTCCATTGTCTCTAATGGTCAGTTTGTGTCCCAGCTGAGCCAATATCCACAATACACGCTAAATGGAATGTTCAGAAATCATTTAATATTACTCCGCATTTGTAGATCACTGTTATCTAATTTGTACCCAAAATTAACCTAACCTAACGTTATCATCATTTAGCCATACCGCTGCTTAGCAACCAAGAAACTGTTCAGTAGTTCCACAAAAATTGTCTTTCTTTTGTGAATTTTTGAAAGATAAATGTGGTAACCGTTGTATGAAAGCGTTATGGAACAAGAACCCGTGGTATATCGTGAATATTGGCACAGCTAGTGGGATGGTTAGGCGCTATTGACATTTAACAAGTGTAAGGAAATACAAACGGCTCTGGACAAGGGAGTAGACAATTGCACAGAATCAGGAGATGTAGTGATAAGTAGAGACAGGTGCGAACACTTTGCTGAAACTGAGCAAGTAATCAGTGATAGAATAGGGAGGTGGAGTTACAGAACAGAATTTAAACTGGAGATGCGTTAGTAAGTTATTTACGTGATTTCAATTACACATACCCAAAACTAGTGATAGTTAGTTTGTTAGTTTGACAAGCATTTTAGTGTGTTAGTATAATTAGTATTGTACCAATTCTATGTTAGTTGGGATTAGTATATTAGTGCTATCTACAAACATGAAATGGAGAGAATGCAGGAAGTAAGGAATGCAAGATTGGGAGGAAGGTTGAACCCCGGAACTACCGTAGACACCCGAATAGTGGAGCACGCAGACAGGGGAGTGACTCTGGCTCATAAACATTCAGACTCAGACATTCCATGGTCAAAGTTACTTTGACCATGGAATGATTGTTGGTGGCAGACAGGGTTTCAGTATCTCAGAACCTGCTGATCTCCTGGGATTTTCACACACACTTGTTTCAAGAGTTTGCAAAGAATGGTGCAAAAAAAAAAAAAAAAAGAGCAGACCAGTGAGCATCAGTTCTGCAGACAGAAATGCCATGTTAATGAGAGACATCAGAGGAGAATAGCCAGACTGGTCTGAGCTGACAGGAAGGTGACAGTAACACAAATAACCACACATTACAACAGTGGTATGCAGAAGGGCATCTCTGAACAAACAACACATCATAACTCTAAGTGGATAGGCTACAGCAGTAGAAGTCTAGAAAATAAGTCTAATAAATGCCTAATAAAGTGCTCACTGAGTGTATATTATTTTATTTATTTTCTGATTCTCCAATTTAGTATTTGTTGCCTTCTATTTATTATTTTATTCCTCCAGTATATTTGGGGATCTGCAATGAAACGGCAGTGCTTGGTTTAGGGACATTGGAGGAGCAGATTCAGTCAGAATACAGTTCTGATGATGATGGATGGAGGGTCAGACAGGTAAACACAGCAGCTCCTTTGTTAGATGTGGATGATGACAAGTGATAAAGAAAGTTCAGAGGGGGAGCATACTGTGGAGACAGGGTGAAGTACATCTATTGCCAATTCACTTTGTTCCAGAAGGGCTATATTACCAAAAGCAACTAAATCATTCGGGACAAAAATCGCACCAACAATTACACACAGAGTTTGTTTGTAAGTGGAACACATAATCCTGTTAATGGGGCCATCACATATGAATGTGGAGATCAGCAGGTTGATTGAGTTACTGACCTGACTGCCATTGTGCAAGTGCTACAGTGAATGCACTCACCAAGTGACAAAGACTGTTGTAAATTATTACAATCGGTTACCATTCCGTTAGAATTTGTACAGGGTCGTGGAAATTGAAGGTTAAGATTAAGGTTAATAAGCAAAGCTGTGGGTTATTGTGTTATTGCTGACATGAAATTCAGTTTGTACCTTAGGAGGGACAGAATCCGACTGATTTTCTTGGACCATTTGTCGGTGTGTACAATCGCAGCAGACGTGAAGTGGCCAGAGCACTACTGGCAGGTGATGACCAATTTTCTGGAGTTTGGTAAACATTAAGTTTAAGATTGTGTTTCCCCTACCTGCCAACATTTATTATTACAGTTTAATAGGGAATTGAGTGCACATCCAACCAGACGGCACATAGGCAGAGAGATCCAGGACTGTTTAACGGCATTGAATACTCATTGCCGTTAAACACTCATTAAATACTTAACTGAGTTCATCCCCCAAACAGAGCCTTAGGAAAGGATTGCTCTGCAAACACCGAATACGTGTCAGGCCAAATTTCATTGTTCTGACTGTACAACACTGTTAATAAATCAACCTATTCTGTAATTTGTGATTGTCTGCCTGTGACAGGCCAGTATCACTGGTGCATTCTGAGTCATCTCACAGGACTTTTTTATGTAATGAGAGGTGTAAATAACTCCCTGGGTCTGCCTTATGCCAGTCTACACTTCTCAGATGAGGAACATTTGTACCCCTGATGCCAATGAGTCCAACATGCAGGTGGGATGATACTCACCTGGCTCCTGAATTAAATGTGATTGCTGGTATCCATGCTCCAGGTGAAGAAAGCAAGTCAACACGACTGAAAAATAAAGTGGAGGTGAACTTGGTCCAGGCAGAGGCCACAGTCCTGAAGCAATATGGATGATCTGGATATTCCAAAATATAGGTCTAAAAGTAATTATTGTCCTCAATCTAATACAGTGCTGTTGGTGGCATGAACCGAAAAATCAGTCCGATAAAGTCACTGATAGTAATGAAGAAATAACTTTGTTGTACATTTTCTTTACGGTAACCTCTCAATATTCTTACACTCTTTATTTTAAAAAAGTAGGGAATGTTGGAAAACATGGGAGCCAATTTCAGTACAGTCAACCCCCACTGAAGTATATCACCTCTTAGTAGGCCAATTTACAACCTTATCTAGCCCCTAATCTAGTCAAATGTATTTATTTGATCAGTGCCTCTGTGCTATATCCTCTAACCCCTCCCTCAGTCAATTCCCCACACCTTGTTTCTCCCCCTTACCAAAATGAGGACTATAGGAATTACAGGAGGAAAATGCATATCAGGAGAATAACCTCATACCTACTCACAAATATGGAGGTGGGTCATTGATTTTTTGAAATGTTTTGCTGCCAGCGGTCCAGGTCACTATTTAAGTATCAGGCTTCAGAACAAGGAACCCAGTGCAAACCCACAGAAGTTCTAATCAAAGTCTTTATTAACTCTGGCAAACAGGTATATAGCCAACTAGGCAGTTCGTAAACGATAATAGAGGCAGAGGTTTGGTAAAGAAGCAGACAGATATAACAAAGAAAAACGTAGTCGTGGTCACAGGCAGAAGGTTGATAACAGTAAGGCAGTCCAAACAGGCAGATAAACAGAAGCAAAATCCAAAAGCACAAGCCGCTAATCCAAACAGAGTCCAAGCACAGTGGGTCAAACACGAACACGAAGGGAAATCCAAAAGGCAGTGGTCGGAAACAAAAGGGGTCAGGACACGAGAAGATGAGACAGGAAAAATACTGGAGGGAATGGCAGGAGCACATTACAATCTGGCAACAAATGAACAAAACAGACAGGTATAGACACAGGTATATACCGAGCACTTTATTAGGTATTTATTAGACTTCTACTGCTGTAGCCTATCCACTTAAAGTTATGATGCGTTGTGTGTTCAGAGATGCTCTTCTGCATACCACTGTTGGTTATTTGTGTAACTGTAAAGCCATACCTGAGAAGAACTACCCTCTAGAATCAGTAATCTAGATCATGATTTTCAAATGCACACTTATAACACTTCAATTTCCAATTGTGTGTTGGTAAGCACCCCCCCCCCCCCCCCCCCCCTCCATGCTTTGTGTGCCAAGTATTAATTAGTTGGTCCTGAACTCTTCCAGCTCTGTAGCAGAAACTGCATTCCCCCGCTCTGCCATTTGCTTCCGGGTCAGGGGCAGGTCATCATCAGGGTGACACAGATGAGACAATCGCTGTCGGCAGAAAAATAATAACGGTCTGAGGCACAACGTCAGAGGAGAATGGAGATATAGAGATATGAAATAGAGATATGAAGAGATATGAAATCTAACTACTACATAAATAACAATGCCAAGGATCTATGAAATATTGAAAATTACATTTTATAAAAAAAAGAGAAACCCCAGAGATATTGCTTGAATGACCCCTTTCTGCACAGCTGTGGAGACATGGGATCCAGGCCTCACCTGTCTGAGAGTGCCAGTGCTGATGGAGAGCTTGACCACACTCCACCCCGGCACCAGTACAACAGAGGAGAGGGCCAGCAGCCAGCCCAGCACGTACGCCCAGTCTGGATACACATACCAGTGGTTAAAGGTCAGGGGCTGGTACTTCACCAGAGAGAAGATGAAGGATCCCTACGGGAGAGGAGGAAGAGTGGAAGGTTTTATTAATGTTACACACACCATGCTGCCATTGTGTCATAGAAGTAGAAATGACATGAAATTGTCTGTACAGCAGAATTCAGTCGTTTAAATTGGGTCATGTTTATGCAGTTACGCAGAGATGCGTAACTGTTGTTATGCATGGTTATCTGAGGTACTGTCACTCTCCTGTCTGCTTGAACTGCTGACCTCTGACCTCTCTCACTAACAAAGCATTTTCACCTACAGAACTGCCAGGTTTTGTGTGTGCAGGCACTTAAATGTTTAATCAACAATCTGGTAATAATATGCACACCTTGGGCCTCATTTATCAATATTTTTGTAAATCTGTGTGCAAATTTATGTGTGTTCGGAAACAAACGAACAAATTCCGCTGGATTTATCAAATGAGTAAACATAGCGTTTCTTCACATACCAATCGATCATAAACAAAAAGTGCATGTCCTGAACTTATGATTATCATAAATTGACGCCCCAAAAATACCTTACAAGGACCACAGAATTACATTTCAGGCAATCTAAACAGATGGCCGAGAAAGGATGAAAAAAACTTTGCTTTATGCTGTGTAGCCTATGCATGATCTGATTTTTTAAATATTATTATATGACTAGGTGTGCTACAGCTACTTTGTAACAGCTCGTCTTTGCAAACTCTGTCTCAGGTTCTACATATTATGGAACAGGTTATAAAATTATTTCACTGTCCCATTTTTTTGCCTTTGCTTCCTTGACGTCTTTCATATCGTCACATCCGTACCCTATTCCCACTGGTATATCTGATGATGTCGGCACCCGAGTGGACTCTCTGGAAGTCTGCATGAAACTGTGCCTGAGCTTGAATTTGGCAGCCTTAGCCACTACGGACTTCACGGGAGCGTGCCCATTAAGCCAGTCAGTCAGTCTGCAAGTGCGAGGAAGACTCGACATTTGGGCTGAATCCAAATGTCTGTTCTTCCCTGCACTTGGAGACTGGCAGAGTAGCCTACACATATGAATGATAAAAATAATCCCACTTATAAGATGAGAGCAGGAAAGGGTAACCTATTTCATTCATATGCACAAAAAAGCCAATCACGTGTGAAAATTCCCAATTCACAAAATACATTTTCTTTTCAGATATGAATATATAAATATATTAATGTGAAATCGTGGTTTTCTGACATGAAAAGTAAACTTTCACATGATCTTTGGTCACTTTGGCAGCTAGATTATTGTGTGAATATATATGTGTGAATGAGTTTATAATTGCATCAGATGAAGTAAAATTACAACTTCGCAAATGACAAGCCATTTTACGTGTTTTTATTCATTGTTGGAGGAACAAAATCCTGGAATATCTAGCCCACTTCATTCACAAGACAGTTGAATTCAATTAAGCTTCAGCCAATGAAATCTAGTTTTCCTCTGCACCAAACATCTTGCTTGTGACCCGATAGGTTACAAGTGCTGTAATTCCCATTAATTTGTATGAAGTTTGCAGTTTTATTAAATCTGAATTGCAACATGCTTGAGTTGTGCAATGATGAGGTTTTCCTGTAATAAGTGAGTCAGGCAGATGCTCTGTCTCTGGACATCCCACAGTGGGGGTGAGTCAAACTCACCAGGGTCACCAGTGGGGTGAAGTAGAGCCAGCAGAGCTTAAAGATGAGGCTGGGCCGTTCCCCGGTCATGTCCTCGATCACATCCATCATGCGCTCCGCCCCTGCTCCAGGGCAAACAGGAATAACGGTGAGTGTAGTGTTGTGTATAAAGGGAACCTCAACTGAGAAAAAAACCAGGCAACTTCATTTTTTAAGCAGACTGTGTTTTTCTATGCCTTGACATGAACAGAGAATTTCATACTGTTTTTAATTAGTTTTATGAATAATGTCATTTTCATTACCTCTTCTGTGGATTGCGAGTACTCTTATCATTTCATGTTCATAACCCATTCCCATTTGTTGCCATTATTCTCTTTTTATTTCCAGAGTTTTGGATTGGAAAGATTCAGTTTGTTGAAAGGTACAGTGTTTTGTAAATGGTAAATGGCAGGCATTTATATAGCGCCTTTATCCAAAGCGCTGTACAATTGATGCTTCTCCATTCACCCATTCATACACACACTCCCACACCGACGGCGATTAGCTGCCATGCAAGGCCCCGACCAGCTCATCAGGAACATTTGGGGGTAAGGTGTCTTGCTCAGGGACACTTCGACACAGCCCGGGCGGGGGATCAAACCGGCAACCCTCCGACTGCCAGACCACTGCTCTTACTGCCTGAGCCATGTCGCATGTTGTGCAGTCATGTGTTAATACAGCCAACTGTAAGTAAACTCCTAAGCAAATTCCTGTACTCACCAAACAGCCAGCCCATGGGCAGAACTTCAAACACACACAGGAAGAACACACAGGCCCCATTGCTGGCATAGTAGTCGAAGAGCTGGAACACATACATCCCCCCCTGGTGGATAGCAGGGGAATTACAAGAGTAGATATTTGAAGTCAGGTCAGGAAGACACGGTGTGCTTTGTGTGAGATCTGGAATTCTGGTTATCATGAGGCATGTAGCCACATAGATTATGCCAAAGGAGTCTGCAATATATGGGCATGTGACAATGGTCAAAGTAATGAACATTTAATGTAATAAAAACAGTTAATGTAATAACTTTGTCCTTTTTAATGTAGTAACTTCCGGTTAATGTAATAAAAAATCTTGAACCGTTAACATAATAACTTTTTAACTTTTTTTTGACGGATAATGTAATACCTCAACTGTTAATGTAATAACCTGCCAAAATTCCTGTCTCACATCAAATCAAGTATTAGAAGAAGGCTCAAACAGAGTCAGGAACAGGAGTACAGGAACACCAGAAAATGACCGCCCTTCTCAGATCATTGCCTGGTGGTGGCGGAAAGGCTTGCAAAATCCGACAGTAGAGTCTGTGAGTATTTGGACAGTGAAACATTTTTATTTTGTTTTGTTTTTGTTTTGGCTCTGTACTCCAGCGCATTGAATTTTAAATTAAACAATTACTTATGCAGCCAATTGTCTTACTTTTGGTCCCCTAGGGGGCCTGCAATATCTACACTGTTCACCCAGTATGAATGTACAACCCCTCATATTAAAGCTAAATGTTGACACTTTAACCACATTCTGGTTGCTTTAGTTCAACTGTTTGTTTGCTGGAGAAATATGTCACTAACTATGTCAAAAAATATGTCACTGTCCAAATACTCACAGACTGCACTGTATGATCCGTACAGCTATGTCGTCGTGGGTTTACAAAAGTGGGGTCTCTCAATTTGAACAGGAGTGGGCTGAAGAACCAGATGAACAGGATCAAAACACTGAATGGTAAAAAGGGTTAAGATTCAGTTCATCCTACCCAGAACAGGGTTACCGGCACCCATGGGGGTGGTGTCCACAGGTGCCTGGTAGCTGGGAAGCCCACATACCTCAGCTGGGCTCACCCCAAATGTGGGATCAGCACAGCTGGTGCAAGAAGTTAAAGGTGCCAACTGGATAAAGCTGAGCTCAACTCCACACACACTGTTGGCTTCATAGGGGCGAGCTCTCTCCTACTAAGGAGTTGTCCAGGGTGAGACATGGGGCGAGAGTAGGGATGCTCATGAGTCTCTGGCTAGTAACCATTCATTTTAGTTTACTGCAGTGGATGAGAGGGTCACCTCAATGCGACTGGATGCGGATCTTATTGGGGCTACACCGGGGATCGAACCACCGACCTTGCAGGTCCCAGTCACGTACCTTAACCACTACGCTACAGGCCGCCTTCTTGGCGAGGGGCTGGAAAAGACTTCAATGCCCACTTTGGTGAAGACTGTGCAACTTGGAAGGGTGTGATTTTAAGGAGTCGCCTCTCTGATCTGAACACTAGTGGTATTATGTTATTGAACTTCTGTGCTTGTCGTGGCTTGTCCGTAACAAACAGCAAGGATAAAAAATAAAAAATAAGTTTGCAGAGTTTGCATGTTCTCCCCGTGTCTGTGTTGGTTTCCTCCAGGTACTCTGGTTTCCTCCCACAATCCAAAGATATGCAGGTTAGGCTGATTGGAGAGTCTGAATTGCCTATAGGTATGAGTGTGTGAGTGAATGGTGTGTGTGCCCTGCGATGGACTGGCGACCTGTCCAGGGTGTATTCCTGCCTTTTGCCCAATGTATGCTGGGACAGGCTCCAGCCCCCCTGCGACCCTGTTCAGGAAAAGCGGGTTAGGATAATGAATGAATGAATGAATGAATTAAAAAACAATTACATTCATAAGTGTGCAGTTGGTACCAGAGCAACTTAGGTAAGGCTCTACCATGGTCTGGAGTGTATGCGCTTCAGGACAAGTGGGCAGCATCTCTGCTGTGAGCAGAAGATGTCATCCTTTTGGCCTTATCGTACTGTGACCGAGCTGAGTATGATGAGGCTGGGATCAGAACCACCAAATCGGAGGGCATAATCCTTTCCAGAGAAAAGATGGATTTTCCCCTTCAAGTGAAGGGGGAGCAACTGCCGTAGGAGTTCAGGTATCTCAGGGTCTTATTCAGAAGTCACTGGGGAGAAGGATATATGCACTGCTCTGTCCTGTTTGCCACCGTGGCCTGGCCAGGAGCAAATTCATTACAAACTAATGGGACATTTTTTTCAATCAATTACGCTGACTGGACATTATATTTTCTGGTCGAGATTACAAACTGTACCAGTGCAAATCATAATTTCAATGACACTGGCCATCTGTTAAGCCTACCAGGTCCTCAGATAAGTTTCTCAAAGAGTATCCCAGGCGGATATTTGTAAATTTGTTGAGTTAACTATGGCTAATTTGCTTGTTGCTACCAATAGCAAACTGGTATTGTTTCATAACTAGATATGTAGTCTTTGCTTGGATAATAAGCAATAGTATACAGTTTCAGTGATAGCTTGTCTGGAGTGCAATTTGGGCAGCTACACACAGGCAATCTGAATAAGCCCCCATGCCATTTGCTGTGGCAATTAGAACCATTTTTCATCCAATGAGCTTGAATTATTATACAGCAGTGTTTTGGTACAGTGACGGCCTGTATATTTTGAAACCAGAATTTAAGGACTATAAACACAGGTAGAGGGTGAGTCAACATGTCAGTGAGCCATTTTCAACGATAGGACGGGATTTGCAATGGTCTTGTAACAATGTTTCAACACAAAAATCTTACCTATTGTCCCTTTAAAGAGGACAAGGTTATTACATTAACCACTTTTACTACATTAACCATTTTATTTCATTAACCGTTGTTACAGGGCAACCTCTGGTTAAACTAATAGTGTATATTGAAATGTATTTCTTTCTCACCCCAGTTCTCACCTGTGTGACCATCACCAGCTGCAAGACGAAGCAGGTGAGGCAGAAGAGCAGGAGGAAGATCGCTCTGTTTTTGGCCTTACGTAGTACCTTGGGAAACAAGTCCGTCACAGATGTGATCAAGCCCTCCATCCCCACAAACTGATCAAATGCCCCAAAGTTCACCAGAGAGAGGCAGAGGGAGGAAAGGAGAAGTAGGAAAGAAAAATAAAGCAAGGGGGGAGAGAGAGAAAAAAAGATTTACACACATTAATGTTTAATTACCGTTTTCCTGCTTGCAAGAAACTATCCACAAATACATCTTTATGAATTATGAAATGTTGTCCAGTTAGTTTGGCAAGTAATCCTGCTGTGCTCTCTGGTAACCCAGCTAACCCTGGCAAGGTCAGCACAGCTTTACTTGATGTTAAGCAGGGCCACAGACATTAGTAGTGGCAGCAGTATCAGACTCAGCAGCCAGGAGTGGTGACCAGCAGCCAGGAAACTGATTACCTGAGAGTCCAGGCCCAACAGGATGATCATAATGAAGAAGCAGACGGCCCACAGCTGAGGTAGGGGCATCATTGCTACTGCTTGAGGGTACGCAATGAATGCCAGACCAGGTCCTGGGAGCAGGGAATATTTTTAGAGCTGCAATGGAGCTTGGATTTGTTTATTTTGTTTGATGTATTGAGTGAATGGCAACGACAATTCAACACTGTATTGTTGCGTATTTCAGGCATACTTTTAACAAACAAGTGAGTGTGAATCATACTGTTGTATGTTACAAATAGTAAAAGTTACAACAGCGGATAACATTGGAGGGAAAGACAGGAGGGTAGTGAGTACGAAGGAATAGAACAGTTTCACTCCATATACTGTAGATGGCGCTAGTCTACCACAATCAGTCACTGAATAGCCCAAGGTCTGTGACGCTTGGAAGGCAACAGCCTTTAGAACTAAAGGACTAACAGAGGCAGATTAGCTAGCTCAGTAATATAGCAACAGATAGATTTGATAAAAAATACTTTGGTATTTGCGGGAAGGAGGCAGGGTAATCTGATGTTAGGTAGGCACACACCTGGACGATGTTGTGTGTGAATTAGTCCAGGCTGTTAAAATGTGTGCTCTTTCCACAGTAGGCGGCTGAGACTGGGGAACCATGTCAGAAAGAGCTGTGTTCAAGACAAATGAGAGCTGAAAAGCTACAAGCCCAAGTCAGCTGTAAAGCTACGCAAGTCCGCTTAATTTTCGTTTATATCTTTCGTTATTATCGTTCAGTTTATTCCTCCATTTGAGCGTGTGCTCTCGCGTCTTCCAGAATCGGCTGGCTGCTAATTAAACAGCAGTGCAATCTAGAAGCTCCATATCTCCCTGTGTCCAGCCCGTCCCCTCCTCCCAGGGGTGTGTCATGGCATGTGACACAAAAAACTGCCTGCAGAGAAGTATGCACACACAATCTGTGCTTGGCTGAGCTGAACCCGCTGGCCGATCTGCTTTTTGGGTTCACAGAAGCCAACCTGACTTCTAAATGGTACCAAGTTAAACATGACACAGTTATTCAAATTTTGCAGCAAGATTACCTTTTATTTAAATGTTTTACAGTTTCAAAATAATAATAAAAAGTTTTTCCTGTGCAAAATCTTGGGAACCCTGGCAGTACTTTGTAACTTTGGCAAATATAACAGCATGTAAATGCTTCCAGCTGCTTAAATGCTTCCAGCTAAAAGCAATGCAACTCCCACCCGAGAATTTGGTTGCTTGAATATTGGCCTCTATAAAAGAAAATTGTCATTCCCCAATTGCATATTTCAGGGGAATATCAGTTGCAGGCTAATTGATCAGTGCATCCCTACAGTATAAAGAGCTTCAGTACCTGATTCTGCCACTGCCTCTATGGGGACACCCTGCTCATGTGCCATGAACCCCAGCACAGAAAAGACCGCAAATCCTGCCACCAGGCTGGTCCCGCTGTTCAGCAGACACAGCCATAAACTGTCCCTGTAGAAACACCACCAGGAGGCTAAAATAATTTGCTACCCATGTTTCATTAAAAGTGAAATGAAATGTTTGCTGTTAAGTGGCATCCAGGATAAGTGTGGGTATCTCAGCATTGCATTGGACAAAGTGATAAATGAGCATCATGGATGAAATATGATCAGTCAGGAAACTTGCTGCAGAAGACCATTAGCCAGTCTCAGCAACTACAGTGTACATGTTCTCATACTGTGCCAATCACATACATACAGTACATCACTACATTTTCTCAGACGCAACCAATTGCATGCACACATAACTAATCACTTGTGAACTCTAAATGGGTGGGGCACAAACTAATCCTTGATCTCAATCTGTTTTCTTGTTCCTCTTTTCGAGACTAGAGTGGAAAAGATCTGCAATGCATTGCCTAGATTGTAAACAATTTTGAAGTGCAGGTTTTGTTATTGCTGGTTATTCTGAAAGCTAACACGTTAGAAAATAGTCAATTTTTATCAGTGCGGGCTAGGCTACTTAGTGATTAAAACGGATTTAATTCATGACTTAATATGAAGAAGCTGTATGGTACTTGCCAATTGATTTGTCCTATCATTGGCACGTTTGTTATTCAAAAGAAACAAATGAAAACAGGTTGAGCTCAATGATTAAAGGAAAGTTTTGAGCTCAGGAGAGGGCATTGCTAATGGAGAACCAAGAGCAGACTCAGGAATGATGTGAAGAAGACCGGGTTTAATGACCAAACGTTCCGAAATGTAATCCACAAACAGGCAATGGTCGTGATCCAAGCAGACAGGTACATATGGGGTAGACATAGCGTAATTGGGAAACAGGAGAGTTCAAAAACCAGGAAGCCTGAACAAGCGAAGGGACAAGAACAAAAACCAAAACACAGAGTCCGAAAACCAGGCATGCAAGGGCAGGGCAGGGCAGGGCAGGGCACAGAAATGGGGTAGAGGAAGCTAGAACCAGGGTAGTTAATAGAAAGACAAACTAGCAACAAGAAACAGAAAAGGAGAGGTTTAAATATACTACTAACAAAACGAGAAACAGGTGGAATCAATGACAGGAGACAGGAAGGAAGTACATATAAGGAGTGGGGAGCCGGAGACACGAAATGGGGCACAGCCGAAACAAATGGATGAAGGTGAATGGAGCAGGAAAAGGATTACGGAAAGCACAGAGGTAACGAAAGGCAAAAATGCTGGGGACTGTTAAAACAGATAAAACAGATCAGAGAAAAAGACAGAACCTGACAACATAACTGCGCTCACCCTCCACCACCCCAGTTTCCACCCGTTATTTGGATCTGCTGCTCGGTATTGGTGGGGTTGATATTTCTCCCCGTTTGATAGGTTAGTGCATGCTGTATGTATGAATGACCTAAAGCAGGTGCGTCAAACTCCAGTCCTGGAGGGCAGTAGTGTCTGCAGGTATTTGCAGGTTTCCTTTCAATCAGCAGCCAATTAAGGCCTTGAGAACAAGGTGTGTTGGACACTTAACCAACAAAAGACTAAAGTGAATCCATTCACCGCCAAACAAAAATAATAAAAAAACAAATATATTGTCCTGACTGTATATCTCAGCATTGTATTGCAAAAGTTCCATGTGAAAATCTCTTTATTTCACTGGACAAAGAGTTACATATTTATGGTTAAGAACCTGACTGTTTTCCTCTGCATTTCTGCCCTAGTGTACTGTGGGTAAGCTTGTCCTTACTTGTAGCAGTTGTTGTTATAGGTGTTGTAGCTACCCAGCACAGTCAGAGTACCCGCTCCAACACTGTAGGAGAAGAAGATCTGAGATCCTGCCTCCATCCACACCTGCAGTGACATTACAAACAAGACATTGGGTTTTAAAGAATGAATTTGTTCCTTGGCTGGGGGAAATAAGGAGAGACATTTTACTGTGACAAGGTGATGGGGTGCAGCTGGTGTTATGGAGTACTTACCTGTGGGTCTGCCAGGCGAGAGAGGTCAGGGTACAGGTAGAACTCCACCCCCTGCAGAGCTCCAGGTAGAGTTAGCCCTCGTATCAACAACACCAAAAGCATCACGTATGGGAATGTAGCTGTGAAATAAACCACCTGGCAAGAAAGAGAGCCATGTGTTACAGTCATAAGTTATTGGTTAATTTTGCTTACCTTGGCACATAATTAAAAACTACCAAGTTTACTTGCTACTTGCTAAGTTCAATAAGAATTTTGGAAATTGCTGGTACTACATTTTGAAAACACAATAACGTCACTAAAACATAATTATACTTACATACCGTGCAGTCCATTAGTATTTTGAGAATTACACATTTTTTGTGGTTTTCACTCTGTACGCCAGCAAACAACAGTTGAAATAAAACAATCACTATGTGGTCAAATTGCAGACTTTCATCTTTAATTGGACAAGTGCCATGTGCCTTTTACTGAGGAGTGGCTTCCGTCTGGCCACTTTACCATACAGGCCTGATTGGTGGATTGCTGCAGAGATGGTTGTCCTTCTGGAAGGTTCTCCTCTCTCCACAGAGGAACGCTGGAGCTCTGACAGAGTGACCATCGGGTTCTTGGTCACCTCCCTGACTAAGGCTCTTCTCCCCCGATTGCTCAGTTTAGACGGGCGGCCAGCTCTAGGAAGAGTCCTGGTGGTTCCAAACTTCTTCCATTTACGGAGGATGGAGGCCACTGTGCTCATTGGGACCTTCAAAGCAGCAGAAATGTACCCTTCCCCAGATTTGTGCCTCGAGATAATCCTGTCTCGGAAGTCTACAGACAATTCCTTTGACTTCATGCTTGGTTTGTGCTCCGACATGCACTGTCAACTGTGGGACCTGTCCATTCTCATTTCCCCAATAAAGAACACAGGGAATTCATACCTTTGAATTTCCCCACACATGCAATACATGCCATGCTGGATATGAGAAATGGAACAAGGGGTTTAATCATAACACCTGTAGAAAATATCACATCATGGAGAGGCCCCCCCAATGGTGTTATGGCTTGGGTATGTATGGCCTCAACTTGTGTTCATTGATGATGTCACTGCTGGATGAATGCCAAAATATAAAGAAACATCTTATCTGCTCCAAGAATATGCATGAAAACTGATTGACTGATTGGATTACACTTCATCATGCCGCAGGACAATGATCCAAAAAAAAAAAAAAAGAAAAGAATAAAAAATGATCAAATAGGCCCTTATCTTTGTTGTGCAGGTAGCAGTTGAAATTGTACTTCCCTCTAGGGTCTTTCAGCGCGCTTATCCCTGGTTATGGGTATGCACTTTGCACTTTGTTGTATGTCGCTCTGGATAAGAGTGTCTGCCAAATGTCATTTATGTAATGTAATGTAAAATACTGCCAAAGCAACCAAGGGTTTTTTTCAGGCCAAAAAGTGGAATGTACATGATGGCACTCTAGTGATGTTTGTTTGCTTGAGTACATAGAAAACACAAAAAAAATATGTCACTGTCCAAATACTTACAGACTGCTCTGCAAGTAGGTAGTAAGGCTAATTGTATTAGGGGCGGGGACTCAGATCCATTTTACTTTCACAATCATCCAAGGTTTCACATTATTGCCATTATAGTGTACACTTCATCCGTGAAATCAGATTACCTGAAGCTGCTACATTAATTATGAAAACCAATGTACAGGTTTGTTCTTTCTTTGCACATTTGAATAACCAGAACAATCATCATCCTTTTCAGTGATGATGAGGCAAACGGTTTTTAAACAACATGGATAATGAGCTATAAATCGGGGACAGACCTTGCCTGTAGACTTCACCCCCTTCCAGATACAGAAGTAGCAGATGACCCACATAGTGATGAGGCACAGGAGCAGCTCCCACCTCACGCTGCCCACCTCCTCAATGCCCCCCGAGATCAGCAGCACACGTCTCCTGAGGGGGGGGGGGGGGGGGAGAACATCTGTTATTTAGGCATTCAGAGGCCGAGGGGAATTGCCTCCTAATAGTGTCATGCATTACATTACATTACATTACATTAATGCCATTTGGCAGATGCTCTTATCCAGAGTGATGTACAGTTGATTAGACTAAGCAGGAGATAATCCTTCCCTGGAGCAATGCAGGGTTAAGGGCCTTGCTCAAGGGCCCAACGGCTGTGTGGATCTTATTGTGGCTACACCGGGGATCAAACCTTGCGAGGCCCAGTCATGTACCTTAGCCACTCCACTACAGGCCGCCCTATGCTTGGCTTTGTTAACAAGAATCTAAAACCACTAATGCTTTGATAATAATATGGTAGTGCTTAGCCCTTTCAAGAACATGAGGCCACTTTCATAAATTAATCTGTCATAAGGCAGTCTGTCATAATGAGCCTTCCATAATTTCCTCAACTCAGCATCACCCAATCAGGTCAGGTGTACACTCTTAGAAAAAAAAGGTTATTTGGCTTGATTCCATAGGGGAACTCATTTTAGTTCTTTATGGAACCCTCTGTCGTGAAGTATGAAAGTTGTGAAGCATGAAAACTCCCATCCAAAGAACAATCCCAAGCACACTTTAACTAGATAGAACTTTTATGGAATCACAGGATTCCTATTGTAATTATTGTTTTAGAGTGTAGAACAAGGATCTTTCTATTTTTTTTAAGTTTTAAAGGATCGTATGCTGTTCAGTTTGTCTTTGATATAAATCCCAAAAGCAGGAAAAAGGCATCGGCTACATTGTATTTATCACATTTTTCTTCTTTATCATTTTAATTCCTGTATTTATTTCTGTTTTGTGCCTGGTCTCATACTAGACTGTGATCCCTGGGATAGGCTACTGTATTTAGTTATTTTTCTTACACCCAAATGTCATGAGAAGAATGAACAGTCTTTTCTTTTTAATTAAATTCATAGTCAAAGGTGCTGTTTATTTACAGACGTAATAGGTCAGGATCCTGACACCAAGATTTGAACCCACAATCTCTGGTTTCATAGGAGGCCCAGCCCTACTGATGTCAGCCTGCAGACTTACTCCCAAAACTCGGTGGCTGCAGAAGATGAGCTGTTGGGCTGTTGGGTCCAGTTTGCAGTGAGGTTTTGATTGGAGAAATCCACACAGTGATCTGAAGCACAGAGAGTAGTCGGTTTTTGACTATTGCTTCATCCATCCATCCATCCATCCATCATCTGAACCCGCTTATCCTGTACAGGGTCGCAGGGGGCTGGAGCCTATCCCAATCAGCCTAACCTGCATGTCTTTGGACTGTGGGAGGAAACCGGAGTACCCGGAGGAAACCCACGCAGACACGGGGAGAACATGCAAACTCCGCACAGAGAGGCCCCGGCCGACGGGGATTCGAACCCAGGACCTCCTTACTGTGAGGCGGCAGTGCTACTCACTGCACCATCCGTGCCGCCACTATTCCTTCATGCAGAACTTTTATGAATTATTGATATCCTTGTGTTTGTGCTGATGGACCCCCCTTTCCAGTTCAGATGACTCTCCAGTTTCTGATATGACTTACTGTACTCCAGAATTATTGGCATCCCTGATAAATCTTCAGAAAAAGAGCTGTAAACTAAAAAATATAACAGTTGTTGACACAAGCTTTATTTTCCAAACTGCGTAAATCGAATAATAATAAGGTAATCCTACAGGGGAGAGGACGCTGGCGTTGACTGTTCGCCGCTTCTCCGCCTGAGCTAGATCTAACTTTCTATAGTTGATTTTACGGACCTTTTTTACAGATTATTAGTTGTTTTTAAGCGTGGTTTATTGAGCATTTTGTGCACTGAGCTTTTTGTGCGGATTTTCCTACCTGCTGCCGCCCGTCTAAACCCGCCGTTTCAGTCATATTCGGATCACTTGCACTCCTGGTTTACTTCAACGTCCACCACGCTCCAGCTCATGTCTCGACCAGCGCTGTTGTGAGGTATTTCCCTGGGCAGTTTTTCTACCTCCACAGTAGCCAGCCCTCCGCTAGCCGCCCTCCGCTAGCCGCCCTTCAGCCAACTAGCGGCACTGGATTGCCTGGCTGGCTAACGGGTAACCCAACCATGCTGAAATATTTCCCCTCTCAGCTGCTGGAATTTAACAACTGCACGACCCCCTCGTGCATTTCAGTTAGCAAACAACTTGGACTTCTACGCCGACTTCGTTACATGCATAGAAGCTCCTGGCAAAAGTTTGTCTACTTCCAGCCTGGTCATTCAATTCCTTCCATCTGCTCTGCTGCACGCTCTGTCGCACCTCGTACAAGTCATCAGAACTTCGTCGCACCTGGATTCAGTAGCAGCACTGGAAACATAGTGAGGCTGCCTCACTCCAGTCTGCATAGAAAACATGGAGAGGATTTCACACTGCACAGGCTGCACAGAAAAAGAGGAGTGGATTTCACAGTTCTTCGCCCCATACAGAGATTCATTACTCCTTCTACCGTCAAAATTGAATTATTGAACATTCAATCCCTCAACCTCAAATCCACTTTCATCCATGACCACATACTGGACAAAGGGTTGGACCTCATGTGCCTCACGGAGAAGTGGCAACAGCCAGGGGTCTATACCACTTTAAACAAAGCTTGTCCCCCCGGTTACAAATACATTGAAAAATCCGTAGCACTGGCCGCGGTGGTGGCCTGGCCGTATTCCACCGTTTCGATCTGGATTTGTCCCCCCTCTCTCTGCCTAACCACTCGTCATTCGAATGCCTTGCATTTAAATGTAAACCCCCCTCCCCCACGACAATTCTGCTCATCTACCGCCCACCCAAACGAAACTCTGCCTTTATCCCAGAAATGCATGACCTTCTCACAACCCTCTGTACAACATCTGCCAATATCATCATTCTCGGAGATATAAACATTCATGTTGACACCCCCTCCTGCCACTCTGCATCTGCCTTTCTACAATTACTGGACTGCCTAAACCTCACTCAACATGTCAACATCCCAACACACAACAGGGGGCACACATTGGATCTGGTCATCACTGACTCTGCCCCCATCAGCAATCTCCTTGTGTACGACCTGGGTGTGTCTGATCACAGGGTCATTGCACTGGAGCTGCCATTTCCACCCCCTCACACCAAGCCCAAGCGCCAAATCTCTTTCAGGAACATCAAAAACATTAACACAGACGCCTTAATTTTGGACCTCCAGCACCTCTCCTCTGCAAATTTTTCATCAGCCAGCGATTCAGTGGCTTTTTACAATAATACCCTGACCAGTCTCTTGGACCTCCACGCCCCAGTCAAAACAAGAACGGTTTCTTTCTCACGCTCAGCTCCTTGGTTCACCCGTGAGCTGCGAAAAATGAAGGCAACTGGGCATGTCCTTGAGCGACGCCTCAAGGCCACAGGCCTCACCGTCCACAAAATGGCCTATCAAAGACCATCAAAAGGCCTATTCGAAATCCCTCAGAGACGCACAGTCACAGTTTTATTCCAACTTAATTAACAATAGCCCTGGCAACTCCAAGCAGCTTTTTTCCACAATAAACCAACTACTCAAACCGCAACTTTCCACACACACAGACATCACAGAGGAACAGTGCAATAACTTCATTACCTTTTTCAGAAACAAAGTCGACACTATCCGGTCCCATCTCATCAGCCCCTCCACTCCACCTGCCCCCGCTGCCATCCCACAGCCAGGGATCTCCCAGCCTCTCTGCTGTTTCTCCAACATCACACAGCGAGAGGTCGAGGACATCATCAATACGATGAAATCCTCCACCTGTGCCCTGGACCCCGTTCCCACCGCTCTGGTTAAATCAAGCATTTGTGCCATAAGTCCCCTGATCACCAAAACCATAAACCTTTCCCTCCAGTCTGGCCACGTTCCCTCTGTTCTAAAAACTGCCATCATTACACCCCTCCTCAAGAAACCCACCTTGGACTCGGCAGTCCTTGCCAATTACAGACCAATCTCCAACCTCCCTTTCCTTTCCAAGGTCCTGGAAAAAGTGGTAGCTGCACAG
This sequence comes from Conger conger, assembly GCF_963514075.1. Lineage (NCBI taxonomy): Eukaryota > Metazoa > Chordata > Actinopteri > Anguilliformes > Congridae > Conger > Conger conger. The sequence goes on from NC_083772.1 coordinate 5,728,497, forward strand.
CTCCAGGACCATCTCCAACTCAATAACATTGCAGAGAAGTTCCAGTCTGGCTTCCGCACCACCCATAGCACTGAAACAGCACTAGTCAGGGTCACTAATGACCTGTTGATGGCGGCTGATGCTGGCTCCCCTTCACTCCTCATCCTGCTTGACCTAACCGCAGCATTTGACACCATTGACATCACATCCTCCTTAACCGTCTACACTCTATCGGCCTCTCTGACTTTGCTCTGAATTGGTTCGAATCATACCTCTCCGACAGAACCGAGTACGTCCCTTTGGGAGGGATAAAATCCCGGTCCCATCCTGTCACCTGTGGTGTCCCCCAAGGATCCGTCCTCGGCCCCGTCCTCTTCACCCTCTACTTGCTCCCCCTCGGCCGTGTTATCAGCCAGTATGGAATTTCCTTCCATTGCTATGCTGATGACATACAACTGTACCTTAAGACTGACTCACCCCCCTCTGCAGCTCCGCCGTCACCATCTCCATCATCCACACACACTACCTGCCTGGAGGAGATAAAGGCGTGGACGAAATCAAACTTCCTACAACTCAACAGCTCCAAAACCGAGGCCATCCTAATTGGCACCCCCCATCAGGTTCATTCATCCTCCATTACCAGCATCTCTTTCTCCGGTCAAGTCCTTCCCCTCTCATCCATAGTCACCAACCTGGGTGTGAAAATTGACCCCCACCTAAACTTTGAGGCCCACATTAAACACCTGTGCAAAACCTCCTTTTTCCACCTCAGGAACATTGCTAAACTCCGTCCCACACTCACCCTCCCAGATGCAGAAAAACTTGTCCACGCCTTTGTCTCCTCCAGGCTGGATTACTGTAACGCACTTCTCATCGGAATCCCTAGCAAGAGCCTCCTGAGGCTCCAATATATCCAGAACAGCGCTGCTAGGATCCTGATGAGAGTGCGTAAGTACGACCACATCACACCGATCCTCCACTCACTTCACTGGCTCCCCATCACCTCCCGGACTGAATACAAAATATCCCTTCTGACCCATCAGTGCATCTATGGAAATGCCCCCCCCTATCTCAAAGAACTCCTCACCCCAGAACCCTCCACTCGAAACCTTCGCTCTGCCAACACCAACCGCCTCCGTCCTCACAAGACCAAGCTCTGCACCATGGGCGACCGAGCCTTCTGCTCGGCTGCTCCCCGCCTGTGGAATGCCCTCCCTGACTACCTGAGAGCACCGCAGACCACTGATGCTTTTAAAAGAGGGCTAAAAACCTACCTCTTTACTAAAGCTTTTTCTTAGTTTTTATATTTTATACATGCCATTGGGTGTTTTATTCCTTGTTTTTACCCTGTAGCACTTTGAGATTTGGTCTCCAAATGTAAAGTGCACTACAAATAAAATGCATTATTATTATTATTAATAAATTGTTATCTGTGTTGTTTATTATATGCAGCTTTTTTTCTTCATTTCAGGGTGCCAATAACACTGGAAATTAATGTTTCAACCTGACATACAGTATATACAGTATAAAAGAACACATTTGAGATTTCCAAATATTTATTTTCCAAAAGATTAAATTTTACAGAGAAATTTTTGTATTTAATTTTAAAAAGTTATTTATTACTGTAAGCAATTGACTACTTTTTACATAAAAGGCTGTCTGAGATCAGAAGCAAGGAAGTCTGCAGAAGAACAGTGGCTAGTTCTCCAACATGCTTGGAACAACCTCCCTGCTGATTGTCTTATAGAACTGCAGGACAGCGTTGGCTATCTCAGAGAAGTGATGCAGTTTTAACACCGAAGGGCGGTCACAAAAAATATTGATTTGATTCAGTTTTTAACTATTCTGCCAAATTACTAAAATGTAATGTAAAATGTATAGTACGTTTATTTAGGACCTTTCATTTATTTATTTTTGAAATAATCTTATCTGTATAGAATGTTAAGCAGGTGCCTAAGACTTATGTGTGATATGTGCACAGTACCTGGCACATATCACACATTATTGCATTGTTACGTCCCTCTTCAGTGATCAATAATGCTAATGCTGTTCTGTTTCTCTTTGTGGTCTCTCGACTGAAACGGTGTATTGGTGCATCTCCAGAAGCAGGGGGTTCCCTGAGGCATATAACCTGTGCTGATCCTGGGACAAGACTGATTTTGCATCTGCAGTCGGTGTTCGCCATCAGCAAGTATAGCAGCGGATTTATACAGCCTATATGCATTGTATTATTATTTTGACCACTGTGTACATAATTGTTTGCTTTTGGGTAGGTAATCAAGAGCAGAGTAGTGAGACGTCTTGCGGAAGACCTTTTGCCTTTTTTTTTTTTTTTTTTGCTTTTCGCACAGACTAGGATAGATTGGTTAGCTGATTATTTTGTCTCAGCTGTTATTATAGCCAGCCCAGTATAGCTTAGATACATGCTTTGTACCTTCAACCATGGATTGTAGGTGGAGAACTTTATTGTTATTGTAGCCAGCCTAGTGTAGCTCAGAGAAGGACTTTCTGCCTGTGGTCAGTGTGTTCTGCAGGAGTTATACCACATTTCATACTTTACCTGAGTTCCAGGTGTTGGAGCAGCTGGCCCAGGGCAGCTCGGAGCTGAAGGAGAAGTAGAGGTAGAAGAGGGCCCAGGCCAGAATGATGATGTAACACATGCAACTGTAAAACTGGATCAGCTGACCTGCATAGCCAATCCCTGAAACAGAAACACACACATCCACACACACTCAATTAGTATAGCCTAAGTAATTATATTCCTGATCATGACACTGATGTCTTCTGCTTTGAGAGACACTCTGGAGAAGAGCATCTGACAATTCTGATGTAGAAGCAATATTGCAACTGCAATCATGATAAATGCATTTTCCCAGTTTGGGAAAATATTCTATCCCCCTCCTGCATAGAGACTAAGTGCTGTCCTGCAGGTACCCCTACTGCTGATTATCCATTTGTACCTCTCCATACCCCAGCCTGGGTAATATACACTCACTGAGTAGTCTATTAGGTAAACCTGTACACTAGCTTGTAAATGAAAATATTTAATCAGCCAATCATGTGGCAGCAACTAAAGGCATAAAAGCATGCACACGTGGTCAAGAGGTTCACCTGTTTTAAATTGCTCACTGAGTGTAGACATTGCGGCAAATTATGAGCTGCCCTGCAAGGATGCTGGACACCCAGAAACAGAAATTGGGCTATTCCACACACTTAAAATAGTGCCTTAAGATGATGAGCCCCTCCAGCAGCCTAGAGTCACAATTAATAACTACTCTGCATTCATTCATCAGTGCCCTTCAGAATTGTTGTATTTTAATATATGCCTACGCAGTTTGCATATAATACGCAGTGAGGTTTGCATGTGAGAACCATTAAAATGAACCCCTGGCCACACTGGGAGATTTCTACATGGATTGAGAGGGAGCCCCCCTCAGGGCTGGGCATTTAATCACAGGCTTGTACCTGGTGAACCTGCCTCTTCTCTCCATTGCTTCCTGTTGTTAAAGCCAAAGTGATCTCAGGTTTACAAATTTGCCCACAGAGGTTTCTGGCCTCTCACCCTCAGCCAATGGGCACAGCTTCCTCCAGCAGGTGATGGCCCCCTCCTGGGTGTACTGCCCCATGGCAGTCTCCAGCAGGAACAGGGGCATCCCACAGGTGACCACAAAGACCAGATATGGCACAAGGAACGCTCCTGCAGACACACCCACAATCAAAGGTAACGTATGAGATAAGATCTCACAACAGGTATTTGACCAAAACCAGAGATTATTCACACTCCTACTCACACTCATTCATATTCTCATTATGTACGGTACTGAGAACCCAAAAGCAGACCAGAGGATATTCAAAAAACTTTGCCTTTTATTCAGTGCAAGTTCAACGCCAAGAGATCATGTGACAGCCAAACAAAAAGCAAAAGAAACGTCAAAAAAACAAGTAGGGGTTGATATCCAGGAAATCAGAAAACAGAGGTACAGAAGGGCAAAGGCAAAAATCAAAGTCGTAGCGAATAATCCAAAACCAAACAATCAGAAGGGCAGACAAAACCATAGGGCAAAGCAAACTCGAAAAACAAGGCAAAGGGTTGTCGTTATGAATCTCAATAAAACAGGCTCTGAATTATAATCAACATTCTGACAGGGAACACTGCGGAGACTGAGGTTAACATACATGAGGGAACGTAATAACCTAGGTGGGGCTCGGGAGAAAGGTGGGCTAAACAAATAGACAACAGGTGGGAAACATAAGAGGGTAATGATACAATCACAAGAGGAGACGAAAACGTGGACTGGATGCACATAGACCCACATAGAAGACATACGTCTCTGGATTAGGGAGTGGGTATTTGCATGGAGTTGGAGACGTAGTGATAGTAAGAAACAGGTGTGAACACTTCACTGAAACTAAGCAAGTAATCAGGGACAGCATAGGAAGGCGGAGCTATAGAACAGCATGGAAAATAGGAGATAATGTTAGTGAGTTAGTCCCATGATTAAATCTAAACTACTCAAATTAAGCAACTGTTAGTTTATTCATTTGACAGACAGTAAGTGTATTAATATAATTAGTACTGTACAATATCTAAATTAGTAGTTGTTAGTAAGAATAGTGCTTTACAACAATAACTAGCGAAATAAGCTGGATGTAAGGAACGAGAGGCTGGAAGAAATGTTGAAAACCCGGAAACTACCGAAACCACCCGAATAGTGAAGCACACAGACAGGGGAGTGACTCGGGCTCAGAACATTCAGAAACAGACATAACAGGGGATCGGGAATGCAATAACTGTAATGGAAAACAATAAACCAGATATGAATGATGATAATAAACAACGAGAAAAACACAAAAACAAACACGAAAGACAACTCAAACTCAGGAACATTACACCCACTCACCGCCGCCATTCTTGTAGCAGAGGTATGGGAACCTCCACACGTTTCCCAGCCCCACTATGTTCCCTGCCACTGCCAGGAGGAACTCCACCTTACTCCCCCACTGCCCCCTCTCCTCCAATGGCCTTTCTGCGGTCTTCCTCTCCTTCTTCATCCCTTCTGCTGTCCGTTCCATAATCTCTGACTATGTTCTCTGTCTAGACACAGCAACGTAGCAGGCTGTGATCAAATAGAGGCTGATGTTTAACCTGCTGACTGGGAGAGACCTCGTTACCAATGAGTGACAGAGACATATTAAAGAATAGCCATTACTGTCTTTGTAAAGGACCAGCATTACTGAAAACATTATGTATGAAGTGAGTTCATCATAACCTTTATTTTCCCAATTTTTTCTAGTGTATAATACTGGAATTTGTATGCACATAGAACAGGCTTTTTGAGCATAGTGTGACAATGTTTATTTTAAAAGAAATCTGAAACAAAAAGGAAAAGGGGACCATATATACAGTGGCTTTGTAAGGGAGCAAGGTCAGAGGACCAAGAGGGGTTCCAAAAGTTACTCACCAGATGTGGGATAACCACCAACATGTTCTAGGGGTATCCCTAGAGGCAAGGGATGTGCCCTAGAGGAGGAATAGGAAAATGAGAAAGGGAATAAATAACTACCCAATGAATTGTGGGCCATGGTCAGATACAATGTCTGAGGGAATTCCATGGCTGCGGTACACTTCCTTTATGAGTACGTCTGCAGTCCCTTGGGAGGTGGGTAATCCAGGTAAGGGGATGAAGTGGGCTGCCTTACTAAATCGATCCACCACGGTGAGGATGGTGGTGTTACCTTCGGAAGGGGGAAGTCCGGCAACGAAGTCCACCCCAATGTGGCTCCAGGGTTGGCTGGGCACGGGCAGAGGTTGGAGCAGACCAGCAGGGGCTTGGTGGGAGGCCTTGCTTCTGGCGCAGGTAGTGCATGCCTTGATGAAGCGCCTGGTGTCAAGGATCATGGAGCTCCACCAAAACCTCCGCTTAAGCACCGCCAAGGTGCGGGTAAAGCCGGGATGGCAGGACAGGAGAGACGAATGAGCCCATTGAAGCACCTGTGTCTGAGCAGCTGAGGGGACGTGGAGGCGTGCTCCGGGGTTGGGCCTGGGATTGGGCTCCTCCCGTAGAGCCCTCTGGATCACCGCCTCAATCTTCCAGGTTACGGAAACGACAATGCAGGAACCCGGGAGGATATTCTCAGGCGACACTCGCTCGGAGCAGGTGTCGAATTGCTGGGATAGGGCATCTGGATTGACGTTCTTAGAACCTGAGCGGTAAGTAAGAGTGAAATTGAATCTTCCAAAGAACAGTGCCCATTTGGTTTGGCGTGAATTAAGTCTTTTGGCCCTTTGGAGGTATGCCAAGTTCTTATGGTCGGTCTGCACAAAGAAGAATCCGGTGCCCACGGGTGAGGAGGATGGGTGAATCAGTCCATTGGCTGGGCAGTCCCAGATGTATTTCTCCATGGCCTCCCTTTCAGGTCTGGAGACGTTATAGAGACGGCTTGAGGGGAGTGTGGAACCAGGTAGCAGCTTGATGGCGCAGTCGTAAGGTCAATGAGGGGGAAGTGTCTGTGCCTGTGTCTTGGAGAAGACCATGCCTAGGTTGTGGTAAGGGGTGGGCACCTTCTCCAGGGAGGGCTTGGGGGCTTGTGGTGGCCGCCGCGAGAGTGCGGAAGTCGATGGAATGGTCTGCCACAGTTTTCCTGCCATGGCTAAGGGCGATCAGGCGCTGGGATGGCTCTTGGTCACTGGATGCGTGCTGGAAGACTTTGCGGATCTCTTCGGCAAAGGTTGGGTACCGGGGAGGGAATGAACCCCCGGACCACACAGCTGTAGCCCAGTCCGAAGCATGCAATGTTCGTACACGTAATATCCAGCCAAAACACCAAAGCGCAGTACTGAGGGAGAAGGCAGTCTCGTAATCGGTACACATGCAAGAAGTCCGTTAGCCAGGAAAGCTGTCAGCGGGGCAGAAGTACAGGCGGGCGGTAGAGTCAAGACCGAAGTCTGCTCCACGGGGCAAAAGTACAAAAACAGCAGGCAAAGACGTGGTACAGGCAGGCAATGGTCAACAAAACAGAAGTCAATAATCTTTGGTCGGTAAACAGGCTTGGATCGTAACGGGTAGACAATGGCTTGACAAAAACGCTAAAGAGATGCACTGACGAACAGGAGGCAACAATTTCACAAAGACAAGACATGAAACTGAGCTTTATATGCAGGTGAAGACAGGTGTAGACAATTAGCTTGAGAGCAGCAAGAGAATGGAAATCAGGTGTGGAGGATTGACAAGTTAATGAGGTAATTAGTAATCATTAGTAATAAACCTATCCTGCCCTAGCATTAGTAAATTAGTAAATGACATGCACAAGAAACGTAAGGTAACATGAACACATGATTAGAATGTTAGTATTACCCAATCCTGATCGAGCATTAGTAGACTAGTAAGTAGACAAGGGAAATTGAAACAATTAGGGTGTGAGTGACAGAAAGGGAGAGAGAGAAACAGGAATGCAAGATTTGCAGAAAGACCTGAAAAAGTGTATGCTAATCAATGACCAGTACAACGTAACATGAAACATCAATTGTGACAAAAGTTTGCGAAATGACAATAACATGACATGGCAAGACTAACAATTAAATCGTAACAACAACTAAACATGAAATAACATGACATGAAACATAAAAACATACTAGACTAACATAATACGTGACATGACAATAACATAACCAAGACAATAACTAAACATAAAACATGACATGACAAACATGAAACGTGATAGTGGAGACACTAAATGAAGAACAAGTGGGATGAATGAGTGGGAATGCATGGGAAGACAAACAGACTACAGTGGTCACAGAGGGAAAGAAGGACTGAAAACCCTAAGAACTAAGACAAAAACAGATACAGAGTGTTTTATGGAAGGTCAGGGAGTTGTTTGAGGAGAAATGTGTTATACTCAGGGTCAGGACGCGGAGATGTAGGTACTAGCTGACCACAGCCTGAGCGGTGTGAGAAATGTACAAAAATAAGTGGCAAGTCACAACAAAACAGCATCGAGATTAAAACGAGAGGCAAAAAGATTCTGAGTAACATTTTCTTCCACCCAAACAGAAGATAAAAAAAGATAATATTTACTTCCCTTTCTGTCAGTTCATCAGGTATCCTGGTCATATTTGTAATCATCTTATTTCTATCACTTGTCCATCGGTATTTATGTAAAACATTTTTCTCCAATCGTTACACAAACCCTCCCTTGCTCTGCAGTAAGCTGAGCCAACACCATACGATTCTGAATAACCATCAACCGTAATGCAGTCAATTCGGTTCTAACAGCCGCTGTTGTCAATAGAGAGGAGTTTATAAGTTGGAGAACAGTGTACCGTGTGATCTCTTGTTTTTTTGCGGACCCAATACCCCTATCCCAGGAAACAAAGCTTCCAGTAACTTCTCCCCACCAGAGAGCCCCGCCCTGCATTGTTTACAGCACAAATAACACATTTTTCACAAATAATGTATGCATAACTTGAAAAACACTGGGAAATTAAAGTTACCATTCCTCCTTTTTGACACATGATCCCGTCCATGTGTCAATTTAGCATATTAGGGAAACAAATAGCGTGGTAAATGTTGTTTAACCATGGAGCCTAGCCAGACCCCATAGGTGCAGGTGCCGTCCCATTTACAATTGGCCTGTGTGTGCAGACTGAGAGTTGTGTTGGGAGGGGCTGAGGCAGTGGCCTTTGCAGCAGAATTTCACATATTGCAACAGATGTAGGCAAAAAATGGCCTCTATGAGGCTCTGCACCAAATGTCCATATTGAATAGCTTTTCCTGAGGAAGTAAGAAAACCTCTGTGTTCCCAAAGTGTTCTGAAATCGCACTACCTCCAAAAGCATATCTGCTGTCAGTGAAAATATTTACAGTTTTACCTTGGGACAAATAGCAGGTGCATTTGAGTGGAAAAAAAAAGTTCACCAGCCTGGGTAAACAAGTGACCCGGAAATCGGGCTGATGAGAAATGAGCAGTTTTCTGCTATAGCAGAATTTCAGCTACTGCATGAGGAACCAAAAATGGGCGATAAGCAACGATCGATGCAGAAGCCGTCACAGCAGAAGCAGCTGCTGGAATTGATCGCAGACAAGGGGGGAGACCCCTAGTGACAGCACCAAGTCTCTGAGAATAATATGCGACAGGCCTGTTTCTATCACCATGTTTTTGCAGAAGAACAGCAGTCGTATAACCAGCCTTCTGATCCACAGTCAAAAGAAAAGGTTTGTTAATGTCAGGAAGGCCCAAAGTCGGGGCTGATGTCAGTTCTCGTTTTAATTTCTGAAAATACATGTCAGCAGTCTCTGTCCATGTAACCTTATCGTTAGCAGAGAGATTTAGGCCATGGGCCAAGTAGTCACTGTTTACAATAACAAATACATTTTGTGGCCTAGATATATAATTTCAATCAGGCTGAACTGGAGTTTCTCGTTTGACCTTGCAGCCCTGTTACTAGGAATTTTAGCAGCTTGTGTGAATCTTGAATTTGGAATGTCAACAACATACTGAATTAGTATTTGGAACTGTTTCGAATTGTCCTACAGAGCAGCAGAGAATACCCTTGTGGTAGTCTAGACCAGGTGTATCGTAAAAGCAAACCAGTACTGGGAATCAATATCAACCGGCATACTGAAAAAAAGCAACATTAGCAAGATCGATCACAGTGAAATGTTTTGCATTGCCCGGGACTTGGGCCAAACTAGTAGTTTAGGTTAGATACAACTGGAGCACAGTGTTTACAGCTCCTAAATCTTGCACAAAACACCAAGATCCATCATGCTTCTTTTTTTTTTTTTTTACAGGCACAACACCAGCTTTGAACAATGCATGAAAAACAGGGCCAATTCCAATCTCAGCCCCTGGGCGGAGGGGATATTTGCATTTACATGAGCATATTTGGGCATGGCCCTCAATTGAGAGGGAATTTGACTCAGTTTTGGGTCTAACACGTACAAGTACGTGTGAGTGTCACAAGAGAATACATGAGAATCTGGAAACTGGTGTGCAGTAATACACAGAGAGGGAGAATAGTTAGTTCTCCTGTCTCTTCCCAGTCTGTAGTCTGTATTGTACAGACAATGAAAAAATCTTGTCCTACCAAAAACAATGTCCATCCATCCATCCATCCATTATCTTAACCCGCTTATCCTGAACAGGGTCGCAGGGGGGCTGGAGCCAATCCCAGCATACATTGGCTGAAAGGCAGGAATACACTCTGAACAGGTCGCCAGTCCATCGCAGGGCACACACACACACCATTCACTCACCATTCACTCACACATTCACATTCATACCTACAGGCAATAGCAAAATAACAAAAGGAAGACCAAGTCCTCCAACAACCAACAACCACCAACTGTCAAAGGCCGAGCACGGAGTGAGAAATAAATCTCTCGAGCACCTGGGCAAAGCCACTTATCAAGGGTCTCTCAGGTGCCCAGGACAATTGGTGACTCATCAAGCAATTATCTAATCAATGATTAGACCATTCCAGGGGAAGGGAGTGATGGCACGCAGCACTGCCACCTGCTGGACAACAGCAACAACCTCAACTGAGGAAGACCAGGCATGGTCGTCACAACCTGCTCACTACACGCCAGAAGAAAAGGAAATCTGCAGAGTAGAGCTTGAGGACTAAGTATAGCAAATTGGTCCATATGGATTACATGCCTTTGTGCCTTTGTTACTGGAGGTGGCAGTAGAGCCTCTTTAGAGTGAACTCCCGCAACAAATGTCTGTATGTGGGTATTGAGCTAGGTCTGCCCAACCTATACAACAGCCTGACCCCAATCTACTGGCCCAGGCGGCCTGTAGCGTAGTGGTTAAGGTAAATGACTGGGACACGCAAGGTCGGCGGTTTGATCCCCAGTGTAGCAACAATAAGATCCACACAGCCGTTTGGCCCGTGAGCAAGGCCCTTAACCCTGCATTGCTCCAGGAGAGGATTGTCTCCTGCTTAGTCTAAATCAACTGTACATCACTCTGGATAAGTGTGTCTGCCAAATGCCAATAATGTAATGTAATACTTCATGGTGAACATAACCCAGACCTTGTTTCAAGTCTTGGCTCATTCAGTTGCTTATATTTTCTTCATATGCATATGAATATAATATAATATAATATAGTATAATATACGCCGTATCCGTCATCTCCTGACGGAGAAGGCCACCCAGCTCCTAGTCCAGGCGCTCGTCATTTCCCGCCTGGATTACTGCAACTCCCTCTTAGCCGGTCTCCCAGCGTGTGCCATCAAGCCCGTCCAGCTGGTCCAGAATGCTGCAGCCCTCCTGATCACCAGTCAGCCCAGGTCGGCTCATGTCACCCCGCTTCTCATTGGCCTCCACTGGCTTCCTATTGCTGCACGCATCCGTTTCAAGGCCCTAGTGTTGGCATTTCAGGCTGCTAAGGGGACTGCCCCACCTTATATACAATCCTTGATCACTCCCTACTCCCCAGCTAGACCACTCCGGTCTGCCAGCTCTGGTCGCCTTATGGTTCCCTCTCAACGTGCTCCTGGCAGTCGAGCTGCACATTCACGCCTGTTTTCCGTTCTGGTTCCTCAGTGGTGGAATGACTTCCCTGTCAGGACAGCAGAATCCCTCCCCCTATTTTGACGCAGATCCAAAACCGACCTTTTCAAACTCTACTTTAGTCCTCCCTCCTGATTTCCCCCGCCCGTCCTTTCTGATATCCCTATCCTTGTCTAAACCCCCCCCCCCCCAAAACAAAAAAAAATAAATAAATAAAAAAATAAAAAAATTGGCACTTATGATGACGACTATGTTTAGAACAGCATTCCATGTGTATTTTCCTAGTTCTGGATGTGATGTTTTGACTTGTGGTAGAACCTATACACTTGTAAGTCGCTTTGGATTAAAAGCGTCTGCCAAATGACAAAAATGTAAATGTAAATGTAAAAAAAGTTGTATGTTATGAATTTAGGAAGTTGTGATTGGCTTCTGTTTTTGTGTGTGTGTTACTTGACATGTGATTTCTTTTTGAGGTTATGGAATGTATGTTCCTTTTAGAGATTATTTTGTACTTTCTTGATGTAGTGTGACTGGCGTGTTTACTTTTTGGAACATTTATTTCTGTTGTTTGGAGCTTAAAAGAACGGTGATTTTATGTAAATAAATTTGTTATTCAATAAAATATGCAGTCCTGGAAGTGTAAATTACTTCCTCCAGTCACAAAAATGCAGTGATTATTTTCCTGCTACATCTTAATTTTGATTGATTAAAGTACATTTTTTTGAGGAAATATAGAGGAACAGCAGAAAGAGAAAACACTGAATATAATAGTCATCTGTATTAATAACTCCTGCCTTGGAGTACCGGAATTAGGAAGGTGTGATTTTTTGTCTTAAACTTGTAGAAGGAGTTAAAAGAGAAAGCAATGTACTTGCTTGCATCAGTTGCTCATAGCTGAGGAAAAAGCAAATATTGAATGCCACCATGTGTGCAGTGACTCAAGTGTCTTGAGGAAGTGAGGATTCATTAAAATGTGTTCACATTACATTATTGGCATTTGGCAGAAGCTCTTATCCAGATTATCTTATCTTATCCGCTCATACAGTTGATTAGACTAAGCAGGGGACAATCCTCCCCTGGAGCAATGCAGGGTTAAGGGCCTTGCTCAAGGGCCCAACAGCTGGGCGGATCTTATTGTGGCTACACCGGGATTAGAACCACCAACCTTGCGTGTTCCAGTCATTTACCTTAACCACTACGCTACAGGCCACCCTATAAAACAGCAATTCCTGAATCCAGCAGTTTTAACCGGCAACACCCTCGTTTAAATGTCCAGCACTCTGAACACTGAACACAAGTGTGTCAACAGTTAAAACCTCACTTAACCAACATGTAAAATATGTTTATTTGATTTAATTTGGTAATTATTATCAAAGATATGAATTATCAATCAAATCACCAAATTCAGTGGCAGGCAGAGCAACCTGTTGGATCAACCTTTATCAAAATACACAACTTGCAATCTGGTGAAAATAAAGAGATTTATTTAGTTACACAAGATATACACATCTAATCTTCAGATGTGTTGCATCTACCTGAAAGCAATGAAGGTTACAGACACAGACAACAGCCACAAAGGAAATGTTTCCTCCAAAAATCCTCAAGAAACCTGAAGACAGCCAAACATTCTAAAAGACCAGTGATGAAAATAAGAAAGCCAAACCAAGGAGCAGTACTTGGATGCTAACTTCCAATTAAAACCAAAAAGTAAAAAGCCAGGTCTGTTGCAAAGTTTGGGATCTTAAAACAGGATGTCAGCATTAGGTCTGCTTGGCCACCCCCATTGAGACAGACACACACACACGCAGGCAGGCGCACACACAGACACACATGCACACAGACACACACACACACACACACACACGGCCGACCCCCCCAGTTCTGTCTCTCCATTTCTTATCTCTAGACCAGGCCTGGTTTTTGAAGTTCCATATTGCCCAATGGTGAATCAGGAATTAGTTCCCTCAGAAATCTAAAAAAAAACTATGGCCTTCTAAAGCCATACCTGACAAGAACTACCCTCTAGATTACTAATATGATTTTCACAATTTTAACACTTAAATTTCCACTTTTAAAAAAGATGAAACTGTTGGTAAGCACCTCCTCCCCATGCTTTGTCTGCAAAGTATGAATTAGTTGGTCCTCAACTCTTCCAACTCTGTAGCAGAAACTGCATTCCCTCGATCTGTCATTTGCTTCCGGGTCAGGGGCAGGTCATAATCAGGGTGACACAGATGAGACAATCCCTGTCGGCAGAAAAATAATGATCGTAGGGATCTTGATGAGCAAGTGTTTTATAGAGATATGAAATGTAATTACTACATACATAACAATGCCAAGGATCTATGGAATATGGAAAATTACATTTTATTTTTAAAAAAAAGTTTTAATAAAAGAGAAACCCCAGAGATTTTGCTTGAATGACCCCTTTCTGCACAGCTGTGGAGACACGGGATCCAGGCCTCACCTGTCTGAGAGTGCCAGTGCTGATGGAGAGCTTGACCAGACTCCACCCCGGCACCAGTACAACAGAGGAGAGGGCCAGCAGCCAGCCCAGCACGTACGCCCAGTCTGGATACACATACCAGCGGTTAAAGGTCAGGGGCTGGTACTTCACCAGAGAGAAGATGAAGGATCCCTACAGGAGAGGAGGAAGAGTTTAATAAATGTTACACACACCATGCTGCCATTGTGTCATAGAAGTAGAAATGACATTAAATTGTCTGTAAAGAAGAATACAATTGTTAAAACTGGGACACATCAGCCAAAAAACTGTTGTTATGCATGGTTATCTGAGGTACTGTCACTTTCCTGTCAGCTTGAACCAGTCTGGCCATTTTCCTCTGACCTCACACAGTAACAAGGCATTTTCACCCACAGAACTGGCAGATTTGGTGTGTGCCGGTACGTAAATGTTTAAGTCACCAATCTGACAATAATATGCACACCTTGGGCCTCATTTATCAATATTCTTGTAAATCCGTATGCAAATTTATGTGTGATTGGAAACAAACTAACAAATTCCGCTGGATTTATCAAACGAGAGGAATGGCAGCAATGGCAGGAATGGCAGCAACCAACACCTTCAAACCAATCTCTCCCCCTTCTCTGTAAATGCGCTGATGTTGAAACGCCATTGGCAGTGGCAATTAGAACCAATGAGCTTGAATTATTGTAGTTATACAATATTTTGTATAACTACGAATTTAAGGACTATAAACACAGGCAGAGGGTGAGTCAACATGTCAATGAGCCTTTTTCGATGATAGGAAGGGATTTACAATGGTCTTGTAACAGTGTTTTAACCCAAAACCTTACCGAATATACTTTTAAGCTTCAGCCAAAGAAATCTAGTTTTCCTCTGCACCAAACATTTTGCTTGTTACAGGCTACAAGTGCTGTAATTTGTTTTTTATTCAGTTATTTATTAAGTTAATTATTTCAGTTTTATTAAATCTGAAATGCAACATGCTTCAGTTGTCCACAGTGAGGGTGAGTCAAACTCACCAGGGTCACCAGTGGGGTGAAGTAGAGCCAGCAGAGCTTAAAGATGAGGCTGGGCCGTTCCCCGGTCATGTCCTCGATCACATCCATCATGCGCTCCGCCCCTGCTCCAGGGAAAACAGGAATAACGGTGAGTGTCGTGTGTCATGCATAATGGGAGATTCCACTAGGGGGGAAAAAACCCTCAAAAAAGGCAGAGAATGGGAAATGAATGATGACAAAATTGCTTTCTTTTTCATTTTTCACATTTAAAAAGCACAATGGAGCAGTCTGTTGTGGAATTGGCTCTCTGGTGTAAAGTTTCCCCTTTTGAAGGGCTTTTCACTGTTCTTGGTATCCATGGTCATTAATTTACAGTATTGTGTTGGCATTCAGTAGATACATTTTTTTAATCAGTCATTGTTCCGTTGCAAATATAAACATAAATATAAATGGCAAAAAAATGTCAGTGTTGAGGAATTTGGAAAATTATGTAAACTCCTATGTCCTTGGTTAAACACTAATGGTTTAGTTAACCAATAATGGTTTATTGCACTCATGGACACCTTTTGTATTTTGCAGAGTGTCACCCCCAAAGCTCCCTTTCCCAGCAGAATATATGGCAGGTGTCTTGTGTGTTTTTGTCTGTGTCGGTCTAGGTATACAAATGAGCAAAACCATAACAGTTTACAGAACTACAAATGCTACAAAGTACTTCTCTCCATGATCTTGTTATAAAGCTTGACTAAGATTGAAGTCTGCGTAGGCTTGAATTATTCTGAACTGAATTATTCCTCGACAGTCAATAACTAATAAGCTGGGTTCAATTCAGAGATAATCTACCATTCTCTGCATGTTTATGTTTATTTATTAGGAGGGTTAAAACTGGGTGAGGAACAGCCAAACTCTGCTTAGGTTAGGTTAGGTTGCTGAAGACAGTTTAATGTCAGAAGTCATACACCATGGCAAGACTGAGCGCAGCAACAAGACACAAGTTAGTTATACTGCATCAGCAAGGTCTCTTCCAGGCAGAGATTTCAAGGCAGACAGGGGTTTCCAGATGTGCTCTGTTGAAGAAGCACAAAGAAATGAGCAATGTTGAGGACCGTAGACGCAGTGCTCAGAATTGGCAGAAACCTGTGGGACCCAGGTACACCCATCTACTGTGCGGAGACATCTGCTCAGAAGTGGTCTTCATGGAAGAACTGCGGCCAAAAAGCCATGCCTCCGACGTGGAAACAGGGCCAAGCGACTCAACTGTGTACAAAAACACTGGGGTGCAAGAAAATGGCAGCAGATTCGCTGGACTTATGAGTCAAAATAATTGGCACTTATAATAAAATTATTAAATATTTGGCTGTAGCAGAATGCAGTTTGTTCGCTGAAGGGCTGGAGAGCAGTACAAGAATGAGAATCTGTAGGCAACAGTGAAGCATGGTGGAGGTTCCTTGCAAGTTTGGGGCTGAATTTCTGCGAATGGGGTTGGGGATTCGGTCAGAATTCATGGTCTTCTCAATGCTGAGAAGCAGGCAGATACTTATCCATCATGCAATACCATCAGGGAGGCATCTGATTGGCCCCAAATTTATTCTGCAACAGGACAACAACCCCAAACATACAGCCAATGTCAGTAAGAACTATCTTCAGCATAAAGAAGAACAAGGAGTCCTGGAAGTGATGGTATGGCCCCCACAGAGTCCTGATCTCAACATCATTGAGTCTGTCTGGGAATACATGAAGAGACAGAAGCATTTGAGGCTGCCTAAATCCACAGAAGAATTGTGGCTAGTTCTCCAAGATGTCTGGAACAACCTCTCTGCCAAGTTCCTTCACAAACTGCGCACAAGTATACCTTGAAGAATTGATGCTGTTTTGAAGGCAAAGGGTGGTCACACCAAATGCATTTTGTTCATTGATAAAAATAAACTATTAAACATAATAAATATATATTTATAATATATTTCTTTCTTTATTATGTTTTATACATAATGCCATTTGCACATTCTGTACATTGTGAGTACTTTGTTTCGATTCTTGTTCATAACCCATTTCCATAGGGTGCCATTTTTTTCTTTTGTATTTCCAGTGTTGCATTGGAAAGGGACAGTTTGTTGAAAGATACACTGTTTGTGCAGTCATGAGTTAATACAGCCAGCTATGTTCTTAAATCCAGGCAGCAAAGTCTTGCACTCACCAAACAGCCAGCCCATGGCCAGAGCCTTGAACACACACACAAAGAACATAGAGGCCCCATTACAGGCATAGTAGTCCAGGAGCTGGAACACATACATCCCCCCCTGGTGGACAGAATGGGAAAGGACAAGATTAGATATTATAGGGAAAAAGGACAGGGTGAGATCTGAGATGGAGGACAGAGATATGCCACCAACATGAATATCAGGTTTCACCTTCATGTGAATGAATGCGGGTCAATGGCAGTTGTTCCTGAAATCAGCTCTGTCAGAGATAATTATATTTTGAATAGGATAAAATTCACAGACGTCAGATAACATAATAAGATTTTCTGAGCACGTAGAATGAAGGTTGTGTAGCCTCAGTGCTAGTGGAAATGTGATCATAACAACCACTGATGACATCTCAGCTTTTAATTACTTATTTGTTATGAGCATAGACCATATAACAATGACAGCAATGCTCCAGTAACATTTTTTAAATAGTCTGTGACAACCATTTTATAGCATTTAGCTCAACTGACTGCCTAGTCTGGCACGGATGGTGCAGTGGGTAGCACTGCCGCCTCACAGCAAGGAGGTCCTGGGTTCGAATCCCGGTTGGCCGGGGCCTCTCTGAGTGGAGTTTGCATGTTCTCCCTGTGTTTGCGTGGGCTTCTTCCTGGTACTCCGGTTTCCTCCCGCAGTCCAAAGACATGCAGGGTAGGCTGATTGGAGAGTCTAAATTGCCTGTAGGTATGAGTGTGTGAGTGAATGGTGTGTGTGCCCTGCAATGGACTGGCAACCTGTCCTGTCTTGGCCTTTTGCCCAATGTATGCTGGGATAGGCTCCAGCCCCCTGCAACCCTGTTCAGGATAAGCAATGCCACCACACTGTCCCCTAATGGTCAAAGTATCGCACTGCACTATTTTTTTAATTCCACTGCAGTCAATGGAGATGGCACAGCTTTCTCTGGGCTTATTTTCAGCCTCTCTC
The DNA here is from genome assembly GCF_963514075.1 of Conger conger. NCBI lineage: Eukaryota > Metazoa > Chordata > Actinopteri > Anguilliformes > Congridae > Conger > Conger conger. Next base: position 5,746,648 of record NC_083772.1, read on the forward strand.
TTTGGGCTTTGGTGAGTCTGAGGAAATCTGTGCTTTGTATGAGACCTGTGATTGTTGTGATGATCAGACTGATGCAAGTTTGAACTCTTTCATATGGCCTGTCGTGCTGAACAAGGTAGTTAATCTGAACGACTTCAATCAACACGCAGGCCACTTGCCTACCACTACATCTCAAAAGCAGTCCCATATGGGAAAATTGATAGTATATATTGAAATGTATTTCTATCTCTTCCCAGCTGTCTTCGCACCTGTGTGACCATCACCAGCTCCAAGATGAAGCAGGTGAGGCAGAAAAGCAGGAGGAAGATCTCTCTGCGCCCAGCCCTCCGTAGTAGTTTGGGAAACAGGTCCGTCACCGACGTTATCACCACTTCTATCCCCACAAACTGAACGACAGACAGACAGCACAAAGTTCAACACAGAGAAGCAGAGAAAGAGAGAGAGGGAAGAAAAGGGGAAAAAGATGAATGACCCACACTAATGTTTACTGTTTTCCTGCTTGTGTGAAACTATAAACAAATATATCTTTTTTAACTATGAAGTATTGACCAGTTATTTTGGCAATTAATCTTGCTGTGCTCTCTGGTAGCATGATGCCTTGCTAGCTCAACACAGCTTTCCTTCATGTTGAGCAAGAACCAAACTGGAAGGATCTAGAAGTAAACAGGGCCACAGACATTAGTAGTGGCAGCAGTATCACAGACTCAGCAGCCAGGAGAGGCGAGCCACAGCCAGGAAACTGATTACCTGAGTGTCCAGGCCCAACAGGATGATCATAATGAAGAAGCAGACGGCCCACAGCTGAGGTAGAGGCATCATTGCTACTGCTTGGGGGTACGCAATGAATGCCAGACCAGGTCCTGGGAGCAGGGGAGAACATGGGAAAGAAAGAAAGTGAAGGATTCAGAAGGAATGGGATAATAATAATAATAATAATAATAATAATAATACTAATTTAAAAAATAATACATTGAGAATATGATAATTGAAATAACATTGTCAAAACATATGGGTCAATGATGTGACTAGTTATTTTGATAACTTTATGATTTCAAAATTAAAAGATCCCAGCAGCTAGGGAGGAGTTTCTTGCAAAAAAGAGAGAGAATTAATATGGAGCTAAGTAAGAAGTGCAGTTCATTTAAAGCCATGATAACATTAATTTTATCATACTGTAGATATTCAATGGATCAGCTAAACAACAGTTGCAGATGAAAATAAAACCTTATTTTATCATACCATAGTTAGGTCCATTATAGTGAGACTAATCAGAAAGCCATTACTCATACAGACTGTCCTGCAGGGTAACAATTTCAGTCAGGCTGGATAAAACAGATTTTTTGTAGTAAAAATGCATCATTTGAGAACAGTTGAGAACACAACAACAGTGTGGTGCCATGTACTAAAAAACATTTTCCATAGTGGATCAATTCTCAGGATTTTCGCGACACAGCTTTTGCGTAAGGACTTGATCACACTGACCTGTAATCTACAGCAAGTGCAATTTTTCTAAAGGAAATACTAGTAAATGTTTTATTTCCTGAGCACAAGGTGAATGTGAATGTGTGACAGACTGTCCTCTCTACACTAAAGTAACAAAGAGTTTCTGTGTGTTCAGCGGCCATAAACCTTGACACAACAGGTAACTGAGTCAGTTACATCTCACATAATGCAAAAAATAAGAAATAAATACTACGTGCTATGGGGATTGGAAAAATGCATCTAACAAACAAGCCCCGATTGAACAAGATGTGGGACTTAAATAGAAAGGCATGCAGCTGACCTTGCAGGTGATCAGACCACACACGGCAGACAATTGGAATCAGTAGTCAGCACGAGGGTATTGATTACCTGATAGTCAAAGTGAAGTAATCACCAAATTGGCAAAAATATGACAAGGTAGTGCCTGGAAATACATCAGACTAGAGCCAAGTACCATGACATTAAAACTCTAATTCAGGGGGTGTCTCGGTGGCATAGCCTGTAGAGCACTGACCGCATGCTCATTGCGAGCCGCGACGTCAGCGGTTCGAATCCAACCGTCTGACATTTGTTGCATGTCTTTCCCTCTCTCGCTCCCATTCTTCCTGTCTCTCTATACTATACTGTCCAATAAAGCTGAAAAAGGCCGAAAAAAAAAAAAAACTCTAATTCAACTGAAGAAGCAGGATTACTTACACAGAAACGGGAATACATTAAAGATATTAACCCTCTAATTCAACTGATGAAGCAGGAATACTTATACAGAGGTAGGAATGTATGACCATGTACAATACTTGACTTTAGGAAAGCCAGCAACCACAGAGATTCACCGGACGTTCACACCTAGGCTCAACTGAAAAATGCAAGAGACTTACAAGTGCACCAACGAAATACGCATTCTGGTTCCCTCACTACGAGTACCTGGTTCATGCCTGTTTTCCATTCTGGTTCCTCAGTGGTGGAATAACTTGCCTACCACTGTCAGGACAGCAGAAGCCCACCCCATATTTCGACACAGACTAAAAACACACCTTTTCAGACTATACACCCCCCTTTCTGATGATATCCCTCTTGTCTAACCCTAACCCTAACGAAAAGAAATTGCACTTATGATGACTGTCTTTTTGTTAAGAACAGCCCTGCATGTGTATTTTACTAGTTATGGATTTAATGCTTTTAACCTGTGGAAGAACTTGTAAGTCACTTGGGATTAATAGTGTCTGCCAAATGACTAAAATGTAAATGTAAATGTAGTCTGCTATGAGGATCTCCAACATAGATCCCCGGACTATGGGAGGTGTGCAATGATAAGGGTGTTACCTCCGACAGCGTCATATTGACACTTATGCAATATGTACCTCCCGGTGGATGTCAGAACGGCAGAGTCTCTGACCTCCTGTCTCTGACACCTTTCCCTCCCCAACTCACAATCACCGTGATTAGCCTTAGACCGTAATGGCACTTATGTATAGATATCGTTACTTGTATAGGTATTGTTGTTTTTATTGGCTGTTGTATTGTTGTATTCTAGCTACCAACTGTGGTATGCTAGTTTGAAAGTTGATTGTACTCTTCTAGGGTTCTGAATTTCTGTATGTTTACACTAGGACTCAGAACTGTACTGTCCTCTCAGGTCTACTTTTGCACTTGTTCTTGTGTTTGATTTGCACTTTGTTGTACGTCGCTCTGGATAAGAGCGTCTGCTAAATGCCACGTAATGTAACGTAATGTAATGTACAATAACAGACTGATAAAAATTAAAACAGTGAGCTTTGAAAGTGACCAAAAGAAACACCTTGCGAAACTAAAGTAAACATCATGCGGCTGTCAAACTTGGAAACAGCACGCTACAGGAAACAGACACACAGCAGCGGCAAGAATAATGTTAACATATGGATAGGGAGAATATTGACTTATCCCTGACGCTTGATCAAAGCGTCAGGGATAGGGAGTCTGAGCCAGTCTTTTAATTACAAGAGGGTCTCAGTCCTCTTCCCACTCTTGGCCTAAACAGAAGGAAAATTCAGGTTTCAATTCCTGAAGGAATCCCATCTTCCAACTGTCGTGGTTGCTATTTGTGCACACAAATAAAATGTTAAAGTGAAGGTGAAATGGACCATCCTCATTAACCCAAAATGATGAAGGGTTGCTGCGTGTCCAGCTCCCATACCATTCACCATGACAAAATGGCAAAGTAACAAACAAGCCTGAGTCTCGGAAAGGGCTTATATAGTTCAGATACACCTGTTAGTGATTACCCGTTCTTCGTTCAATCAATGATTCCTGATGACACAAGGGAGACATGAATGTAACAAGAGCGCCCTCTCGCGGCCCCAATAGGTAATGCCAAACAAAGGCAGGCAGCCTTGACAGAATTGTTATATTTTTATATATTTGTCACAAATTCATTGTTTGTCTTGACATACTATACCTGATTCTGCCACTTCCTCTATGGGGATGCCCTGCTCATGTGCCATGAACCCCAGCACAGAAAAGACCGCAAATCCTGCCACCAGGCTGGTCCCACTGTTCAGCAGACACAGCCATAAACTGTCCCTGTAGAAACACCACCAGGAGGCTAAACATTCTCTGACCAGCCCTCATTTTAGCCTTTATTATTTTCTAAGGTGAAAGAAATCAAGTGTTCACTGGCATGCATGCTGGTATCTCAGTATTGCGCTGGACAGAGCTCCATATTTATGGTTAAGAACCTGACTCTTTTCCTCTGCGTTTCTGCCGTAGTGTACCATGGGTAAGCTTGGGCCTTACTTGTAGCAGTTGTTGTTATAGGTGTTGTAGCTACCCAGCACAGTCAGAGTACCCACTCCAAGACTGTAGGAGAAGAAGATCTGAGCTCCTGCCTCCATCCACACCTGCAGTGACATCACAAACATTGAACATATTGGATGTTGCTTAACAAATTAATTTGTTCCCTGGCTGGGTGAAATTAGGAAAGAGACATTTCACTGTGACAAGGTGATGGGGTGCAGCTGGTGTTATGGAGGACTTACCTGTGGGTCTGCCAGGCGGGAGGGGTCAGGGTACAGGTAGAACTCCACCCCCTGCAGAGCTCCAGGTAGAGTTAGCCCTCGTATCAACAACAACAAAAGCATCAGGTATGGGAAGGTAGCTGTGAAATAAACTGCCTGGTGAGAGAGAGAGAGAGAGAGAAAGAGAGAGAGAATCTATGGATAAATATTATGAATAAATTCATAAGTAAAAGTATGAAAAAATAAATACAAAATGTCAATCTGGTTTATACTTTATGTCCCTGTTTGATTATGTTAAATTCAAGTTCCACACCTGTCACTACGTGTTGAGCCTTTTACTTAGTTGGTCTCAATCATCTGAGAGGGACTCTGTTTAAGGACATTCTTTACTTTTCTCTGTCAGTGAATTGGGGACAGACCTTGCCTGTAGACTTCACTCCCTTCCAGATGCAGAAGTAGCAGATGACCCATATAGTGATGAGGCACAGGAGCAGCTCCCACCTCACACTGCCCGCCTCCTCAATGCCCCCTGAGATCTGCAGCACACGTCTCCTGGGAGGGGGGAAGAGAGGGAATGAAAGAAGGAGCAAGAAAATGAGGGACAGAAAGGGAGGGAAGCAGAGAGAAATAAGAGAAACAGCCATTACTTTTATTAACAGCTTTATTTACTTTAATAATCCATCCATCCATTATCTTAACCCGCTTATCCTGAACAGGGTCGGAGGGGGGCTGGAGCCTATCCCTGCATACATTGGGCGAAAGGCAGGAATACACCCTGGACAGGTCGCCAGTCTATTTCAGGGCACACACAGCATTCACTCACAGACTCATACACTCATATATACACCCACGGGTAATTTAGACTCTCCAATCAGCCTAACCTGCATGTCTTTGGACTGTGGGAGGAAACCGGAGTACCCGGAGGAAACACAGGGAGAACATGCAAGCTCCACACAGACAGGCCACGGCCGACTGGAATTCAAACCCACGACCTCCTTGCTGTGAGGCGGCAGTGCTACCCACTGCACCATCCGTGCTGCCCCTACTTTAATAATTCTTATTCCCATGTAGAAACCATTGCACACCCTTTGCACCCTGGCCCTGCCATGTCCACAAATAATGATTTTTTTCCCCCACTTATGGATCTAACCCTTATGGTTCAGAAAATATGATTGCACAAGCATAAATGTGAAAAGGTGAAACTAGGCGAATGTGCTCCATCCCCACATGTACTTGCAAACTATACCCTTACACATCACCTAATTTATTTATCTTAGCAGAAAATATTACCCAGAACAATTTATACAATTTACAGACATTTACACAACTGGATATTTACAGAAGTAATTCAGGAACCCACAATCTCTGGTTTCCCAGTTCTATAACCCTGAATACTGTAGGAGGTGCAGCCCTACAGAAGTCAGTCTGCAGACGTACTCCCAAAATTCGATGGCTGCAGAAGATGAGTTGTTGGGCTGTTGGGTCCAGTTTGCAGTGAGGTTTTGATTGGAGAAGTCCACACAGTGATCTGAAGCACAGAGAGTAACCTTTCCTAAATCATCAAAACAGACTCAATGCTGTCCGTACTGGGGTTTGAGGAGACCTGCCTCCCACCTCACTGAATAAATACAGTTACTTGAATGCTGTCAGAAGGGCCAATGCTGGACTAACACATGGCCAAGTTCTCCTTTACCTTTTTTGTTTCCCATAAAGGCCATTTTAAGGTTCCATGCTTAATCTCCCATACTTAAGTGTGGTTACAGTTAGCTAAACAAGGGTTTTTCCTTTTTTTTCTCTTTTAACTGGACATACCATTTAGTACCATGCTTTGCTATCTTTCATACCACAATGACTCGAGCACAAGGTAATTTATTTATTCCATGTATAAAAGATAAGAGTTACAAGGATAGATTTAGGATGCATAATCTCTTTAAGTTTAGTAAAAGAGGGTTTAGGGGGGATTTGATTGAGTCTTTTAAATTCCTTAAAGGGATTAACAAAGTGAATTATAGGGGATTTTTCTGGTTGAGTTTGGTTAGCAGAACGAGAGGGCTCAAATGGAAACTGGCGAAGAAGAAATTCTGTCCAGATATTAGGAAGTGTTTTTTCACACGGTGGGCCTCTTTTATCAAACATGAGCGAACGAAATTCACTGTAAATCCATCGGAAATGCATTTCCACAAATAATGTGGGATTTAGAGAAGAAAAAATGAAAGCGGAAATGAAAGCGGTTAAGTGGGGTTTAATATAAATTCCATAAAACACGTAAAAAGTAATAAATTAAAATGCTATAAATAGGGCATAGCCTGCTTCGGCCGCCTGGCCTCTCTATACATTACTTTAGCTTATTAGAAGATTTGGGGCATGGTGTAGCCTACTTCAGAAAAAGTCAATTGGTAAGGCTCACAGAAGAAACAATGAACAATAACAGCGAGTTCTTATTCAAACATCATGGTATAGAAGTAGCATGGGATGTGGGCGCTTCATTTGTTAATGAGTTTGGTTTTTTGCCTCGCGGTTAATTTCCGAGATTGACGTGAACTGTTCTTTCCAATCGGAAGGTGGTAATTCGGTCATTCCGATATGATGTGATGGCAGCATTAGACTCTTTTTACATTACATTTAAATGTATTGCTTTAATAAAAGATTAAAGCATGGCTTACTTCCAGAAAATGGTCAGGTGCTTTCCGTCCTCAGCTTCTTGCGGACCGGCACAGAATAGTGAAAATATTACATACTTCAGTTATAATGATGTAAATTAGCTTATTTTCATACTTTATTCAAGATGGCGGAAATAAAAAATGTGAACAGTCTATAATCTGAACCAAGTAAGATGTCGTTATAATATTCTATATTATAGGGACATGGCTCAGGCAGTAAGAGCAGTCGTCTGGCAGTCGGAGGGTTGCCGGTTCGATCCCCCGCCCGGGCGGTGTCGAAGTGTCCCTGAGCAAGACACCTAACCCCCAAATGCTCCTAACGAGCTGGTCAGGGCCATCGCCGTCGGTGTATGAATGGGTGAATGGAGAAGCATCAATTGTACAGCGCTTTGGATAAAGGCGCTATATAAATGCCTGCCATTTAAATGAGACATGCCTGAAGATGTTTGAGCCATTTTATTATCACCAGTACCCAATTGTAATTTTTCTAGAAATTTTGGGTTTTTCATGAAGAAGAATGATGAAATACCAGATATAACAATGACATTTGTGATGCAGTACCCAACCCTAAAGCTTATAACAAGATAGTAAAAACTCTCCTGGATATAGAGTAAAGTCTTGCAAAGTTCCATGATGATAACTGATGACACTAAGAAAAATGGTTCTTGATTCCTGTAATAGCGTCCAAAATCTGCTTTTGAAAAGGTAGAAATGGTAAATAATTATACTAATTTCACCATACACATGGCATAATCATTTGAAAGGTGGTATTATTCTGAATGTTGAATATTTGAAGGATGATTTGCAGCAGTAGAAAATATTTTTTTTTAGTTGAACAGAACCTTAAACAGTCATGAATGTCACTACAAACTAAAGTCAATGTGAGAGTATTTAGTCTGGTTTGCTGATACATAGACAACCTGTTATATTACAGGCTGTCTATGAATCAGTCTGTTGCCTTCCAGTTTCTCTACCTGTGGTCTAATTCAACAACCACTGGTATGCACTTGTGTTTTATTTTCCTTGGGGATGGTGCTGTCATTCAGCCACTTAAATGTATCCGTGAGTAAATTCAATAATTATGATGTATATTCCCAACTCTGTTGTGTCTTGATGGCTTTAATGGCAAATTTTTATGTTCAGCCATTCCAACTCCCAGTAATTATAACACGAGGGGTTCTTGGGCCATAACAGGCATGCATTGTAATTATAATAATATGTTTCTCATGTTTCATTGATCTGAATTTGCCATACATTATTTTTCCTGTCACTCTGAAGGACTGTGGTTCTTTAGTACGCAATGAAAATGGGGGTTATGATGACCTGTATTTTTGTAACCAGCCCAGTGTAGCTTAGAGACATGCTTTGCACCGTTACCTACCATGGATTGTAGGTGGAGAACATGTTGCCTGTATTTCAGCTGTTATTGCAGCCAGCCCAGTGTAGCTCAGAGAAGGACTTTCTGCCTGTGGTCAGTGTGTTCTGCAGGAGTTATACCACATTTCATACTTTACCTGAGTTCCAGGTGTTGGAGCAGCTGGCCCAGGGCAGCTCAGAGCTGAAGGAGAAGTAGAGGTAGAAGAGGGCCCAGGCCAGGATGATGATGTAAGACATGCAGCTGTAAAGCTGGATCAGCTGACCTGCATAGCCAATCCCTGAAACAGAAACACACACATCCACACACACTCAATCAGTATATCCTAAGTATTTGTATTCCTGATGATGACACTGATGTCTTCTGCTTTAAAAGACACTCTGGAGAAGGGCTTCTGCAGTCATGATAAATGCATTTTCCCAGATGAACTTTGGTTTGGGAAAATATTCTATCCCCCTCCTGCATAGAGACTGAGCGCTGTCCTGCAGGTACCCCTACTGCTGATTATCCATTTGCACCTCTCCATACCCCAGCCTGGGTAATATACACTCACTGAGTAGTCGACTAGGTAAACCTGTACACTAGCTTGTTAATGAAAATATTTAATCAGCCAATCATGTGGCAGCAACTAAAGGCATAAAAGCATGCAGACGTGGTCAAGGGGTTCACCTGTTTTAAATTGCTCACTGAGTGTAGACATTGCAGCAAATTATGAGCTGCCCTGCAAGGATGCTGGACACCCAGAAACAGAAATTTGGCTATTCCAATTAATAACTACTCTGCATTCATTCAACAGTGCCCTTCAGAATTGTTGTATTTTATTGTATGCCTACGCCTATGCATATAATACGCAGTGAAGTTTGCATGTGAGAACCATTAAAATGAACCCCTGGCCACACTGGGAGATTTCTACATGGATTGAGAGGGAGCCCCCCTAAGGGCTGGGCATTTAATCACAGGCTTGTACCTGGTGAACCTGCCTCTTCTCTCCATTGCTCCCTGTTGGTAAAGCCAAAGTGATCTCAGGTTTACATATTTGCCCACAGAGGTTTCTGGCCTCTCACCCTCAGCCAATGGGCACAGCTTCCTCCAGCAGGTGATGGCCCCCTCCTGGGTGTACTGCCCCATGGCCGTCTCCAGCAGGAACAGGGGTATCCCACAGGTCACCACAAAGACCAGATATGGCACAAGGAACGCTCCTGCAGATACACCCACACACAAAGTTAACATTTGAGATAAGATCTCACAACAGGTATTTGACCAAAACCAGAGATTGAGTGTGGGTGTCTGTGTCACTCAGGTTGGGAGCTTTCCATAATGCACTCCAACCTGGTAAGCAGCATGTACACAAACAGACTGAGCACTAAACATTATACCATTCAGAATCAATCACAATGTTCATAAACTATTCTACACATTCAACCATTTATAAACGCATCCTTACTCATGCACTTTCAAATTAATTGACACTTTTAGTCATTCTTATTCACACTCTCCTGATTATTCACACTCTTACTCACACTCATTCATATTCTCACTGTTATGTACGGTACTGAGGGCCCAAAAGCAGACCAAAAACTTTGTCTTTTATTCAGTCCAAGTTCAAAGCCAAGAGATCATGTGACAGCCAAACAAAAAGCTAAAGAAACGTCAAAAAAACAAGCAGGGGTCGATATCCAGGAAATCAGAAAACAGAGGTACAGAAGGGCTAAGGCAAAAATCAGTCAAAATTGTAGCGAATAATCCAAAAGCAAACTATCAGAAAATCAAAAAAACAAGGCAAAGGGTTGAATCGTAATGAATCTCAATAAAACAGGCTCTGAATTATAATCAACATTCTAACAGGGAACACTGCGGAGACTGAGGTTAAAATACATGAGGGAAGGTAGTAACCTAGGTGGGGCTCGGGAGAAAGGTGGGCTAAACACCATTACTCAATATATGCTCCCGGGATTAGCATTATTGCTGACATCTCAGTTCGGCGGAGAACTCAGAGGCTGAGGGTCTAGCCAACACAATACATGCAAAACACTGCCATGATAGTTGCGAGCCCAGGTCGGCATGCATTAAATGGGCTCCTTAGAATTAACTTGACAGGAACCGGTGTCGTAACGCCCATGGGTTCCCTTCGCACCAAATTACAAAGAGCCATGCACCACCAATCCTTTGGGCCGAACTTGGCGGCCTCTCAGCTTGGAAACAACCACGAATGTACCAAGCCGCTGATCAGTCGGTCTTTAGTCACCATTTCCCCTTGAGTATTCAGTTGTAATTTCGGCTGAAAAAGGTACAAGATGAATTAGAGACATGGAGATCACGCAAGTTACAAACAAAATAGTTTATTCGCAGGCAGGTAGGTTATTAGCTTTAGAATATTACAGTCAATTACAAAATACACAAATTAAGAATAGAGATAGAGTAAATAATCATACCTAGCCTGCTTTGGCTACACACAAACACAGAGTATAGAATATGTTGCATGGGAAGTCGAATGCGATCTTCCGCTGTTACACATATATACATACACAAGACATGTTGTGCGGGAAGTCGAATGCGATCTTCCGTTGCTACACATACACAGAACGTGCTGTGTGGGAAGTCGAATGCTATCTTCCCAGATTGGTCTGTCTCCCTTGCTTTTATGCCAAATCATATGTTTGGACCAGGTGGCAGTGCCATAAATCAACCTGGAGGGGTGGTCAAATCTGGAATTTAGACCCCCACCCTTGGGGTTGTTAAGTAGGGAAAATGAGATCATTATGCAGGTTTTCCCTTGAGTTACTGAAACTATGGTTTATTAAACTCCATTTGCTATGAAATTTATCTCATCCGATTCCTTGATTTTACTGGATCACATCCATTACCCTTATGTTTTTATTATGTTGCAGTTATCATGAAACTTCCCTCCTGATTATCCATTTTACATGCAATTCCTGTTACTATTACATAAGATTTAATGCAATAATACAAGGATCACATGGACAATGTCTTCAAGGTTTTACCGGGTCTATTTACTATCTAAACAGCAGTTTTGAATATTTAATCTAGGAGAGCAGTCACCGGTGTAATAACAGCAGTGCCCAAATGGGGGCACTGTGAGAGTGTCCTGAGCCTTTCCCAAAGGTGGTGGGTTACAGGCGCCTTCTCTTCCCATGACCCCTGTGACCTTTCAACTAAAACACAGCCACAGTCCATCTTCCCCTTATCTCCTTCGGCGCCGATGGCCTGAACCTCCCCAAAGGTAGTCCAAACAGTCCAGTCCAAAAGGTGACAAGACATTCTATTACATTACATTATTGGCATTTGGCCGATTCTCTTATCCAGAGTGATGTACAGTTGATTAGACTAAGCAGGAGACAATCCTCCCCTGGATCAATGCAGGGTTAAGGGCCTTGCTCAAGGGCCCAACGGCTGTGCGGATCTTATTGTGGCTATACCGCGATTAGACTTTGCATGTCCCAGTCATTTACCTTAACCACTATGCTACAAGCCGCCCCATCATATCTATGAATGATGTAGTTGGGAGTTTTCATGATAACTGCATTATGCTATAAATATGTACTTGTGCCTCTCATGGTAATATACCTTTTGGATAAACCTGATTTGGGTGAATGAAAGGAAAGGAGACAAAACCCCAGATTGCTTGGTTTCTTCTCCTTATCTCCAAAATCAAGGTCTAAAAACGGGTCACCCATCTGTAATTTACAGCCAGTGGTCAGGGAGCTAAAACAAAAGGTTTCTACAGAGACAGCTTTTGCCTAGTTTCCCCTTGGCTCCTGAATGGTTATGATATCAAAGGTAGACTGTTACAAAAACTAGACCATTAAACCAGTCGCACGGAACCAATCAGAATAACACAAAACATTACTATATTCTGACCTGGGATTATCATGAAACATCTTTATGCCATCTCCAGTATTCCTGTGCTCTAACCCTATAGGGACTGTGAGAGAAGGGGGGCTCCCCAGGGGGCCCAGGAAGGCTCCTCCAGGAATCCTTCTCTAGCTCTCCCCCACAGGCATGGGTGCCAAAAGGTGGGGGCTAACAATGTATGCTCCGGGAGGGGGAAGTCAGCAAGCTGACCAGCGCATGACACCAGCCAGTCATAAGTAACATTTGGTCTCATGCGCTGGTCAGCTTGCTGACTTCCCCCTCCTGGAGCATACATTGTCAGCCCCCACTGTTGGCGCACATGCCTGTGGGGGAGAGCTAGAGAAGGATTCTTAGAGGTGCCTTCTTGGGACCTGGGGGCCCCCCCTTTCTCACATTCCTGACAGGTTAGAGCACAGGAATATTGGAGGTGGTATAAAGATGTTTCATGATAATCCCAGGTCAGAATATAGTAATGTTTGGTGTTATTCTAATTGGTTCAGTGCGACTGGTGTAATGGTCGAGACACTAAATTTTCCCTACTCAACAACCCCCAACGGTGGGGGTCTAAATTCCAGATTTGACCACCCCTCCAGGTTGATTTATGGCACTGCCGCATGGTTTCAAACGTATGATTTGGCATAAAAGCAAGGGAGACAGACCAATCTGGGAAGATTGACTTCCCTACAGCATAATGTACGTGTCTGTAAGTATCAGGAAGATCGTATTCAACTTCCCACACAACATGTCTTATGTATGTATGTATGTATGTATGTGTAGCAGCGGAAGATCATATTCGACTTTCCACACGGCATATTCTATACTCTGTGTTTGTGTGTAGTCCAAGCAGGCTAGGTATGATTATTTACTCTCTCTATTCTTAATTTGTGTATTTTGTAATTGATTGTGATATTCTAAAGCTAATAACCTACCTGTCTGCGAATAAACTATTTTGTTTGTAACTTGCGTGATCTCCATGGCTCTATTTCATTTTGTACCTTTTCAGCCTAAATTACAACTGAATACTCAGGGGGAAATGGTGGCTAAAGACCGACCGATCGGCAGCGTGGCGCATCTGTGATAGTTCTAAGCTGTGAGGCCAGCAATCTGGTGCGAAGGGAACCCATGGGCGTTACGACGCCAGTTCCTGTCAAGTTAATTCTAAGGAGCCCATTTAATGCACGCCGACCTGGGCTCGCAACTATCATGGCAGGTTTGCATGTATTGTGTTGACTGGACCCTCAGCCTCTGAGTTCTCCACCAAACTGAGATTTCAGCAGTAATGCTAATCCCGGGAGCATATATTGAGTAATGGTGGCACAGGTACAAGTCGAATGTAATCACTCCCGAGGTCTGCGTAAGTTGCAAACCCAAATTTCTAAATTAGATTTTAAATGGAGTCAGATAAATGAGTAAAACTATATTAACCACTAAGCGTACAATACGGCCCCGTTTGAGAGCGGAGAATATTAAGAATTGTACTGATCCGTTTCTGGCCAGCTGTAAGCGGGATATGGGGCAGGTCAATCCATATCCGACCCATGGCAACGGACCCAGTATATTCTTAAACATAATTGTGCTCTGTTCTTGTACGGAGGATAATAATTAACCCTACTAATGTTCTCCCAGCAATGCCAGAAGGACAAGCACGCAAAACCCCCTTCGGCCCCTGCTAAATTCTGTCATTTGGTTAGTGTGGGGTTTTACAACTGGCTTACAATGATGATAATAAACAACGAGAAAAACATGAAAACAAACACAAAAGACAAAACTCAGGAACATTACACCCACTCACCACCACCGTTCTTGTAGCAGAGGTATGGGAACCTCCACACGTTTCCCAGCCCCACTATGTTCCCTGCCACTGCCAGGAGGAACTCCACCTTACTCCCCCACTGCCCCCTCTCCTCCAATGGCCTTTCTGCGGTATCCCTCTCCTTCTTCATCTCTTCTGCTGTCCGTTCCATACTCTCTGATAATGTTCTCTGTCAAAGCAACGTAGCAGGCTGAGATCAAATAGAGGCTGATGTTTAACCTGCTGACTGGGAGAGACCTCGTTACCAATGAGTGACAGAGACATTACTGTCTTTGTAAAAGACGAGCATTACTGAAAACATTATGTATTCAAAGTTAATCATAAACTTTATTCTCTCAATTTTTTCTTGTGTATAATACTGGAATTTGCTTGCACGTAGAACAGGCTTTTTCAGCAATGTGTGACAATGGTTATTTTAAAAGAAATCTGAAACAAAAAGGAAAAGGGGACCATATATACAGTGGCTTTGTAAGGGAGCAAGGTCAGAGGACCAAGAGGGGTTCCAAAAGTTACTCACCAGATGTGGTATAACCACTAATATGTTCTAGGGGTATTCCTAGAGGGAAGGGATATGCCCTAGAGGAGGAAGAGGAAAATGAGAAAGGGAATACATCACTAGCAGACATTTAGCCAACCAAAAGAACGACCTATGAAAATGGTGGAGGAGTGTAATCTAAACCTCACGTCCTACAGATTATGGCGATTGTAAAACAAGGTGAGTAGGAAGTAGGGATGCAAATGCAGGCTCCCAACTACGTTATAGCCTACCTAGGACATCTCTAATTCAACTAACAAAGCAGGATTACTGATACTGACACTAGAATACACAAAAAAACATTGAAACTCTAATTCAACTGACAAAGCAGGATTACTTTAAGAGAGACGGGAATACATGAAACACAGTCACCCTCTAATTCTAGTGACGAAGCAGTAAACTTATACAGAGGTAGGAAGTGTACACGAACAGTGATGGGGGTCTCAGACACGGAACCCCAGGCTTATCGGTGAGTTCGCAAAGCTCTCCACTGAGCTCTCCAATAACCATGTACACCACTTCACTTTAGGGAAGATTCATTTGACGCTCACCTAGGCTCAACTGACCATGTTGGGAGACTTACAAGCACAAACTGCCTGAAGGGTATCAGACACAGAACCCTGGGCACTCAGTGAGTCTTGGGAAACTCTCCACTGAGAGGTATGGTTCACTAACGGCCGTGTATTTAGGATTTGTGAGAACCATGATAACACACATACACTAAGACTGAAACAAATACAGTGCACTTCTCGGCTCCACTGGCAATGCGGGAGACTTAGGAAGAAGTGAGAAAAACACAAACAGCCACAAGGGTCTCCAGCATAGAACTCCGTTTTATCGGAGCTCTTACTGGGAGGAGCAATAACTCCAACACTTGCATATTTAACCTTAGTTTAATACATAGAATAACAAACATGCACTAAGAAGGCAACAAAGAGTATCTCAGGCAGGATTATCTAATCAGCCAATTGTGTGGCAGCAGTGCAATGCATACAATCATGTACATATGGGTGTTAGGGGAAAATGCCCTTTTTAACATTTCACAGGTGAGCATCGTCTGATGAAACAGATCCCAGTAAAAACAATGATATACTTCAGTTTAACTTACGTATTTATTTGCAAAGAAATAACCGAAAGTGAGAAAGTTTACCGGCTTTCTGATTTGAATCAGACATAGTAAGACTCTTATACACACTTTTCCAGAAGGGGGGGCTTTACCAAAACAAAAAGACATGAAGCTGGCCACGAACATTTATCAGTATTTTGTCTTCTGAATACCCCTTGTTGACCTTGCTGTAAGACCAGAATGTGCTAGCTGAGAAGCAGAGACATTAAGGTCAAAGGCTGTCTGTCTGCTGGGAGAGAGACAGAGAAAGACTCCTAGTAAGCACTTAATTCAGAAAGTGGTCTAATAGTAATAAGGATTATCACTAAAAGGTTATTTATAATCATGTGATTGTATTTATGTTAACACACATTATCAATTAAAAATCAATTAAGAAAATTACCCTTACATTTCCCTCCTTTTATCATTTCTTGATAACAAAAACAATTTTCTGATCACATTTACTCAATCGGGTAATAATTTATTTAAAATAACATAACGCGGATGACAACAATTGTTAGCTATGGATATGTGCAGTGCAGAGCTCCAGTATCACAGCGGAAATCAAAACACCTGTTTTTCCCGGGAAAAGACATTTTCCAGCTTTCTTTTCTCCGAACAGCTAAGCGTCACTTCTGGATACTGGCAGATGCAGGCACATAGCACTCCATTGACCAATTGATGATCCTTATAAGCAAAACCTTGTAGAAAGACAAAATCATAAGTTGTAGATAAAAAGAAGATCCAATAAACATTGTAATCATGTATGAATCAATTAGGTGATTATGCAACTAACAATGTACTGATTATGGGTGTAACTGTCAAGAACCTGGGCAGGGGGAACCAATCGCAGAACTGAACAGACAATGAGAAACAGGTGAGAGGCAAGACAGAAAGACAGGAAGGAAATCCATAAAAGGAGTGGGAAGTGGAGACACTAAATGAAGAATAAGTGGGATGAATGGGTGGGAATGCATGGGAAGACAGACAGACTACAGTGGTCACAGAGGGAAAGAAGGACTGAAAACCCTAAGAACTAAGACAAAAACAGATACAGAGTGTTTTATGGAAGGTCAGGGAGTTATGCGTTATCATACTCAGGGTCAGGACGCGGAGATGTAGGCACTGGCTGACCACAGCCTGAGTGGTGCGAGAAATGCACACAAATAAGTGGCAAGTCACAACAAAACAGCATCCAGATTAAAACGAGAGGCAAAAAGATTCTGAGCAACGTTTCCTTCCACCAAAGCAGAAGATTTTAAAAAGGCAATCTTTACTTGTGTCAACTTCCCTTTCTGTCAGTTCATCACGTATCCTGGTCATATTTCTAATCATCTTATTTCTATCACCTGTCCATCCCCATGAAAATTCGGTATATATGTAAAACATTGTTTTCCAATCATGACACAAACCCTCCCCTTGCTCTGCAGTAAGCTGAGCCAACACCATACGATTCTGAATAACCATCAACCGTAATGCAGTCAATTCGCTTCAAACAGCCGCTGCTGTCAATAGAGAGGAGTTTATAAATTGGAGAACAGTGTACCGTGTGATCTCTTGTTTTTTAGCGGACCCAATACCACTATCCCAGGAAACAAAGCTTCCAGTAACTTCACCCCACTAGACCAAGGTCGGTGTTCCCAAGGGACAGGGTTGCAATCAGGAAGGCTCCTCTTTACTTTGTATATTCTTCATGTGGTGTGATTATATGTGGACATCTCAGGAATTACAAATGTGTAATCATATAATGAGTCAATCAGTTTGACAAAATCAATGGAACAGGAGGCATTTGAGAGCAAACATAACAGGAATGGTTAGAGTGTTGTTTTGCAGTCCACTTAGCATAGCGCCTCCTGGAGTTAATAGCATAGTGATGTGATGCAGTTCCTGGTGTCAGCCAAGCTTCATCCCCTGCAGTCGCATACCTTTTGGGCCGTTTCCTCAGTTCAGCTATACAGCCTACCACGTGTTTTTGCAGAATTTCTTGTGATGAGTGGCAGAACAATGATGAGGGAGATGAGATCTAATACGGCTAGGCCTACCTTGGCACTGCAGCCTGCTCTTCTGAAGGGATTGAACCCCTCTGCTTTCCTGTCTGGGTGTGGCATGTTGGGAGCTGAGTTTACTATAATGTGCTCCTTGATGTGTTGGTTCTCTTGAGTTTTTAAACTCTGTGAGAACTAGCTGGTCCTGCATGTTGGTTGAGGTGGGTCTTTCACCCTTATCCCTCCTTTGGCACTGGTGGAGCCCTTTTGCAGTGGCTGGCGTGGACCCGGCCTTCCACTCGCACGGCTGTCGGCGTGGTGAGCAGAACCTGGTAAGGGCCTCTCCACCTAGGCTGGTGCCACTTCTTCCTCCGGAAAGTCTTTTATCACCACCCAGTCTCCTGGCTGCAGATCGTGCAGAGGGCCACTGGCTGGCGCTGGGAGAGCTGCTCGAACCTGTTGATGCACAGATCTCAGAACATTGGTTAGCTGAACACAGTAACTTACCATTCGAGTGTCTGCCAGGTCCTTGTCCAGCATCAACCCAGGGGGGTAACATCCAGTTCTCATGGGCCACCAACCCTGTCGCAGAGTGGACCCTCCCCCGGATACCTGTGAGGACTATTGGCAGGGCCTGCATTTGGGACCTTCTGGCTCCGCCCTGCATTATTTACAGCACAAATAACACATTTTCCACAAATAATGTATAATATACATTAAAATATATAACTTGAAAAACACTGGGAAATTAAAGTTACCATTCCTCCTTTTTGACACATGATCCCGTCCATGTGTCAATTTAGCATAGTAGGGAAACAAATAGCGTGGTAAATGTCATTTAACCATGGAGCCTAGCCAGACCCCATAGGTGCAGGTGCCGTCCCATTTACAATTGGCCTGTGTGTGCAGACTGAGAGTTGTGTTGGGAGGGGCTGAGGCAGTGGCCTTTGCAGCAGAATTTCACATATTGCAACAGATGTAGGCAAAAAATGGCCTCTATGAGGCTCTGCACCAAATGTCCATATTGAATAGCTTTTCCTGAGGAAGTAAGAAAACCTCTGTGTTCCCAAAGTGTTCTGAAATCGCACTACCTCCAAAAGCATATCTGCTGTCAGCGAAAATATTTACAGTTTTGCCTTGGGACAAATAGCAGGTACATTTGAGTGGAAAAAAAAAGTTCACCAGCCTGGGTAAACAAGTGACCCGGAAATCGGGCTGATGAGAAATGAGCAGTTTTCTGCTTTAGCAGAATTTCAGCTACTGCATGAGGAACCAAAAATGGGCGATAAGCAACGATCGATGCAGAAGCCGTCACAGCAGAAGCAGCTGCTGGAATTGATCGCAGACAAGGGGGGAGACCCCTAGTGACAACACCAAGTCTCTGAAAATAATATGCGACAGGCCTGTTTCTATCACCATGTTTTTGCAGAAGAACAGCAGTCGTATAACCAGCCTTCTGATCCACAGTCAAAAGAAAAGGTTTGTTAATGTCAGGAAGGCCCAAAGTCGGGGCTGATGTCAGTTCTCGTTTTAATTTCTGAAAATACATGTCAGCAGTCTCTGTCCATGTAACCTTATCGTTAGCAGAGAGATTTAGGCCATGGGCCAAGTAGTCAGGGATCCACTGTTTACAATAAGAATTACATTTTGAGGCCTAGATAGATAATTTCAATCAGGCTGAACTGGAGTTTCATGTTTGACCTTGCAGCCCAGTTACTAGGAATTTTAGCAGCTTGTGTGAATCTTGAATTCGGAATGTCAACAACATACTGAATTAGTATTTGGAACTGTTTCGAATTGTCCTACAGAGCAGCAGAGAATACCTTTGTGGTAGTCCAGGTGTATCGTTTTGTCTTAAACGTAAAAGCAAACCAGTACTGGGAATCAATATCAACCGGCATACTGAAAGAAAAAACATTAGCAAGATCGATCACAGTGAAATGTTTTGCATTGCCCGGGACTTGGGCCAAACTAGTAGTTTAGGTTAGATACAACTGGAGCACAGTGTTTACAGCTCCTAAATCTTGCACAAAACACCAAGATCCATCATGCTTTTTTTTTTTTGGGTCTGACACATGCAAATACGTGTGAGTGTCACAAGACAATGCATGAAAGCTGTCAGAGAATCTGGAAACTGGTGTGCAGTAACACACAGAGAGGGAGAATAGTTAGTTCTCCTGTCTCTTCCCAGTCTGTTGTCCAAACATAATTTAACCCAGGGTCCTGTGTCCTCACATTTTTTGTTTGAGGCTTTACTTAGAGACACATGGGGTGCGCTTCCCAAAATGGTACAAAATGACTGTACAGACAATGCAAAAATCTTGTCCTACCAAAAACAGTGTCCACACATTCATCCATTATCGTAACCTGCTTATCCTGAACAGGGATGTAGGGGGACTGGAGCCTATCCCAGCATACATTGGGTGAAAGGCCCTGAACAGGTTGCCAGTCCATCGCAGGGCAGTTAGGAAGTTGTGATTGGCTTCTGTTTTTGTGTGTGTGTGTTACTTCACATGTGATTTCTTTTTGAGGTTATGGAATGTATGTTCCTTTTAGAGACTATTTTGTACTTCCTTGATGTAGTGTGACTGGCGTGTTTACTTTTTGGAACATTTATTTCTGTTGTTTGGAGCTTAAAAGAATGGTAATGTAATGTAAATAAATTTGTTATCCAATAAAAAATGCAGTCCTGGAAGTGTAAATTACTTCCTCAAGTCACAGAAATGCAGTGACTATTTTCCTGCTAAAACATCTTAATTTTAATTGATTAAAGTACATTTTTTAGAGGAAATATAGAGGAACAGCAGAAAGAGAAAACACTGAATATAATAATCATCTGTATTAATAACTCCTGCCTTGGAGTACCGGAATTAGGAAGGTGTGATTTTTTTAATCTTAAACTTGCAGAAGGAGTTTAAAGAGAAAGCAATGTACTTGCTTGCATCAGTTGCTTATAGCTGAGGAAAAAGCAAATATTGAATGCCACCATGTGTGCAGTGACTCAAGTGTCTTGAGGAAGTGAGGATTAATTAAAATGTGTTTAAATCAGCAATTCCTGAATCCAGCAGTTTCACCCTTGTTTAAATATCCAGCACTCTGAACACTGAACACAAGTGTGTCAACAGTTAAAACCTCACTTAACCAACATGTAAATATGTTTATTTGATTTAATTAAATCACCAAATTCAGTGGTAGGCAGAGCAACCTGTTGGATCAACCTTTATGAAAAAGCACCACTTGCAATCTGGTGAAAATCAAAAATTTATTTAGTTAGACAAGATATACACATCTAATCTTCAGATGTGTTGCATCTACCTGAAAGCAATGAAGGTTATAGACACAGAAAACAGCCACAAAGGAAATGTTTCCTCCCAAAGTCCTCAAGAAACCTGAAGACAGCCAAACATTCTAAAAGACCAGTGATGAAAATAAGAAAGCCAGACCAAGGTGCAGGACTTGGATGCTAACTTCCAAATCAAACCAAAAAGTAAAAAGCCAGGTCTGTTGCAAAGTTTGGGATCTTAAAACAGGATGTCAGCATTAGGTCTGCTTGGCCACCCCCACTGAGTCAGACACACACATGCAGGCAGGCGCACACACAGACACACATGCACACACACACACACACACGCACGGCCGACCCCGCCAGTTCTGTCTCTCCGTTTCTTATCTCTAAACCAGGCCTGGCTTTTGAAGTTCCATATTGCCCAATGGTGAATCAGGAATTAGTTCCCTCACAAATTAAAAAAAAAACCTGATGGCCTTCTAAAGCCATACCTGACAAAAACTATCTTCTAGATTACTAATATGATTTTCAAATGCACATATTTAACACTTCAATTTCCACTTTTAAAAAAGATGAAATTGTTGGTAAGCACCTCCTCCCCATGCTTTGTCTGCAAAGTATGAATTAGTTGGTCCTCAACTCTTCCAACTCTGTAGCAGAAACTGCATTCCCTCGATCTGTCATTTGCTTCCGGGTCAGGGGCAGGTCATCATCAGGGTGACACAGATGAGACAATCGCTGTCGGCAGAAAAATAATAACGGTATGGATCTTGATGAGCAACTGTTTTATAGAGATATGAAATGTAATCACTATATAAATAACAATGCCAAGGATCTATGAAATATGGAAAATTACGCAAAAAAGTATTTATAAAAGAGAAACCCCAGAGATATTGCTTGTATGACCCCTTTCACCACAGCTGTGGAGACAAGGGATCCAGGCCTCACCTGTCTGAGAGTGCCAGTGCTGATGGAGAGCTTGACCAGACTCCACCCCGGCACCAGCACAACAGAGGAGAGGGCCAGCAGCCAGCCCAGCACGTACGCCCAGTCTGGATACACATACCAGCGGTTAAAGGTCAGGGGCTGGTACTTCACCACAGAGAAGATGAAGGATCCCTAGGGGAGAGGAGGAAGAGTGGAACGTTTAATACATGTCACAAACGCCATACTGCCATTGTGAAGTAGAAGTGGAAATAACATGAAATTGTCTGTACAGAAGAATTCAGTTGTTAAAACTGGGTCACATTTCTTCAGCCAAAAAACTGTTGTTATGCATGGTTATCTGAGGTACTGTCACTTTCCTGTCAGCTTGAACCAGTCTGGTCATTTTCCTCTGACCTCACACAGTAACAAGGCATTTTCACCCACAGAACTGGCAGATTTGGTGTGTGCTGGTACTTAAATGTTTAAGTCACCAATCTGACATTAATATGCACACCTTGGGCCTCATTTATCAGTGTGCAAATGTATGTGTGATCGGAAACAAACCAACAAATTTCGCTGGATTTATCAAACAAGATTATAATCTCTCATGAGAGGAATAGCAGCAACAAACACCTTCAAACCACAACACTGTTTATCCCTCCCACTTCTCTGTAAATACGCTGACGTTGATACACCATTTGTTATGGCAATTAGAACCAATGAGCTTGAATTATTGTAGTACAAAATTTTGTATAGCTATGAATTTAAGGGCCATAAACACAGGCAGATGCTTTTTTCAATGATAGGAAGGGATTTAGAATGGTCTTGTAACAATGTTTTAACACAGACGTCTTACCTATGGTACCTTTAAACTTCAGCCAAAGAAATCTAGTTTTCCTCTGCACCAAACATCTTGCTTGTTACAGGCTACAAGTTCTGAAATTCTCATGAATTTGTATTCATTTTGACAAAGTTTTTTATTCAGTTATTTATGAAGTTAATTATTTCAGTTTTATTAAATCTGAAATGCAACATGCTTGAGTTGTGCAATGATGAGGTTGTCCTGTAATAAGTGAGTCAGGCAGATGCTCTGTCTCTGGACATCCCACAGTGGGGGTGAG
Source organism: Conger conger (assembly GCF_963514075.1). Classification (NCBI taxonomy): domain Eukaryota; kingdom Metazoa; phylum Chordata; class Actinopteri; order Anguilliformes; family Congridae; genus Conger; species Conger conger. The sequence goes on from NC_083772.1 coordinate 5,769,800, forward strand.
TCAAACTCACCAGGGTCACCAGTGGGGTGAAGTAGAGCCAGCAGAGCTTAAAGATGAGGCTGGGCCGTTCCCCGGTCATGTCCTCGATCACATCCATCATGCGCTCCGCCCCTGCTCCAGGGCAAACAAGTGTAGTGTTGTGTATAAAGGGAACCTCAACTGAGGAACAAAATAAGCTGAAATACCAGGGAATGGAAAATTAAGAAAAAAAGTATTGATTACAATGACAAAATTGCATTTTGGGTTTAGTTATTCACATTGTTTTTGTAAGTAGAATGGTGCAGTGTATTATGGGATATCGGAATGTCTTCCCATTTGAAGGGGTTTTCCCTGTTCTTGGAATCCAGGAGTGATTTTCATGATCAGTAAGTCAGGTTAATGTATTTGCATTCAACTGGACAAATTAGTCATTGTTCTATTGCGTAAATAAACCCACAGCCTTTTTAAAGGGCGGCCTGTAGCGTAGTGGTTAAGGTGAATGACTGGGACCCGTGAGGTCGGTGGTTCGATCCTCGGAGTAGCCACGATAAGATCCGCACAGCCGTTGGGCCCTTGAGCAAGGCCCTTAACCCTGCATTGCACCAGGGGAGGATTGTCTCCTGCTTAGTCTAATCAACTGTACGTCGCTCTGGATAAGAGCGTCTGCCAAAATGCCATTAATGTAATGTAATGTAATGTAATGTAATGTAAACACAAACAACAAAAAATGTAAGTAACTTTGGAACCTGTGTCAATTCAGTGATACTCAACCAATCTCTTTTTCTCCAGTCAATGTTCCCTACAGAACCCTTGAGTTTTTCCTAAAAGGACAAATCCAGTTAAAAGGTAGTCTTTGAGCTTATGATTTTGAGTTGTTCTTATTGGCTATACTGCCAGACCAGAGCAACTTCATTTTTTTAAAGAAGGCTGTGTTTTTCTATGCCTCAATGAGAACAGATAATCTCATACTGTTTTGAATTAGTTTTATGTATAAAGTCATTTTCATTACCTCTTCTGTGCATTGCGAGTGCACTTTCATAACCCATAATTGTTGCCATTATTCTCTTTTTCTTTCCAGAGATTTGGATTGGAAAGGTTCAGTTTGTTGAAAGGTATAGTGTTTTGGGCAGTCATGTGTTAATACAGCCAACTATTTTCCAGCCAACTAAGTCCAGGCAGCAAAGTCCTGCACTCACCAAACAGCCAGCCCATGGCCAGAACTTCAAACACACACAGGAAGAACACACAGGCCCCATTACTGGCATAGTAGTCGAAGAGCTGGAACACATATATCCCCCCCTGGTGGACAGAATGGAAATGACAAGAGTAGATCCAGGAAAATAAGGTTTCGGAAGAGACTGACATGTTACATGTTATCATAACATATCATAACATAACTTATGTGCTTAAAGTAATAAACGGTTAATGTAATGGGGGCGACATGGCTCAGGCAGTAAGAGCAGTTGTCTGCCGGTTCGATCCCCCGCCCGGGCTGTGTCGAAGTGTCCCTGAGCAAGACACCTAACCCCCAAATGCTCCTGACGAGCTGGTCGGCGCCTTGCATGGCAGCCAATCGCAGTCAGCGTGTGAGTGTGTGTATGAATGGGTGAATGAGAAGCATCAATTGTACAGCGCTTTGGATAAAGGCGCCATATAAATGCCATTTATCATTTACCATGTAATAAAAACAGTTAATGTAATAACTTTGTCCTCTGCAAGTAGTTGGACAGAGACACATTTTTTGTAGTTTTGGCTCTGTACTCCAGCACATTGAATTTAAAATGAAACAATGACTAATGCAGCCAATTGTCTTACTTTTGGTCCTCTAACATTGCAGGGGCCTGTAATACCTACACTGTTCACCCACTGTGAATGTACAACCCCTCAAATTCAAATTCAAGAAACACCTCGCAAAGTAAACACAATTCGACTGTCAAACTTGGAAACAGCATGCTATGGGAAACAGACACAGCAGCGCCAAGAATAATTTCCACATCCAGATAGGGGAAACCTATCCCATACACTTAATCAAAGCTGATGGGAGTCTGAGCCAGTCTTAGCCACCAACAAAGGGCCTCAGTACTCCTAGATCCACACTAACTCAGCCTAATGTTCCTTCCTCCCAAAAGGAAGCTTTTATACAAGGCGGAAATAAACTATGTGGACAAAATAAATAAACTAACCTCACATAGTGCACAAATGAAAAATAAAAACAGATGTGAAATGGGGGAATTCAAAGAACACACAAGCCCCGATTCAACAAAACACAGGACTTAAATAGAAAGACACACAGCTGATCTGCATCAGAACACACGTGGAAGGCAACTGGAATCAGTCGTCAGCACGAGGGTATTGATTACCTGAGCGCCGCTCATTGCCAAAGTGAAATTGATTACCAAATTGTCTATGACAAGGGGGTATATGCCTATACCAATACTGTGTGCATATCTGTGTGTACATCTGAGTGAGTATATAATTGGCAGTAGACCAGATTCAAACCTTTGGAGTCAGAGGCCTTTACCAGTGCACCAACCTTGGCCACCACAGGAAAAATTGATGCTAATTAGATATTAAATCAAACACATATACATTAATATAGCATGTTGTCACATTAGCAGTTGAAGTTTTACATTATTCAAGCAAAAAGGTTGCAACCTCGTTTAATGTACTAAGTTATTACATTAACCAGCAAAAGTTATTATGTTAACCGTTCAATTTCATTAACTGTTGTTACAGGGCAACCTCTGCGTAAACTAAAAGTGTACATTGAAATGTATATCTTTCTCTCCCCAGCTGTTTTCTCACCTGTGTGACCATCACCAGCTGCAAGACAAAGCAGGTGAGGCAGAAGAGCAGGAGGAAGATCTCTCTGTTTCTGGCCTTACGTAGTACCTTGGGAAACAGGTCCGTCACAGATGTGATCAAGCCCTCCATCGCCACAAACTGACCAAAAGACAGACAGATGCCCAACGTTCACCAGAAAGAGGCAGAGGGAGGAAAGTAGGAAAGAAAAATAAAGCAATGGGAGAGAGAGAGAAAAAAAGATTTACACACGTTTAATTACCGTTTTCCTGCTTGCAAGAAACTATCCACAAATACATCTTTATGAACTATGAAATGTAATCCTGCTGTGCTCTCTGGTAACCCAGCTAACCCTGGCAAGCTCAGTACAGCTTTACTTGATGTTAAGCAAAAATCTAGAAGTAAACAGGGCCACAAACATTAGTAGTGGCAGCAGTATCAGACTCAGCAGCCAGAAGTGGTGACCAGCAGCCAGGAAACTGATTACCTGAGAGTCCAGGCCCAATAGGATGATCATGATGAAGAAGCAGGAGGCCCACATCTGAGGTAGGGGCATCATTGCTACTGCTTGGGGGTACGCAATGAATGCCAGACCAGGTCCTGGGAGCAGGGAATATTTTTAGAGCTGCAATGGAGCTTGGCTTTGTTTGTTTTGTTTGATGTATTGAGATCATGGCAACGACAATTCAACACTGTATTACTGTGTATTTCAGGCATACTTTTAACAAACGAGTGTTAATCATACTCATGTATGAATTTTACAAATTCGAAAAGTTACAACAGTGGATAACATTGGAGGGAAAGACAGGAGGGTAGTGAGTACGAAGGAATAGAACAGTTTCACTCCATATACTGTAGATGGCGCTAGTCTACCACAATCAGTCACTGAATAGCCCAAGGTCTGTGACGCTTGGAAGGCAACAGCCTTTAGAACTAAAGGACTAACAGAGGCAGATTAGCTAGCTCAGCAACATAGCAACAGATTTGATAAAAAATACTTATAGGGTTCAGTTTGCGGGAAGGAGGCAGGGTAATCTGAGGTTAAGCAGGCACACTCCTGGACTATGTTGTGAATTAGTCCAGGCTGTTAAAATGTGTGCTCTTTCCATAGTAGGCGGCTGAGACTGGGGAACCATGTCAGAAAGATAAAATAATAAAAAAGGAAAAAGGCCTGTGCAAAAGTTTGGGAGCCCTGTCAGTTATTATTTTGTAACCCCTCCTCGGGGAAATATAACAGCTTGTAAATGCTTCCTGTAGCCAACTAAGAGTCTTTTTCCCAATTCTTCCTGGCAGAACACCTCTAGTTCAGAAATATTCTTTGGCTTCCTTGCATGTACGGCATGTTTGAGATTTTCATTGTCAAGGATCACCAAAATATCCTACCATCTTCAGCTTAATTATAAACGTTTTTAGTTTTGATTCCCCCATGATGGGATTATAATTTTACATCTACATAGGGGCAGCCTGTACCTTAGTGGTTAAGGTAACATGACTGGGACCCGCAAGGTTGGTGGTTTGATCCCCGGTGTAGCCACAATAAGATCTGCACAGCTGTGGGGCCCTTGAGCAAGGCCCTTAACCCTGCATTGTCCCAAGGGAGGATTGTCTCCTGCTTAGTCTAATCAACTGTATGTCGCTCTGGATAAGAGCATCTGCCAAATGCCATTAATGTAATGTAACATTGCAATGACAGTTGTGTTGCATCTGCCTCACACGCTTGTAAATAAAAACTGCTCGCATATTTTAAGTGGAAATGAACCAATCCAATGCAACTCTCTTTCCTTTATGGTCTCTATAAAGGAAAATTGTCATTCCCCAATTGCATATTTCAGGGGAATATCAGTCGCAGGCTAATTTATCAGTGCACGCCAACAGTATAAAGAGCTTCAGTACCTGATTCTGCCACTGCCTCTATGGGGACACCCTGCTCATGTGCCATGAACCCCAGCACAGAAAAGACCACAAATCCTGCCACCAGGCTGGTCCCACTGTTCAGCAGACACAGCCATAAACTGTCCCTGTAGAAACCAGAAGTGACAATAATTTGCTGCCCATGTTTCATTGAAGGTGAAATTGCTGTTAAGTGGCGTCCAGGATAAGTGTGGGTATCTCAGCATTGCATTGGAAAAAGTGATAGATGAGCATCATGGATGAAATGTGTTCAGTCGGGAAACTTGCTGCAGAAGCAACTACAGTGTACATGTTTGCATATCGAGCCAATCACATGCATACAATACATCATGTTCTCATACCCAACCAATTGCATGCACACATAACTAATCACTTGTGAGCTCTAAATGGGTGGGGTACAAAACTGTCCTTTAAACTAATCATTGATCTCAACCCGTTTTCTTTCATTTTCATTGATTAACAAGAGTGCAAATGATAGGACTAATCAATCAGAAATTAACATGCATCGGAACACATACATTTAATTCAGAATTTAATATGAAGAAGCTGTCTGCTTGTCAATCAAAATAAACTAGTGAAAACAAGTTGCGATTGTCGTTTCCTAGACACGACAAATGACAAGATCAATGATTAGTTAAAAGGAAAATGTTGTGGCCCACCAATTTTGAACTCAGGAGACACCGTTGCTAATGGAGCACTTTTTTTAAACTGGCAATCATAGTCATAGCGCTGCTCATTGTCTGTGTAGCTCATTACATGCTTTGCTGCTGCTCACATATGTCAGGATTCAGGACAGGGAGAACCAAGAGCAGTCTCAGGGATGATGTGAAGAAGACCGGCTTTAATGACCAAGGGCAGTTCCGAAAGGTAATCCACAAACAGGCAATGGTTGTGATCCAAGCAGACAGGTACATATGAGGTAGACATAGCATAATCGGGAAACAGGAGAGTTCAAAAACCAGGACGCCCGAACAAGCGAAGGGACAAGAACAAAAACCAGGCATCAAAACCAGAAAATCCAAAAGCAGAACAGAGCAGAACTAGACAAAAAAACACACGTATGGTGTAGAGGAAGCTAGAACCTGGGCAGTGAACAGAATAACAGAAAGATGAACTAGCAACAAGAAACAGGAGAAAGGACAGGTTTAAATATACTACTAACAAGCACTAAATGAGAAACAGGAGGAATCAATGACAGGAGACAGGAAGGAAGTACATATAAGGAGTGGGGAGGCGGACTGGAGTTTGACACCCCTGGGTTAGTGCATGCTGGTGTGTGAATTACCTAAAGAATCCATTCACCGCCAAACAACTGGGCAAAGGCTACATGTGAAAACCTCTCTATTTCACTTGACAAAGTGTTCCATATTTATGGTTAAGAACCTGACCGTTTTCTTTCATTTTCATTGATTAACATGCGTTTCTGCCCTTGTGTACTCTGGGTAAGCTTGGGCCTTACTTGTAGCAGTTGTTGTGATAGGTGTTGTAGCTACCCAGCACAGTCAGAGTACCCACTCCAACACTGTAGGAGAAGAATATCTGAGCTCCTGCCTCCATCCACACCTGCAGTGACATCACAAACGTTTAACATATTGGATGTTGCTTAACAAATTCATTTGTTCCCTGGCTGGGTGAAATTAGGAAAGAGACATTTTACTGTGACAAGGTGATGGGGTGCAGCTGGTGTTATGGAGTACTTACCTGTGGGTCTGCCAGGCGGGAGGGGTCAGGGTACAGGTAGAACTCCACCCCCTGCAGAGCTCCAGGTAGAGTTAGCCCTCGTATCAACAACACCAAAAGCATCAGGTATGGGAAGGTAGCTGTGAAATAAACCACCTGGTGAGAGAGAGAGAAATTTATATGGATAAATATTGTAAGTGGGCGCAGCGGGTAGCACTGCCGCCTCACAGCAAGGAGTTTCTGGGTTCGGAACCCCGTTGGCTGAGGCCTCTCTGTGTGGAGTTTGCATGTCCTCCCTGTGTTTGCGTGGGTTTCCTCCGGGTACTCCGGTTTCCTCCCACAGTCCAAAGACATGCAGGTTAGGCTGATTAGAGAGTCTAAATTGCCCGTAGGTATGAGTGTGTGAGTGAATGGTGTGTGTGCCCTGCGATGGACTGGCGACCTGTCCAGGGTGTATTCCTGCCTTTCGCCCAATGGATGCTGGGATAGGCTCCAGCCCCCCTGTGACCCTGTTCAGGATAAGCGGGTTAGGATAATGAATGAATGAATAAATATTGTAAGTATGAAAAATACAAAATGTCAGTTTGGTTTACACTGTATGTCCCTGTTTGATTCTGTTAAATTCAAATTCTGCAGTGTCACTACATGTTGAGCCTTTTATTTAGTTGGTTTCAATCTTCTGATTGGTTGCCTGGGAAAGGACAATCTTTACTTATCTCTCTCAGTAAATCGGGGACAGACCTTGCCTGTAGACTTCACTCCCTTCCAGATGCAGAAGTAGCAGATGACCCACATAGTGATGAGGCACAGGAGCAGCTCCCACCTCACACTGCCCACCTCCTCAATGCCCCCCGAGATCAGCAGCACACGTCTCCTGGGAGGGGGGAAGAGAGGGAAAGAAAATGAGGTACAGAAAGCGAGGGAAGCAGAGAAAGACATTTTCAGCAGCTTTATTTATTTTAATAATCCATCCATCCATCCATTATCTTAACCCGCTTATCCTGAACAGGGCCGCAGGGGCAGCATACATTGGGCAAAAGGAATACACCCTGGACAGGTCCATCTCAGGGCACACACACCATTCACTCACACACTCACACACTCTCCAATCAGTCTAATCTGCATGTATTTGGACTGTGGGAGGAAACCGGAGTACCCGGAGGAAACCCATGCAAACACAGAGAAAACATGCAAACTCCACACAGAGAGGCCAACTGGAATTCGAAAGCTCCTTGCTGTGGGGTGGCAGTGCTACCCACTGCATCATCCGTGCCGCCCCTACTTTTATAATTCTTACATTTATTCCCATATAGGAACCATTGCACACCCTTTGCACCCTGGCCCTACCATGTCCATACATTTTTTTTTTCCACTTACGGATCTAACTCTTATGGTTCAGAAAATATTATTGCACAAGCATAAATGTGAAGAGGTGAAACTAGGCCAATGTGCTCCATCCGCACATACACTTGCAAACCCTTACACATCACCTAATTTATTTATCTTAGTAGACAATATTATCGAGAACAATGAATACAATTTACAGACATTTACACAACTGGATATTTACAGAAACAATTCAGGCTAACTACCTTAGATTTGAACCCACAATCTCTGGTTTCCCAGTTCTATAACCCAGAATGCTGTAGGAGGTGCAGCCCTACAGAAGTCAGTCTGCAGACTTACTCCCAAAACTCGATGGCTGCAGAAGATGAGTTGTTGGGCTGTTGGGTCCAGTTTGCAGTGAGGTTTTGATTGGAGAAGTCCACACAGTGATCTGAAGCACAGAGAGTAACCTTTCCTAAATCATCAAAACAGACTCAATGCTCACCACTACAGGCCATTTGAAGGTTCCATACTTGATCTCCCATACTGAAGTGTGGTTACAGTTAGCTATATTATGGGCTTTTTTTTAACTGGACATACCATTTAGTACCATGCTTTGACAGACATGCTTTTTTTTTCATACTACAATGGCTTGAGCACAAGGAAATTTATTTATTCCATGTATAAAAGATAAGAGTTACGAGGATAGACTTAGGATGCTTAATCTCTTTAAGTTTAGTAAAAGGAGGTTTAAGAGGGATTTGATTGAGGCTTTTAAATTCATTAAAGGGATTAACAAGGTGAATTATAGGGGATTTTTCTGGTTGAATTCAGTTAGCAGAACAAGGGGGCACAAATGGAAATTGGCAAAGATGAAATTCTGGGATTGAAATGAAATGAAATGTGGGATTTAGAGAAGTTTTCGGATGTCAGTTTTGAAGTGGAAATGAAAGCGCACGATTGTAAAGAGTGCTTTGTGCATTTAATAATTAATTCATTTATATTTTATTTTGATTTTGAGTGGCAAAATTATTTTAATAAGCAAATTGAATGTTAAATTATTCATATCATATAAAAACAGGATTCAACATGAAAATGGGTGATGTTTCATTGTGGTAAACCTGAGTAATTATCGGTTAAGTGGGGTTTAATATAAATTCCATAAAACACGTAAAAAGTTATAAATTAAAATGCCATAAATAGGGCATAGCCTGCTTAGGCCGTCTTGCCTCGATACATTACTTTAGCCCATTAGAAGATTTGGGGCATTGTGTAGCCTACTTCAGAAAAAGTGCATATTCAAATACCAAGTCAATTGGTAAGGCTCGCAGAAGAACCAACGAACACTAAAGGCTAGTTCTCGCTCAAACATCATGGTATAGAAGTGGCATGGCATGTTGGCGCTTCATTTGTTAATGAGTTTTGTTTTTTGCCTCGTGGTTAATTTCCGAGATTGACGTGAACTGTTCCCAATTGGAAGGTGCAGGGTAATTTGGCATTCCGAAATGACGTGAAGGCAGCATTATACTCTGTTTACATGACGTTTTAATGTATTGGTTCAATAGAAGATTAAAGCATGGCTTACTTTCAGAAAATGGTCAGGTGCTTTCCGTCCTCAGCTTCTTGTGGACTGGCACAGAATAGTGAAAATATATCGCTCCTTGATAATCCCAGACAGTCTCTCTATAATTATATAACTTTGCCTCCAGTTTTATCTAAAACCATTTTTGTTTGACCTGTTCCACATTTTACACTGTTTTATTCCAGTCCTATGTGGCGCATACATAGTTTATGTAGCCTATATAAACGTAGGTAGTATTCAACAACCACCTGTAAACTGGTATGCACTTGTGTTTTATTTTCCTTGGGGATGCCACTTAAATGTATCTGTCAGTAAATTAAAAAATTGTGATGTCTGTTCCCTTCTCTGTTGTTTCATGATGCCTTTAAAGGCAATTTTTTTATGTTCGGCCATTCCAACTCCCAGTAATTATAATGCGAGGGATTCTTGGGCCATAACAGGCATGCATTGTAATTACAATAATATGTTTCTCATGTTTCATTGATCTGAATTTGCCATACATTATTTTTTCCTGTCACTCTGAAGGACTGTGCGACTGTGGTACACAACAAAAATTGGGGTTATGAGTATTATAACCAGCTCAATGTAGCTTAGAGACAGACTTTGTACCTTTATCTACCATGGATTGTAGCTAAAGAATATGGTGCCTGTATTTGAGGTGTTATTGTAGCCAGCCTAGTGTAGCTCAGTGAAGGACTCTGCCTGTGGTCAGTGTGTTCTGCAGGAGTTATACCACATTTCATACTTTACCTGAGTTCCAGGTGTCAGAGCAGCTGGCCCAGGGCAGCTCAGAGCTGAAGGAGAAGTACAGGTAGAAGAGGGCCCAGGCCAGGATGATGATGTAACACATGCAATTGTAAAACTGGATCAGCTGACCTGCATAGCCAACCCCTGAAACACACATACATACACATACATTTAATTAGCAGTTGTGTAGTTTCTGGTTATGAATGCCTGCTGTTGTTTCTTCTCCAAAATTGCTCCCTATTTCCTATATACTCCCTGGTGTAAAATCTAGCTATGGCCACCTTGAAATACCAGCTACCAGCTGTTTCAAAACCTAGCTTGAGCTGTTTTTTTTTTGTTTTTTTTTCAGCAGGACACAATGTACCATAATGTCTAGCAAGCAACCATGGCTACTAGAAAGGTGAACGTTAACCATGATTAATGTTTACGAAGTTTTTTTACTTTAATATACATTAACAGTTCCTCCACTACAGTAAGTGGTTTGCTAGCTAGCCTCTTCTTATAGTTGACATGACTTACAATTTGCCATCTACCATGTCTATTGGCCAAAAGTTCAAATAGCAAAGTTCTAAGTGAACTGATTCTCGTTCTTAAGTGATAAAATGTGATTTAATATCAAAACCTCTGCAGGAGTCTTGATTTATGAACAAGCTAAATGGTATGTCAGTGGTTTTCTAGCGACTGTGTATGTGACTGATATGCCATGGTGACAATGCTGAATGACAATGTCATGCTGTCCGGATTAATTATTTGCAGTAGTGCAATATTTAGCACCCTGTATGGACATTCACTGAATAGGGATTATGGGTTTAGATGAGACGGGTGCGTGGGGGGTTGGACCTAAAATGCACGACTCAGACAAAAGGGATGTAATAAAGTCCCGTCAGGGCTTCATTCAGGAAATGTCCAGTGAGCAAAAAACAAGCAAAGTTCATACACGTGAAATCCAGCCAAAACCAAAGTACAGTACCGAGGGAGAAGGCAGTCTCGAAATCAGTAAACCATGAAAAAAGTCCAGTAACCAGGAAAGCTGTCAGCGGGGCAGAAGTGCAGGCGGGCGGTAGGCAGGCTCAGGGTCGATGATGGCACAAGAGCCAAGACCGAAGTCTGCTCCGCGGGGCAAAAGCACAAAGACAGCAGGCAAAGTCGTGGTACAGGCAGGCAATGGTCAACAAAACAGAAGTCAATAATATTTGGTCAATAAACAGGCTTTGATCATAGCAGGTAGACAATGGCTTGACAAAACCGCTCAAAAGTGCACTGACAAACAGGGGGCAACAATTTCGCAAAGACGTCATGGAACTGAGCTATATATGCAGGTGTAGACAGGTGTAGACAATTAGCTTGAGAGCTGCATGAGACTGGAAATCAGGTGTGGAGGATTGACAAGTTAACGAGATAATTAGTAATCATTAGGAATAAACCTATCCTAAATTAGTAAATGACATGCACAAGAAACTTAAGGTAACATGAACACATGGTTAGTATTGCCCAATCCTGATCTAAAGTTAGTAGATTAGTAAGAAGAGAAGGGAAATTGAAACAATTAGGGAAGCGTGAGCGACAGAAAGGGAGAGAGAGAAAAGGCATGAATGCAAGGTTTGCAGAAAGACACAAAAAAGTGTATGCTAATCAATGAACAGAACAACATAACATGAAACAACATAAATTGTGACATAACAAGTTTGCGAAATTGTGACATGAATAAACTATATAATGTGACATGACAAGACTAACAATTAAATCATAACAACTTAACATGAAACGTAACATGACATGAAAATAAAATGTAACAAGAAATAAAGCATAACAACATGGTGAGACTAGACTAACATAATACGTGACATGACAATAACGTAACTAAGGCAGTCACTAAACATGAAACATGACGTGACAAACATGAAACGTGACATGAGGATTAGTGAGCCATTTTGGACTCAGCTTTAGTATTTGTATTCCTGATAATAACACTGATGTCTTCTGCTTTGAGGGACTCTCTGAACAAGAGCATCTGAAAAATGCTGGTAAATTTTTCATGACTATTTTTCACGACTGATTATCCAACTTTTCCCTCAGAGCAGAGTTAAACTCTTGGCCTCAGAGAGCTAGATTCTGATATAGAAGCAAAATGGCAATGACAGTCATTGTAAATAAATTTTCCCAGATGAACTTTGGTTTGGGAAAATATTCTATCCCCCCTCCTGCATAGACACTGAGTGCTGTCCAAATATTTAATCAGCCAATCATGTGGCAGCAACTAAGTGCATAAAAGCATGCAGACGTGGTCAAGAGGTTTCCCCGTTTTAAATTGCTCACAGAGTGTAGACGTTGCGGCAAATTATGAGCTGCCCTGCAAGGATGCTGGACACCCAGAAACAGAAATTGGCCTGATCCACATTGGGCTATTCCACACACTTAAAATAGTGCCGGCCTGTAGCGTAGTGGTTTAGGTACAGGTCTCCTGCTTAGTCTAATCAACCGTTCTGGATAAGAGCGTCTGCCAAATGCCAATAATGTAATGTAATGTAACACGATGAGCCCATCCAGCAGCCTAGAGTCACAATTAATAACTACTCTGCATTCATTCAACAGTGCCCTTCAGAATTGTTTTTGGTATTTTATTTTAGGCCAACGCAGTTTGCATATAATACCCAGTGAGGTTTGCATGTGAGAACCATTCAAATGAACCCCTACCCACAATGGGAGATTTCAAATGAACCCCTAGCCACACTGGGGGAGCCCCCCCTAAGAGCTGGGCATTTAATCACAGGCTTGTAGCTGGTGAACTTGCCTCTTCTCTCCATTGCTCCCTGTCGGTAAAGCCAAAGTGATCTCAGTTGTTATCCATTTGCCCACAGAGGTTTCTGGCCTCTCACCCTCAGCCAATGGGCACAGCTTCCTCCAGCAGGTGATGGCCCCCTCCTGGGTGTACTGCCCCATGGCAGTCTCCAGCAGGAACAGGGGTATCCCACAGGTCACCGCAAAAACCAGATATGGCACAAGGAACGCTCCTGCAGATACACCCACAATCAAAGGTAACATTTGAGATAAGATCTCACAACAGGTATTTGACCAAAACCAGAGATTGAGTGTGAGTGTCTGTTTCGCTCAGGTTGGGAGCCTTCCATAATGCACTCCCCGTGTCTGCGTGGGTTTCCTCCCACAGTCCAAAGACATGCAGGTTAGACTGATTGGAGAGTCTAAATTGCCCATCGGTATGAGTGTGTGAGTGAATGGTGTGTGTGCCCTGCGATGGACTGGCGACCTGTCCAGGGTGTATTCCTGCCTTTCGCCCAATGTATGCTGGGATAGGCTCCAGCCCCCTGCGACCCTGTTCAGGATAAGCGGGTTAGGATAATGAATGAATGAATGACTGTCTGTCTAACTAATTAACTAACAGTCACTTTTTTGGGTCATTTAGATTTTAGCACGTAACTAACTTACTAACATTATCTCCCGTTTTAATTCTGCTCTGTAACTCCGCCTCTCTATTCTATCCCTGATTAGTTGCTTAGTTTCAGCAAAGTGTTGGCACCAGCCTCTCACTATCACGTCTCCTAACTCTATGCAAATGTCCACTCCCTAATCCAGAGCCGTCTGTATTACGAGTTTGTCTGTGTACCCAGTTCGCATTTTTGTTTCCCCCTTGTTATTGTATCATTACCCTATTATGTTCTACGACAATCCTTTGCCTATTTTTTCAAGTTTGCCTAGCCCCTTTGATTTGTTTCCACTTCTGTTTATTAGGTTTTGGATTTGATTCTTCTGCTTTCATCAACTTTGATTTTGCCTAGCCCTTCTGTACCTCTGCCTTCTGATTTTCAGGATTTTTGACCCCTGCATTTTCTTCGACTTTTGCATCTCGTTTTGGCATTGTTGTCTTGTGATCTCTTGGCTTTGGACTTGGACTGTAACAAATACAACGTTTTAGGAATATCCCCTGGTCTGCGCTTGGGTCTTCAGCACCGTACATAATAATTATACCATTCAGAATCACTATGTTCATAACAAATCCTTACTCACGCTCCTTCAAATTCATTGACCCACTTTTATTCATACTTATTCACTTTCCTGATCATTTACACTCCTACTCACTCATTTATATTCCCACTCACCGCCGCCATTCTTGTAGCAGAGGTATGGAAACCTCCACACGTTTCCCAGCCCCACAATGTTCCCTGCCACTGCCAGGAGGAACTCCACCTTACTCCCCCATTGCCCCCTCTCCTCCAATGGCCTTTTTGCGGTCTCCCTCTCCGTCTTCATCCCTCCTGCTGTCCGTTCTACACTCTCTGACCTTATTCTCTGTCTAGACACAGCAACGTAGCAGGCTGATGTACCTGCAAACTGGGAGACACCTCCTTACATGTGCAAAATTTGTTTCTGTGATACTGGGCCAATTAGGGACAAGTTACCACTTTCAACATTTTTTGTACTGTGTAATACTGAAATTTGCATGTTCTGCCATGCAAATTCCTTAATTTCTGTGAAAGTGCTTGAATCTACAGTTGAGTGTGTTTCGCAGAAATGTCACGTACTGGCAATCTAAAACTGCTGACTCGCAAATGACAGAATAGGTAGTTTTGTTAGTCGTACGGTCCAAGGTCAATAGCCAGGAAACAGCAGCAACAAGGATAAGGCAGTTTGTGATGATACTGTAGGACAGGTGATGGGCAATGAGGACAATGGAGCTCAGAGTGAGCGGGGTTCGATACCAGGGAAGCAGTCCAATGAGGCAAGTCCTGCACTCACCAAACAGCCAGCTCATGGCCAGAACCTTGAACACACACATGAAGAACATACAGGCCCCATTACAGGCATAGTAGTCCAGGAGCTGGAACACATACATCCCCCCCTGGTGGACAGAATGGGAAAGGACAGGAATAGATATTATTTGGAAAAAAAGGTCAAGGTGAGACCAGAGATGGAATATGGAGATATGCTGCCAAAATAACACTAACAACAACACTGGGTTACACAGAGCAGAATGAGTCAATGGCAGCTTTCCATAAAAACAGCTTTATTTTTGAATATACAGAATGAAACATATCTGTATGTTTACACTAGGACTCGGAACTGTACTGTCCTCTCAGGTCCTCTTCGCACTTATACCTGTGTTTGATTTGCACTTCGTTGTACGTCGCTCTGAATAAGAGCGCCTGCTAAATGCCATGTAATGTAATGTAATGTAATGAGAAAATTCACAGACATTGGTCAAAGTATAGCACTCCACTATTTCTTAATTCCTCTGCAGTCAATGGAGGTGGCACGGCTTTCTCTGGGCTTTTTTGCGGCCTCTCTCTATGGGCTTTGGTGAAACAGGGGAGATCTGTGCTTTGTATGAGAATTTTTGGTAGAAATGAGTCCCATATATGGGAAAATTAATAGTATGTACCGAAATGTATTTCTATCTCTCCCCAGCTATCTTCTCACCTGTGTGACCATCACCAGATTACATAAGAAGCAGGTGAGGCAGAAGAGCAGGATGAAAATCTCTCTGCGCCCAGCCCTCCGTAGTACTTTGGGAAACAGGTCCGTCACAGACGTCATCACCACTTCCATCTCCACAAACTGAACAACAAACAGACAGCAGAAGGTTCAACACAGAGAAGCAGAGAAAGAGATAGGGAGGTAAAGAAAGGAGAAAAAAAGAAAAGAGAGAAAGATGATTGACAGACACCAATGTTTACTCTTTTCCTGAAACTATCATTTTTTATTAATTATGAAATGTTCTCCAGTTAGTTGGGCAAGTAATGTTGCTGTGCTCTCTGGTAACCCAGCATGATGCCTTGCTAGCTCAGCACAGCTTTCCTTCATGTTGAGCAAGAACCAAACTGGAAGGATCTAGAAGTAAACAAGGGCCACAGGCAGTTGTAGTGGCAGCAGTATCACAGACTCAGCAGCCAGGAGTGGCGAGCCACTGCCAGGAAGCTGATCACCTGAGTATTATTTTCGCCAAATATGCGGTTTGTGATATCAGATTGTGGTATCTCACCTCGACCCACTATGCCTTCTTTGGCATGTCATGTTTTAATATCTTTGTCAGGGTGCCTTAAATTACTTTGCAATCAGTGTTGATTTGCCGTAGGGACAATCACATTACTGGTGTAATTCACTATTTTCTCTTTTTCACTATTTTCAATAAAAGTGCACCAACAAGCAAAACGCACCAACACGAAAACAACAACAACAACAACAACAACAACAAAACTATGAAGCGGTCCCACAGCTTCACAGCAAACAAAATGGAGATATTGTTAGAGGACATGGCATGGAAATTGTTTTTTAGGACTATGGTGTCCAACAAAATAAAGAAAAAACTATGGTTAAACATCACTCCAGCCCACATAGAAATCGTCAGTTTATAAATATCATTTAAAAGGCAATGAGGCAACATGTTCAATAAAATGCGACATGCATCCTTCATAATGTACACTTTTATTCTTTGCATAAAAACAGTCCAATTATTGTGGTATTTTACAAATATTATTCGCCAACTACAACTGTAGTATTATTAGTGTACCTATTGCTTAACAGATTGAGATGTAACTAAGAGCAACAGCTGATTTGAGAGGCTTGCGGTCGTAACAGAGGTGGCCACTAGCAGAGTGAGCTGAAAACATCGATAAGGTATAGGTAAGTGTGGTCCAGACCAACCTTACGAAAGTAAGACGTACAGAAGGTATACTTAGCTAAGACCATTTCGGGAAACACGCTGAAACGTTAAGGTACAGCTTAAGGTACAACTCATGAACGACGTATCGTTAGGAAGGCTTTGGGAAATGCAGCCCTGACAATTTTCCTGCCCTTGTGTACTCTGGGTAAGCTTGGGCCTTACTTGTAGCAGTTGTTGTTATAGGTGTTGTAGCTACCCAGGACAGTCAGAGTACCTAATCCAACACTGTAGGAGAAGAAAATCTGAGCTCCTGCCTCCATCCACACCTGCAGTGACATCACAAAAATTTCCCTCGGGATGAATAAAGTATCTATCTATCTATCTATCTATCTATCTGTCAAACCTTGAACACATTGGGTGTTGCTTAACAAATTAATTTGCTCCCTGGCTGGGGGAAATTAGGAAAGAGATATTTTACTGTGACAAGGGGTGCAGTGATGGGGTGCAGCTGATGTTATGGAGGACTTACCTCTTCCAATCTTCAAGCGCAAACTGAAGACGCACCTCTTCAAGCAGCACCTCTCCCCGTCCCTCCCTACCTCCCTGTGAACCTTAATTGTTGTCTTTCTGTGATGTACATTTTTGTGTATCAGTATTTTTAGTTTGGCTCGGTAAGCAGTGTTAAGGGTAAGCTAGTTAAGTGGTTTGGTCATACTTTTGCGTTTGTTTGTTTGTTTGTTAAAAAGAAAATCAAATCAAATAGTCCTTAGCTTTGTTGTGCAGGTAGCAGTTGAAATTGTACTTCCCTCTAGCATCTTTCAGCGCACTTATCCCTGATTATGGGTATGCACTTTGTTGTACGTCGCTCTGGATAAGAGCGTCTGCCAAATGCCATTAATGTAATGTAATGTAATCCAGTTAATCGATTAACCCTGCCCATCCCTACGAGTGTTCTTTGTCTGTTTGACAGTTGAATAGGTTTTTCCAAATAAGTACTCCTTAGTTATACAATACAGATGGTATTTTGTGGTCAACAAAAATGGGAGATTTTATTTTAATGCAATCAACAAAATGTTTTTTAGCCAAGCCTAAGAAACTATATATAGGATGTATACTCTATGTATGGAAATCTACAAAAGACAAAAGACTGAGAAGCACAGGCTGCAAGCCCTTTTATAGAGTATAGGCACCAAGTAGCCTCCTCTAAACTGTAGCTATGGTCATGAACATACTGCGTTTAGTTCTGTGATTAATGCCTGTAATTAACTAAGTACAATGTTAATGAGACACACAAACACACGTTATACACAAGATGACACTCAGCTATCCCCTCGGTGGCTAGCTAGCTTGCTTTTTCCATTAGCTACAGCATTTTCATTTGCAAAAATTACATTTGGAGAATTTGCCAATGCTCTCCTTTTGTGAGACAGATGTTAGAGATTCTTCAACAGATATTAGCAGACTGTTTATTTTTTCTTTGCTCCTGTTCCTTTCACCCCATTATGAGGAGGACTAGAGGTGATCCACTTCCAGCGTAAAGTTTGCATAGAAATGGGATGCAGTTGAAATTGTACTTCCCTCTAGGGTCTTTCAGCGAACTTATCCCTGGTTATGGGTATGCACTTTTTTGTACGTCGCTCTGGATAAGAGCGTCTGCCAAATGCCAATAATGTAATGTAATGTAATGGATGAACTGTGACTGCAGTTCCAGCAGATGTTTTTCATTTATCGATAAAATGTAATGATCATCAGGGAGCAACCGGTAGCCTTGTGGATAAGGGACAATACTGAGACCTAGAAGGTTGGTGGTTCAAGCCCCGGTGTAGCCACAGTAAGATCCACACAGCTGCTGGGCCCATGAACAAGACCTTAATGCTGGACATAAAACACTATGCGCCTCTGATTATGTTCTCTGTCTAGACACAGTGAGCTGAGATCAAACAGAGGCTCATGTTTTACTGTAACTGCTGACTGACAGACAACTCCTTATATGTGCACAGTGTACCTGAGATACGTATATATGTATAAAACATTAAGTATAAAAGTGAACTAATCATAAACTTTATTTTCACACATTTTTTAGACTGTGGAAAGGCTACATACGGAAACATTCACGTTCAACCATCCACACATGCAATACAATTAATGACAACTGAGTTTTCATGCATCTTTATTAATCAGGTTCCTATTATAACGGAAATGTGATAGGGGGTTTTAGATATTTTTAAATCTCTGGATAAAAAACCCCTCTCACCAAGAACCTTGATAAAGGTTGCTTTGCATACTTTGACCTTCCTTTCACCTGGTTAATACGGAATACTTCCCATGGATTTTTCTGTTCTTCCTTGCTTCTTCATCTTTGTCAGGAATTTGACATTGTTTGGGTTGATTGCCTCTCACAGTGTATGGACACTGTACAGCCTATGTATAGGTATCTTGCTGACCCCCAAATCTCACAATCTCTTCAGTTTTCTTCAGTCATGGTACTCTACCAACCTTCCTTGCTTCCTTTGGAGAGGTGACATTATCCTATCCTCCAAACTGTCAATAATGTTCATTATTTGCTTGAATGTCGGCAGTGCAGATATAGCCTATCACAATATGCAATAAAATGAAAGTGCTGTTTATTGTGGTTTGCAATAACAAACTGTATTCTGTGCAGTGACTGTGGAACATCGTTCATATACTCCATGTTATTTATTTGGAGCTAGATAGCTCCATGAATTGTGGATGTTTCTACACTGTTTGACAATTTTGGACGATTTGGTGTGCTGTTTATTTTGTTTTGCAATTAAATTCTTCAAATATTTAAGTGTCCTTCTGTTTTATAAACTTACTTCATACATCAGTTTACTTGTGAAATACGTTTTTGACCCAACCCTCCTCCTCCTTTTGTTACAGCACACTAAGGACGTAGTACACTACTCACCATCCTGCTGCAGGATTCTGATCAGCTGTTGATAATGTTGATGAGTCGGCTGGGCTGAGGATCCCGTTTGTGATACAAATTGTTGCTGCCCTTAAGCTGGGTATACACACTGTGATTTCTGCCACGATTCTGCAGTCGGGGGCACTGGTCATTTATAAAAGTTTGGTGCATTGCCTCCTTAGACTAAGCTTATTCAAATAATTATTCAGAATTAGATACGTTCCAATATGGCTTAATAAAAGGCCAATGCAAATTGCCTCATGACATAAATGCAAATAACTTAAAAGATGGAAATAAAAGATGGAATTCTCACAAAACTGGAAATACATCTAGTTCTACTGTGGGAATAGGTGGTGCTATTCCATGCCATAACTATTATTAAGTAACTTAAAATTGTGTATGATGTGTCTTGGCCACAGGTCCAGACAGGCAATATATGAAACAAACTATATATGAAAAAAAAGCCGCCATCAGCCAACAATTCAGGGTTCATTAGATTGACTTAAGGATCTAATTAGCAGCATGCTAAGGTGAGGTGAGAATTAGGTGAGAATTGGCTAATAGGCGGTGCTACAGTAATATGTCATGCTTTTGTGTTATTCACTGTGTTTGAACTGAGTTCATGAACTTTATATCACCATATGTGTCTCTGCCTGCAGAACAAATTTGCCTCAGTAACCCCCCATGTCTGTCATATTGGATTTCAGCAAATTGGCATTTTGGTTCGATTCCCGGTCCTGCCAAAAAAAAGCCAAGTTTTTCCAGCTCCCGTGGAGCGGCATGTTGGCTCTGTGCTCCAGGGGAGGGACTTGGCAGGGTTAGAGGGATCACCACACACAAACGGTCAAATTGAGACGAGAAGGCGTGTGGCTCTCAGCGTCACAAGATCCTCCTAAGGCGTAACTTTAGATGGAATATTTTGGAGGTTCAGTAAAGCTGTTGAATAGAGCTGGAGAACGGGGGGTGGGGGGGGTATGCTCCCCCGGAATATATTTTTAAAAGAAGAGCTGTGAAATGTTTCTTTCTGGCGAATTTTAAGGGGAAATTGTGATGGATTACTGATCATTAATGCTGCATTCTAATCGGTTAATTCGGTCAATCACGGAAAGAAACAACATGCATGTTTGCCTTTAAATCAACAGAACATTACTAGAAATACAGCTCAATTGCATTACTGAAATATAACACGGTTAACATGTGTCTGTTTTATTTTAAAGTTCTTAAAGACGTACAATATATTGGAGCTTATCTAGTCTTTACGAGCACCTGCCATTGATGCTCCGGGAACAGGGGAAGGCACGCGGGGTCAGGACTGTGTTGTTGTACTTATACATCGTCTCTCTCAGCATTTGCCAACTGGCTTTTGTTAAAATGCGTAGGCCTATACGCATTGCATTGTTTTACTCGGGGTATTCTAGCTGCCAACTGTGGTATGCTAGTTTGGAAGTTGATGTATTCTTCAAGGGTTCCGATTGTATGTGTATGGTTACACTCGGACTCGGAAACCGTACTGTCCTCTCAGGCACTTGTACTTGTGTTTGATCTGCACTTCATTGTACGTCGCTCTGGATAAGAGCGTCTGCTAAATGCCTTGTAATGTAATATAATATACAGCTGTTTATTAGGAATTAGCAACAATGAGACATTGTCAGGTGCTGCTTGCAGCTATATTTATTATTCTGATTGTACGCCTCTGAGAGAAAGGGCTCATCAGAGTGCAAAGGGTTCATTTCATTTCTTGTTTTTTTCTTTCCAAATGTGTTACTGAACTTTGAGTGTTGGGAAGCAAAATCAGATGTGTTGCCAGGATGTAACCTGATAAAAAACACTTATCAAATCCCCCCATGCTTAGTTGGTCATTAACTCTTCCATCTCTGTGGCAGTAATTGCATTTTCCCGCTCAGCCATTTGCTTCCGGGTCAGGGGGAGGTCATCATCAGGGTGACACAGATGAGACCATCTCTGTCAGCAGAAAAATAATAATGGTAGGGATCTTGAGAAGCAAGTGTTTCATAAAATATAAATATTTAATGTAATTACTATGTACATAACAATACCACTGATCTGTAAAATACTTCCACCAATAGTTTGAATCTGCTTCTAGGTCCATTCAGCACCAAACCAAAACAATGACATAGCATACTCATCATATATTTAATAAAAAGTATGTTGCATTGGTTTTACTTGAAAATATGGACATTATATGGACAATGCTATTCTTTTCTAGCATAAGCTCTCAGTAGATAAGACTGATAGTGTGCTGCCTAGGTAGGAGTAAGAATGGAAACAGACTACAGAATGGGAACAGACTACACTATTTTTCACTACATATTTTACAGGACAGACAGCTCTATCCAGATCCACCTGCCTTGGCTCATTGCATATCAACTGATGTTGTGAGTGTGTATGTGTGTGTGTGTGTGTGTGTGTGTGACCCTGGGTAAGGGGGTGGGACAGTGAAAACAAGGCTAGCTTTCAGCACAGCTGTGGAGACATGGGATCCAGGCCTCACCTGTCTGAGAGTGCCAGTGCTGATGGAGAGCTTGACCAGACTCCACCCCGGCACCAGTACAACAGAGGAGAGGGCCAGCAGCCAGCCCAGCACGTACGCCCAGTCTGGATACACATACCAGCGGTTAAAGGTCAGGGGCTGGTACTTCACCAGAGAGAAGATTAAGGATCCCTACGGGAGAGGAGGAAGAGTGGAAGCTTTTATTAATGTTAAACACACCATGCTGCCATTGTGTCATAGAAGTAGAAATTACATGAAATTGAGTTCAGTTGTTGAAACTGGGTCTCACAGTTAGGCAGTCAAAAACACTCAGTGACCAGTTTATTATTTCCTAGACCTTTAATTTTGACTTCTTGATCATCTGCTGTCCCATCCACTCCCAAAGTTTGGCATGCTGTGCATTCAGACTCAGCATTGGGCCCCTTGAATTGAACAACTCAGCAGCCTTAGCCTCTCCAGAGTTCACAGGTATCCAAATTTCCGGTCTGCTCCGTACTTGCAGACTGGAGGACTTAATGGAGTACCCTACATGTATAAAACTATAATAATAATGAGAGCAGGAAAATGTATCCTACCGTATATAATATATAATGACATTTTCTTTATGTTAGCTTTCCTATGCACAACACATCTTGCTTGTGAGTTCTGCTATTCTCATTCATGCAAATTAATGTTACTGAAATTTGCAGTTTTATTAAATCTGAAATGCAGCATGCTTGAGTTGTGCAATGATGAGGTTGTCCTGTAATAAGTGAGTCAGGCAGATGCTCTGTCTCTGGACATCCCACAGTGGGGGTGAGTCAAACTCACCAGGGTCACCAGTGGGGTGAAGTAGAGCCAGCAGAGCTTAAAGATGAGGCTGGGCCGTTCCCCGGTCATGTCCTCGATCACATCCATCATGCGCTCCGCCCCTGCTCCAGGGCACATGGGAATGGCGGTGAGTGCAGTGTTATGTCATGCATAACGGGAGATTCCACTGGGGGGGAATATTCAATGAAGGCAGAGAATGGGAAATTAATGATGGCAAAATTGCTTTCTTTTTCGTTTTGCTTTATAAGCACAGTGGAGCAGTGTGTTATGGAACTACTGCCTCTCTGCCTTAAAGTTTCCCCTTTTAAAGTGGTTTTGACTGTTCTTGGCATCCATGGTCATTCATTTGCATTATTCTGTTGGCACTAGATACCATTTTCTTTCCAAATCAAATCATTCATTTTTATTTTGCATATATAAACCTCCCGCCATATTCTTTTCTATTTCCAGTGTTGCATTGCAAAGGTACAGTTTGTTGGAGGGTACACTGTAATGTGCAGTAATGTGTTAATACAGCCAGCTATCTTCCTCAATCCAGGCATCAAAGTCCTGCACTCACCAAACAGCCAGCCCATGGCCAGAACCTTGAACACACACACGAAGAACATACAGGCCCCATTACAGGCATAGTAGTCCAGGAGCTGGAACACATACATCCCCCCCTGGTGGACAGAATGGGAAATTACAAGAATAGATATTATAGGAAAAAAGGTCAGGGTGAGACCAGAGATGGAATATGGAGGAATGCTGTCAAAATAAATATCAGGTTTTACCTCCAGGGGGGGCTATGAGCAGTAACACTGGGTTAAATAGAGCAGAATGAATGGAGGGCAATGGCAGTTTTCCATAAAAACATTATCAATCTTTTTTATTTTGAGATGGAGAAAATTCGTGGGATAACTGTAACTGTATAACTGTCGAATACGGGACGGTCACATCGCCTCATATTTCCCCCCGGTTGTCTTCTCACCTGTGTGATCATCACCAGATCCAAGACGAAGCAGGTGAGGCAGAAGAGCAGGAGGAAGATCTCTCTGCGCCCAGCCCTCCGTAGTACTTTGGGAAACAGGTCCATCACCGACGTCATCAGCACCTCTATCATCACAAACTGAACAACAGACAGACAATATAAGGTTCACCAGAGAGAGGCAGGGTAAGGGAGAGAGGGGGAAAGGAGGATAAGAAAAGGATTAGAGAGAAGGATGGTTGACACACACACTAATGTTTTCCTACTTGTGAGAAACTATCCAGAAATACAACAGTATTAGCGAAGCAATACACTACTGTTATTCAAAATTCAAGTTTATTAGTGGGCTGGCTGTATGCTATCTCCACTCTTTATTCTCCAGTTTTTCAGCACTGAACTACTTGGGCATACTTTCCCCGAGAAATTGCATTAAAACTTTAAACTATTTAGTTTGCTGAGGAGCTTTCATGTTTTTTTAAACTCCCATTACTCTCTCACTTTTTATGCTACATGCATACACTCACTGAGGACTTTATTAGGGCCATTTTTTACTGAATTACACCTAATTATTCATGCAATTATCTAATCAGCCAATTGGGTGGCAGCAGTGGAATGCATACACAAATGTAAATACAGGTCAGGAGCTTCAGTTAATGTTCACATCAACCATCAGAATGGGGAATTTTTTTTTTATCTAAGTGACTTTGACCTTGCAACGATTGTTGGTGGCAGACAGAGTGGTTTGACTATCTCAGAAACTGCTGATCTCCTGGGATTTTCATGCACACTAGTCTCTAGATTTGCCAAAAAATAAAAATAAATATAGTGAGCAGCCGTTCTGCAGACAGAAATGCCTTGTTAATGAGAGAGGAGAATGCCCAGACTGGTCAAAGCTGACAGGAAGGTGACAGCAACACAAATAACCACACATTACAACAGTGGTATGCACAGCATCTCTGAACACACAACTGCTATAGTGGATAGGCTATAGCAGTAGAAGTCTAATAAATACGTAATAAAGTGCTCACAGAGTGTATATTATGCAACAAAATGTTCAGCATTTCACACTGATTCTCACAATGTTAACAAATTTAGGTGTTAGCAACCATCTCGCAATACCTCAGCAACTACCTAGCAACACCCTAGTAACCACTTAGCAACACCATAGAAACCAATAAGGAGCATTTTAACAACCACCTAACAATACCCTAGCAACCACAAACAACACCCTAGCAACCACATAACACACCCTAGCAACCACCTTGCAAGATCTTAGCAAACACCTAGCAACACCATAGCAAACAACTATTAAGACCTTAACAACCACCTAGCAACACCCTAGCAACCTACCGACACCTTAACAACCACCTAACAACACCCAATCAATCACCTAGGAACACCTTTGCAACCACCCAAGCAACCACCTAGAAACACCTAATGCACATCTCTAGTGAAATGAAAATGCAAAATGTTGTCCAGTTTGCTTGGCAAGTAATCTAGCTGTAATCTCTGGTAACCCAGCATGATGCCTTGCTAGCTCAGCACAGCTTTCCTTCATGTTGAGCAAGAACCAAAGGAACTAGAAGTAAACAGGGCCACAGGCAGTGGTAGTGGCAGCAGTATCACAGACTCAGCAGCCAGGAATGGTGACCAGCAGCCAGGAAACTGATCACCTGAGTGTCCAGGCCCAACAGGATGATCATGATGAAGAAGCAGACGGCCCACAGCTGAGGTAGGGGCATCATTGCGACTGCTAGGGGGTACGCAATGAATGCCAGACCAGGTCCTGGGAGCAGGAAGCAGGGGAGAACAAAGAACACAGGAGGAGAGTGAAGGAGTCAGAAGGAATGGGAGAATAATGAACCTACCATTCTTACCCAGGTCATATTCGCACACATTACAGTCACACAGTTCTGCATTAAGCAGATGCTGTTATGCAGAGCACCTTCCACAGATGACCTTTTTACATACTGTCTGTTAATACAGCAGTAGATTATGAAGAGTTAATCAGAATACGCAATAAAAGCAAAATATTTACACAGTGTCAGAACATATGGATCAATAACGTGACTTGCTATTTTTATGTCCAAAAACGCATTTATGATATAAAAATAAGTGAAAAAACAATAGAATCATGAGTTAAATTATACAATAAAACTATTGAGAGAATTAGATTTTTTCTACTTCACTTGGCAAAATGTCATATAGGATAAAAGTCCACATCAACATGCTGAATGCAAAAATGTGAAAAATAAAATGAAAAATCTCTTCCTTGGGCATAATTCAGTGGGTCTTTTTGCCCTTGTGTTGGCGTTCCAACCAATGTCATCCTGGATCAAGGGCATAGGTTTCATTTCAACATTGGGGGGGGGCTCAACCATGATACCACTCTTTTAAAAATATAAAGGCCACAAATGGGGGTGGGGGGACTTCAGACCAGGCACGGTGAGAAAGTTGGGTGACAGCAAGTCGAAAGGGAAGAAAAAGATACGATGTAGGGGTGGCATCTTCAGAGGTGGTGGTGTCTAAACAATTCCAGCCCTTACAGGAATTGGACCTGGCCCCTGTCCCCGAGAGTGGGAGGACTGATGAGCCTCAGGGCACTGCGATGGCCACATGCTCAGGAAAAGGGAGTTGATGATAGTGGGGGACTCGATTATTAGACTTGTTAGCAGCATACAGTAAATCCTCAAATTGTGTCCGGGATTCTATTTGAAGCCGGGCCTCGGATAATAGCCGGGGGCGTGGCCGATTTGGACAAATAAAGGCCGGCCCCCAAATACAAGCCGGGGTAATATTGCCTACCAGTAGGTCTATCAGTCCATGAGCACTAGAAGACAATGTTTCGATTTAACTCAATGAAATAAAAGAGCTCTTCTTAATATTTTATATTGTTGGTTGGTTTAATACTGTTGCCAATGAAAAATCGTTGTCCTACATCATGGGTCTCCAACACGTTGCTCTCAAGCTACCAGTTGCTTGCCGCCCCCTTCTAAGTAGCTTGCCAAAGGCTGAAGCAGTATACATTTAAACACAATTGTTGCCGCGAGGCATTCCAGCCTACGAATTTAATAAAAAGTAAATCAGGCAAAATAAAAAATTAACTCAATTTAGGCTACTTGGCTACGCAATAAGGTTTCCATGTATTTACAGCACAGCGCACGTTCAATGAATGAATGAAAGCGGCTGCCATGGCTCGCAATAAACAGACGGGTGGAAATCCCGACACTCTTTCAACTACATAAAACTTAACAGTGAACCATCAATTACCCCCCAGATTTCAGTGCCCATCAGTCCCAACATTTAGCAATAGAATCAAACAGTCCAAAAGTAATTAAATCCCAAACCAAAGCGAAAATCTTTTGATAGCGGTATGCTGCTCCAAACGAAACGCATGTCTCACAATTAAACTTTAGGAAAAAAAGATCCTTAACTTGCTGTTATCTACGCTAATTTGTTATTGTTCATGAAGGTGTGTCTGGCAAGTTGTTATTTTATGGATTCTGGACTTGCATGTGATTTATTGTGTTTGAGAATATTTGCAATAAACTAAGTCTGTTAAGACTGACACTATGACTTACCAAACGGTGTTTCCTGATTAGCCTACACTAATTGCTTTCTGAACGGTTACAGGAAGTGTTGAACAGTGTTGGCCCACTTTAAGTGTAGCCTTTTACTTTATTTCTAAAAATTAAATTCTACAAGATATAAGATATAAAGGCCTGCCTCGAATACAAGCCTGCCCCAAATAAAGGCCTGTGCTTTGTGCAGCCGAAGTAAATTAAAGACCCCGGACACAATTTGAGGATTTACGGTAGTCTATTTGTGCTACAAGGAATCTTGCATGGCGTGTTGCCTGCCTGGCTGGAATACCCTTTAATAGTTTTATATTACATTACATGACAAGGTATTTAGCAGACGCTCTTATCCAGAGCGATGTACAACAAAGTGCAGATCAAAAACAAGTACAAGTGCGAAGAGGACCTGAGAGTACAGTACAGTTCTAGTGTTCTAGTCCTAGTGTAACCATACAGATACAATCGGAACCCTTGAAGAATACAACAACTTCCAAAATTAGCATACCACAGTTGGCAGCCAGAATACCCTGAGTACAACAATACAATAGCTAATACAAAAAAAAAAAAAAAAAACCCAAAAAAACAATATCTATACAACTATATAAGTGCCATTACAGCCTATGGCATATATAAGGCTAATCATGGTGGTGAGTTAGGGAGGGAAAGGTGTAGCCTGAAGAGATGAGTCTTCAGTCTGCACTTGAAAGAGGTCAGAGACTCTGCCGTTCTGACATCCACCGGGAGGTCATTCCACCACCATGGGCCCAGGACAGACAGCAGTCTTGAGCGAGAACACTGTTACACTAGTTACACTGTTACACACTGTCAGTGCGCAGGTGAAGTGGTGTTCCATAGACGTTTACAACCTGCCACCCCAACACACATTGCGAATTTCAGTGGGCCATAGTCCCTTTTCTGCACCTTTTTAGGTTGCAGAAAGGGACATTTCTCTTGTTCTCTTGTCAATCACCCTGTCTCAGTACTCTCAGGGTCCAGTCACTGAAAGGAATTAAGCGTGGGATGTTTCACGATAAAGCAGGTTTAGTGTATTTAGTGTATAATTTATGTTTCATTTGGAATCAAAATGGAATGAACTAAGTAACCTGCCTGGTAAATTAATTGTTAAAACTTGATCTGTGTGGTTTCTCTTACTGAACACTCACTGTCGTACAGCGAATGCTTGGACACCCCCTTTGAGTTGTTCTAGGGAGGATGCAAATTTACACTTAATGTATCACGGCAAAGTTAAATCTTTATTTGGTTAATCTGATAACGTCACATTAAAATAATGTGTGTACGTGTGTGAACAATTTTGCAAGGTACACTTTTGGCTGAGCCATATAAGCCTGCCTGTTTCATAGTCTCTCGTTAGCAACAGCTTCCCCA
Organism: Conger conger; assembly: GCF_963514075.1. Lineage (NCBI taxonomy): Eukaryota > Metazoa > Chordata > Actinopteri > Anguilliformes > Congridae > Conger > Conger conger. The sequence continues at coordinate 5,798,625 of NC_083772.1, forward strand.
CCACACTGTCATAGGGGAGCACCATTACCTGGTCACTATATGCTGAAATTGATCTCGTACATGACACCAAGTTTTTTCTGAAAATGGAAGGAATCAGACTTGACACACACAGAAAAATCTAAGCTGATCTGGAAATAATTTCGTATTTATTCGTCAGTGCGGTTGCACTGTTCGGAACATTGTGAGTGTAACAGGTGAGAAATTGCCTGAGTCCGAGGTGGGATTTGAACCCCGGCCTCTCACTTGTCCAAATATTTGTTGAACGAACGCGTTACCAGTCAGCTAAAGACAAACTCGCCCCTAGCCAAGGGCAACAACGTTCTTTTTTTATTTATTTGAGGGTTACGTCATCGGGGAGTGTTGTCGCGATAACCTGCTACCAGCCTTTGCTTTCACTGCACCATCCGTGCTTACTAGTGAACTAGCTGAGCTAACCATGCTACACTCACCCCCCTTTGACTTCCCCTCCATGTGAAACTCCGCAGCAACCTTTTTTTTTTCTTTTTTTTACTCCCACCCAGATCCGAGTCACGGCACCAATGTAACAGGTGAGAAATTGCCTGAGTCCGAGGTGGCATTTCAACCCCGGCCTCTCACTTGTCCAAATATTTGTTGAACGAATGCGTTACCAGTCAGCTAAAGACGAACTCGCCCCTAGCCAAGGGCAACAACTTTCTTTTTTTTTTATTTGAGGGTTACGTCATCGGGGAGTGTTGTCGCGATAACCTGCTACCAGCCTTCGCTTTCACTGCACCATCCGTGCTTACTAGCGAACTAGCTGAGCTAACCATGCTACATGAGCTAGCCATTTAAAACTGGCTGAAGCTCTGACTTGAGCCAAAAGCTAGACCTATCACACATCTCAGTATTGCTTTGCTTGAGCAAACGGCAGAGCCAGTCTAACCTGCCTGCTTGGTCAGTAGCCTAGTGCTTTCTCCCTGCTGCAGGCAGCAAAATGGTACAAACAGATCGAGAGCTGAAATATGGATCTGTATCCATGGGCGTGGCTTTTGATTAACATTTCTATGCCATTTTGATGAGGCAAAATGGAACAATAAATAACAAACGTGGTGGTGATGAATGATACAAGTTGAATCTTTTTTAGGTCAAATATGTGTTGAGTTTTCATTATTTGTTGTGGTCACTTGATAATTGAATAACTTCCATAATAGCGGGCATAACAAATATAGCTTTTGTCCTATTTCTGAGTATTGTCTGTTATTTGTTATTCTTGTATATTTATTATTTTTCATTATTATGTCTGGTTTTCTATTTACATTCATATTCATAGCACTTGTCTTCCCCTGAGATGTCTGTCTTTTTATGCAGTTGAAATTGTACTTACCTCTAGGGTCTTTCAGCGAACTTATCCCTGGTTATGGGTATGCACTTTGTTGTACGTCGCTCTGGATAAGAGCGTCTGCCAAAAGCCAATAATGTAATGTAATGTAATGTAATGTAGTGCTGAGCCCGAATCACTTCCCTGTCTGCGTGATTGACTATTCTGGTGGTTTCGGAATTTTCCGGTTTCCCACGATTACTTCTTAGTCGCGTTTTCTCTTACTTCCTGCTTTTTCTCCATTCATGTTTGTAGATAGCACTAATCTACTAATAACTACTAACATAGATTTTGTACAGTGCTAAATTATATTAATTGTCTAATTGTCTGGCGCTTAGTCGTGATGTTGGCAATGTTGGATTTAGCTTACTGTATCTTGTGTGTTAGCAAGCAAATAAGTAGGCAAGAAATGAGCAAACGAAATGTTGGGTTAAGGTCTCGCCTGTAGTGTCACCTCTCACACTGAGAAGCTGCCAGAACAGTCCACATACCGAACTACAAAGGCCACCAGCTCATACGAGTGCACAACCCCACACTGTAAAACCCCACGCTAACCCAACGACGGAATTTATCATGGGCCGAAGGTATTTGCATGCTTGTCCTTCTGGTGTTGCTGAAAGAATATTAGTAGGGTTAAATAATAATGGTCACTATGCGGTGAGTCTAGATCAGCCAATAAATAAACCACGTTACAAAGACAGTAGTACCTCTCTGCCTTCCGCTCTTTACTGGTCTGGGCTGACCAAGAATCTCCACAGTAGGGTCAATACATTTACCTTTGTTATCTGACTCCATTTAAGATATAATTTAGAAATTAGTTTTAAACATGCGCGGACCTCGGGAGTGGTTACACTCGACTCTTACCTGCACCACCATTACTCAATATATGCTCCCGGGATTAGCATTATTGCTGAATCTCAGTTTGGGGGTGAACACAGAGGTGGGGGGTCTAGCCAACACAATACATGCATTATATTTTGCATAGATAGTTGCGAGCCCAGGTCGGCGTGCATTTAGAGGGCTCCTGAGAGCTAACTTGACAAGAACCAACGTAGAAACATCCATGGGTTCCTTTCGTATCAAATTACAAGAGCCATCCACCACCAATCAATTTTATGGGCCGAACTTGGCTGCCTTTCCCAGCTTGGAAACTCCACTAGAGTACCAAGCCACTTATCAGTAGGTCTTTGGTCAATATTGTCCCCCTGAGTATTCAGTCGTAATTTAGGCTGAAAAGGTACAAGATGAATTAGAGTCATGAAGATCACGCAAGTCAAATCCAAGAATAATTTATTTACAAGCAGGTAGGTCATAATCTTAGAATTCAACAGTCAATTTACAAAATACATACTTTAAGGAAAGAAACACAAAGTAAATAATCTTACTCAGCCTGCGTCAACTACACACAAACACAGAACATGCACAAAGTGTTCCCTGATCGGGTTGTCTCCCTCCCTTTTCTCCTGAATCTCATGTTTGAACCAGGCGGCAGTGCCATAAATTAATCTGGAGTGGTCAAATCTGAAATTTAGAAATTTAGTTACTGAAACTATGGTTTATTAAACTCCAATCTGGATGAAATGCATGTCATCCGATTCCTTGATTTTACCGAATCATATCCATACCAAATAGATTATCCTAATGTCTTATTATGTTGTAGTTGTCACGAAAAGCCCATCATTAACCCAGGAGAGGAGTGAAGAGTGTAATGACAGAAGTGTCCAAATGTGGGAGTGTCCTACGTCTTTCCCATAGGAAGTGACCAGGTCGGGGGTCATGGAGACATTCTTTTCCCATGGTTTTGCCCAGGGCTTAATGACCCCCTACAACCTAAAAGCCCCCAGAACAAACCCAACCACAATCCATCTTTTCCTTATCTCAGTCTCTCCAGATGCGGACATTCTTGGGAGCCAATGCTCTGAATCCCCCAAAGGAATTCCGAATCATAGAGCTTCATGGAGATACCTGAGAGTTTTTGTGACAACCGTATTATGTAATAAATATGTTTTGTACCTCTCATGGTAATATACTGTCGAGGACCCGGCCCTAGGCAGGGTGAAAGGAGAATTAGAAAAACGTCCGGTGAAAGGTGAATTAGAAAAACAAAGGGGTTATATGAACCTTATGTGAATCATGTAAAGGCACCTGTATACGGTTGAAAGAATATAAAGCAATGTATGTGACTAGCAAACTGAAAGATCATATTTAACCTGTGAACTGTATAATTCTATTTACTTGACTACAATAAAATATGCTTAATCATAATTATAATTGAGTGGAATTGAGTCAACTAGAAAAACTACAGTGAATACAGGAGATCATATAACAGCGTTGCGTCACACCACTTCACTTCGAGACTGGGCTGGAAGTTCAGTAGAACTTACCAGTTCTCCAGGACGTTCGAAAGTACTTAAAGGAAAAGAGAGTTTGTCTCCGAGACACCTCCTCGTCGGGTACTGCTCGTGGGAACGTGAGGTCTGAGCTCTGCACGGGGTCCGGGCTCACGACAATTGTGGCGCCCAACGTGGGGCACGAGTAGATTACTGACACTGAAGAGAAAGGTGATAGGCACCTAAGTCGTGAAACAGTAATACTCGAGCTCGAAAGGAATAGAGAAAATATAGAATAAGTGACAAAATTAAAAGACTGTATAGGACAGTAAATTCTAATAAAGTGCGAGTATAAAAAGAATAAATAAGTGGAAGGATGGCGGAAAGCAATCCGCCAGATCCACACATAGAGGTTTACTTCAGCTGCTGTTGCTGGGGTAAAAGCGGCTGTACAGATGGGGCATAGGAAGTTGCAATTGTGTACAGAGACAAATAGTTAAGTGAGTAGTTAAGAACTGCTCACAATGCCAGATGACTAGTACACCGAAAGGTATGTGGAGTGCCGGATTGACTATAAGGTCGGGAGTTGCCCTTGGGAAGTATTTGCATGGATTTGGCCGGTCCTGTGATGAGGTCCACAGGGGGTCACCGATACTTACTGATAATAGTTGATGCGTGCACTGGGTACACCCTTATCCATCCTCTGAGGCAAGCTACGGGAAGACAGGTTCTAGCCAGGCTAGAAAATACGGTGATATCAAGGGAAACCTACAGGTAGGAGATCAATTCAGAACTAAAGATCAAGGTCTAGAAACCAGGCGTCCCTATAAAGGTGAGATTTAGTAGAAATTTCACCATAGATTGCTGCCTTCTGCCTTGTGGGTGATGTGGAATGTGGTTGTCTCGCGCCGTCCCGTTCCTCATTAATAACAGTGTAAGAAGATATAATGGAACCATGAGCACAAAAATATTTACTGCCTAAAAGCTTGTTCCCTAAAGTCTGGGTCAAGGTGGTCAGACAGACCGATCGGACATTTAGAGTCTTAACAGCCAGAAAAGGTCATGACCTGGCACAGAAACTAAAAAAAAAAAAAGAAAAAAGAAAAAAAACCCTGTCCAGTGCTGGAAGATATTAAAGGGCCAGGCTGTTGAATCCTGTGTTCATGTAATGAGTTAAGGCCAGGATATCAGGGACCTGGTGGGTCAAGAGTGCCCCCAAAAATAGAGGGGTTACCGGGGGACGCCCTATGGGGAATGACAACCCAGACAGGACACTCTCCAGTGATGATAATGCACAGACGAAGAGGGAGGAGCAGAAGGCGCTACGGGAGAAGCAGCTGAACCTGTAGCTCCAGAAACCGGGCCAGAGTACGAGGACATCAGCGATTTAGCTCCTCCAATACCCCTGAGAGATAACCCGAGCAATGGAGGACCTAGTGATGCTTCTCAGCAACGATGCCCAAGGAGGCCGAGAATGTCGTTTTTCAGCGGGTGTTTCCGATCAGGAACTGCTGACAGAATACATGAAGATCCGAAACCAAAAGAAAAGCCAGTGAATCACACTCCTCAGTGACAGCCCTAGAGGAGGAGTTGGCAGACGAAACAGATACGCCCAGTTATCCCATAGAATTAGGATGGTGTCGTAATCATGTGGCAAATACTCTGTTTGCCCTGGGAGCTAAGAAGAGGTTGTTTAACACCAGCAACCTCAAATACTACCCACTAGATTCCTGTCTAAACTGTGAGATACCCGTGAGGTATGGGCAGGGGGCCAGGGGCCTATACGGTTGTCTCTGCAGCCCGTGCTTTGTCTTGAACAAGAATAAATGGATCAATATCATCAACGTAGAAAATCACAAAGAAAAATGGGAAATCTTAAAGTATACAATAACTGTGTATCCAGACATTCCATGTTACCCGTTGCCAGAAGGACAACTCACACCCCTACCATGTACCTGCTCAGCTGAGTTCTCTCCACATGGGACACAAAGAGGAAATGTTGTAAGATGGAACAGGAATGTATTTCCTCATACCCACCAAGACCTTGAAGGGAAAAAACAGACTATATATATATAATCAAAAAAACAAAATACCCGCTTGGCAGCTGTAAAAACACTCGAAAGGGGAGAACTATGTGGGGGAGGGGTTTGTATTATCTGTGTGTTATTCTATCTTTAAAGACGGTTTGGGGTATACCCCTGAAGAAGAAGTACCGAACAAGGACAGGAGGTAGCGATGTGGACAGAAAGGCCTTCCTGGACCGACAAGCTTTCCTCGATGGAAGGAACAGCTTCCTGGTTTCACGATGCATCCCTGAACCTGAAGAGGGTGAAGTCCCGAGGAGTCGGTGCATCATCTGCTTCGAGGATGTGAGAGACATTGCCCATTTCACGCTGCGAGGAGGCATGCGTGGATGCCTGGAATGCGTCTGCTTCAACATGAAGACAACGCTCAAGAATGGACGGGACTTTGGAAACGAAGCTACTATAGAGGAGTGGCTATATGACTTTGTGGACATGGGGGTGTTAGGAGGAAAGACTAGAGTGCCTGGACAAGTGTTGTGTGATTTCAGCTCGGCACGGGGTCCGGGCTCACGACAATACCTTGTGATTTTGGATAAACCTGATTTGGGTGAATTAAAGGAAAGGAGACAAAACCCCAGACTGCTTGGTTTCTTATCTCCAAAATCCAGGCCTTTGTTCTTGACCATAAAAATTGGTCAACCATTTGGAATTTGAAGCCAGAACCCCACCAGCAGTGAGACCTTCAGGTCAGGGGACTAAAGCAAATGGCTTCTACAGAGACAGATTTTGCACAGTTTCCCCTCAGCTCCTGGACGGTTATGATATCCCAGGTAGACTGTTACAAAATCTAGACCATTGCACCAATCGCACTGAACCAATCAGAATAACATCAAACATTACTATATTACATTAATGGAATTTGGCAGACGCTCTTATCCAGAGTGACGTACAGTTGATTAGACTAAGCAGGAGACAGTCCTCCCCTGGAGCAATGCAGGGTTAATTGCCTTGCTCAAGGGCCCAACGGCTGTGAGGATCTTATTGCGGCTACACCGGGATTAGAACCACCGACCTTGTGTGTCTCAGTCATTTACCTTAACCACTATGCTACAGGCCACCCTTGACAGACCGCCCAATATTCTGACTAATTTTTTTCTACAGCTACAGGTGAGACCTCAACCCAACTTTTGCGCTTAATGCCGACTTTTATTGCACGTTTCTCTGGGGTATGTTGTAGCCTATTATTTAGCTGGCTGTTGTTTTTCGGTCTTTGAAATGCTTGCGGTAGGCTAATCAGTTTTATGGTGGTGTTGTATCGGTAACGTTACAATCAATCTCTCTTTCTTGCTTGCTCACTCGCTTGCTGAGTAGACTGTGTGTGTGCGTGCGTGGGAACCTAGATGTTAAAGGTAGCCTACAAGCAGGTTCTTGTGCGTACTATGAGCCACTGTTGATAACTATAATACTGTAGCATTCAACTTCCAGAGGTGCTTGCATTTGAAACCCCCTGAAATGGCCAGCTTGCTTCCTACAACTACTGTAGCTTGTTGATTGTTTAGAACATAAGCCACAATAATATAGCAGTGAACGCGCATTTATTTTAAACTGAGCTTACCAGTTCAGCTTCATTTGCGCCTTCAAATGCGTTAGAAGATTGCTGGTGTTGAAATTGAAACGAAAGGCTTGCATACTGTGCACATCGCCGTTTTACTGCTGGGATTTTCCAGTGTAAAATATTGCCAAATTGCTGACATTTTGCCAGCTCTGACAAGTGTTACACTCCTAGCACCACGTGGGTTGTTTGTCTGAATAACATAAATGATAATGTTATCATCCTCATATGATATATCACGTGGTATCAGATCGGTGCATAGACTTGCTTACTTGCCATACCCGATCCAGCATTTTGGGCTGTGTCGGAGGCATTTCCGATACTGGTATCGGTATTGGAACAACTGTAGTATCTATTCAAATTATTGGTATCCTGCTACTGTAGCCTATCCACTTAGGCATACGACTGTTGTAATGTGTGGTTATTTGCGTTATTGTCACCTGTCAGCTTCGAGAGCTAAGAGCTCCATGGATCTCCTCCAAAACATTTGCTGTCCAAAAGCTGCTTCTTTTTCCAGTTGAAGATACATCCGAGGAAGACCTTTCATATGCAATTATTTATTTATTTATTAACCTTTATTTATACAGAGTAAGTTGAGTGAGCAGCATCGGGGAACATGAGCAGGTAAGGGCAGTCGTCTGGCAATTGTCGTGTTCCCAGTTTGATCTCCCGTCCAAGGTGTGTCGAAGGGTCCTTGAGCAAGACACCAACCCCCAAATGGGTGAATGAGAGGCATCAATTGTAAAGTGCATTGGATAAAAGCGATATATAAATGCAGTCCTTTTACCATTACAGTCCGCACTGTCTTGGTCTGGATTCGATTCCATGAGGCTATGAGGCTCATCCATCGCACCACAGCTTTAACCAAATGACATTTTTATATATTTGTCACATCTTCGTAATTGGTCTTCACAAGCTGTGCAAGTACCTGATTCTGCTACTTCCTTTATGGGGACGCCCTGCTCATGTGCCATGAACCCCAGCACAGAAAAGACTGCAAATCCTGCCACCAGGCTGGTCCCGCTGTTCAGCAGACACAGCCATAAACTGTCCCTGTAGAAACACCACCAGGAGGCTAAACATTCTCTGACCAGCCCTCATTTTTGCATTTAGTTTCTTCCAAGGTGAAAGAAATTCACTGCTAAGTGGCTTGCAGGATGTGTGTTGGTATCTGAGTATTGCAGTGGACAGAGCTGCAAATGTATGGTTAAGAAGCTGACCATTTTCCTCTGTGTTTCTGCCCTAGTGTATTGTGGGTAAGCTTGGGCCTTACTTATAGCAGTTGTTGTTATAGGTGTTGTAGCTACCCAGGACAGTTAGAGTACCCGCTCCAAGACCGTAGGAGAAGAATATCTGAGCTCCTGCCTCCATCCACACCTGTAGTGACATCACAAAACTTGAACACATTGGGTGTTGCTTAACAAATTAACTTGTTCCCTGGCTGGGTGAAATTAGGAAAGAGACATTTTACTGTGACAAGGTGATGGGGTGCAGCTGGTGTTACGGAGTACTTACCTGTGGGTCTGCCAGACGGGAGAGGTCAGGGTACAGGTAGAACTCCACCCCCTGCAGAGCTCCAGGTAGAGTTAGCCCTCGTATCAACAACACCAAAAGCATCAGGTATGGGAAGGTAGCTGTGAAATAAATCACCTGGTGAGAGAGAGAGAGAGAGAGAGAGAGAGATAAAGAGAGGGAGATAAAAAAAATGATGGTTCATTTCTATGGAGAAATGTCAGTCTGGTTTATACCTTATGTCCCTGTTTGAGTCTGTTAAATTCAAGTTCCACACCCGTCACTATGTGTTGAGTCTTTTACTTTGTGGGTCTCATTCTTCGGAGAGTCACCTGGGTAAGGAAATTCTTTACTTATCTCTCTCAGTAAATCGGGGACAGACCTTGCCTGTCGACTTCACCCCCTTCCAGACGCAGAAGTAGCAGATGACCCACATAGTGATCAGGCACAGGAGCAGCTCCCACCTCACGCTGCCGACCTCCTCAATGCCCCCCGAGATCAGCAGCACACGTCTCCTGGGACGGGGGGAAGAGAGAAAGAGAGGGAGAGGGAAAGGTAATGAGGGAAGAACAGGGAAAAGCAGAGAAAGATTTTAACAGATTTATTTACATGAAAAAATATTCCAGTATAGGAACCATGATTCCCTGAACACCCCTTGCATGCTGGCCCAACCATGTACACAAATAATTAAGATATTCTCCACTTATGGATGCATTTATGGCTCAGAAAGAATTATTGCACAAACATAAATGCAAAAAGGTGGAACTAGGCCAATGTTCTCCATCTCCACACACACTTGCAAACTATACCCTTACACATCACCTGATTTATTTATCTTAGCAGACACTATTATCCAGAGAAATTGTACAATTGACATGCATTTATACAACTGGATATTTACAGAATAAAATGCTCTGTCTTTTACCTACAATCTCTGGTTTCCCAGTTCCATAACCCTAGGAGATGTAGCTCTACAGAACTTGCAGACTTACTCCCAAAACTCGGTGGCTGCAGAAGATGAGCTGTTGGAATGTTGGGTCCAGTTTGCGGTGAGGTTTTGATTGGAGAAATCCACACAGTGATCTGAAGCACAAAGAGGGAATGACACCAGTCATGACCTCGGCAGAAGCATTTCATTGCACTGGCTTTGACAGTAGCATGTCCAATACTACAGGATGGACCTGCATACTATACTGTAGTACACCGCAGTGCTACTCCACTTCACTTGACATTCACTTCTCACAACTTTTCTTACTCCGCTCACAGAGTCAGTGCTGAGAAGCTATTGTTATCATGGCTTTCAGCCTTAAATAAAAAGCTTTCCTGCTCAGCCACCCAGGCTAGCCCAAAACCAATTTAGCCAGCTACACACGCTTCTAAATTTCTTCACTTAGCCTACTGCGCCATCTACGCCATCTACGCCATCTGCTACATGGCTCTTTCTAAGACCGCTTTCCTCGACTTATCCAACAAGGTAAGGTTGCACACCGGACTGCGTGTGATGCTCTCATCACAGCCAAAGAGTACCACTCTCTGTGTCATGTGCTTGGGATTAATTGTCTGCTGCTGCCCAGATAGCTGCAGTGGCATGGACTCATTGCTACACATGGCAATGACCTCGAAAACAGCTTGCATTGAAGCTTGTCTGTTTCTTTGTCCTGTGCCAGATTGTCTTGCTCCTTGCCTTCGTGCTCGTGTCTTGTTTTCTTGTGGTTGATTTCCCAGTGCCTATTCCCATAGTTTCCTGTCCCGCTTCCAAGCCTGCTCCTAGTCCTGTTCCGGTCCCTTCACCCAGCCCGTGGTCCTCTGCTCTTCTCATCCTCCAAGCCCTATCTCCATTCCTGCCTTTCCTCTTGGACTCACTTCAAATTGACTTTGTCTCACCTGCTCTCCATCACCCTGTCTGTTCGAACCCTCGCCTGTCCCTCGTGTGTTGTTCCTGTTTGCTGGCTACTGAACCTGGACAGTCTGACCTTGTTAATAAAGATCCCTTTCTATCAATTCCGAGTCTGCGCATGGTTCCTGATTCTGTTTGTCACAGCCTACTTCCTCTGTGTTTGAGTCGTTCCAGCAATCATGCTAATTTTGCTACTCTCAAATTCTATGTAGGAACTACAACTCCCACAATCCCTTCTTCTTGACGCACCCTTTTTGGCCATTCGCTTCAGCTCATCTGCTCCGAGACTCGGACAGAGGCTGAATGCTGCACAGCGCACGACCAGGCCGACGGACACACCCAGTTACCTTGCGGTAACTTAGTCTGCACGACTAATCGCGAGTGGAAGCTGGTGTACGTGGAACACTACATCAGTTTACCCCTGCAAAGCTCACCAACGAATAACAGCAACAAACTTTTCCACCCGGAAAAAGGACCAGCGACCTTCCAGCAACCGAGCGGACCAGACGACAACGCGCAACCCACGGGAACATCCCAGCTCTGCGTACCTCTCCAGGACATAATTCACTGCACCATCGCCGCTTCTACAAGGACATCATTCACATCACCATCGCCACTTCTACAAGGACATCATTCACATTACCATCGCCGCTTCTACAAGGACAGCACGTCTTTTGGATCCAGCGTATGCACTCAATAAGACAACAAACATTCTGGCATAGCCAGTGTTTAGTTTAGTCTTGATTGATATTGTGAATGTGTTTTTCTATTTGTCTGTGTTACCGTTTGAATGTATTTTTGTTAGCTACATATATATCTGAATTGATTCGCCGTCTTTCACGTATGTAATTAGAGTAAAACTACGCAAGTAGCCTCTCTTTCCCCAGCTAACACTAACACTAACACTTTTACCTTTCCTTTGTTCAAAGCACACACACACACACCCTACTAATTTACCCTACTAACTTCCCATTAGTTTATCTCTTCTGTGTTTGTATGTTTGTTTAATGAATATATTTAATTAAACCCGGTGTCTGTTTTGGCATCACATAGACATGAGAGCTGAGTTAAAGCAGTCTTTCGAAGAACTTCCAACCTTCAGGTTATCGGTATGTTTAATTAATATTAAATTAATATTAATATTAATATTGGTTATTTTAATTAATAATTAAAATACTAAATTTGTGGTTAGATATTTCTGATAACAGTAATTTTATGAGACTGATTACTTTTTGCAGTTATACTGCGACATAACATTAATTGGCGCCCCGGTTTCGTAGAGAGTAAAATACCTACATTATTTGGCGGCCCGTGCGAGAACCCTACATCTATGACCCCACTGCTGTAGGCTACCGACATAGATAAGATTATTTAGTTTTTTTATTGAAAACAGTTTTTTAAACATTAACTTAATTATAAGGTTAATATGCAGAAAAGAATGAAAAAAACGTTATCTGGTTGAGACATTGGCCATTTTGGTTTGCTGTGTTTTGATTATCTGGTTAATCGATTAACCATGCCCATCCCCAAGAGTGTTCTTGATCTGTTGACCGTTAAATGTTGAATAGTTGTATTTTTTACATTTTTTTGTTTTGTGGTCAGCAAGGATTTATTTTAAAGCAAGCAATAAAATACTTTAAGCCAAGCTTAAAAAACGATATACAGGATTTAACTCTATGGATGGAAATCTACAAAAGACTGAGAAAAGCACAGGCTGCAAGCTGTTTTATAGACTATATATAGCTAAGGTCATGAACCTACTGCATTTAGTTCTGTGGTTAGCGACTGTCGTAAGCTAACTACACTGTTGACGAGACACATATATACTTTTTATGCACAAGCTTGCTTTTGCCATTATCTACCGTATTTGCACTTGAAAAATTACATTTGGGGAATTTGCCAATGCTACCTTGTCTCCTTGATTTTGTGAACAGGTGTTGAACAGGTGGTATGATATTTTGGGATTCACACTTCCAGTGTAAAGTTTTCAGTTCAACGGGATGAACTGTAACTGCTGTGGCTGCGCTTCTTATTCCAGTGGATGTTCTTCATTTATTAATGTATTTTAAAGTGTAATGAGCATCAGGGTGCAGCCTGTAGCCTAGTGGCTAAGGTACATTACTGATTCAAGCCCTGGTGTAACCATAATAAGATCCACACAACTGTTGGGCCCTTGAGCAAGACCCTTAACCTTAGACATAAAACAGTATGCACTGGCAGTGTGTTCTGCAGGTGGAGTTACAGCATGTACACAGCATTTCATACTTTACCTGAGTTCCAGGTGTTGGAGCAGCTGGCCCAGGGCAGCTCAGAGCTGAAGGAGAAGTACAGGTAGAAGACGGCCCAGGCCAGGATGATGATGTAACACATGCAAGCGTAAAGCTGGATCAGCTGACCTCCATAGCCAACCCCTGAGACAAATACACATACATACACATGCGCACATACTCAATTAACAGCTGGTAATGCAAATCATTGGTTTCAACAGCAACTTGTACAATTAATGGTTATGCACATGCATGCTGTAGTTCTTCTTCACATTAACACTCCTGATAATAACATTGATGTCTTCTGCCTTGACAGACACACAGTACACAGTACTTGACATTCCAGTAATATACATTACATTACATTACATTACTGGCATTTAGCAGACGCTCTTATCCAGAGCGACGTACAACAAAGTGCAGACCCATAACCAAGGATAAGTTCGCTGAAAGACCCGAGAGGGAAGTACAATTTCAACTGCTACCTGTACAACAAAGATAAGGACGAGGGCCTCTTTTTTTTTTTTTTTTGAGAACAAATAAACAAACAAACAGAGCAAAAGTGACCAAAGTGAACGATCCAAACACTGCTTACCTAGCCAACTAAAAATACCGATACACAAAGCACATCACAGAGACAACAATTAAGGTTCACAGGGAGGTAGGGAGGGACGGTGAGAGGTGCTGCTTGAAGAGGTGCGTCTTCAGCTTGCGCTTGAAGGTGGGGAGAGATTCTACAGTTCTGACCTTAACGGGGAGTTCGTTCCACCACCGTGGAGCCAGAACAGACAGTAGTCGTGAGCGTGAGGTGGAGGTTCGGAGAGGGGGAGGTGCCAAGCGGCCTGTGGAGGCTGAACGAAGAGGTCTGGCAGGAGTGTAGGGTCTGATGATTTTTTGTAGATAAGCTGGGGAAGACCCTTTAACTGCTTGGAAGGCTAGCACCAATGTTTTGAATTTGATGCGAGCCATGACAGGCAGCCAGTGGAGGGAAGTAAGCAGGGGGGTGATGTGTGAGTATTTGGGAAGGTTGAAGACCAGACGAGCTGCTGCATTCTGGATGAGTTGGAGGGGTCTGATGGCGGACGCTGGGAGGCCAACCAAGAGGGAATTGCAGTAGTCCAGGCGGGACAGAACCATCGCTTGGACCAGGAGCTGGGTCGAGTAGGGGGTGAGAAAGGGGCGGATTCTCCGTATGTTGTATAGGAAGAACCTGCAAGACCGGGTCACCGCTGCAATGTTCTCGGAAAGGGACAGTCTGCTGTCCATCACCACGCCGAGGTTCCTTGCACTGGGTGACGGCGTGAGTGTGGTATCCCCGAGGGAAATGGAGAGATCCAGATGGGGAGAGGTTTTAGCAGGGATGAATATCATTTCAGTCTTGCCTGGGTTGAGCTTTAGATGGTGGTTGTCCATCCAGCTCTGGATGTCCCTCAGGCAAGCAGAGATACGGGCTGAAACCTGCGTATCAGACGGCGGGAACGAGACGAAGAGTTGGGTATCGTCCGCGTAGCAGTGGTAGGATAGCCCATGTGCAGTGATCACAGGGCCAAGGCAGCGAGTGTAAAGAGAAAAAAGAAGCGGGCCTAGGACTGAGCCCTGGGGAACTCCTGTGGTGAGGGGCCGAGGTGTCGATACCGAACCAGCCCAGGCGACCTGGAAGGAGCGACCAGAGAGGTAGGACTCAATCCAGTCCAGGGCTGTGCCACAGATGCCCGTTGCTGAGAGGGCAGATAGGAGGATGGAGTGATCCACAGTGTCGAAGGCAGCAGAGAGATCTAGGAGAATGAGGACAGAGGAGAGGGAGGCTGCTTGTGCGGCATGGAGTGACTCACTGACGGAGAGGAGCGCAGTCTCTGTCGAGTGGCCCGATCTGAAGCCAGACTGATGGGGGTCTAGCAGGTTGTTGTTAGAAAAGAAAGAAGAAAGTTGAGTAGAATATACTGTGAATATTTCTTGAAATTAGCCCAGTTTTCCCTGTAAAAGTAGAATCAGCCTCTTAGCCTCACAGTGTTAGAGAATGACAGAAGTGCAAGATGTCAGATTTGGAGATTTGCATGTGAGAAGAGCTGAACTGCACCACTGGCCACACAGGGATATTTGTATCTTCTCCCCATTGCTCCCTGTTGGTAAAGCCAAAGTGATCTCAGGTTTACCCATTTGCCCACAGAGGTTTCTGGCCTCTCACCCTCAGCCAATGGGCACAGCTTCCTCCAGCAGGTGATGGCCCCCTCCTGGGTGTACTGCCCCATGGCAGTCTGCAGCAGGAACAGGGGTATCCCACAGGTCACCACAAAGACCAGATATGGCACAAGGAACGCTCCTGCAGATACACCCACACACAAAGTTAACATTCAAGGTAAATATTCAATATAAATATTCATAAACATAGAAAATATCCACGACTGGTATTTGAACAAAACCAGAGATGTTTAGTTTCAGGTCGTCAGAAATGTGTGACTGTAAGAGACAACACACCATTGAGAATAAATCAATTTGTAGATCAATACTCATTTAGAACAGAGTACGTATACAGGTACTTTTAACATGTAAATCGAATGAAAAGTTAATTTAAGCTCATACACACAGCCTTACTCATGTTCATTCAAATTCATTGGCACACTCTCAGTCGCACTTACTCACACTCACACTCACATACTCATATTCATACACTCATCCCACTCACCACCACCGTTCTTGTAGCAGAGGTATGGGAACCTCCACACGTTTCCCAGCCCCACTATGCTCCCTGCCACTGCCAGGAGGAACTCCACCTTACTCCCCCACTGTCCCCTCTCCTCCAATGGCCTTTCTGCGGTCTCCCTCTCCTTCTTCATCCCTTCTGCTGTCGGTTCCATAATCTCTGTTTATGTTCTCTGTCTAGACACAATGAGCTGAGATCAAACAGAGGCTCATGTTTTACTGTAACTGCTGACTGTTAGACACCTCCTTACACATGCACAGTGTACCTGAGATACTGGGCCAAGTTGCATAAATATGTATAAAACATTAAGTATAAAAGTGAGCTAATCATAAACTTTATTTTCACACATTTTTTAGATTGTGGAAAGGCTACATACGGAAACATTCACGTTCTACCATCCACACATGCAATACAATTAATGACAGCTGACTTTAATGCTGCTTTATTAATCAGGATCCTATTATATTGCCAATAATTCCAATAATGAAATCTAATCAGGGGTTTTAGATATTTTTTAAATATCTGGATTAAAAAATCCCTCTCACCAAGAACCTTGATAAAGGTTGCTTTGCATACTTTCACCTTCCTTTCACCTTGTTCATACTGAATACTTCCCATGGATTTTTCTGTTCTTCCTTGCTTCTTCATCTTTGTCAGGAATTTGACATTGTTTGGGTTGATTGCCTCTCACAGTGTATGGACACTGTACAGCCTATGTATAGGTATCTTGCTGACCCCCAAATCTCACAATCTCTTCAGTTTTCCTCAGTCATGGTACTCTACCAACCATCCTTGCTTCCTTTGGAGAGGTGACACTATCCTATCCTCCAAACTGTCAATAATGTTCATTATTTTCTTGAACGTCAGCAGTGCAGATTTAGCCTATCACAATATGCAATAAAATTTAAGTGCTGTTTATTGTGGTTTGCAATAACAAACTGTATTCTGTGCAGTGACTGTGGAACATTGTTCATATACTCCATGTTATTTATTTGGAGCTAGATAGCTCCATGAATCGTGGATGTTTCTACACTGTTCAATACATTTCTTTCAGATTTGGTGTTTATTGTGTTTTGCAATTAAATTCTTCAAATATTTAAGTGTCCTTCTGTTTTATATACTTACTGCATACATCAGTTTACTTGTGAAATACGTTTTAGATCTGATTTTTTAATTCAGATTGACCCAACCCTCCTCCTGCTTTTGTTACAGCACACTAAGGACGTAGTACACTACTCACCGTCCTGCAGCAGGATTCTGATCAGCTGTTGACAATGTTGATGAGTCGGCTGGGCTGAGGATCCCGTTACCCCCCGATACAAATCCCGATACAAATAGTTGCTGCCCTTAAGCTGGGTAAACTGGGTAAACTGGGTGTGCAATTTCTGCCACGATTCTGCAGTCGCGGGCACTCCAGTCATTTATCAAATTTGCACAAAGCTTGGTGTATAACCTCTTTAGACCAAGCTAAGCTCAAATATGGCTGAATAAACAGCCAATGCAAATTGAAATGGGCGTGCCATATTACATAAATGCAAATAACTTGGGATTAAGATGGGATGGGATGGGATTCTCACAAAACTGGAAATAGATCTGGTTCTACTGTGTGAATAGGTGGTGCTATTACAGGGGAACATGTGGAAATTGCTACAACTAATGAACCAAGTTATTAAGTAACTTAAAATTGTGCATGTTGTGTTGTGGCCACAGGTCCAGACAGGCAATATATGAAACAAACAATATATGGCCGCCATCAGCCAAGAATGCAGGACTTATTAGACAGAGTCAAAGATCTAATAAGAAAATTAGATGAGAATTGGCTAATAGGCTACAGTAATATATCAGGCTTTTGAGTACTTAGAGTCTCTGCCTGCAGAACAGATTTGCCTCAGTTACCCCCCATGTCTGCCATATTGGATTTCAGCAAAATTGCATTCAAAATTTGACCATGAAGTTTGAGGCCCCGCCCACACTGACTTAATTAAACACTTAGCCCATAATAATAATATGATGCAATGCAGGGAGCAACTTTAGATGGAATATTTCGGAGGTTGAATAAAGCTGTTGAATAGAGCTGGAGAAAAGTAATGCCTAGGGAGGGTGGGATATATATATTTTTAAAGAACAGTTGTGAAATGTTCATTTCTGGTGAATTTTAAGGGCAAAATGTGATGGATTACTGATCATTAATACTGCATTCTAATTGCTTAATTCGGTCAATCACGGAAAGAAAGAACATGCATGTTTGCTTTTAAATCAACAGAACATTACTAGAAATATAGCTCAATTGCATTACTAAAATATTACATGGTTTCTGTTTTATTTTAAAGTTCCGTACAATATATTGGAGCTTATCTAGTCTTTAGGAGCACCTGCCATTGATGCTCTGGGAACAGGGGAAGGCACGCTGGGTCAGGACTGTGTTGTTGTACTTATACATTGTCTCTCAGCATTTGCCAACTGGCTTTTGTTAAAATGTGTAGGCCTATATTCTGCAATCCACATAAACATACAAATATGCAGCTGTTTATTACTAATTAGGAACAATGAGGCATTGACAAAAATCAGGTCTAATTCTGTTACATGTATTTCCATGTTTATTTTGATAATGTGATATTTTGGAACAAAATTGTAATACTAAATAGCCTATGCATGTCTTTAATCCATAGGCTATTTCAATTAATATGAACCATAACTCACTCAGGTACAGTATTTTCATGGCTAACAGAATGCAAAGATAATTGTTCTACATTAATATGTGACATTTCAAATAATAAAACAAAAGAACAAAAAAATGACTTTATACGAGCACATCTGCTGGCATTGTGTGGATTTCTTCCATCAAAGTTGGCATGCTTGCTGACTGCTGCCATGCTGCTCGGGCCCTGTCAGGTGCTGCTTGCAGCTATATTTATTATTCTGATTGTACGCCTCTGAGAGAAAGGGCTCATCAGAGTGCAAAGGGTTAATTTTTTTTCTTGTTTTTTTCTTTCCAAATGTGTTACTGAACTTTGAGTGTTGGGAAGCAAAATCAGATGTGTTGCCAAGATGTAACCTGTTAAAAAACACTTATCAAATCCCCCCATGCTTTGTCTCCAAAATATGACTTAGTTGGTCATTAACTCTTCCATCTCTGTGGCATTAATTGTTTCTTCTCGCTCAGCCATTTGCTTCCGGGTCAGGGGGAGGTCATCATCAGGGTGACACAGATGAGACCATCTCTGTCAGCAGAAAAATAATAATGGTAGGGATCTTGATAAGCAAGTGTTTTATAAAATATAAATATGAAACGTAATTACTATGTACATAACAATACCACTGATCTGTAAAATACTTCCACCTATTGTTTCAATCTGCTTCTAGGTCCATTCAGCACCAAACCAAAACAATAACAAAGCATACTCATCATATATTTAATATAAAATACGTTGCATTGGTTTTAGTTGAAAATATGGACATTTTTATTTTCTAGCATAAGCTCTCAGTAGATAAGACTCATAGTGTGCTGCCTAGGTAGGAGCAAGAATGGAAACAGACTACAGAATGGTAACAGACTCTACACTATTTTTCACTACATATTTTACAGGACAGACAGCTCTATCCACATCCACCTGCCTTGAATTTGGCTCATTGCATATCTACTGATGTTGTGAGTGTGTGTGTGAATGTATGTGTGTGTGTGTGTGTGTGTGTGTGTGTGGGGGGCCCTGGGTAAGGTGGTAGGACAGTGAAAACAAGGCTCGCTTTCAGCACAGCTGTGGAGACACAGGATCCAGGCCTCACCTGTCTGAGAGTACCAGTGCTGATGGAGAGCTTGACCAGACTCCACCCCGGCACCAGTACAACAGAGGAGAGAGCCAGCAGCCAGCCCAGCACGTACGCCCAGTCTGGATACACATACCAGTGGTTAAAGGTCAGGGGCTGGTACTTCACCACAGAGAAGATGAAGGATCCCTACGGGAGAGGAGGAAGAGTGGAAGCTTTTATTAACACACGCCATGCTGCCATTGTGTCATAGAAGTAGAAATTACATGAAATTGAGTTCAGTTGTTGAAACTGGGTCACACTGTTATGCAGTCAAAAACATTCAGTGAACAGTTTATTCCTAGACCTTTAATTTTGACTTATTGATCATCTGCTGCCGTATCCCATCCACTCCCAAAGTTTAACATGCTGTGCATTCAGACTCAGCATGGGGCCCCTTCAATTGTACAAATCAGCACCCTTACCCTCTCCAGACTTCACAGGAATTCAAATTTCCGGTCTGCTCCGTACTTGCAGACTGAAGGACTTAATGGAGTAGCCTGCATGTACAAACTATAATAATAATCCCACTTTTAAGAGCAGGAAAATGTAACCTACCGTATATAATCTGTTCACAAATTCCCAGTTTACATATGACATTTCCTTTATACATGTGAAGTTCTGCTATTCTCATTCATGCAAATTAATGTTAATGAAATTTGCAGTTTTATTAAATGTGAAATGCAACATGTTTGAGTTGTGCAATGATGAGGTTGTCCTGTAATAAGTGAGTCAGGCAGATGCTCTGTCTCTGGACATCCCACAGTGGGGGTGAGTCAAACTCACCAGGGTCACCAGTGGGGTGAAGTAGAGCCAGCAGAGCTTAAAGATGAGGCTGGGCCGTTCCCCGGTCATGTCCTCGATCACATCCATCATGCGCTCCGCCCCTGCTCCAGGGCAAACAGGAATGACGTGAGTGTAGTGTTATGTTTTGCATAATAGGATATTCCACTGGGGGGGAATATTCAATGAAGGCAGAGAATGGGAAATTAATGATGACAAAATTGCTTTCTTTTTCGTTTTGCTTTATAAGCACAGTGGAGCAGTGTGTTATGGATTTGCTGTCTCTCTGGCTTAAAGTTTCCCCTTTTGAAGGAGTTTTGACTGTTCTTGGTATCCATGGTCATTTGCATTATTGTGTTGCCATTCAACTAGGTACCTTTTTTTTCAAATCCGTAGATAAGACTGATTTTGCAACTTCCGTTGCAAACATAAGCCCCGAACATTTTTAAATATAAAAGTGTCAGTATTGAGGAATTTGGAAAATTAATGGAACTCCTATGTCCTTGGTTAAAAATTTTTTTGTTTAGTTAACCAATAATGGTTTAATGTGTTTTTTGTATTTGGATGAGTGTATTTCCAGTGTGTTTTTGTCTGTCTGTCTGGGTTTTCCTGAGATAAAGACATTAATGTCTTAATCAATCATTATTTTTCAATGATTTATATGAAAAGGAATCCTTGGTTAAGATACCTAACGTAATTTTACGCGCCACACCGTGTGCTTTTCAGTTGCAACCATAGCAACACCCCACAATGTATTTCTTGTAGCATGGCTAGCGTTACAGTTCCGCATGTTGTGACCTTTGGGTTTAAAGAATTCAGGCTCATTGAGCCAAACAGAATGATTGCATCTTGCAAAATTTGCAGCATTAAAATAAAAGATGCAGGAACAACCACGTCAGTTTTGAAAAGTCATCCGGAAAGGTCAGTCAGTTTACTAGCACAGGAGCGGATACCACCCCTTCTCACTGTTGCCTAATGTTAGTTAGCTAAACTGTTGTGTTGGCCAAATGATGCGTTTCAGACTCAGTATAATGTTTGTGTCACCGCAGGAGTGACGTCAGGGTTCCATGATAGGCCTAGCATAGAAATGTCACGGGTGGGCCTGTTTATAAAAAATAAAAATAAATAAATGACAATCATATGCATACACGCATTTGGCCTATACAAATTTGGCCTATTCTTCAAATTGTCTTGTAGTTCTTGCTTTGATAATGGAGCTAGATTTTGTTCGGCCGGATGAAAACCGAGGTTCATAAAGTTTCTTGGTCAGTTTAGAAGTACAGTCAGTGGATCTGAAACTGTGTCTGCAGCACCGAATAGTAAGCGAACAGTCCAAGCTACATTATATATATATATATATATTGTGGTGGCCCGACCAGGGATCGGTACACCACTGGGGTGGAACGGCCCGTGCGCCGGCGCCAAGAGTTGGGGATGCTGATTCACTCTGAATATTTTCCCTTTTCCTATCTAAGAGAACGGCACCTTGGAGAGAGACCTAAAAACGCAACCCGGGGCTCATGACGGAGGAGGAGAGATCCGGAGCCAGAGCCAGAGCCAGAGCCAGAGCCAGAGCCAGAGCCAGAGCCAGAGCCAGAGCCAGAGCCAGAGCCAGAGCCAGAGCCAGAGCCAGAGCCAGAGCCAGAGCCAGAGCCAGAGCCAGAGCCAGAGCCAGAGCCAGAGCCAGAGCCAGAGCCAGAGCCAGAGCCAGAGCCAGAGCCAGAGCCAGAGCCAGAGCCAGAGCCAGAGCCAGAGCCAGAGCCAGAGCCAGAGCCAAAGGCGGGCGACTAGGCGAGGAAGGACGGCTTCAGCGGCCAGGGCACCGCCGGGACAGAGCGAACCAAAGGCGGATTCGAGGCGGACGAACGTGGCTAAATGAATGCCGGTTTCTTTAGAGTTTTTCCCAACATTGGAGTTCCTAATTTTTTGGACACTTATTTTTTTTTAGTTTCTTTTCTTTTATGGTTTTGTGCAAGAAAAGAAAGCGCGTGTCAGTGCTGGATTTGAAGTGCCCTGAAGGCACGTGGGGAAAATAAAAAAGTATTTTCACCCATTTTACTCTCTCTCTACCAGCGGGTCACCACTATATATATATATATATATATCATTTTTATTATTTAACAAAGATAAAATCTACAGAAACAGGGCGGGCTCTGGGAAAAGTGGACCAATGGTAGCGCCGCCATTGTGTCATTGTTTAATCGGCATCACAGAAGCACAAAATTTCTTATTTTGTTGACTGTCACGTTGTAGCAATGCTGGCTTGCATTTCAAATGGTATTTAAATTGCATTTCGAAAAGCTATGCAAGCTAACTACTGAAACTATCCATCCATCCATCCATTATCTGAACCCGCTTATCCTGATCAGGGTCGCAGGGGGGCTGGAGCCTATCCCAGCATACATTGGGCGAAAGGCAGGAATACACCCTGGACAGGTCGCCAGTCTATCTCAGGGCACACACACCATTCACTCACACTCATACCTACGGGCAATTTAGACTCTCCAATCAGCCTAACGTGCATGTCTTTGGACTGTGGGAGGAAACCGGAGTACCCGGAGGAAACCCACGCAGACACGGGGAGAACATGCAAACTCCGCACAGAGAGGCCCCGGCCGACGGGGATTCGAACCCAGGACCTCCTTGCTGTGAGGCGGCAGTGCTACCCACTGCACCATCCGTGCCGCCCTACTGAAACTAACGTAACAATAAAGTAATAACAATCTTCAGGTTGGCTTGAAAAGCCCCTTCCATTTTAATTGTCAACCTAGATCATAGAAGCAGCTGCATTTGCATGAGAAACGGGTTGCACTAGTTTAAAAACCAAAGTATACCTAAGTATACACTTTCAATAAGCTAGATATAGAAACAGGACAGTCATTTTGAATATCCTGTTTGGTGACCTTGTAGTAATAAGAACTGTATGTACTTTAGATTGTTTGTAATAGACCTTGGCATTAAAAGCTGTAGAACCCAAACCCAGACCTGAGGTTTTGGCAAAGCTTTTCCCCAGCCATCTTGAGAATGGCTTTGCCAAAATGTTGCCTGGTAGTGGTACGTGGTAGTTCTTTTGTGTGTGCCCCTGATAATACATTACATTACAAAGCATTTAGCAGACACTCTTATCCAGAGTGATTTACAACTAAGTGGTGCCATATACAAAATGTAATCTACACTTGTTTCTTTATCTTCTGTCTATATCTTCAACTAGCATCAGAATCATGATGAATTTCTCAAGCCATACTGTTGTGTAGGCTGCGCCATTCTGGAGTCTTGAGGCTCGACTCAGACTCTAGCTCAGAGACTTGACACTTGACTCGGACTTGCATTTAATGACTTGAACATGTCTGAGGCATACAAATGGGCAAAACCTTAACAGTTTCAGAGAACTAAAAATGCTTGTACTTCTCTCCATGATCATGTAATAAAGCTTGTCCAAGATTGAAGTGTGCATAGGCCTTCTAAATTCATTTTTATCCATTATGCCATTTGCATGACCTCTTCTGTACATTGTGAGTACTTTGTTTCCGTTCTTGTTCATAATCCATTTCCATTCCATTTTTTCTTTTCTATTTCCAGTGTTGCATTGAAAAGGTAAAGTTTGTTGGAAGGTACACTGTTTTGTACACTCACCAAACAGCCAGCCCATGGCCAGAACCTTGAACACACACAGGAAGAACATACAGGCCCCATTACAGGCATAGTAGTCCAGGAGCTGGAACACATACATCCCCCCCTGGTGGACAGAATGGGAAATGACAAGAATAGATATTATAGGATATTATATGGTGAGACCAGAGACGGAGGACAGAGATATGCTGCCAAAATGAATATCAGGTTTCACCTCCAGGGGGTGACTATGAGCACTAACACTGGGTTAAACAGAACAGAATGAATGGAGGTCAATAGCAGTTTTCCATAAGAACAGCTCCGTCAGAGATTTTTTATTTTGAGCATGTGAAAATTCTGCGACGTTGGATAACACTGTCGAATATGGGACAGTCGCGTAGGCTCTTATCTCTCTCCAGCTGACTTCTCACCTGTGTGACCATTACCAGCTCCAAGACGAAGCCGGTGAGGCAGAAGAGCAGGAGGAAGATCTCTCTGTGCCCAGCCCTCCGTAGTAACTTGGGAAACAGGTCCGTCACCGACGTCATCAGCATCTCCATCCCCACAAACTGAACGACAGAAAGACAGCACAACATTCAACAGAGAGAAGCAGAGAAAGAGAGAGGGAAGAAAAGTGGGAAATAAAAGGATGGGAGAGAAAGATGATTGACACATACTAATGTTTTCCTTTGCTTTATTAGAGTGCGAAGCAACAATTAAAGTTTATTATTCACAATTCAAGTTTATTAGTGGTCTAGCTGTAAGCTGCGATGAAACCAATTGCCTTTCATGATGCTGTGACATCTCACCTCTCTGATTGGCTGGTATAAATGCCTAGCAACTGATTAGTAATACCCGAGCAACATATATAGACTCATATAGACGTATATCGGGTACATTGATTTTCATAAAACATACACACTCATATACTGATATAGATACTTTAATTGCCTTTCACTATACAGTAACACCAACTCTCTGATTGGCAATAATGAATGCCTAGCAACTACCTAGAAACTGATTCGTAATACCCTTGTGACATTTATACCTCATATATGATATTGTGGTAATGTCTAGTAGCACTATAATTATGCAATAGCACCTTGCCTAATCTCTATGATATCAATACCGAGCAGCCACCTTGCAACTGACAAGCAATACCTGAGCAACAACCTTGTAATACCACAAGAACACCCTACCAATCACCTATCACACCAAAGCAACTCATACCAAAGACCAGCCATGCCATAGTGGGAAATGCACATCTCTCTAGTTATCTGTGAAATGTTGTCCAGTTAGTATGGCAAGTAATCCTGTGCTCTCAGGTAACCCAGCATCATGCCTTACAAGCTCAGCACAGCTTTAATTCATGTTGAGCAAGAACCAAACTGGGAGCATCTAAAAGTAAACAAGGGCCACAGGCATTAATCGTGGCAGTAGTGTCAGCCAGGGAACTGATTACCTGAGAGTCCAGGCCCAACAAGATGATCATAATGAAGAAGCAGGTGGCCCACAGCTGAGGTAGGGGCATCATTGCTACTGCTTGGGGGTACGCAATGAATGCCAGACCAGGTCCTGGGAGCATGGAGAAAATAAGGAGAGTGAAAGAGTCAGAAGGAATGGGAGAATAATAAATGAACCTACCATTCTTACCCAGGTCATATTCCCTCACATTACAGTCACAGTTCTGAATTAAGCAGATGCTGTTATGCAGAGCACCTTCCACAGATTACCTTTTTACATACTGTCCACTAATACAGCTGGACATATGAAGAGCGAATTGCAATATGCAATAAATGCCTCAGGGCACCCCGATGGCCACATCCTCCAGGAAAAGGGAGTCACTGATAGTGGGGGACTCGATTATTCGAGAGATGGATCCAGTAATAATAATAATAATAATAATAATAATGGATTTAATTTATAATGCACTTTCCATTCGAGAATCTCAAAGTGCTACAGGAGTCAAAAACATCAGAGAATACAAATAAAAATAAAAATAACTAAAAACAGCAAAATAAAACAGCAGTATCCAGACATCATCATCACTAAAACTAAAAATGTGGGTAGGCTCTTCCAAATAGGTGGGTCTTAAGACCGCTCTTGAAAGAGTCGACTGACTGTGGTGCTCTTAGGTAGGCAGGGAGGGCATTCCACAGTTCAGGGGCGACAGAACAGAAGGCCCGGCCTCCCATAGTGACCAGCTTAGTCCTGGTGGGTTTGAGGAGGTAAGTGTTTGATGAGCGGAGACTGCGGGTGGGGGGCTGAGTCTTGACCAGCTCCTTGAGGTAGGGGGGTGCGTTGCCATGGACGCATTGGTAGGTCAGCAGGGAGATTTTAAATTCTGTACGGGAGGAGATGGGGAGCCAGTGTAGTGAGTGGAGGATGGGAGTGATGTGATCATGTTTGCGCACTCTCATCAGGATCCTAGCAGCACTGTTCTGGATGTATTGAAGCTTTTGAAGGCTCTTGCTTGGAATCCCGATGAGAAGTGCGTTGCAGTAGTCAAGCCTGGAGGAGACGAAGGCGTGGACTAATTTTTCAGCATCCTTCAGAGACAGGGTGGGGCGGAGTTTGGCTATGTTTTTTAGGTGGAAGAAGGATGTTTTACAGAGGTGTTTGATGTGGGCCTCGTAGTTGAGGTGGGGGTCCATTCTGACACCCAGGTTGGTGATGACCGATGACAGTGGGATAGCCTGGCCAGAAAAGGTGATGCATGTAATGGGGGATGAGTTGACCTGGTGTGGGGTGCCGATGAGGATGGCTTCTGTTTTGCCGCTGTTCAACTGCAGGAAGTGTTGTTTCATCCACGCCTTGATCTCCTCCAGGCAGATGGTGAGTGTGGATGAGGGTGACTGTGCTGATGATGGGTCCAGTTTAATGTAGAGCTGTGTGTCATCAGCATAGCAATGGAAAGCCAATCCATGCCTGCTGATGACACGGCCGAGGGGAAGCATGTACAGTGTGAATAGGGTGGGGCCGAGTACAGATCCTTGGGGGACACCACAGGTGACAGGCTGGGTCTGGGATTTAGCACCTCCCAAGGAGATGCACTCGGTTCTTTCGGAGAGGTATGATTTGAACCAGTCCAGAGTGGTATTGCGGAGTCCAATGGTGGAGTGAAGGCGGTGTAGGAGGATGGTGTGATCGACGGTATCAAAAGCGGCTGTGAGATCCAGGAGGATGAGGAGGGAAGGAGAGCCAGCATCAGCTGCCATGAGAAGGTCGTTGGTGACCCTGACCAGTGCTGTTTCAGTGCTGTGGGCGGAGCGGAAACCGGACTGAAATTTTTCAGCAAGGTTATTGCTGTTCAGGTGATGTTGTAGCTGGGTGGCGACTATTTTCTCCAGGACCTTGGAGAGGAACGGGAGGTTGGAGATGGGTCTGTAGTTTGCATGAAGTTCCGGGTCTAGGGTGGGTTTTTTGAGAAGGGGAGTGATAATGGCCATTTTCAGAGCTGGTGGAACGTGGCCGGACTGTAGGGAGTGGTTAATGGCTTCTGTGATCAAGGGGCTTATGGCTTTGATGTGCAGTTTGACCAGGGCTGTGGGAAGGGGGTCCAAGGAGCAGGTGGAAGGCTTCATTCGGCCGATGGTGTCCTCAACCTCTTGCTGCGTGGTGGGAGAAAAACAGCAGAGAGGCTGGGAAGGCCCAGGCTGCGGGCTAACAGTCGGCCCGGATGAAGAAGGGGGGGCGGAGAGGGAGGAACGAATGTTTTCAACTTTTGTTCTGAAGAACGCAAGGAATTCGTTACACTGTTCTATTGTGGCTGCTCTGTTTGTGGGGGTTTGTGGTTTTAAGAAGTGGTCTATGGTTGAGAAGAGCTGTTTTGAGTTGCCAGGGGTGTTGTTAATGATGTTAGAGAAGAAGTTAGCGTGTGTCTCACTGAGTGCCTTTGAATAGGCCTTTCGATGGTCCCTGTAGGCCAGTTTGTGGACCGTTAGTCCAGAGGCAATATGACGCCGCTCAAGGACACGCCCAGCCGTCTTCATTTTTCGTAGCTCGCTGGTGAACCATGGAGCTGAGCGAGAGAAGGTAACGGATCGAGTATGTAGTGGGGCATGGGTGTCCAGGAGACTGCCCAGGGATGAGTTGTAGAATGCCACTGATTCAGTGGCAGAGGAGAGAAGGTTGAGGTCTGCAGTCAGGGTGTCTGGGTTAATGTTTTTTAGGCTTCTAAAATGAATTTGACGTTTGGGTTTAGTGTGGGAGGGGGGAAATGGCAGGATGAAGGAAATGACCTTGTGGTCGGACACGCCCATTTCATAGGTGACCAGATTGCTGACCGGGGCGGTGTCAGTGATGACCAAATCCAGTGTGTGGCCCTTCCTGTGTGTGGAGACATGGACCTGTTGTGAGAGGTTGAGGGAGTCGATGAGTTGCAGGAATTCAGATGCAAAGGGGCAGGAGGGGTTGTCAACATGGATGTTGGCGTCTCCGAGGATTATTATGTTTGAGGATGAGGTGCAGAGTGTTGTGAGAAGGTCGTGGATTTCGGAGATGAAGACAGAATTTGGTTTAAGTTTGGGTGGCCGGTAGATAAGTACTATTGTCATATGGAAAGGTGGTTTACATTGAACAGCAAGGCATTCAAATGAGGATGGTGGGGGGAGGGGGAGGGATGATATTTCCAGCTCATCCTTATGGAAAATGGCTAGGCCGCCACCCCGACCAGTACTGCGGGCTTTCTGGATATAGCAGTAACCAGGTGGACAGGCTGCATTCAGGCTTGAAAAGACTTCAGGCTGATGCCAGGTTTCGGTGAGACACATGACGTCTAAGACCTTATCCATAATATGATCACAGATGAGTGGAGCTTTAAGTGTGAGGGATTGAGTATTAAAAAGCTCTATTTTGATTGTTGGTAAAGTGGTGAATTTCTGTATGGGGATGAGTACGCGGAAATCCACTCCACGTTTTCCATACTGCTGCCTGGGCTGTGGCAATCAAGCTCTGAAGGGGACAGTGTTCTGATGACGTAGAACAGATGCGACGGGGCGCTCAGCTGAGCGGATGGATGGTATGTTGTGGCCGGGCTGGGAGTAAACAAACTGACGACGGGTGCTTCTGTGGATGTAACGTGGTCGGCGAAGAAGTCTTAGATTTTTTATGACTGAAACACACGCTGGAATTGTGTGATTGTTCAGCTCTCGGAGGCGTGAGATGGAGTATTGCAGCATAATATCAGGGAAATGGAGGCCCTGGATGTTGTTAGCCGATAGCCAAGCTAGCCAGGCTAGCCATGGAGCGCTGGAGGCTAGCTGTGGAGGTTTGTTGCGGTCCAAGGCAGACGTGGCCCGACCGCTTTAGCCTCACAATGCCACGACGCTGAGAAGAGCCGAGAGCTGGGTCGCGGTGGAAGGTTGGAGGTAATCCATTGCTCCGGAGAGTGGAGAACTGGAACCAGCAGATGTCTGAGGTAGGCAGAGTCGTCCGGTTTGTAGTAACAGCAATCAGAGGAAATATGGCTTGCTGGTGGCCATAGAGTCGCCGAGAGAAGAGGGCTAAAAGACTAACTTTTAAAACTAACTTTAATACTTGAATAAAAGGTAGGAAAAAAATAAAAATAAAATACATAGGTCTGGTGGAGAAGCGGCGAACAATCAGCGCCTGCGTCCTCTCCCACACGGTGCCAATTTCCAAGAGATGGTAAGAGAGGTAGCTGTTTAGAGAAGATCTTAATGTGCAAGAAATTCCAGAAATCGCCAACTCATGCCTAGTGAGGATATTTGGATTAAGCTTATTGGGGAGCAAGAAAGGGTCTTAGCAGAGTATAGTGTGTTACCGACAGACCCAGACCGTAGTGTGAATGTCACAGTTCAAGGCTTTTATTCTAATGAATTTCCTGGCACTACTATTACCGCTTGTCGTATTTTTGGAAATTTGATAATTAGTCTCACTTTGGCTATCAGGTAATCAATACCCTTGTGCTGACTACTGATTCCAATTGTCTACTGCGTGTGGTCTGATCACCGATGAAGGTCAGCTGCATGTCTTTCTTTTT
Source organism: Conger conger (assembly GCF_963514075.1). Taxonomy (NCBI): domain Eukaryota; kingdom Metazoa; phylum Chordata; class Actinopteri; order Anguilliformes; family Congridae; genus Conger; species Conger conger. Next base: position 5,828,507 of record NC_083772.1, read on the forward strand.
AGGTCCCGCTTGTCTTTGAATCGCGGCTTGTTTGTTATATTTTTCCAATTCTCATAGTATGCTCTTTTTTTATTTCTCATTTCTCATTCTCATTATCTCACATGTGAGGGAAGTGACGATTCTCATTTACATCCCTCCCTTTTCCACTTTCTCTTCCCTTACAGACTCTGATGTTTCCCAACTCCTGCTCTCCCATTGCCCTACCGCCTGTGCCCTAGACCCTATCCCCTCTTCTCTCCAGACAATCACACCTGACATCTTCCCCCTTGTAACCTTCCTTGTGAACTCCCTGTTTTCTTGCTGTTTTCCACCATCCTCCAAGAGGGCCCACAACACCCCGCTGCTGAGAAAGCCCACCCTGGACCCCTCCATCATCCAGAACTACTGCCTGGTATCTCTTTCATCTTTATCCAAAACAATTGAACAAGCTGCTACTTTCTTCTTTCTTTTCCAAGAACACTCCTCTCCATCAGGGAATCACTCCATACTGCAGGAGCAGCCTCCTTCTCCTCGGTCCTGATTCTTCTAGACCTCTCTGCCGCCTATGACACTGTGGATCACTCCATCCTCCTGTCCTTCTTGTTAGCAACAGGGTTCTGCAGCACAGCCTTGAACTGGATCAAGTCCAACCTCTCTGGCAGCTCCTTCCAGGTTGCCTGGGCTGGTACAGTATCGACACCTCTGCGCCTTGCCACAGGAGTTCCCCAGGGCTCCGTCCTTGGCCTGCTTCTTTTCTCCCTTCATACTAGATCCCTTGGCCCTGTTATTACTGCTCATGGTCTGTCCTAACACTGCTACACTGATGATACCCAACTTTCTCTCATTCCCACCATATGAAACAAAGGTTTCAGCCCGCATCTTTGCTTGCCTGAGTGACATTCAGAGGTGGATGGACAACCACCATCTAAAGCTCAACCCAGGTAAGACTGAAATGAACTTAATTTCTTCTCAAACCTCTCCTCATCTGGATCTCTCCATTTCCCTAGGGGATACCCCAGTGACGCCATCCCAATTTGAAAGGAACAATGACGTGGTGATGGACAACAGACTGTCCCTCTCCGAGAACATTGCTGCTGTGACCCGGTCATGCAGATTCGTCCTATAGAACATCTGGAGAATTCGCCCCTTCCTCACCCCCCACTCAACCCAGCTCCTGGTCTAAGCGATAGTTTTGACCTGCCTGGACTACTGCAACTCTCTCTTGGCTGGCCTTCCAGCATCTGCCATGAGACCCCTCCAACTCATCCAGAATGCAGCAGCTCGTCTGGTCTTCAACGTTCCAAAACACTCTCACGTCACCCCCCCTGCTTACTTTCATCCACTGGCTGCCTGTCATGGCTCACATCAAATTCAATACATTGGTCCTAGCTTTCCAAGCAGTTAAGTTCTCAGCCCCAGCTTACCTCCAAAACATCATAAGACCCAAAACATCTGGTAGACACCTGGTTCATTCAGCCACCACAGGACGCTTGGCGCCTCTTCACACCTCTACCTCCCACTCACAACTACTGTCTCTTCTAGCTGCACGGTGGTGGAACAAACTCCCAATGGAGGTCAGAACAGCAGAATCTCATACCACCTTCAAGCGCAGACTGAAGACACACTTCTAACGTCTTGTGGGTAACTTTTAGAACCCAACTCGGTCGTGTTTGGTCCTGCGACCCTGCTTCCTTACAGAACCTGTCGGACGTGGAGTTCAGAAGCATGGGTCTAGCAAATAATGAACTATTTTTACAGTTTAAGGTTGGTAGAGGAGCCTACCAGGTATAATGATTATTATCTACAGATTCATGTTGATTATTAAAGGCGGGCTTTTTTTCTCATTTTTATCAAGGGTACCAATAATTCTTCAGCTGACTTCAGCAGCCTATGGGGCCTGTAGCGTAGTGGTTACGGTACATGACTGGGACCTGCAATGTCAGTGGTTCGAACCCCGGTGTAGCCACAATAAGATCCGCACAGCTGTTGGGCCATTGAGCAAGGCCCTTAACCTGGCATTGCTCCAGGGGAGGATTGTCTCCTGCTTAGTCTAATTAACTGTAAGTCGCTTTGGACAAAAGCGTCTGCAAAATGCCATAAATGTAATGACCATGTATCCCAAACACTTTGGTGCCCTGAAATGGGGAAATGTATAAAAAGTTCTACACGTTGAAACCAAAATGTATAAAACGCCCTTTAATTAAATCTGAGAATGTGCACACTAACCACATGTGAACTGTTTGATTACAAGTCTAAAATTGTGGAGTACAGAATATCTTTGTCCCAAGTATGAAGGAGCTCATGGTATACTTTTGCCACCCAATTTAGGACTGTATATGTCCAACTCCCACCCCAATCTGGAATCTGCAAATGTAAATTCCGTGAAGGAACCACCCTGCCAATTCGGGAGCGCTGGGACATCAATGGATCTCCTCCAAGACAACAGCTGCTTCTTTTTGAGTTGAAGATACATCAGATGAAGACCTTTCATATGTGGTTGTGATATGCAGTCGTACAAGCTCCCTTATCAACCGGTGGGGGTTGCCCAAGAAAATTAAATGGTTGCGCAATGCAATATGGATCCCTATGCAGCTGAACCCTCTCACACCCAGAGCAATGGAGGTGCCTGTTGCATAGAACTACAACTCACAGTAGGGCGACATGGGGCAACATTAGCAGGTAAGGGCAGTCGTCTGGCAATTGTCGTGTTCCCGGTTTGATCTCCCATCCTCGGTGTGTTGAAGTGTCCTTGAGCAAGACACCTAACCCCCAATTGCTCCCGACCAGCTGGTTAGAGCCTTGCATGACAGCCAGATGCCGTTTGTGTGTGAGTGTGTGAATGGGTGAATGAGAGGCATCAATTGTAAAGGGCTTTGGATAAAATCGACATATGTATGAATGCATTTGACCATTACAGTCTGCACTGTCACAGCCTGGATTCGATTCAAGGTCATGAGACTCATCCATCGCACCACAGCCTTAACTGAATGAGCCATCTAGCAGCTTGTTTTGTTGTTATGTTTTTATACATTTGTCACATCTTTGTAATTGGTCTTCACATACTGTGCACTTACCTGATTCTGCCACATTCTCTATGGGGACGCCCTGCTCATGTGCCATGAACCCCAGCACAGAAAAGACCGCAAATCCTGCCACCAGGCTGGTCCCGCTGTTCAGCAGACACAGCCATAAACTGTCCCTGTAGAAACACCACCAGGAGGCTAAACATTCTCTGACCAGCCCTCATTTTTGCATTTAGTTTCTTCCAAGGTGAAAGAAATTAAGTATTCGCTGCTTGCAGGACGTGTGTTGGTATCTGAGTATTACACTGGACAGAGCTGCATATTTATGGCTAAGAACCAGACCGCTTTCCTCTGCGTTTCTGCCCTAGTGTACTGTGGGTAAGCTTGGGCCTTACTTGTAGCAGTTGTTGTTATAGGTGTTGTAGCTACCCAGCACAGTCAGAGTACCTAATCCAACACTGTAGGAGAAGAAAATCTGAGCTCCTGCCTCCATCCACACCTGCAGTGACATCACAAATGTTGAACATATTGGATGTTGCTTGTTCCCTGGCTGGGTGAAATTAGGAAAGAGACATTTTACTGTGAAAAGGTGATGGGGTGCAGCTGTTGTTATGGAGGACTGACCTGTGGGTCTGCCAGGCGGGAGGGGTCCGGGTTCAGGTAGAACACCACCCCCTGCAGAGCTCCAGGTAGAGTTAGCCCTCGTATCAACAACACCAAAAGCATCAGGTATGGGAAAGTAGCTGTAAAATAAACCACCTGGTGAGGGGGAGAGAGAGAGAGAGAGAGAGAGAGAGAGAGAGAGAGAGAGCAATAATGGTTAATTTCTATGGATAAATATGATAAGAATGCAAAAATACAATATGTCTATCCTGTATGTCCCTGTTCGATTCTGTTAATTTCAAGTTCTGCATCTGTCACTACGTGTTCAGCCTTTTACCTAGTTGATTTCAATCTTCTGATTGGTTGCCTAGGTAAGGACAATCTTTACTTTTCTCTCTCAGTAAATGGGGGACAGACCTTGCCTGTAGACTTCACCCCCTTCCAGATGCAGAAGTAGGAGATGACCCATATCGTGATGAGACACAGGAGCACCTCCCACCTCACACTGCCCACCTCCTCAATGCCCCCCGAGATCAACAGCACACGTCTCCTGGGAGGGGGAGGGGTGGAGGGGGAGGGAAAGAAGGAACAAGAAAATTGGGGAAGGAAAGGAAAAGAAGCAGAGAGAAAAAAGACAAATATTCATTTTAAGAGCTTTATTTACATTAAAAATGTATTCATTTATTCCAGTGTAGGAGCCATGATTCTCTGCACACCCCTTGCACCCCGGCCCAACCATGAACACAAATAATGAACATTTTCTCCACTTATGGATTCACTCTTATGGTTCAGATGGAATTATAGAACAAACATAAATGCAAAAAGGTGAAACTAGGCTAATGTGCTCCATCTCCACATACATTGAAGACAATGTCCTTACCCATCACCTGATTTATTTATCTTAGCAGGCACTATTATCCAGAGTAATTTGTACAATTTACATACATGGACTATCTTTTAGAAAAGATTTGATCCCACAATCTCTGGCTTGCCAGTTTCATAACCCTAAATACTGTAGGAGGTGCAGCCCTACAGATGTCAGCCTGCAGACTTACTCCCAAAACTCAGTGGCTGAAGAAGATGAGTTGTTGGGCTGTTGGGTCCAGTTTGCGGTCAGGTTTTGATTGGAGAAATCCACACAGTGTTCTGAAGCACAGAGAGTCACCAGTAGGGAATAACACCAGTCATGACCTCGGCAGAAGCATTTCATTTTGCTGGCTTTGACAGGCAGTAGCATCGCCAATGCTACCCGCCCTCCTGTAAGAGCATATAATGTAGGACACTGGAGCGCTACTCCACCAGTTCATATTCACTTCTCACAACCTTTCTTACACCGCTCACAACCTCGACTTTACATCTCACAAGAGCCTTTTCACTCAACTGCTAGTGTAACAGGTGAGAAATTAGCCTGAGTCCGAGGTGGGATTTGAACCCCGGCCTTCTCACTTGTCCAAATTATTTGTTGAACGAACGCGTTACCAGTCAGCTAAAGACAAACTCGCCTCTAGCCAAGGGCAACAACGTACTTTTGAATTTGAGGGTTACGTCATCGGGGAGAGTTGTCGCGATAACCTGCTACCAGCCTTCGCTTTCACTGCACCATCCGTGCTTACTAGCAAACTAGCTGAGCCAACCACACTACACTAGTAAGCATGGTGCAGTGCAGTGAAAGTGAAGGCTTGTAGCAGGTTACCTCCACAGCACTCCCCGATGACGTGACCCTCAAATTAAAAAAGAACATTATTGCCCTTGGCTACGGGCAAGTTAATCATTAGCTGACTGGTAAAGCATTTGTTCAACAAATACTTGGACGAGTGAGAGGCCGGGGTTAAAATCCCACCTCGGACTCAGGCAATTTCTCACCTGTTACACTAGCTTGCTTTTTCCATAAGCTACAGTATTTTCATTTGAGAAATTAAATTTGGAGAATTTGCCAATTCTACCTTGTCTCCTTGATTTTCGGTGTTTGATATTTTGGGACAAGTATTAGGAGACTGCTTAATTTTTCTGTGCTCCTGTTCCATTATAAGGAGGACTAGAGGTGATCCGCTTCCAAAGTTTGCATCGAAACGGGATGAATCCGGTGTAGCCGCAGTAAGATCTGCTCAGCTGTTGGACCCTTGAGCCAGACCTTAACCCCAGACATAAAACACTATGTGCCTGCAGTGTGCTCTGCAGGTGGAGGTATAGCACTTACACCACATTTCATTCACTTTACCTGAGTTCCAGGTGTTGGAGCAGCTGGCCCAGGGCAACTCAGAGCTGAAGGAGAAGTAGAGGTAGAAGAGGGCCCAGGCCAGGATGATCATATAACTGATGACAATGTAAATTATGATCAGCTGACCTGCATAGCCAACCCCTGAGACAAATACACAAACACACATGCACACACACTCAATTAACACCTGATAATGCCAATCATTGGTTTGAACAGCAACTTAGACAATTAATAGTTATGCACATGCCTGCTGTGGTTCCTCTTTACATGAGCACTCCTGATAATAATATTGATGCCTTCGGCCTGGAGAGAGACACTGAGCATATGATAAATTCCAGTAATATACTGTGAATATTTATTCCCAAACAATTATCCCATTTCCCCCCGTAAGAGTAGAGTTTACCTCTTAGCCTCACAGAGTTAGTGTCTGGTGTAGAAGTGCAAGATGTCAGCTACAGTTATAACAGATTCATTTTCCCAGAATATTCTATTCCCCTCCTGAGTGGTAACTGAGCGCTGTAACCCTACTGCTGATTACCCATTTGCTCCCAGTTTATTTACTGGCCTCAGTCCACCTCTCCAAACTTGGACGCAAAGCAGCTGGACACAGAAACAGAAATTGGCTTGTCCGTCCGGGGCGATCAACACACTAGAACAGTGCAGCAGCCTAGAACTGTTACGGCAGGGTGGACAGAGGAACCAGAAGCAGACACAGGGGTGTGGAAAATGGCAAGTTTACTCACAGGTGATGGGGCAGACAGAGCATAGTCACAAAACAAGCCAAGGTAAAAATCCAGGGGGTCAGTCCAAACAGGCAGAGGTACAGAATTCCACAAAACACAAAGAATAGTCCAGGGAAGCAGGCAGGGGTCAAAACAGGAAAACCAGATAAGCAGAATAACCAAGGGCAAGGACTCAAGGGCAAGGACAAGGGCAAGGGCAAGGAAACAAGGAGGCTAGAACTTGGGGAAGGAATCAAGGGCTCGGGAACAGAAACAGGACAAGACGAACTAGCAGCGTGCAACTGAAAAGGACAGGTATAAATACATAGGGGAATGAGACAAACTAGGCGGGGCATGGGAGTGAGGGCGGTCTAACAAATAAACATCAGGTGACGAGGGGCAAAACAAAAACGCGGACTGGATTCACAAAGACACACATGTAAAACAAACGGCTCTGGACTAGAGAGTAGACAATGCATAGATTGAAGACGTAGTGATAGTTAAGAGACAGGTGCGAACACTTTGCTGAAACAAACGAGTAATAAGGGATAGCATAGGAAGGCGGAGTTATAGAACAGCGCAGAAATGCTAAGAGATGCGTTAGTGAGTTAGTAACGTGAATATTTCTAAACTACCCAATAAAAGTGATTGTTAGTTAGTTAGACAGACAGTAAGTGTATTAATCGGATTAGTACTGTACAAAATCTAGATTAGTAGTGGTTAGTAAGAATAGTGCTTTACAACATTTAACTATCAAGAAAAAGCAGGAAGTAAGAATCGCGAGTTTAGAAAAAATGTTGAACCCCGAAAACTACCGTAACCACCCGAATAGTGGGGCACGCAGACAGGGGAGTGACTCGACTGGAAAACATTCAGACGCAGACATAACAGGGGAGGACGAGTGCAAAGACTAATGAAAATAAACAGAACCAGACATGAAATATGAAAAATAATAAATTACAAGAATAAATGATACTAAACAATGATACACTAACACACAGAACACAGGAACAAAACAAGAACCACAATTACTAAGCATTCCTCACTAATCGCAACAGTGTACTTTCGCAGTTTGCATTTTATATGTGCATATTGAGTTTGGAGATTTGCAGGTGAGAAGAACTGAACTCAAACACTGGCCACACAGGGAGATTTGTCTCTTCTCTCCATTGCTCCCTGTTGGTAAAGCCAAAGTGATCTCAGGTTTACCCATTTGCCCACAGAGGTTTCTGGCCTCTCACCCTCAGCCAATGGGCACAGCTTCCTCCAGCAGGTGATGGCCCCCTCCTGGGTGTACTGCCCCATGGCAGTCTCCAGCAGGAAAAGGGGTATCCCACAGGTCACCACAAAGACCAGATATGGCACAAGGAAGGCTCCTGCAGATACACCAACAATCAAAGGTAACGTATGAGATAAGATCTCACGACAGGTATTTGACCAAAACCAGAGATGTTTAGTTTCAGGTTGTCAATGTGTGAGAGTGTGTAAGAGACTGAGCACTAAACACACCATTGAGAATAAATCAATATGTAAATAAATACTAATTCAGAACATAATACGTACACAGGTACTTTTAACATGTACCTTTTAATCAAATTAAAAGTTCATAAGCTCATTAACACAGCCTTACTCATGTTCATTCAAATTCATTGGCACACTCTCAGTCGCACTTACTCACACTCACACTCACGTACTCATATTCATACACTCATCCCACTCACCACCGCCATTCTTGTAGCAGAGGTATGGGAACCTCCACACGTTTCCCAGCCCCACTATGTTCCCTGCCACTGCCAGCAGGAACTCCGCCTTACTCCCCCACTGCCCCCTCTCCTCCAATTGCCTTTCTGCGGTCTCCCTCTCCTTCATCCCTTCTGCTGTCCGTTCCATAATCTCTGAGTGAGCTGAGATCAAACAGAGGCTGATGTTTACCTGCTGACTGGCAGACACCTCCTCACATGTGCGCAGTGTACCTGAGATTCTGAGCCAAGTTATCAATGAGTGACAGGGCCTTATAGAATCAGAATTTTGCTGTTCTGAAAACAATATGCATAAAAGTGAGCTAATCATGAACTTTATTTTCACACATTTATAGCAAAATGCTATGAATCCACACATGTAATACAATTAATGACAACTGACTTTTCATGAATCTTTATTAATCAGGATCCAATTATAAGGGAAATATATGTAGAATCCATCTCAGCAAGAACCTCAATGAAGGTGCCTTGGCATTCTTTCCCATTCCTTTCACCTTCTTAATACTGAATACTTCCCAGGGAATTTTCTGTTCTTCCTCATTTCACCAGGAATTCTTCTTCATCTCTGTCAGGGATGTGACGTTGTTTGGGGCGATTCACATCAAACCCACTCTATTGTAACTTGTTATGACTAACAGCCAAATCAGCATCAGTCAGTTGGCCAACATGGCATAACTTGACGTTGCCCCTCACAGTGAATGGACACTGTACAGCCTATGTATAGGTATCTTGCTGATACCTATACATAGAAATCTCACAATCTCTTCAGTTTTCCTCAGTCATGGTACTCTACCAACCTTCTTTGCTTCCTTGGGAGAGGTGACACTGTCCTATCCTCCAAACTGTCAATAATTATTTGCTTGAACGTCGGCAGTGCAGTTATAGCCTCACACAATATGCAATAAAATGAAAGTGCTGTTTATTGTGCTTTGCAATAACAAACTGTATTCTGTGCGGTGACTGTGGAACATCGTTCATATACTCCATGTTATTTATTTGGAGCTAGATAGCTCCATGAATCGTGAATGTTTCTACACTGTTCAACACATTTTTTTCAGATTTGGTGTAAATTCTTCAAATATTTAAGTGTCCTTCTGTTTTATATACTTACTGCATACATCAGTTTACTTGTGAAATACGTTTTAGATCAGATTTTTTAATTCAGATTGACCCAACCCTCCTCCTCCTTTTGTTACAGCACACTAAGGACGTAGTACACTACTCACCGTCCTGCAGCAGGATTCTGATCAGCTGTTGACAATGTTGATGAGTCGGCTGGGCTGAGGATCCCGTTTGTGATACAAATAGTTGCTGCCCTTAAGCTGGGTACACACTGTGCGATTTCTGCCACGATTCTGCAGTCGGGGGCACTACAGTCATTTATCAAACTTGCACAAAGCTTGGTGTATAACCTCTTTAGACCAAGCTAAGCTCAAATATGGCTGAATAAACACCCAATGCGAATTGAAATGGGCGTGCCTTATTACATGGGCTGAGGAATGGCGGAGAGCCAGGCTCGACTAAGGGTAATCCCTAGTAAACGGGCACGCGAACATGTCTGCCACTAAACCCCGGGAGGTAGAGGAAACAAAAAACAACTCGGAGACAGCTACCTCCCAACCCTGACACATAAATGCAAATAACATTGAGCAGAAAAGATGGGATTCTCACAAAACTGGAAATAGATCTGGTTCTACTGTGTGAATAGGTGGTGCTATTACAGGGGAACATGTGGAAATTGCTATAACTAATGAACCGAGTTATTAAGTAACTTAAAATTGTGTATGTTGTGTTGTGGCCACAGGTCCAGACAGGCAATATATGAAACAAACAACATATGAAAAAAAACATGGCCACCATCAGCCAAGAATGCAGGACTTATTAGATAGAGTCAAGGATCTAATAAGAAAATTAGATGAGAATTGGCTAATAGGCGACAGTAATATATCAGGCTTTTGAGTACTTAGAGTCTCTGCCTGCAGAACAGATTTGCCTCAGTTACCCCCCATGTCTGCCATATTGGATTTGAATAGAGCTGGAGAAAAGTAATGTCTAGGGGGGGTGGGATATATATATTTTTAAAGAACAGTTGTGAAATGTTCATTTCTGGTGAATTTTAAGGGCAGAATGTGATGGATTACTGATCATTAATGCTGCATTCTAATTGCTTAATTCGGTCAATCACGGAAAGAAAGAACATGCATGTTTGCGTTTAAATCAACAGAACATTACCAGAAATATAGCTCAATTGCATTACTAAAATATGCAGCTGTTTATTACTAATTAGGAACAATGAGGCATTGACAAAAATCAGGTCTAATTCTGTTACATGTATTTCCATGTATATTTTGATAATGTGATATTTTGGAACAAAATTGTAATACTAAATAGCCTATGCATGTCTTTAATCCATAGGCTATTTCAATTAATATGAACCGTAACTCTAAACATGCTCACTCATGTACAGTATTTTCATGGCTAACAGAATGCAAAAATAATTGTTCTACATTAATATGTGACATTTCAAATAATAAAACAAAAGAACAAAAAAATAACAATCAGGAGTTTAGACAGATTTACTTTATACCAGCACGTCTGCTGGCATTGTGTGGATTTCTTCCATCAAAGTCTGCATGCTTGCTGACTGCTGCCATGCTGCTAGGGCCCTGTCAGGTGCTGCTTGCAGCTATATTTATTATTTTGATTGTACGCCTCTGAGAGAAAGGGCTCATCAGAGTGCAAAGGGTTAATTTAATTTCTTGTATTTTTCTTTCCAAATGTGTTACTGAACTTTGAGTGTTGGGAAGCAAAATCAGATGTGCTGCCAGGATGTAACCTGTTAAAAAACACTTACAAATCCCCCCATGCTTTGTGTGCAAAATATGAATTAGTTCGTCATTAACTCATCCATCTCTGTGGCAGTAATTGCATGTTCTCGCTCAGCCATTTGCTTCCAGGTCAGGGGGAGGTCATCATCAGGGTGACACAGATCAGACCATCTCTGTTAGCAGAAAAATAATAATGGTAGGGAAGTGTTTTATAAAATATAAATATGAAATGTAATTACTATGTACATAACAATACCACTGATCTGTAAAATACTTCCACCTATTGTTTGAATCTGCTTCTAGGTCCATTCAGCACCAAACCAAAACAATGACATAGCATACTCATCATATATTTAATAAAAAGTACGTTGCATTGGTTTTACTTGAAAATATGGACATTATTGAGCACATTATATGGACAATGCTATTCTCATTTTCTTTTCTAGCATAAGCTCTCAGTAGATAAGACTGATAGTGTGCTGCCTAGGTAAGAGTAAGAATGGAAACAGACTACAGAATGGGAACAGACTACACTATTTTTCACTACATATTTTACAGGACAGACAGCTCTATCCACATCCACCTGCCTTGGCTCATTGCATATCAACTGATGTTGTGAGTGTGTGTGTGTGTGTGTGTGTGTGTGTGTGTGACCCTGGGTAAGGGGGTGGGACAGTGAAAACAAGGCTAGCTTTCAGCACAGCTGTGGAGACACGGGATCCAGGCCTCACCTGTCTGAGAGTGCCAGTGCTGATGGAGAGCTTGACCAGACTCCACCCCGGCACCAGTACAACAGAGGAGAGGGCCAGCAGCAAGCCCAGCACGTACGCCCAGTCTGGATACACATACCAGCGGTTAAAGGTCAGGGGCTGGTACTTCACCAGAGAGAAGATTAAGGATCCCTACGGGAGAGGAGGAAGAGTGGAAGCTTTTATTAATGTTAAACACACCATGCTGCCATTGTGTCATAGAAGTAGAAATTACATGAAATTGAGTTCAGTTGTTGAAACTGGGTCACACAGTTATGCAGTCAAAAACACTCAGTGACCAGTTTATTATTTCCTAGACCTTTAATTTTGACTTCTTGATCATCTGCTGTCCCATCCACTCCCAAAGTTTGACATGCTGTGCATTCAGACTCGGCATTGGGCCCCTTGAATTGAACAACTCAGCAGCCTTAGCCTCTCCAGAGTTCACAGGTATCCAAATTTCCGGTCTGCTCCGTACTTGCAGACTGGAGGACTTAATGGAGTACCCTACATGTATAAAACTATAATAATAATGAGAGCAGGAAAATGTATCCTACCGTATATAATATATAATGACATTTTCTTTATGTTAGCTTTCCTATGCACAAAACATCTTGCTTGTGAGTACAAGTTCTGCTATTCTCATTCATGCAAATTAATGTTACTGAAATTTGCAGTTTTATTAAATCTGAAATGCAGCATGCTTGAGTTGTGCAATGATGAGGTTGTCCTGTAATAAGTGAGTCAGGCAGATGCTCTGTCTCTAGACATCCCACAGTGGGGGTGAGTCAAACTCACCAGGGTCACCAGTGGGGTGAAGTAGAGCCAGCAGAGCTTAAAGATGAGGCTGGGCCGTTCCCCGGTCATGTCCTCGATCACATCCATCATGCGCTCCGCCCCTGCTCCAGGGCAAACAGGAAAAACAGTGAGTGTAGTGTTATGTTGTGCATAATGGGATATTCCACTGGGGGGGAATATTCAATGAAGGCAGAGAATGGGAAATGAATGATGACAAAATTGCTTTCTTTTTCGTTTTGCTTTATAAGCACAGTGGAGCAGTGTGTTATGGAACTACTGCCTCTCTGCCTTAAAGTTTCCCCTTTTAAAGTGGTTTTGACTGTTCTTGGCATCCATGGTCATTAATTTGCATTATTCTGTTGGCACTAGATACCATTTTCTTTCCAAATCAAATCAGTCATTTTTATTTTGCAAAAATAAACCTCCCGCCATATTCTTTTCTATTTCCAGTGTTGCATTGCAAAGGTACAGTTTGTTGGAGGGTACACTGTAATGTGCAGTAATGTGTTAATACAGCCAGCTATCTTCCTCAATCCAGGCATCAAAGTCCTGCACTCACCAAACAGCCAGCCCATGGCCAGAACCTTGAACGCACACACGAAGAACATACAGGCCCCATTACAGGCATAGTAGTCCAGGAGCTGGAACACATACATCCCCCCCTGGTGGACAGAATGGGAAATGACAAGAATAGATATTATAGGAAAAAAGGTCAGGGTGAGACCAGAGATGGAATATGGAGGAATGCTGTCAAAATAAATATCAGGTTTTACCTCCAGGGGGTGACTATGAGCAGTAACACTGGGTTAAATAGAGCAGAATGAATGGAGGGCAATGGCAGTTTTCCATAAAAACATTATCAATCTTTTTTATTTTGAGATGGAGAAAATTCGTGGGATAACTGTAACTGTATAACTGTTGAATACGGGATGGTCACATCGCCTCACATTTCTCCCCGGTTGTCTTCTCACCTGTGTGATCATCACCAGCTCCAAGACGAAGCAGGTGAGGCAGAAGAGCAGGAGGAAGATCTCTCTGCGCCCAGCCCTCCGTAGTACTTTGGGAAACAGGTCCATCACCGACGTCATCAGCACCTCTATCATCACAAACTGAACAACAGACAGACAATATAAGGTTCACCAGAGAGAGGCAGGGTAAGGGAGAGAGGGGGAAAGGAGGATAAGAAAAGGATTAGAGAGAAGGATGGTTGACACACACACTAATGTTTTCCTGCTTGTGAGAAACTATCCAGAAATACAACAGTATTAGCGAAGCAATACACTACTGTTATTCAAAATTCAAGTTTATTAGTGGGCTGGCTGTATGCTATCTCCACTCTTTATTCTCCAGTTTTTCAGCACTGGGCTACTACTTGGGCATACTTTCCCCGAGAAATTGCATTAAAACTTTAAACTATTTAGCTTGCTGAGGAGCTTTCATGTTTTTTTAAACTCCCATTACTCTCTCACTTTTTATGCTACATGCATACACTCACTGAGGACTTTATTAGGGCCATTTTTTACTGAATTAGACCTAATTATTCATGCAATTATCTAATCAGCCAATTGTGTGGCAGCAGTGGAATGCATACACAAATGTAAATACAGGTCAGGAGCTTCAGTTAATGTTCACATCAACCATCAGAATGGGGAATTTTTTTTTATCTAAGTGACTTTGACCTTGCAACGATTGTTGGTGGCAGATAGAGTGGTTTGACTATATCAGAAACTGCTGATCTCCTGGGATTTTCATGCACACTAGTCTCTAGATTTGCCAAAAAATAAAAATAAATATAGTGAGCAGCAGTTCTGCAGACAGAAATGCCTTGTTAATGAGAGAGGAGAATGCCCAGACTGGTCAAAGCTGACAGGAAGGTGACAGCAACACAAATAACCACACATTACAACAGTGGTATGCACAGCATCTCTGAACACACAACTGCTATAGTGGATAGGCTATAGCAGTAGAAGTCTAATAAATACGTAATAAAGTGCTCACAGAGTGTATATTATGCAACAAAATGTTCAGCATTTCACACTGATTCTCACAATGTTAACAAATTTAGGTGTTAGCAACCATCTCGCAATACCTCAGCAACTACCTAGCAACACCCTAGTAACCACTTAGCAACACCATAGAAACCAATAAGGAGCATTTTAACAACCACCTAACAATACCCTAGCAACCACAAACAACACCCTAGCAACCACATAACACACCCTAGCAACCACCTTGCAAGATCTTAGCAAACACCTAGCAACACCATAGCAAACAACTATTAAGACCTTAACAACCACCTAGCAACACCCTAGCAACCTACCGACACCTTAACAACCACCTAACAACACCCAATCAATCACCTAGGAACACCTTTGCAACCACCCAAGCAACCACCTAGAAACACCTAATGCACATCTCTAGTGAAATGAAAATTCAAAATGTTGTCCAGTTTGCTTGGCAAGTAATCTAGCTGTAATCTCTGGTAACCCAGCATGATGCCTTGCTAGCTCAGCACAGCTTTCCTTCATGTTGAGCAAGAACCAAAGGAACTAGAAGTAAACAGGGCCACAGGCAGTGGTAGTGGCAGCAGTATCACAGACTCAGCAGCCAGGAATGGTGACCAGCAGCCAGGAAACTGATCACCTGAGTGTCCAGGCCCAACAGGATGATCATGATGAAGAAGCAGACGGCCCACAGCTGAGGTAGGGGCATCATCGCTACTGCTTGGGGGTACGCAATGAATGCCAGACCAGGTCCTGGGAGCAGGAAGCAGGGGAGAACAAAGAACACAGGAGGAGAGTGAAGGAGTCAGAAGGAATGGGAGAATAATGAACCTACCATTCTTACCCAGGTCATATTCGCACACATTACAGTCACACAGTTCTGCATTAAGCAGATGCTGTTATGCAGAGCACCTTCCACAGATGACCATTTTACATACTGTCTGTTAATACAGCAGTAGATTATGAAGAGTTAGAATACACAATCAGAATACACAATAAAAGCAAAATATTTACACAGTGTCAGAACATATGGATCAATAACGTGACTTGCTATTTTTATGTCCAAAAAAGCATTTATGATATAAAAATAAGTGAAAAAACAATAGAATCATGAGTTAAATTATACAATAAAACTATTGAGAGAATTAGAATTTTTCTACTTCACTTGGCAAAATGTCATATAGGATAAAAGTCCACATCAACATGCTGAATGCAAAAATGTGAAAAATAAAATGAAAAATCTCTTCCTTGGGCATAATTCAGTGGGTCTTTTTGCCCTTGTGTTGGCGTTCCAACCAATGTCATCCTGGATCAAGGGCATAGGTTTCATTTCAACATTGGGGGGGGCTCAACCATGATACCACTCTTTTAAAAATATAAAGGCCACAAATGGGGGTGGGGGGACTTCAGACCAGGCACGGTGAGAAAGTTGGGTGACAGCAAGTCGAAAGGGAAGAAAAAGATGCGATGTAGGGGTGGCATCTTCAGAGGTGGTGGTGTCTAAACAATTCCAGCCCTTGCAGGAATTGGACCTGGCCCCTGTCCCCGAGAGTGGGAGGACTGATGAGCCTCAGGGCACTGCGATGGCCACATGCTCAGGAAAAGGGAGTTGATGATAGTGGGGGACTCGATTATTAGACTTGTTAGCAGCATACAGTAAATCCTCAAATTGTGTTCGGGATTCTATTTGAAGCCGGGCCTCGGATAATAGCCGGGGGCGTGGCCGATTTGGACAAATAAAGGCCGGCCCCCAAATACAAGCCGGGGTAATATTGCCTACCAGTAGGACTATCAGTCCATGAGCACTAGAAGACAATGTTTCGATTTAACTCAATGAAATAAAAGAGCTCTTCTTCATATTTTATATTGTTGATTGGTTTAATACTGTTGCCAATTAAAAATCGTTGTCCTACATCATGGGTCTCCAACACGTTGCTCTCAAGCTACCAGTTGCTTGCCGCCCCCTTCTAAGTAGCTTGCCAAAGGCTGAAGCAGTATACATTTAAACACAATTGTTGCCGCGAGGCATTCCAGCCTACGAATTTAATAAAAAGTAAATCAGGCAAAATTAAAAATTAACTCAATTTAGGCTACTTGGCTACGCAATAAGGATTCCATGTATTTACAGCACAGCGCACGTTCAATGAATGAATGAAAGCGGCTGCCTTGGCTCGCAATAAACAGACGGGTGGAAATCCCGACACTCTTTCAACTAAATAAAACTTAACAGTGAACCATCAATTACCCCCCAGATTTCAGTGCCCATCAGTCCCAACATTTAGCAATAGAATCAAACAGTCCAAAAGTAATTAAATCCCAAACCAAAGCGAAAATCTTTTGATAGCGGTATGCTGCTCCAAACGAAACGCATGTCTCACAATAAAACTTTAGGAGAAAAAGATCCTTAACTTGCTGTTATCTACGCTAATTTGTTATTGTTCGTGAAGGTGTGTCTGGCAAGTTGTTATTTTATGGATTCTGGACTTGCATGTGATTTATTGTGTTTGAGAATATTTGCAATAAACTATGTCTGTTAAGACTGACACTACGACTTACCAAACGGTGTTTCCTGATTAGCCTACACGAATTGCTTTCTGAACGGTTACAGGAAGTGTTGAACAGTGTTGGCCCACTTTAAGTGTAGCCTTTTACTTTATTTCTAAGAATTAAATTCTACAACTGGAGCCTAATAAGATATAAAGGCCTGCCTCGAATACAAGCCTGCCCCAAATAAAGGCCTGTGCTTTGTGCAGCCGAAGTAAATTAAAGACCTCGGACACAATTTGAGGATTTACGGTAGTCTATTTGTGCTACAAGGAATCTTGCATGGCGTGTTGCCTGCCTGGCTGGAATACCCTTTAATAGTTTTATATTACATTACATGACAAGGTATTTAGCAGACGCTCTTATCCAGAGCGATGTACAACAAAGTGCAGATCAAAAACAAGTACAAGTGCGAAGAGGACCTGAGAGGACAGTACAGTTCTGAGTCCTAGTGTAACCATACAGATACAATCGGAACCCTTGAAGAATACAACAACTTCCAAACTTAGCATACCACAGTTGGCAGCCAGAATACCCTGAGTACAACAATACAATAGCTAATACAAAAAAAAAAAAAAAAAAACAATATCTATACAACTATATAAGTGCCATTACAGCCTATGGCATATATAAGGCTAATCATGGTGGTGAGTTAGGGAGGGAAAGGTGTAGCCTGAAGAGATGAGTCTTCAGTCTGCACTTGAAAGAGGTCAGAGACTCTGCCGTTCTGACATCCACCGGGAGGTCATTCCACCACCATGGGCCCAGGACAGACAGCAGTCTTGAGCGAGAACACTGTTACACTAGTTACACTGTTACACACTGTCAGTGCGCAGGTGAAGTGGTGTTCCATAGACGTTTACAACCTGCCACCCCAACACACATTGCGAATTTCAGTGGGCCATAGTCCCTTTTCTGCACCTTTTTAGGTTGCAGAAAGGGACATTTCTCTTGTTCTCTTATCAATCACCCTGTCTCAGTACTCTCAGGGTCCAGTCACTGAAAGGAATTAAGCGTGGGATGTTTCACGACAAAGCAGGTTTAGTGTATTTAGTGTATAATTTATGTTTCATTTGGAATCAAAATGGAATGAACTAAGTAACCTGCCTGGTAAATGAATTGTTAAAACTTGATCTGTGTGGTTTTTCTTACTGAACACTCACTGTCGTACAGCGAATGCTTGGACACCCCCTTTGAGTTGTTCTAGGGAGGATGCAAATTTACACTTAATGTATCACGGCAAAGTTAAATCTTTATTTGGTTAATCTGATACCGTCACATTAAAATAATGTGTGTACGTGTGTGAACAATTTTGCAAGGTACACTTTTGGCTGAGCCATATAAGCCTGCCTGTTTCATAGTCTCTCGTTAGCAACAGCTTCCCCACCACACTGTCATAGGGGAGCACCATTACCTGGTCACTATATGCTGAAATTGATCTTGTACATGACACCAAGTTTTTTCTGAAAATGGAAGGAATCAGACTTGACACACACAGAAAAATCTAAGCTGATCTGGAAATAATTTCGTATTTATTCGTCAGTGCGGTTGCACTGTTCGGAACATTTTGAGTGTAACAGGTGAGAAATTGCCTGAGTCCGAGGTGGGATTTGAACCCCGGCCTCTCACTTGTCCAAATATTTGTTGAACGAACGCGTTACCAGTCAGCTGAAGACAAACTCGCCCCTAGCCAAGGGCAACAACGTTCTTTTTTTATTTATTTGAGGGTTACGTCATCGGGGAGTGTTGTCGCGATAACCTGCTACCAGCCTTTGCTTTCACTGCACCATCCGTGCTTACTAGTGAACTAGCTGAGCTAACCATGCTACACTCACCCCCCTTTGACTTCCCCTCCATGTGAAACTCCGCAGCAACCTTTTTTTTTTCTTTTTTTTACTCCCACCCAGATCCGAGTCACGGCACCAATGTAACAGGTGAGAAATTGCCTGAGTCCGAGGTGGCATTTCAACCCCGGCCTCTCACTTGTCCAAATATTTGTTGAACGAATGCGTTACCAGTCAGCTAAAGACAGCTAAAGACAAAACTAACTCATGAGCTAGCCATTTAAAACTGGCTGAAGCTCTGACTTGAGCCAAAAGCTAGACCTATCACACATCTCAGTATTGCTTTGCTTGAGCCAGTCTAACCAAGCAGGTCAGTAGCCTAGTGCATTCTCCCTGCTGCAGGCAGCAAAATGGTACAAACAGATCGAGAGCTGAAATATGGACCTGTATCCATGGGCGTGGCTTTTGATTAACATTTCTATACCATTTTGATGAGGCAAAATGGAACAATAAATAACAAACGTGGTGGTGATGAATGATACAAGCTGAATCTTTTTTAGGTCAAATATGTGTTGAGTTTTCATTATTTGTTGTGGTCACTTGATAATTGAATAACTTCCATAACAGCGCGCATAACAAATATAGCTTTTGTCCTGTTTCTGAGTATTGTCTGTTATTTGTTATTCTTGTATATTTATTATTTTTCATTATTATGTCTGGTTTTCTATTTACATTCATATTCATAGCACTTGTCTTCCCCTGAGATGTCTGTCTTTTTATGTAGTGCTGAGCCCAAATCATTTCCCTGTCTGCGTGATTGACTATTCTGGTGGTTTCGGAATTTTCCTGTTTCCCACGATTACTTCTTAGTCGCGTTTTCTCTTACTTCCTGCTTTTTCTCCATTCATATTTGTAGATAGCACTAATCTACTAATAACTACTAACATAGATTTTGTACAGTGCTAAATTATTAATTGTCTAATTGTCTGGCGCTTAATCGTGATGTTGGCAATGTTGGATTTAGCTTACCGGTCGGTATCTTGTGTGTTAGCAAGCAAATAAGTAGGCAAGAAATGAGCAAACGAAATGTTGGGTTAAGGTCTCGCCTGTAGTGTCACCTCTCGCACTGAGAAGCTGCCAGAACAGTCCACATGCCGAACTACAAAGGCCACCAGCTCATACGAGTGCACAACCCCACACTGTAAAACCCCACGCTAACCCAACGACGGAATTTATCATGGGCCGAAGGTATTTGCATGCTTGTCCTTGCTGGTGTTGCTGAAAGAATATTAGTAGGGTTAAATAATAATGGTCACTATGCGGTGAGTCTAGATCAGCCAATAAATAAACCACGTTACAAAGACAGTAGTACCTCTCTGCCTTCCGCTCTTTACTGGTCTGGGCTGACCAAGAATCTCCACAGTAGGGTCAATACATTTACCTTTGTTATCTGACTCCATTTAAGATATAATTTAGAAATTAGTTTTAAACATGCGCGGACCTCGGGAGTGGTTACACTCGACTCTTACCTGCACCACCATTACTCAATATATGCTCCCGGGATTAGCATTATTGCTGAATCTCAGTTTGGGGGTGAACACAGAGGTGGGGGGTCTAGCCAACACAATACATGCATTATATTTTGCATAGATAGTTGCGAGCCCAGGTCGGCGTGCATTTAGAGGGCTCCTGAGAGCTAACTTGACAAGAACCAACGTAGAAACATCCATGGGTTCCTTTCGTATCAAATTACAAGAGCCATGCACCACCAATCCATTTTATGGGCCGAACTTGGCTGCCTTTCCCAGCTTGGGAACTCCACTAGAGTACCAAGCCACTTATCAGTAGGTCTTTGGTCAATATTGTCCCCCTGAGTATTCAGTCGTAATTTAGGCTGAAAAGGTACAAGATGAATTAGAGTCATGGAGATCACGCAAGTCAAATCCAAGAATAATTTATTTACAAGCAGGTAGGTCATAATCTTAGAATTCAACAGTCAATTTACAAAATACATACTTTAAGGAAAGAAACACAAAGTAAATAATCTTACTCAGCCTGCGTCAACTACACACAAACACAGAACATGCACAAAGTTCCCTGATCGGGTTGTCTCCCTCCCTTTTCTCCTGAATCTCACGTTTGAACCAGGCGGCAGTGCCATAAATTAACCTGGAGTGGTCAAATCTGAAATTTAGAAATTTAGTTACTGAAACTATGGTTTATTAAACTCCATTCAGGATGAAATGCATCTCATCCGATTCCTTGATTTTACCGAATCACATCCATACCAAATAGATTATCCTAATGTCTTATTATGTTGTAGTTGTCACGAAAAGCCCATCATTAACCCAGGAGAGGAGTGAAGAGTGTAATGACAGAAGTGTCCAAATGGGGGCACTGTGGGAGTGTCCTACGTCTTTCCCATAGGAAGTGACCAGGTCGGGGGTCATGGAGACATTCTTTTCCCATGGTTTTGCCCAGGGCTTAATGACCCCCTACAACCTAAAAGCCCCCAGAACAAACCCAACCACAATCCACCTTCCCCTTATCTCAGTCTCTCCAGATGCGGACATTCTTGGGAGCCAATGCTCTGAATCCCCCAAAGGAATTCTGAATCATAGAGCTTCATGGAGATACCTGAGAGTTTTTGTGACAACCGTATTATGTAATAAATATGTTTTGTACCTCTCATGGTAATATACTGTCGAGGTGAAACGTGAATTAGAAAAACGTCCGGTGAAAGGTGAATTAGAAAAACAAAGGGGTTATATGAACCTTATGTGAATCATGTAAAGGCACCTGTATACGGTTGAAAGAATATAAAGCAATGTATGTGACTAGCAAACTGAAAGATCATATTTAACCTGTGAACTGTATAATTCTATTTACTTGACTACAATAAAATATGCTTAATCATAATTATAATTGAGTGGAATTGAGTCAACTAGAAAAACTACAGTGAATACAGGAGATCATATAACAGCGTTGCGTCACACCACTTCACTTCGAGACTGGGCTGGAAGTTCAGTAGAACTTACCAGTTCTCCAGGACGTTTGAAAGTACTTAAAGGAAAAGAGAGTTTGTCTCCGAGACACCTCCTCGTGGGGTACTGCGCGTGGGAACGTGAGGTCTGAGCTCTGCACGGGGTCCGGGCTCACGACAATTGTGGCGCCCAACGTGGGGCACGAGTAGATTACTGACACTGAAGAGAAAGGTGATAGGCACCTAAGTCGTGAAACAGTAATACTCGAGCTCGAAAGGAATAGAGAAAATATAGAATAAGTAACAAAATTAAAAGACTGTATAGGACAGTAAATTCTAATAAAGTGCGAGTATAAAAAGAATAAAAAAGTGGAAGGATGGCTGAAAGCAATCCGCCGGATCCACACATAGAGGTTTACTTCAGCTGCTGTTGCTGGGGTAAAAGCGGCTGTACAGATGGGGCATAGGAAGTTGCGATTGTGTACAGAGACAAATAGTTAAGTGAGTAGTTAAGAACTGCTCACAATGCCAGATGACTAGTACACCGAAAGGTATGTGGAGTGCCGGATTGACTATAAGGTCGGGAGTTGCCCTGAGGAAGTATTTGCATGGATTTGGCCGGTCCTGTGATGAGGTCCACAGGGGGTCACCGATACTTACTGATAATAGTTGATGCGTGCACTGGGTACACCCTTATCCATCCTCTGAGGCAAGCTACGGGAAGACAGGTTCTAGCCAGGCTAGAAAATACGGTGATATCAAGGGAAACCTACAGGTAGGAGATCAATTCAGAACTAAAGATCAAGGTCTAGAAACCAGGCGTCCCTATAAAGGTGAGATTTAGTAGAAATTTCAGCATAGATTGCTGCCTTCTGCCTTGTGGGTGATGTGGAATGTGGTTGTCTCGCGCCATCCCGTTCCTCATTAATAACAGTGTAAGAAGATATAATGGAACCAAGAGCACAAAAATATTTACTGCCTAAAAGCTTGTTCCCTGAAGTCTGGGTCAAGGTGGTCAGACAGACCGATGGGACATTTAGAGTCTTAACAGCCAGAAAAGGTCATGACCTGGCACAAAATGGAGGCCAGAAAAAAAAAAAAAAAAAAAAAAAAAAAAACCCTGTCTAGTGCTGGAAGATATTAAATGGCCAGGCTGTTGAATCCTGTGTTCATGTAATGAGTTAAGGCCAGGATATCAGGGACCTGGTGGGTCAAGAGTGCCCCCAAAAATAGAGGGGTTACCGGGGGACGCCCTATGGGGAATGACAACCCAGACAGGACACTCTCCAGTGATGATAATGCACAGACGAAGAGGGAGGAGCAGAAGGCGCTACGGGAGAAGCAGCTGAACCTGTAGCTCCAGAAACCGGGCCAGAGTACGAGGACGTCAGCGATTTAGCTCCTCCAATACCCCTGAGAGATAACCCGAGCAATGGAGGACCTAGTGATGCTTCTCAGCAACGATGCCCAAGGAGGCCGAGAATGTCGTGTTTCAGCGGGTGTTTCCGATCAGGAACTGCTGACAGAATACATGAAGATCCGAAACCAAAAGAAAAGCCAGTGAATCACACTCCTCAGTGACAGCCCTAGAGGAGGAGTTGGCAGACGAAACAGATACGCCCAGTTATCCCATAGAATTAGGATGGTGTCGTAATCATGTGGCAAATACTCTGTTTGCCCTGGGAGCTAAGAAGAGGTTGTTTAACACCAGCAACCTCAAATACCACCCACTAGATTCCTGTCTAAACTGTGAGATACCCGTGAGGTATGGGCAGGGGGCCAGGGGCCTATACGGTTGTCTCTGCAGCCCGTGCTTTGTCTTGAACAAGAATAAATGGATCAATATCATCAACATAGAAAATCACAAAGAAAAATGGGAAATCTTAAAGTATACAATAACTGTGTATCCAGACATTCCATGTTGCCCGTTGCCAGAAGGACAACTCACACCCCTACCATGTACCTGCTCAGCTGAGTTCTCTCCGCATGGGAGACAAAGAGGAAATGTTGTAAGATGGAACAGGAATGTATTTCCTCATACCCACCAAGACCTTGAAGGGAAAAAACAGACTATATATATATAATCAAAAGAAACAAAATACCCGCTTGGCAGCTGTAAAAACACTCGAAAGGGGAGAACTATGTGGGGGATGGGTTTGTATTATCTGTGTGTTATTCTATCTTTAAAGACGGTTTGGGGTATACCCCTGAAGAAGAAGTACCGAACAAGGACAGGAGGTTGCGATGTGGACAGAAAGGCCTTCCTGGACCGACAAGCTTTCCTCGATGGAAGGAACAGCTTCCTGGTTTCACGATGCATCCCTGAACCTGAAGAGGGTGAAGTCCCGAGGAGTCGGTGCATCATCTGCTTCGAGGATGTGAGAGACATTGCCCATTTCACGCTGTGAGGAGGCATGCGTGGATGCCTGGAATGCATCTGCTTCAACAAGAAGACAACGCTCAAGAATGGACGGGACTTTGGAAACGAAGCTACTATAGAGGAGTGGCTATATGACTTTGTGGACATGGGGGTGTTAGGAGGAAAGACTAGAGTGCCTGGACAAGTGTTGTGTGATTTCATGTTGCCTTCGGGAAAAAGGGTGTCGATAATAAAACCCAGTGGGGGACCTATATTAGATATTGGTACAAAAAGACTGACAGATGGGAGCCCAGTTAGTACCTGGTACTCCCTACCATTTGATCCCTGGATGTTAAAGCTGTGTGGGTTAATTGAGAGGCACTTACAAGCTAGGATAGGCTTAGTGCGAGGGGTTGAAGGGGGTGTCGAGGACCCGGCCTTAGGCCCGCCTGATGAGAGATTGACAGAAGATGGGTTAGGCAGGAATGCATTGTTAGCCCCTCGCACACGCCAGTGGGGTGGTAGTAAGCACGCCTGTAAAAGGAAAAATATGTGGTTCAGGACAAATGGACCGTTTATGGACACTGAGGAGTTTAGAGTACTAGAGAGCAAGGCTAAAGGTCTGACTGAGGCCATGCGTAGAATGTGTTCTAGCATGACCCTGGAGGAGACTCAACATGCCGAATGGGCGGTTGGTGACCCAGGGGGTCTGGCTTTCACAGAAACGGTGAATATAATAACATTCTTGATTGAGAAGTGTGGGCTTGCTCCTACAGGGGAGGAACATAAGGCCTGGTTAAAGCAAAAAGATGAGGAAAACAATGTGGACAATTGGGAAATGAAAGAGTATGAGGAGATGGAAAAATGTAGGAAAAATAAGGAAGGAGTGAGGGATGTTAATACCGAAAGAAGATTAAGAGGCTTTAAGGGCCTCCCTGATTATAGCACTGACAATTTGTCAGATAGATTCAAAGGACTGACTGCAGAGGAGTTGGGGGATGAATTACACTCGGCTATTAATTGGATGTCCTTTGTAGATCCCTGAAGGCGCCACAAGAAAGAGCACCTGAAGAATGTATTGAGCTGGTGGAGGGCACTTACTGCTGGCTTGTATGAAGTCAAAGTGTGGAGAGAGTCCAAGAGAAACTATGACAGTGAGGCAGATAACAGTGATGAATAGGCTCATTAAATAAGTTGCAGGAGCTAGTATTGTCCCACTCGGTATAATGGGGATATTTCTGGATGAATTTCTTACCAGTATAAGTACACTTCTGTAAAAGTTTCAGGACATATAAGGAGTGAGCTTTTAGACGTTAAAAAAGGATCTTAGGACTTTGCTTGACGAGGAGGGCGGGACGGCGCGAGACGGCTATATTTACGGCATGGGAGGTAATTACATTTTATATTACTTATAAGGTAGAAGATAGCATTGTTAGGTGATTTAAAAGTTGCAAGTTTCCTTTCTGTTTCATATAATTCTATTTTCTGGTAAAAGTATTTTCACGATAGAAATAAGTAGTAGACTTTAGGGGTGTTCGTACCCATTGTATTAATAGGAGTAGTGGCTTTTATCTCCCTGAAGGGGGAGTCATAGGATAAGGTAAAGGCCAAAGAGGATGGATATTTGCTGGGTGAACTTTATAAACTTCCGGTGAAAGGTGAATTAGAAAAACAAAGGGGTTATATGAACCTTATGTGAATCACGTAAAGGCACTGGTATACGGTTGAAAGAATATAAAGCAATGTATGTGACTAGCAAACTGAAAGATCATATTTAACCTGTGAACTGTATAATTCTATTTACTTGACTACAATAAAATATGCTTAATCATAATTATAATTGAGTGGAATTGAGTCAACTAGAAAAACTACAGTGAATACAGGAGATCATATAACAGCGTTGCGTCACACCACTTCACTTCGAGACTGGGCTGGAAGTTCAGTAGAACTTACCAGTTCTCCAGGACGTTCGAAAGTACTGAAAGGAAAAGAGAATTTGTCTCCGAGACACCTCCTCGTGGGGTACTGCTCGTGGGAACGTGAGGTCTGAGCTCGGCACGGGGTCCGGGCTCACGACAATACCTTGTGATTTTGGATAAACCTGATTTGGGTGAATTAAAGGAAAGGAGACAAAACCCCAGACTGCTTGGTTTCTTATCTCCAAAATCCAGGCCTTTGTTCTTGACCATAAAAATTGGTCAACCATTTGGAATTTGAAGCCAGAACCCCACCAGCAGTGAGACCTTCAGGTCAGGGGACTAAAGCAAATGGCTTCTACAGAGACAGATTTTGCACAGTTTCCCCTCAGCTCCTGGACGGTTATGATATCCCAGGTAGACTGTTACAAAATCTAGACCATTGCACCAATCGCACTGAACCAATCAGAATAACATCAAACATTACTATATTACATTAATGGAATTTGGCAGACGCTCTTATCCAGAGTGACGTACAGTTGATTAGACTAAGCAGGAGACAGTCCTCCCCTGGAGCAATGCAGGGTTAATTGCCTTGCTCAAGGGCCCAACGGCTGTGAGGATCTTATTGCGGCTACACCGGGATTAGAACCACCGACCTTGTGTGTCTCAGTCATTTACCTTAACCACTATGCTACAGGCCACCCTTGACAGACCGCCCAATATTCTGACTAATTTTTTTCTACAGGTGAGACCTCAACCCAACTTTTGCGCTTAATGCCGACTTTTATTGCACGTTTCTCTGGGGTATGTTGTAGCCTATTATTTAGCTGGCTGTTGTTTTTCGGTCTTTGAAATGCTTGCGGTAGGCTAATCAGTTTTATGGTGGTGTTGTATCGGTAACGTTACAATCAATCTCTCTTTCTTGCTTGCTCACTCGCTTGCTGAGTAGACTGTGTGTGTGCGTGCGTGGGAACCTAGATGTTAAAGGTAGCCTACAAGCAGGTTCTTGTGCGTACTATGAGCCACTGTTGATAACTATAATACTGTAGCATTCAACTTCCAGAGGTGCTTGCATTTGAAACCCCCTGAAATGGCCAGCTTGCTTCCTACAACTACTGTAGCTTGTTGATTGTTTAGAACATAAGCCACAATAATATAGCAGTGAACGCGCATTTATTTTAAACTGAGCTTACCAGTTCAGCTTCATTTGCGCCTTCAAATGCGTTAGAAGATTGCTGGTGTTGAAATTGAAACGAAAGCCTTGCATACTGTGCACATCGCCGTTTTACTGCTGGGATTTTCCAGTGTAAAATATTGCCAAATTGCTGACATTTTGCCAGCTCTGACAAGCGTTACACTCCTAGCACCACGTGGGTTGTTTGTCTGAATAACATAAATGATAATGTTATCATCCTCATATGATATATCACGTGGTATCAGATCGGTGCATAGACTTGCTTACTTGCTATACCCGATCCAGCATTTTGGGCTGTGTCGGAGGCATTTCCGATACTGGTATCGGTATTGGAACAACTGTAGTATCTATTCAAATTATTGGTATTCTGCTACTGTAGCCTATCCACTTAGGCATACGACTGTTGTAATGTGTGGTTATTTGCGTTATTGTCACCTGTCAGCTTCGAGAGCTAAGAGCTCCATGGATCTCCTCCAAAACATTTGCTGTCCAAAAGCTGCTTCTTTTTCCAGTTGAAGATACATCCGAGGAAGACCTTTCATATGCAATTTATTAACCTTTATTTATACAGAGTAAGTTGAGTGAGCAGCATCGGGGAACATTAGCAGGTAAGGGCAGTCGTCTGGCAATTGTCGTGTTCCCAGTTTGATCTCCCGTCCAAGGTGTGTCGAAGTGTCCTTGAGTAAGACACCTACCCCCCAAATGGGTGAAGGAGAGGCATCAATTGTAAAGTGCATTGGATAAAAGCGATATATAAATGCAGTCCTTTTACCATTACAGTCCGCACTGTCTTGGTCTGGATTCGATTCCATGAGGCTATGAGGCTCATCCATCGCACCACAGCTTTAACCAAATTACATTTTTATATATTTGTCACATCTTCGTAATTGGTCTTCACAAGCTGTGCAAGTACCTGATTCTGCTACTTCCTTTATGGGGACGCCCTGCTTATGTGCCATGAACCCCAGCACAGAAAAGACTGCAAATCCTGCCACCAGGCTGGTCCCGCTGTTCAGCAGACACAGCCATAAACTGTCCCTGTAGAAACACCACCAGGAGGCTAAACATTCTCTGACCAGCCCTCATTTTTGCCTTTAGTTTCTTCCAAGGTGAAAGAAATTCACTGCTAAGTGGCTTGCAGGATGTGTGTTGGTATCTGAGTATTGCAGTGGAGAGAGCTGCAAATGTATGGTTAAGAAGCTGACCATTTTCCTCTGTGTTTCTGCCCTAGTGTATTGTGGGTAAGCTTGGGCCTTACTTATAGCAGTTGTTGTTATAGGTGTTGTAGCTACCCAGGACAGTTAGAGTACCCCCTCCAAGACCGTAGGAGAAGAATATCTGAGCTCCTGCCTCCATCCACACCTGTAGTGACATCACAAAACTTGAACACATTGGGTGTTGCTTAACAAATTAACTTGTTCCCTGGCTGGGTGAAATTAGGAAAGAGACATTTTACTGTGACAAGGTGATGGGGTGCAGCTGGTGTCACGGAGTACTTACCTGTGGGTCTGCCAGGCGGGAGAGGTCAGGGTACAGGTAGAACTCCACCCCCTGCAGAGCTCCAGGTAGAGTTAGCCCTCGTATCAACAACACCAAAAGCATCAGGTATGGGAAGGTAGCTGTGAAATAAATCACCTGGTGAGAGAGAGAGAGAGAGAGAGAGAGAGAGAGAGAAAGAGAGGGAGATTTAAAAAAATGATGGTTCATTTCTATGGAGAAATGTCAGTCTGGTTTATACCCTATGTCCCTGTTTGAGTCTGTTAAATTCAAGTTCCACACCCGTCACTATGTGTTGAGTCTTTTACTTTGTGGGTCTCAATCTACTGAGAGGTTACCTGGGTAAGGACATTCTTTACTTATCTCTGTCAGTAAATCAGGGACAGACCTTGCCTGTCGACTTCACCCCCTTCCAGACGCAGAAGTAGCAGATGACCCACATAGTGATCAGGCACAGGAGCAGCTCCCACCTCACGCTGCCGACCTCCTCAATGCCCCCCGAGATCAGCAGCACACGTCTCCTGGGACGGGGGGAAGAGAGAAAGAGAGGGAGAGGGAAAGGTAATGAGGGAAGAACAGGGAAAAGCAGAGAAAGATTTTAACAGATTTATTTACATGAAAAAATATTCCAGTATAGGAACCATGATTCCCTGAACACCCCTTGCATGCTGGCCCAACCATGTACACAAATAATTAAGATATTCTCCACTTATGGATGCATTTATGGCTCAGAAAGAATTATTGCACAAACATAAATGCAAAAAGGTGGAACTAGGCCAATGTGCTCCATCTCCACACACACTTGCAAACTATACCCTTACACATCACCTGATTTATTTATCTTAGCAGACACTATTATCCAGAGAAATTGTACAATTGACATGCATTTATACAACTGGATATTTACAGAATAAAATGCTCTGTCTTTTACCTACAATCTCTGGTTTCCCAGTTCCATAACCCTAGGAGATGTAGCTCTACAGAACTTGCAGACTTACTCCCAAAACTCGGTGGCTGCAGAAGATGAGCTGTTGGAATGTTGGGTCCAGTTTGCGGTGAGGTTTTGATTGGAGAAATCCACACAGTGATCTGAAGCACAAAGAGGGAATGACACCAGTCATGACCTCGGCAGAAGCATTTCATTGCACTGGCTTTGACAGTAGCATATCCAATACTACAGGATGGACCTGCATACTATACTGTAGTACACCGCAGTGCTACTCCACTTCAGTTGACATTCACTTCTCACAACTTTTCTTACTCCGCTCACAGAGTCAGTGCTGAGAAGCTATTGTTATCATGGCTTTCAGCCTTAAATAAAAAGCTTTCCTGCTCAGCCACCCAGGCTAGCCCAAAACCAATTTAGCCAGCTACACGCTTCTAAATTTCTTCACTTAGCCTACATTAGCCATCTGCTACATGGCTCTTTCTAAGACCGCTTTCCTCGACTTATCCAACAAGGTAAGGTTGCACACCGGACTGCGTGTGATGCTCTCATCACAGCCAAAGAGTACCACTCTCTGTGTCATGTGCTTGGGATTAATTGCCTGCTGCTGCCCAGATAGCTGCAGTGGCATGGACTCATTGCTACACATGGCAATGACCTCGAAAACAGCTTGCATTGAAGCTTGTCTGTTTCTTTGTCTTGTGCCAGATTGTCTTGCTCCTTGCCTTCGTGCTTGTGTCTTGTTTTCTTGTGGTTGATTTCCCAGTGCCTATTCCCATAGTTTCCTGTCCCGCTTCCAAGCCTGCTCCTAGTCCTGTTCCGGTCCCTTCACCCAGCCCGTGGTCCTCTGCTCTTCTCATCCTCCAAGCCCTATCTCCATTCCTGCCTTTCTCTTGGACTCACTTCAAATTGACTTTGTCTCACCTGCTCTCCATCATCCTGTCTGTTCGAACCCTCGCCTGTCCCTCGTGTGTTGTTCCTGTTTGCTGGCTACTGAACCTGGACAGTCTGACCTTGTTAATAAAGATCCCTTTCTATCAATTCCGAGGCTGCGCATGGTTCCTGATTCTGTTTGTCACAGCCTACTTCCTCTGTGTTTGAGTCGTTCCAGCAATCATGCTAATTTCGCTACTCTCAAATTCTATGTAGGAACTACAACTCCCACAATCCCACAGGACAATTCCGTGACGTCCACCCCGCATGACGTCTAGCTTGGTTCAGCCAATCCCGTAATGGCGGGAGCAATAAACTTTCCCGTATAAGAGCAAGAAATGTTCTCGGGATCCTTCTCTTTCTTCTCTTCTTCTCCCTTCTTCTTGACGCATCCTTTTTGGCCATTCGCTTCAGCTCATCTGCTCCGAGACTCGGACAGAGGCTGAATGCTGCACAGCGCACTATCAGGCCGACGGACACACCCAGTTACCTTGCGGTAACTTAGTGGCCTATCGTGAGTGGAAGCTGGTGTACGTGGAACACTACATCAGTTTACCCCTGCAAAGCTCACCAACGAATAACAGCAACAAACTTTTCCACCCGGAAAAAGGACCAGCGACCTTCCAGCAACCGAGCGGACCAGACGACAACGCGCAACCCACGGGAACATCCCAGCTCTGCGCACCTCTCCAGGACATCATTCACTGCACCATCGCCGCTTCTACAAGGACATCATTCACATCACCATCGCCACTTCTACAAGGACATCATTCACATTACCATCGCACACACACACCCTACTCATTTACCCTACTAACTTCCCATTAGTTTATCTCTTCTGTGTTTGTATGTTTGTTTAATGAATATATTTAATTAAACCCGGTGTCTGTTTTGGCGTCACATAGACATGAGAGCTGAGTTAAAGCAATCTTTCGAAGAACTTCCAACCTTCAGGTTATCGGTATGTTTAATTAATATTAAATTAATATTAATATTAATATTGGTTATTTTAATTAATAATTAAAATACTAAATTTGTGGTTAGATATTTCTGATAACAGTAATTTTATGAGACTGATTACTTTTTGCAGTTATACTGCTACATAACATTAATTGGCGCCCCGGTTTCGTAGAGAGTAAAATCCCTACATTATTTGGCGGCCCGTGCGAGAACCCTACATCTATGACCCCACTGCTGTAGGCTACCGACATAGATAACATTCTTTTGTTTTTTTATTGAAAACAGTTTTTTAAACATTAACTTAATTATAAGGTTAATATGCAGAAAAGAATGAAAAAAACGTTATCTGGTTGAGACATTGGCCATTTCGGTTTGCTGTGTTTTGATTATCTGGTTAATCGATTAACCATGCCCATCCCCAAGAGTGTTCTTGATCTGTTGACCGTTAAATGTTGAATAGTTGTATTTTTTACATTTTTTTGTTTTGTGGTAAGCAAGGATTTATTTTAAAGCAAGCAATAAAATACTTTAAGCCAAGCTTAAAAAACGATATACAGGATTTAACTCTATGGATGGAAATCTACAAAAGACTGAGAAAAGCACAGGCTGCAAGCTGTTTTATAGACTATATATAGCTAAGGTCATGAACCTACTGCATTTAGTTCTGTGGTTAGCGTCTGTAGTAAGCTAACTACACTGTTGACGAGACACATATATACTTTTTATGCACAAGCTTGCTTTTGCCATTATCTACCGTATTTGCACTTGAAAAATTACATTTGGGGAATTTGCCAATGCTACCTTGTCTCCTTGATTTTGTGAACAGGTGTTGAACAGGTGGTATGATATTTTGGGATTCACACTTCCAGTGTAAAGTTTTCAGTTCAACGGGATGAACTGTAACTGCTGTGGCTGCGCTTCTTATTCCAGTGGATGTTCTTCATTTATTAATGTATTTTAAAGTGTAATGAGCATCAGGGTGCAGCCTGTAGCCTAGTGGCTAAGGTACATTACTGATTCAAGCCCTGGTGTAACCATAATAAGATCCACACAACTGTTGGGCCCTTGAGCAAGACCCTTAACCTTGGACATAAAACAGTATGCACTTGCAGTGTGTTCTGCAGGTGGAGTTACAGCATGTACACAGCATTTCATACTTTACCTGAGTTCCAGGTGTTGGAGCAGCTGGCCCAGGGCAGCTCAGAGCTGAAGGAGAAGTACAGGTAGAAGAGGGCCCAGGCCAGGATGATGATGTAACACATGCAAGCGTAAAGCTGGATCAGCTGACCTCCATAGCCAACCCCTGAGACAAATACACATACATACACATGCGCACATACTCAATTAACAGCTGGTAATGCAAATGCATTGGTTTCAACAGCAACTTGTACAATTAATGGTTATGCACATGCATGCTGTAGTTCTTCTTCACATTAGCACTCCTGATAATAACATTGATGTCTTCTGCCAGACACACAGTACACAGTACTTGACATTCCAGTAATATACATTACATTACATTACATTACATTATTGGCATTTAGCAGACGCTCTCATCCAGAGCGACGTACAACAAAGTGCATACCCATAACCAGGGATAAGTTCGCTGAAAGACCCTAGAGGGAAGTACAATTTCAACTGCTACCTGTACAACAAAGATAAGGACGAGGGCCTTTTTTTTTTTTTTTTTTTTTTTTTTAGAACAAACAAACAAACAGAGCAAAAGTGACCAAAGTGAACTATCCAAACACTGCTTACCTAGCCAACTAAAAATACCGATACACAAAGCACATCACAGAGACAACAATTAAGGTTCACAGGGAGGTAGGGAGGGACGGGGAGAGGTGCTGCTTGAAGAGGTGCGTCTTCAGCTTGCGCTTGAAGGTGGGGAGAGATTCTACAGTTCTGACCTCAACGGGGAGTTCGTTCCACCACCGTGGAGCCAGAACAGACAGTAGTCGTGAGCGTGAGGTGGAGGTTCGGAGAGGGGGAGGTGCCAAGCGGCCTGTGGAGGCTGAACGAAGAGGTCTGGCAGGGGTGTAGGGTCTGATGATTTTTTGTAGATAAGCTGGGGAAGACCCTTTAACTGCTTGGAAGGCTAGCACCAATGTTTTGAATTTGATGCGAGCCATGACAGGCAGCCAGTGGAGGGAAGTAAGCAGGGGGGGTGACGTGTGAGTATTTGGGAAGGTTGAAGACCAGACGAGCTGCTGCATTCTGGATGAGTTGGAGGGGTCTGATGGCGGACGCTGGGAGGCCAGCCAAGAGGGAATTGCAGTAGTCCAGGCGGGACAGAACCATCGCTTGGACCAGGAGCTGGGTCGAGTAGGGGGTGAGAAAGGGGCGGATTCTCCGCATGTTGTATAGGAAGAACCTGCAAGACCAGGTCACCGCTGCAATGTTCTCGGAAAGGGACAGTCTGCTGTCCATCACCACTCCGAGGTTCCTTGCACTGGGTGACGGCGTGAGTGTGGTATCCCCGAGGGAAATGGAGAGATCCAGATGGGGAGAGGTTTTAGCAGGGATGAATATCATTTCAGTCTTGCCTGGGTTGAGCTTTAGATGGTGGTTGTCCATCCAGCTCTGGATGTCCCTCAGGCAAGCAGAGATACGGGCTGAAACCTGCATATCAGACGGCGGGAATGAGACGAAGAGTTGGGTATCGTCCGCGTAGCAGTGGTAGGATAGCCCATGTGCAGTGATCACAGGGCCAAGGGAGCGAGTGTAAAGAGAAAAAAGAAGCGGGCCTAGGACTGAGCCCTGGGGAACTCCTGTGGCGAGGGGCCGAGGTGTCGATACCGAACCAGCCCAGGCAACCTGGAAGGAGCGACCAGAGAGGTAGGACTCAATCCAGTCCAGGGCTGTGCCACAGATGCCCGTTGCTGAGAGGGCAGATAGGAGGATGGATTGATCCACAGTGTCGAAGGCAGCAGAGAGATCTAGGAGAATGAGGACAGAGGAGAGGGAGGCTGCTTGTGCGGCATGGGGTGACTCACTGACGGAGAGGAGCGCAGTCTCTGTCGAGTGGCCCGATCTGAAGCCAGACTGATGGGGGTCTAGCAGGTTGTTGTTAGAAAAGAAAGAAGAAAGTTGAGTAGAATATACTGTGAATATTTCTTGAAATTAGCCCAGTTTTCCCTGGAAAAGTAGAATCAGCCTCTTAGCCTCACAGTGTTAGAGAATGACAGAAGTGCAAGATGTCAGATTTGGAGATTTGCATGTGAGAAGAGCTGAACTGTACCACTGGCCGCACAGGGATATTTGTATCTTCTCCCCATTGCTCCCTGTTGGTAAAGCCAAAGTGATCTCAGGTTTACCCATTTGCCCACAGAGGTTTCTGGCCTCTCACCCTCAGCCAATGGGCACAGCTTCCTCCAGCAGGTGATGGCCCCCTCCTGGGTGTACTGCCCCATGGCAGTCTGCAGCAGGAACAGGGGTATCCCACAGGTCACCACAAAGACCAGATATGGCACAAGGAACGCTCCTGCAGATACACCCACACACAAAGTTAACATTCAAGATAAATATTCAAATATTCAATATAAATATTCATAAACATAGACAATATCCACGACTGGTATTTGAACAAAACCAGAGATGTTTAGTTTCAGGTCGTCAGAAATGTGTGACTGTAAGAGACTGAGCACTAAACAACACACCATTGAGAATAAATCAATTTGTAGATCAATACTCATTTAGAGCATAGTACGTATACAGGTACTTTTAACATGTAAATCGAATGAAAAGTTAATTTAAGCTCATACACACAGCCTTACTCTTGTTCATTCAAATTCATTGGCACACTCTCAGTCGCACTTACTCACACTCACACTCACATACTCATATTCATACACTCATCCCACTCACCACCGCCGTTCTTGTAGCAGAGGTATGGGAACCTCCACACGTTTCCCAGCCCCACTATGCTCCCTGCCACTGCCAGGAGGAACTCCACCTTACTCCCCCACTGCCCCCTCTCCTCCAATGGCCTTTCTGCGGTCTCCCTCTCCTTCTTCATCCCTTCTGCTGTCGGTTCCATAATCTCTGATTATGTTCTCTGTCTAGACACAATGAGCTGAGATCAAACAGAGGCTCATGTTTTACTGTAACTGCTGACTGTTAGACACCTCCTTACACGTGCACAGTGTACCTGAGATACTGGGCCAAGTTGCATAAATATGTATAAAACATTAAGTATAAAAGTGAGCTAATCATAAACTTTATTTTCACACATTTTTTAGATTGTGGAAAGGCTACATACGGAAACATTCACGTTCTACCATCCACACATGCAATACAATTAATGACAGCTGACTTTAACGCTGCTTTATTAATCAGGATCCTATTATATTGCCAATAATTCCAATAATGAAATCTAATCAGGGGTTTTAGATATTTTTTAAATATCTGGATTAAAAAATCCCTCTCACCAAGAACCTTGATAAAGGTTGCTTTGCATACTTTCACCTTCCTTTCACCTTGTTCATGCTGAATACTTCCCATGGATTTTTCTGTTCTTCCTTGCTTCTTCATCTTTGTCAGGAATTTGACATTGTTTGGGTTGATTGCCTCTCACAGTGTATGGACACTGTACAGCCTATGTATAGGTATCTTGCTGACCCCCAAATCTCACAATCTCTTCAGTTTTCCTCAGTCATGGTACTCTACCAACCATCCTTGCTTCCTTTGGAGAGGTGACACTATCCTATCCTCCAAACTGTCAATAATGTTCATTATTTTCTTGAACGTCAGCAGTGCAGATTTAGCCTATCACAATATGCAATAAAATTAAAGTGCTGTTTATTGTGGTTTGCAATAACAAACTGTATTCTGTGCAGTGACTGTGGAACATTGTTCATATACTCCATGTTATTTATTTGGAGCTAGATAGCTCCATGAATCGTGGATGTTTCTACACTGTTCAACACATTTCTTTCAGATTTGGTGTTTATTTTGTTTTGCAATTAAATTCTTCAAATATTTAAGTGTCCTTCTGTTTTATATACTTACTGCATACATCAGTTTACTTGTGAAATACGTTTTAGATCAGATTTTTTAATTCAGATTGACCCAACCCTCCTCCTCCTTTTGTTACAGCACACTAAGGACGTAGTACACTACTCACCGTCCTGCTGCAGGATTCTGATCAGCTGTTGATAATGTTGATGAGTCGGCTGGGCTGAGGATCCCGTTACCCCCCGATACAAATCCCGATACAAATAGTTGCTGCCCTTAAGCTGGGTAAGATGGGTGTGCGATTTCTGCCACGATTCTGCAGTCGGGGGCACTCCAGTCATTTATCAAATTTGCACAAAGCTTGGTGTATAACCTCTTTAGACCTAGCTAAGCTCAAATATGGCTGAATAAACAGCCAATAAAAACTGAAATGGGCGTGCCTTATTACATAAATGCAAATAACTTTGAGCAGAAAAGATGGGATTCTCACAAAACTGGAAATAGATCTGGTTCTACTGTGTGAATAGGTGGTGCTATTACAGGGGAACATGTGGAAATTGCTACAACTAATGAACCAAGTTATTAAGTAACTTAAAATTGTGCATGTTGTGTTGTGGCCACAGGTCCAGACAGGCAATATATGAAACAAACAATATATGGCTGCCATCAGCCAAGAATGCAGGACGTATTAGACAGAGTCAAGGATCTAATAAGAAAATTAGATGAGAATTGGCTAATAGGCTACAGTAATATATCAGGCTTTTGAGTACTTAGAGTCTCTGCCTGCAGAACAGATTTGCCTCAGTTACCCCCCATGTCTGCCATATTGGATTTCGGCAAAATTGCATTCTACAACATTTGCATTCTATAACATTCTTCTTATACAAAATTTGACCATGAAGTTTGAGGCCCCGCCCACACTGACTTAATTAAACACTTAGCCCATAATAATAATATGATGCAATGCAGGGCGCAACTTTAGATGGAATATTTTGGAGGTTGAATAAAGCTGTTGAATAGAGCTGGAGAAAAGTAATGTCTAGGGGGGGTGGGATATATATATTTTTAAAGAACAGTTGTGAAATGTTCATTTCTGGTGAATTTTAAGGGCAAAATGTGATGGATTACTGATCATTAATACTGCATTCTAATTGCTTAATTCGGTCAATCACGGAAAGAAAGAACATGCATGTTTGCTTTTAAATCAACAGAACATTACTAGAAATATAGCTCAATTGCATTACTAAAATATTACATGGTTTCTGTTTTATTTTAAAGTTCCGTACAATATATTGGAGCTTATCTAGTCTTTACGAGCACCTGCCATTGATGCTCTGGGAACAGGGGAAGGCACGCTGGGTCAGGACTGTGTTGTTGTACTTATACATTGTCTCTCAGCATTTGCCAACTGGCTTTTGTTAAAATGTGTAGGCCTATATTCTGCAATCCACATAAACATACAAATATGCAGCTGTTTATTACTAATTAGGAACAATGAGGCATTGACAAAAATCAGGTCTAATTCTGTTACATGTATTTCCATGTATATTTTGATAATGTGATATTTTGGAAAAAAAATTGTAATACTAAATAGCCTATGCATGTCTTTAATCCATAGGCTATTTCAATTAATATGAACCATAACTCACTCATGTACAGTATTTTCATGGCTAACAGAATGCAAAGATAATTGTTCTACATTAATATGTGACATTTCAAATAATAAAACAAAAGAACAAAAAAATTATTTTATACGAGCACATCTGCTGGCATTGTGTGGATTTCTTCCATCAAAGTCGGCATGCTTG
The DNA here is from genome assembly GCF_963514075.1 of Conger conger. Classification (NCBI taxonomy): domain Eukaryota; kingdom Metazoa; phylum Chordata; class Actinopteri; order Anguilliformes; family Congridae; genus Conger; species Conger conger. The sequence continues at coordinate 5,867,074 of NC_083772.1, forward strand.
CTGACTACTGCCGTGCTGCTCGGGCCCTGTCAGGTGCTGCTTGCAGCTATATTTATTATTTTGATTGTACGCCTCTGAGAGAAAGGGCTCATCAGAGTGCAAAGGGTTCATTTTTTTTCTTGTTTTTTTCTTTCCAAATGTGTTACTGAACTTTGAGTGTTGGGAAGCAAAATCAGATGTGTTGCCAAGATGTAACCTGTTAAAAAACACTTATCAAATCCCCCCATGCTTTGTCTCCAAAATATGACTTAATTGGTCATTAACTCTTCCATCTCTGTGGCATTAATTGTTTCTTCTCGCTCAGCCATTTGCTTCCGGGTCAGGGGGAGGTCATCATCAGGGTGACACAGATGAGACCATCTCTGTCAGCAGAAAAATAATAATGGTAGGGATCTTGATAAGCAAGTGTTTTATAAAATATAAATATGAAATGTAATTACTATGTACATAACAATACCACTGATCTGTAAAATACTTCCACCTATTGTTTGAATCTGCTTCTAGGTCCATTCAGCACCAAACCAAAACAATAACAAAGCATACTCATCATATATTTAATATAAAATACGTTGCATTGGTTTTAGTTGAAAATATGGACATTTTTATTTTCTAGCATAAGCTGTCAGTAGATAAGACTCATAGTGTGCTGCCTAGGTAGGAGCAAGAATGGAAACAGACTACAGAATGGTAACAGACTCTATCCACATCCACCTGCCTTGAATTTGGCTCATTGCATACCTACTGATGTTGTGAGTGTGTGTGTGAATGTATGTGAGTGTGTGTGTGTGTGTGGGGGGGGCCCTGGGTAAGGTGGTGGGACAGTGAAAACAAGGCTCGCTTTCAGCACAGCTGTGGAGACACGGGATCCAGCCCTCACCTGTCTGAGAGTGCCAGTGCTGATGGAGAGCTTGACCAGACTCCACCCCGGCACCAGTACAACAGAGGAGAGGGCCAGCAGCCAGCCCAGCACATACGCCCAGTCTGGATACACATACCAGTGGTTAAAGGTCAGGGGCTGGTACTTCACCACAGAGAAGATGAAGGATCCCTACGGGAGAGGTTTTATTAACACACGCCATGCTGCCATTGTGTCATAGAAGTAGAAATGACATGAAATTGAGTTCAGTTGTTGAAACTGGGTCACACTGTTATGCAGTCAAAAACACTCAGTGAACAGTTTATTCCTAGACCTTTAATTTTGATTTATTGATCATCTGCTGCCGTATCCCATCCACTCCCAAAGTTTGACATGCTGTACATTCAGACTCAGCATGGGGCCCCTTCAATTGTACAAATCAGCACCCTTACCCTCTCCAGACTTCACAGGAATTCAAATTTCCGGTCTGCTCCGTACTTACAGACTGAAGGACTAAATGGAGTAGCCTGCATGTACAAACTATAATAATAATCCCACTTTTAAGAGCAGGAAAATGTAACCTACCGCATATAATCTGTTCACAAATTCCCAGTTTACATATGACATTTTCTTTATACATGCGAAGTTCTGCTATTCTCATTCATGCAAATTAATGTTAATGAAATTAGCAGTTTTATTAAATGTGAAATGCAACATGCTTGAGTTGTGCAATGATGAGGTTGTCCTGTAATAAGTGAGTCAGGCAGATGCTCTGTCTCTGGACATCCCATAGTGGGGGTGAGTCAAACTCACCAGGGTCACCAGTGGGGTGAAGTAGAGCCAGCAGAGCTTAAAGATGAGGCTGGGCCGTTCCCCGGTCATGTCCTCGATCACATCCATCATGCGCTTCGCCCCTGCTCCAGGGCAAACAGGAATGACGTGAGTGTAGTGTTATGTTTTGCATAATAGGATATTCCACTGGGGGGGAATATTCAATGATGGCAGAGAATGGGAAATGAATGATGACAAAATTGCTTTCTTTTTCGTTTTGCTTTATAAGCACAGTGGAGCAGTGTGTTATGGATTTGCTGTCTCTCTGGCTTAAAGTTTCCCCTTTTGAAGGAGTTTTGACTGTTCTTGGTGTCCATGGTCATTAATTTGCATTATTGTGTTGCCATTCAACTAGGTACCTTTTTTTTCAAATCCGTAGATAAGACTGATTTTGCAACTTCCGTTGCAAACATAAGCCCCGAACATTTTTAAATATAAAAGTGTCAGTATTGAAGAATTTGGAAAATTAATGGAACTCCTATGTCCTTGGTTAAAAAAATGATGGTTTAGTTAACCAATAATGGTTTAATGTGTTTTTTGTATTTGGATGAGTGTATTTCCAGTGTGTTTTTGTCTGTCTGTCTGGGTTTTCCTGAGATAAAAACATTAATGTCTTAATCAATCATTATTTTTCAATGATTTATATGAAAAGGAATCCTTGGTTAAGATACCTTTTTTTATTTTTTTTTATTTTACGCGCCACACCGTGTGCTTTTCAGTTGCAACCATAGCAACACCCCACAATGTATTTCTTGCAGCATGGCTAGCGTTACAGTTCCGCATGTTGTGACCTTTGGGTTTAAAGAATTCAGGCTCATTGAGCCAAACAGAATGATTGCATCTTGCAAAATTTGCAGCATTAAAATAAAAGATGCAGGAACAACCACATCAGTTTTGAAAAGTCATCCGGAAAGGTCAGTCAGTTTACTAGCACAGGAGCGGATACCACCCCTTCTCACTGTTGCCTAATGTTAGTTAGCTAAACTGTTGTGTTGGCCAAATGATGCGTTTCAGACTCAGTATAATGTTTATGTCACCGCAGGAGTGACGCCAGGGTTCCATGATAGGCCTAGCATAGAAATGTCACGGGTGGGCCCGTTTATAAAAAATAAAAATAAATAAATGACAATCATATGCATACACGCATTTGGCCTATACAAATTTGGCCTATTCTTCAAATTGTCTTGTAGTTCTTGCTTTGATAATGGAGCTAGATTTTGTTCGGCCGGATGAAAACCGAGGTTCATAAAGTTTCTTGGTCAGTTTAGAAGTACAGTCAGTGGATCTGTGTCTGCAGCACCTAATAGTAAGCGAACAGTCCAAGCTACATTATATGTATATATATATATATATATATTGTGGCGCCCCGTGGGGAGAGAGAGGCAGAGAGAGCAAGAGTAGTTCCTCAACTGGTATTTTTAATGAGGTTCTGGTGTGCCTTCAGGGCACTTTTACAACGTCCCAAACAATAAACTTCCTTTCTCAGAAAAACGAAAAAAAAGTCACCGGCCAAAAAATTAGGTTTCCCGGTCCGTCGGGGGTTCTGGGTGGTCCGTGCCGGCCGCGCCTTTTGGTAGGGCCTCCGAAGACCCGCTTCCACCGTGGTGTCGTTATTTGCTTTCCCGTGGCTGTTTCCTCCTCACTGGGCTTCGCCTCCGTCTCCCTCCGTACTCAGCCCCGCTCTGTGGTTGCGCCTCGTCTTTTGTACGGCTCCTCTCTCTCTCGGAGTCGGTCCGGCTGCGCCTGTCCAATGAGAAGGGTTAATTGTCTCTTCCTCACATTCCCCACGCGTATTTCCCCGTGTCGCTGGCCATGGTTCTGACTCTCCTCGCCGGCTCTCTCTCCGGTGCGGCTCTGTTAGATACGACCTGGGGAAATACACGTGGTTAATAACTTTTCCTAGCACTTGCCGCCGGCGCACGGGCCGTTCCACTCCAGTGGTGTACCGATTTCCGATCGGGCCACCACATTTCCTCCCCCTTCAGCTCCACGCCCTCGGCGGGAGCGTCACCAAAGAGGCCCTCGTTCATCCGGGACAGGGCATCCGCGTTCCCTTGGAGTCTCCCGGCTCGGTGTTCCACCGTGAATTTAAAACTTTGTAGTTCTAAAAACCATCGGGTCACCCGGGCGTTAGTGTCCTTACACCGATACATCCATTGCAATGGGGCATGGTCAGTTATAAGGATAAATTCCCTTCCTACCAGATAGTACTTGAGCTTCCCGACTGCCCACCTTATGGCCAGGCACTCCTTCTCCACCGTGCTATAATTCCTCTCATGCTTCAGCAATTTCCGGCTGATATAGGTGATCGGGTGCTCGGTGGCGTCCTGGATCTGGGATAGGACCGCACCAAGTCCGGTTTCAGAGGCGTCGGTCTGCAAAACAAACTTTTGTGAGAAGTTAGGGGTGGTCAGTACTGGTTCATTCCCCAGGGCGGCCCTCAGGTCTAGGAAGGCGCGGTCGGCGGCTTCGGTCCATATCACCGTGTGCCGGTGGTCCTTCTTGGTCAGCTCGTGCAAGGGGGCCGCTCTGGTGGCAAAGTCCGGTATAAACTGCCTATAGTACCCCACTAGGCCCAGGAATGTGCGCACTTGCCTTTTGGTGGTGGGTCGTGGCCAGTTGGTGATCCCGTCCACCTTTTGACTCTGGGGTCGGACGCACCCTCGTCCCACGGTGTGGCCCAGGTAGTCGGCCTCCTCCAGGCCCAGGCGACACTTAGCCGGGTTAGCTGTCAGGCCGGCTTCCCGGAGCGCCCCGAGCACCGCCTCCAGCCTCCTGAGGTGGCTTTCCCAATCAGCGCTGTGAATGACGATATCGTCGAGGTAGGCAGCAGCATACTCCCTGTGGGGCCTCAGCAGGTTGTCCATGAGCCTCTGGAAGGTGGCGGGGGCTCCATGCACTCCGAAGGGTAAGACGCGGTACTGGAACAGGCCATCCGGGGTGGCGAAAGCCGTCTTCTCCCTCGCCTGGGGGGTCAGCGGTACCTGCCAGTACCCCCGGGTGAGGTCCAGGGTGCTGAGGTAGCGAGCGGGTCCCAGCCGCTCGATCAGCTCGTCCACCCGGGGCATGGGGTAGGCGTCGTACCGGGAGATTTCGTTCAACCTCCGGAAGTCGTTGCAGAACCTCCAACTGCCGTCCGGTTTTGGGACCAACACTATCGGGCTGGACCAGGCGCTTTGGGATTCTTCTATGACCCCCAGGTCCAGCATCCTCGCCACCTCCTCCCGGATGGTCTGCCTTCTCGCCTCCGGGATCCGGTAGGGCCGCAGTCGAACCCTCCTTCCTGGCTCCGTGACGATGTCGTGGTGGACCTTGGTAGTCCGGCCCGGGAGGTGGGAGAGCACATCCCGGTGTTGACTCACCAGCTCGCGGAGGTCTTGGCGTTGCCGGTCGGTCAGCAGGTCTCCAGTGGCCACTTCTGGTGTTCCGGTGGCGCCGCCTGTGGTTAAGCAGAGGGGAGCAGGGTCGTGCACGGGTTCGTGCCACCTCTTTAGCAGGTTAATGTGGTACTTTTGGAGCTGGTGTCTCCGGCCCACCTGTCTTACCATGTAGTTCACTGGCCCCACCTTGGCTACTACTTCGTAGGGCCCATGCCATTTGGCCAGAAATTTGCACTCATTGGTGGGGATCAGCACCATGACCTTATCCCCCGGCTGAAATTCTCTCACCTGGGCTGTTCGGTTGTACAGTCTAGCCTGCTCCTTCTGGGCCTGTTGCATGTGCTCCCGGACCATGGGCCAGATTTTTGCCATCCGCTGGTCCATAGCTTCCACATGTTCCAGGAGGGTGCGTTGTCGGGACGGCTGCTGCTCCCAGGCCTCCTTCGCGAGGTCCAGTAGCCCTCGGGGACGTCTCCCATACAGCAACTCGAAGGGCGCGTACCCCGTGGATGCCTGTGGGACCTCACGTATCGAAAATAATAGGTACGGTAATAAGTGGTCCCAGTCCTTACCGTCCGTTGTGATCATTTTCCTCAGCATTGACTTGAGGGTTTTGTTAAACCGCTCTACCAGCCCGTCGGTCTGGGGGTGGTAGACGGACGTCCTCACTTGTCGGACCCGGAGTAGGCGGCACATCTCCCTCATCACGCCCGACATGAAACAGGTCCCCTGGTCTGTCAGGACCTCTTCCGCGATCCCCACCCGGCTGAAGAGGAGGAACAGCTCCCTCGCGATGCTCTTCCCCGTCGTGGCCCGTAAGGGTACGGCCTCCGGGTAACGGGTGGCGTAATCAACGATTACCAGGATGTAGCGGTGACCCCGGCTGGACTTGGGCAGGGGTCCCACTATGTCCATAGCAATTCGGCGGAAGGGCACATCTATAATGGGGAGAGGGATTAGTGGATTGCGATACGTCACCCGGGGGCTGTGCAGTTGACACTCCGCACACTGTCGGCAGTAGTCCTCCACTGCCCGTTTGATGCCAGGCCAGTAAAAGCGAGATAGGATCCGCTCATACGTCTTCTCCCTTCCCAGGTGGGCCCCCAACAGGTGGGTGTGGGCGAGGTAGAGCACCTTGGAGGTGTGGCTCTGGGGTACCAGAAGTTGGTCCAGCTCTCCCGGGTCACTGTTGCAGGTTCGATACAGCAGGTTATTCTGGACTTTAAAATACGGGTAGGCCGGACTACTCACCCCGCCTTGTGGGACGCCCTCAATGTAAGCAGCGGCCCTCCAGGCCTGGGCGAGGAGGGGATCTTGCAGCTGGGCGGAGCCGAAGTCCGTTGGGGCCCTCTCTAGTTCGGGTTGAAACTCCGAAAACCCCCCCGCGCTACCCCCTTCCGCCTCCAGGGGTGGTGGTGGGTCCGGTCGCTCCGGGGCTGTATCCGTGCTCTCGGTAGGGGGTTGCGTGGTCGGTCCCCTCCCCCCTTGGGGCGAGATCTCCTCCTCCTCACTATCCCCGGCAGGGGCCACCCAAACCGGGTGTGGTTCCCGGTGGCCCTTCCGGCGGGGTCGGGGTGTGTGACTTGGCCTCTCCGAGGTCGCCCTCTCACTCCAGTAGCTGAGAAAGAGGGGGCAGTCTCTTCCCAGCAGCACCTCCACTGGGAGGCTCTCGACTACCCCCACCCTTCCCGTGAATTGGCCTCTAGGGGTGATGATGGTCACCTCGGCGGTGGGGTAGCTTCGTACGTCGCCGTGGATGCAGGTGACGGCGATGTCCTCTCCCCGTCTCCCCCCTGCTAGGGTTGGTCTCACCAGGGTAATAGCACTCCCCGAGTCCAGCAAGGCCTCCGCGTCTTGACCCCCGATCCGGACGGGTAGCCTAGGGGCGGCAGTGCCCTTGTGGGCCCAGCACGTGGTGAGGTAGTGGCAGGGTCGGCCTGTCTCAGGTGCAGTGGCCATGGACTCCTCCCTCCCTGGGCAATCCCAGCTCAGGTGGCCCTCCCGGCCACAGGCGAAGCACCGTCTGGTCTCTCTCCGGCGGAGTCCCTCGTCCCTGTCGTCCGCTCTCCACCGTGGCCTGGTTTGTGGCTCCAGTCGGACCGCGCTTGGGGTTCTTCGGGGGCTTTCCGTTTTGGTTCCCCTGACCATCTCTTGGGCCACCTGGTGGTTCTCCAGGAGGTTGACCAGGGCATCAATGGAGCGGGGCCCCTGCTGGGCCACATATTTCTTGACGTCCGGGGCCAGGGCTCGGACACAGCGATCCAACACCACCCGGTCGAGCAGGGGCGGCCCGTCGCCCTCGACTAGCCAACTTTTGGTTAGCCTCCCCAGGCTCATCACCTGTCCTCGCGCCGGGAGGGCGGGGTCATAGGCCCATTGGTGGAACCGCTGTGCCCTGGCGGGGAGGCTGTAGCCATACTGGGCTAAGATGGTGGCTTTGAGGGTGGGGTAGTCGTGGGCTTCGGCCGGAGGCAGTCCCCGGTACGCCTTCTGGGCCTCCCCGCTGAGGAATGGGGCCAGGAGGGAGCCCCAGGCGCCTTGAGGCCACTTCTCCAGGTAAGCCGCCCGTTCAAAGGTCTCGAGGTAGGCCTCAATTTCATCGTCCGGGGTCTGCTTCAGCAGTACGTCTTTGGGTGTCCGGTGGCTTGTCGCCGGGCTGGACTTTTGGCACAGTTCCGCCATGGCTTTCTGCAGGGCGAATTGTGACCGCAGTAGAGCGTTGATGGCGTCCTCCATTTTTATTTTTTTATTTATTTTTTGTTAATTGCTCTCTCTCTCTATAGCTGGGGTCTCTATGCCTGCATTCTCCACCATATGTGGCGCCCCGTGGGGAGAGAGAGGCAGAGAGAGCAAGAGTAGTTCCTCAACTGGTATTTTTAATGAGGTTCTGGTGTGCCTTCAGGGCACTTTTACAACGTCCCAAACAATAAACTTCCTTTCTCAGAAAAACGAAAAAAAAGTAACCGGCCAAAAAATTAGGTTTCCCGGTCCGTCGGGGGTTCTGGGTGGTCCGTGCCGGCCGCGCCTTTTGGTAGGGCCTCCGAAGACCCGCTTCCACCGTGGTGTCGTTATTTGCTTTCCCGTGGCTGTTTCCTCCTCACTGGGCTTCGCCTCCGTCTCCCTCCGTACTCAGCCCCGCTCTGTGGTTGCGCCTCGTCTTTTGTACGGCTCCTCTCTCTCTCGGAGTCGGTCCGGCTGCGCCTGTCCAATGAGAAGGGTTAATTGTCTCTTCCTCACATTCCCCACGCGTATTTCCCCGTGTCGCTGGCCATGGTTCTGACTCTCCTCGCCGGCTCTCTCTCCGGTGCGGCTCTGTTAGATACGACCTGGGGAAATACACGTGGTTAATAACTTTTCCTAGCACTTGCCGCCGGCGCACGGGCCGTTCCACTCCAGTGGTGTACCGATTTCCGATCGGGCCACCACATTATATATATATATATATATATATATATATTGTGGTGGCCCGACCAGGGATCGGTACACCACTGGGGTGGAACGGCCCGTGCGCCGGCGCCAAGAGTTGGGGATGCTGATTCACTCTGAATATTTTCCATTGTCCTATCTAAGAGAACGGCACTTTGGAGAGAGACCGGGAGGAGAATCAGCACCATGGCCAGCAACCCCCGGGGCGAGACGGGTGCGGCCGCATTCCGCACGTGAATGAACATTTTAATTAAACAGGCACAGCTGAAACGAGTTCGGAAAGGAGAGGCGGCGTCTACAAAAGGAGCCTAAAAACACAACCCGGGGCTCATGACGGAGGAGGAGAGAGCCAGAGCCAGAGCCAGAGCCAGAGCCAGAGCCAGAGCCAGAGCCAGAGCCAGAGCCAGAGCCAGAGCCAGAGCCAGAGCCAGAGCCAGAGCCAGAGCCAGAGCCAGAGCCAGAGCCAGAGCCAGAGCCAGAGCCAGAGCCAGAGCCAGAGCCAGAGCCAGAGCACACGCATAGGTTGACGAAACCTGGACGGAGCTAACCAACTGCGAGAGAGCCCATGCACGCGGAGGAAACCCCCACGAACGAACCCTCACAAGTCTCGGATTCACGTGAGCCGACAATTAAAACATCACACTCGCTAACCTCTCTCTCTCTGAGCCTAGACGGCATCAAAGGCGGGCGACTAGGCGAGGAAGGACGGCTTCAGCGGCCAGGGCACCGCCGGGACAGAGCGAACCAAAGGCGGATTCGAGGCGGACGAACGTGGCTAAATGAATGCCGGTTTCTTTAGAGTTTTTCCCAACATTGGAGTTCCTAATTTTTTGGACACTTATTTTTTTTTAGTTTCTTTTCTTTTATGGTTTTGTGCAAGAAAAGAAAGCGCGTGTCGGTGCTGGATTTGAAGTGCCCTGAAGGCACGTGGGGAAAATAAAAAAGTATTTTCACCCATTTTACTCTCTCTCTACCAGCAGGTCACCACTATATATATATAGATATATATCATTTTTATTATTTAACAAAGATAAAATCTACAGAAACAGGGCGGGCTCTGGGAAAAGTGGACCAATGGTAGCGCCACCATTGTGTCATTGTTTAATCGGCATCACAGAAGCACAAAATTTCTTATTTTGTTGACTGTCATGTTGTAGCAATGCTGGCTTGCATTTCAAATGGTATTTAAATTGCATTTCGAAAAGCTATGCAAGCTAACTACTGAAACTAACGTAACAATAAAGTAATAACAATCTTCAGGTTGGCTTGAAAAGCCCCTTCCATTTTAATTGTCAACCTAGATCATAGAAGCAGCTGCATTTGCATGAGAAACGGGTTGCACTAGTTTAAAAACCAAAGTATACCTAAATATACACTTTCAATAAGCTAGATATAGAAACAGGACAGTCATTTTGAATATCCTGTTTGGTGACCTTGTAGTAATAAGAACTGTATGTACTTTAGATTGTTTGTAATAGACCTTGGCATTAAAAGCTGTAGAACCCAAACCCAGACCTGAGGTTTTGGCAAAGCTTTTCCCCAGCCATCTTGAGAATGGCTTTGCCAAAATGTTGCCTGGTAGTGGTACGTGGTAGTTCTTTTGTGTGTGCCCCTGATAATACATTACATTACAAAGCATTTAGCAGACACTCTTATCCAGAGTGATTTACAACTAAGTGGTGCCATATACAAAATGTAATCTACACTTGTTTCTTTATCTTCTGTCTATATCTTCAACTAGCATCAGAATCATGATGAATTTCTCAAGCCATACTGTTGTGTAGGCTGCGCCATTCTGGAGTCTTGAGGCTCGACTCAGACTCTAGCTCAGAGACTTGACACTTGACTCGGACTTGCATTTAATGACTTGAACATGTCTGAGGCATACAAATGGGCAAAACCTTAACAGTTTCAGAGAACTAAAAATGCTTGTACTTCTCTCCATGATCATGTAATAAAGCTTGTCCAAGATTGAAGTCTGCATAGGCCTTCTAAATTCATTTTTATCCATTATGCCATTTGCATGACCTCTTCTGTACATTGTGAGTACTTTGTTTCCGTTCTTGTTCATAATCCATTTCCATTCCATTTTTTTCTTTTCTATTTCCAGTGTTGCATTGAAAAGGTAAAGTTTGTTGGAAGGTACACTGTTTTGTACACTCACCAAACAGCCAGCCCATGGCCAGAACCTTGAACACACACAGGAAAAACATACAGGCCCCATTACAGGCATAGTAGTCCAGGAGCTGGAACACATACATCCCCCCCTGGTGGACAGAATGGGAAATGACAAGAATAGATATTAAAGGAAAAAAAGGTTGGGGTGAGACCAGAGATATGCTGCCAAAATGAATATCAGGTTTCACCTCCAGGGGGTGACTATGAGCACTAACACTGGGTTAAACAGAACAGAATGAATGGAGGTCATTAGCAGTTTTCCATAAAAACAGCTCCGTCAGATTTTTTATTTTGAGCATGTGAAAATTCTGCGACGTTGGATAACACTGTCGAATATGGGACAGTCGCGTAGGCTCTTATCTCTCTCCAGCTGACTTCTCACCTGTGTGACCATTACCAGCTCCAAGACGAAGCAGGTGAGGCAGAAGAGCAGGAGGAAGATCTCTCTGTGCCCAGCCCTCCGTAGTAACTTGGGAAACAGGTCCGTCACCGACGTCCATCCATCCCCACAAACTGAACGACAGAAAGACAGTACAACATTCGACAGAGAGAAGCAGAGAAAGAGAGAGGGAAGAAAAGAGGGAAATAAAAGGATGGGAGAGAAAGATGATTGACACATACTAATGTTTTCCTTTGCTTTATTAGAGTGCAAAGCAACAATTCAAGTTTATTATTCACAATTCAAGTTTATTAGTGGTCTAGCTGTAAGCTGCGATGAAACCAATTGCCTTTCATGATGCTGTGACATCTCACCTCTGATTGGCTGGTATAAATGCCTAGCAACTGATTAGTAATACCCGAGCAACATATATAGACTCATATAAACGTATATAGGGTACATTGATTTTCATAAAACATACACACTCATATACTGATATAGATACTTTAATTGCCTTTCACTATACAGTAACACCAACTCTCTAATTGGCAATAATGAATGCCTAGCAACCACCTAGAAACTGATTAGTAATACCCTTGTGACATTTATACCTCATATATGATATTGTGGTAATGTCTAGTAGCACTATAATTATGCAATAGCACCTTGCTCTTATCTCTATGATATCAATACCGAGCAGCCACCTTGCAACTGACAAGCAATACCTGAGCAACAACCTTGTAATACCACAAGAACACCCTACCAACCACCTATCACACCAAAGCAAGTCATACCAAAGACCAGCCATGCCATAGTGGGAAATGCACATCTCTCTAGTTATCTATGAAATGTTGTCCAGTTAGTATGGCAAGTAATCCTGTGCTCTCAGGTAACCCAGCATCATGCCTTACAAGCTCAGCACAGCTTTAATTCATGTTGAGCAAGAACCAAACCGGGAGCATCTAAAAGTAAACAAGGGCCACAGGCATTAATCGTGGCAGTAGTGTCAGCCAGGAAACTGATTACCGGAGAGTCCAGGCCCAACAAGATGATCATAATGAAGAAGCAGGTGGCCCACAGCTGAGGTAGGGGCATCATTGCTACTGCTTGGGGGTACGCAATGAATGCCAGACCAGGTCCTGGGAGCATGGAGAAAATAAGGAGAGTGAAGGAGTCAGAAGGAATGGGAGAATAATAAATGAACCTACCATTCTTACCCAGGTCATATTCCCTCACATTACAGTCACACAGTTCTGAATTAAGCAGATGCTGTTATGCAGAGCACCTTCCACAGATTACCTTTTTACATACTGTCCACTAATACAGCTGGACATATGAAGAGCAAATTGCAGTACGCAATAAATGCCTCAGGATGGCCACATCCTCCAGGAAAAGGGAGTCACTGACAGTGGGGGACTCGATTACTCGAGAGATGGATCCAGTAAGAGAGGTAGCTGTTTAGAGAAGATCTTAATGTGCAAGAAATTCCATAAATCGCCAACTCATGCCTAGTGAGGATATTTGGATTAAGCTTATTGGGGAGCAAGAAAGGGTCTTAGCAGTGTATAGTGTGTTACCGACAGACCCAGACCGTAGTGTGAATGTCACAGTTCAAGGCTTTTATTCTAATGAATTTCCTGGCACTACTATTACCGCTTGTCGTATTTTTGGAAATTTGATAATTAGTCTCACTTTGGCTATCAGGTAATCAATACCCTTGTGCTGACTACTGATTCCAATTGTCTACTGCGTGTGGTCTGATCACCGATGAAGGTCAGCTGCATGTCTTTCTTTTTAGGTCCCGCTTGTCTTTGAATCGCGGCTTGTTTGTTATATTTTTCCAATTCTCATAGCATGCTCTATTTTTATTTCTCATTTGTGCACAATGTGAGGGAAGTGACGATTCTCATTTACATCCCTCCCTTTTCCACTTTCTCTCCCCTTACAGACTCTGAAGTTTCCCAACTCCTGCTCTCCCATTGCCCTACCGCCTGTGCCCTAGACCCTATCCCCTCTTCTCTCCAGACAATTACACCTGACATCTTCCCACTTGTAACCTTCCTTGTGAACTCCCTGTTTTCTTGCTGTTTTCCACCATCCTCCAAGAGGGCCCACAACCCCCCCGCTGCTGAGAAAGCCCACCCTGGACCCCTCCATCATCCAGAACTACTGCCTGGTATCTCTTTCATCTTTAACCAAAACAATTGAACAAGCTGCTTCTAATCAACTTTCTTCTTTCTTTTCCAAGAACACTCCTCTCCCTCAGGGAATCACTCCATACTGCAGGAGCAGCCTCCTTCTCCTCGGTCCTGATTGTTCTAGACCTATCTGCCGCCTATGACACTGTGGATCACTCCATCCTCCTGTCCTTCTTGTTAGCAACAGGGATCTGCAGCACAGCCTTGAACTGGATCAAGTCCAACCTCTCTGGCAGCTCCTTCCAGGTTGCCTGGGCTGGTACAGTATCGACACCTCTGCGCCTTGCCACAGGAGTTCCCCAGGGCTCCGTCCTTGGCCTGCTTCTTTTCTCCCTTTATACTAGATCCCTTGGCCCTGTTATTACTGCTCATGGTCTGTCCATGCTACGCTGCTACGCTGATGATACCCAACTTTCTCTCATTCCCACCATATGAAACAAAGGTTTCAGCCTGCATCTTTGCTTGCCTGAGTGACATTCAGAGGTGGATGGACAACCACCATCTAAAGCTCAACCCAGGTAAGACTGAAATGAACTTAATTTCTTCTCAAACCTCTCCTCATCTGGATCTCTCCATTTCCCTAGGGGATACCCCAGTGACGCCATCCCAATTTGCAAGGAACAACGACGTGGTGATGGACAACAGACTGTCCCTCTCCGAGAACATTGCTGCTGTGACCCGGTCTTGCAGGTTCTTCCTATACAACATACGGAGAATCCGCCCCTTTCTCACCCCCTACTTGACCCAGCTCCTGGTCCAAGCGATGGTTCTGTCCCGCCTGGACTACTGCAACTCTCTCTTGGCTGGCCTTCCAGCATCTGCCATGAGACCCCTCCAACTCATCCAGAATGCAGCAGCTCGTCTGGTCTTCAACGTTCCAAAACACTCTCACGTCACCCCCCCTGCTTACTTTCATCCACTGGCTGCCTGTCATGGCTCACATCAAATTCAATACATTGGTCCTAGCTTTCCAAGCAGTTAAGTTCTCAGCCCCAGCTTACCTCCAAAACATCATAAGACCCAAAACATCTGGTAGACACCTGGTTCATTCAGCCACCACAGGACGCTTGGCGCCTCTTCACACCTCTACCTCCGACTCACAACTACTGTCTCTTCTAGCTGCACGGTGGTGGAACAAACTCCCAATGGAGGTCAGAACAGCAGAATCTCATACCACCTTCAAGCGCAGACTGAAGACACACTTCTAACGTCTTGTGGGTAACTTTTAGAACCCAACTCGGTCGTGTTTGGTCCTGCGACCCTGCTTCCTTACAGAACCTGTCGGACGTGGAGTTCAGAAGCATGGGTCTAGCAAATAATGAACTATTTTTACAGTTTAAGGTTGGTAGAGGAGCCTACCAGGTATAATGATTATTATCTACAGATTCATGTTGATTATTAAAGGCAGGCTTTTTTTCTCATTTTTATCAAGGGTACCAATAATTCTTCAGCTGACTTCAGCAGCCTATGGGGCCTGTAGCGTAGTGGTTACGGTACATGACTGGGACCTGCAATGTCAGTGGTTCGAACCCCGGTGTAGCCACAATAAGATCCGCACAGCTGTTGGGCCATTGAGCAAGGCCCTTAACCTGGCATTGCTCCAGGGGAGGATTGTCTCCTGCTTAGTCTAATTAACTGTAAGTCGCTTTGGACAAAAGGGTCTGCAAAATGCCATAAATGTAATGACCATGTATCCCAAACACTTTGGTGCCCTGAAATGGGGAAATGTATAAAAAGTTCTACACGTTGAAACCAAAATGTATAAAACGCCCTTTAATTAATTCTGAGAATGTGCACACTAACCACATGTGATCTGTTTGATTACAAGTCTAAAATTGTGGAGTACAGAATATCTTTGTCCCAAGTATGAAGGAGCTCATGGTATACTTTTGCCACCCAATTTAGGACTGTATATGTCCAACTCCCACCCCAATCTGGAATCTGCAAATGTAAATTCCGTGAAGGAACCACCCCACCCAGCTGCTTCTTTTTGAGTTGAAGATACATCAGAGGAAGACCTTTCATATGTGGTTGTGATATGCAGTCGTACAAGCTCCCTTATCAACCGGTGGGGGTTGCCCAAGAAAATTAAATGGTTGCGCAATGCAATATGGATCCCTATGCAGCTGAACCCTCTCACACCCAGAGCAATGGAGGTGCCTGTTGCATAGAACTACAACTCACAGTAGGGCGACATGGGGCAACATTAGCAGGTAAGGGCAGTCGTCTGGCAATTTTCGTGTTCCCGGTTTGATCTCCCATCCTCGGTGTGTTGAAGTGTCCTTGAGCAAGACACCTAACCCCCAATTGCTCCCGACCAGCTGGTTAGAGCCTTGCATGACAGCCAGATGCCGTTTGTGTGTGAGTGTGTGAATGGGTGAATGAGAGGCATCAATTGTAAAGGGCTTTGGATAAAATCGACATATGTATGAATGCATTTGACCATTACAGTCTGCACTGTCACAGCCTGGATTCGATTCAAGGTCATGAGACTCATCCATCGCACCACAGCCTTAACTGAATGAGCCATCTAGCAGCTTGTTTTGTTGTTATGTTTTTATACATTTGTCACATCTTTGTAATTGGTCTTCACATACTGTGCACTTACCTGATTCTGCCACATTCTCTATGGGGACACCCTGCTCATGTGCCATGAACCCCAGCACAGAAAAGACCGCAAATCCTGCCACCAGGCTGGTCCCGCTGTTCAGCAGACACAGCCATAAACTGTCCCTGTAGAAACACCACCAGGAGGCTAAACATTCTCTGACCAGCCCTCATTTTTGCATTTAGTTTCTTCCAAGGTGAAAGAAATTAAGTATTCGCTGCTTGCAGGACGTGTGTTGGTATCTGAGTATTACACTGGACAGAGCTGCATATTTATGGGTAAGAACCAGACCGCTTTCCTCTGCGTGTCTGCCCTAGTGTACTGTGGGTAAGCTTGGGCCTTACTTGTAGCAGTTGTTGTTATAGGTGTTGTAGCTACCCAGCACAGTCAGAGTACCTAATCCAACACTGTAGGAGAAGAAAATCTGAGCTCCTGCCTCCATCCACACCTGCAGTGACATCACAAATGTTGAACATTGGATGTTGCTTGTTCCCTGGCTGGGTGAAATTAGGAAAGAGACATTTTACTGTGAAAAGGTGATGGGGTGCAGCTGTTGTTATGGAGGACTGACCTGTGGGTCTGCCAGGCGGGAGGGGTCCGCGTTCAGGTAGAACACCACCCCCTGCAGAGCTCCAGGTAGAGTTAGCCCTCGTATCAACAACACCAAAAGCATCAGGTATGGGAAAGTAGCTGTAAAATAAACCACCTGGTGAGGGGGGGAGAGAGAGAGAGAGAGAGAGAGAGAGAGCAATAATGGTTAATTTCTATGGATAAATATTATGAGAATGCAAAAATACAACATGTCTATCCTGTATGTCCCTGTTCAATTCTGTTAATTTCAAGTTCTGCACCCGTCACTACGTGTTCAGCCTTTTACCTAGTTGGTTTCAATCTTCTGATTGGTTGCCTAGGTAAGGACAATCTTTACTTTTCTCTCTCAGTAAATGGGGGACAGACCTTCCCTGTAGACTTCACCCCCTTCCAGATGCAGAAGTAGGAGATGACCCATATCGTGATGAGACACAGGAGCACCTCCCACCTCACACTGCCCACCTCCTCAATGCCCCCCGAGATCAACAGCACACGTCTCCTGTGTAGGGACTACAACTTCCACATTCCCACAGGAGAATTCTGCGACGTCCACCACGAATGACGTCTAACTTGGTTCAGCCAATCCCGTAATGGCGGGAGCAATAAACGGTCCCGTATAAGAGCAAGACACGTTCTTGGGATCTCTCTTCTGGCTCTCTTCTGCTTCTTCTGTTCTTCTGCTTCTTCTCTTCGACGCACCCCTTTTGGCCAGTCGCTTCAGCTCATCTGCTCCGAGACTCGGACAGAGGCTGAATGCTGCACAGCGCACTACCAGGCCTACGGACACACCCAGTTACCTCGCGGTAACTACGTGGCCTATAGTGAGTGGAAATTGTTGTACGCGGAGCGCTACATCAGTTTACTCCTGCAAAGCTCACAACAACGAAACAGCAACGAACTTTTACACCTGGAAAAGGACCAGCGGATCAGACGACAACGCGCTGCTAAAACGGGAACACCCCAGCCTGCGCATCTCTCCCGGACACCATTCACAGCACCATCGCCGCTTCTACAAGGACAGCATGTCTTTTGGACCCAGCAATGCGTATGGACTCAGTAAGAAAACAAACATTCAGGCATAGCCAGTGTTTAGTTTAGTCTTAACTGTTTTTGTGAATCTGTGTTTCAATATTTACCATCCAACCATTGTAATGTGTTTGGTTAGCTACATATATATGGACGTGAATTGATTCGCCGTCTTTTGCGCATATATAGAGTAAAACTACGCAAGTAGTCCCTTCTCACAGCTAACCCCAACTCATTACCACACCCAGAACTCTAGCGACACGCGCGCTTGCGCGCGCCACACACACGGACACACACATACCCAACTAAATTTCCTTACTAACTTCCCGTTAGTTTATCTGTTATGTGTTTGTATGTTTGTTTAATAAATATATTTTATTAAACCCCGGTGTCCGTTTTGGAATCGCATAGACATGAGAGCCGAGTTAAAGCAGTCTTTCGAAGAACTTCCAACCTTCAGGTTATCGGTATGTTCAATCATTAATATTGGTTATTTTAATTAATTGAAATACTATATTTGTGGTTGGATATTTCTGATAACAGTAATTTTATGAGACTGATTACTTTTCGCAGTTATACTGCAACACAACGTTTAACTGGCGCCCCGGTTTCGTAGAGAGTAAAATCCCTGCGTAATTTGGAGTCCCGTGCGAGGACCCCTACATATTTTGGTGCCCCGTGTGAGGAAGACTAGCTTTGGCTCAAATTTCATGTCTTGTGACTTCATAACGAATTCCCCATCCTAATTTGGAGCTCTGCGTGAGAAAGACGAGCTTTGGCTCATGTCACGTGCCTCCAGAACGAATTCTCGGCATTCTTTCTCAGCTAAATTGCCACCAGTGCAATCTTTTGAAAATACCGCTAGATGTCACCCTTGTACCATTTTTGAAAGCCTGCATGAGCCGCTTTCTCAATATACTGCCCCCTCGTGTAACATTGTGGCATTACATTCGTAATCTTACACGGTAGTTTGTTGATTGGCATTTACCTTCCGGTATAATACGTATTATCAATAATAGTATTATTAGCCGCACTGTATTATTAATTATAATTACTTGGTCAAAGTAATTTTAATAATTAATTGAATTTTACATTTAAATCCAAATTTAATTGTAATTTCAACCAATCACATTCTGGTATTTAGGATTAATGTGATCAGCATCACAGTTCCTATTTTACGGTCTGAATATCCGCCATATGTTTGTTCATTTTGCTGTTGTTGCATTGCAGTACCGCTAGTGCAACTCGAGTCCCTGTGTGATGCTATAGCTACCTTGTACTATAGTTATAGAGAATATTCAAAGAGCGTTTTAAATTCTTTATCCTTCATCACAACTTGTATGTTGGATTGTGATATTGGGAAACAATTCATTGCCAACTGTTAGGAGCTCAAGGCCCTTGTCAAATTGTTAACTTCAAGAGTACCCTCTTAAGTTACTGATTTTAGCTTTTAGCTTTATTTGGCTTGAGATATGGAACCCATATCTATTGATGAGTACCTTTCCTTTTTAGCCCAAGGTTTAGCACCTGGCTACATAGCTTTCCTGAATCAGATGAACCTCACTGATTGTAGGAAAGAAATGTTCTCATTAATCAACGAGAAAGGTCACTCCCCCAACCATTCAAAAGACCCAATTCTAAGTTGTCTGGTCTTGAATTTTGCCAGACAGATTAGTCTTGCTCTTCAGAGCAACAAAAACTTAGACTCAGAGATGGCATACCTCAGAGGACAACACACCAGTGTTTTACTTGAGCTTCAAACTGTTGGCAAGAAAGCAGTACAATACTTGCGTGATCTGCATTCAGCCGAATCAGATCTTTGTTCCTACAGAGAGGAATTATTTCAGTTGAAGAGTGGATGCCACAAGCTACCACATCCACTCTCTTCTGTAAGCCTGCTTTCTCAGGCTTGCCCAACTCCAACTTCTCCTGCTTCCTCCTTACACCACAAGGCAGGGGAAGGGGGGTCACAAATTGATTCGGGTTTGTCAGATCCCGGTTCCACAGCTTGCTCTGATGGAGACTCGTCAGTCTCCTCAGATTGCAGTGCTGTTGACCACCCATGCAATGGTTTGCCCACCTCTTCCCTGGAGAGGGAAAGGGGGGACTCCGTCCCAACGGTGGTCCATCTCCGCAAGGGAGAAACAGTCAGGCAAGTACAGGACTGCACCTTCCATGCCCACCGCTCTCATGAGGAGGTCAGGGAACCCTCCCATGGACACGGTAGAGGAGATCTAACGTTATTAATTGGGCACACAAAAAGCAACGCTAATCCCGCTAGCTTTCCCTTTATAACTGAGAGGATAGGTGACAGCTCTGTACAGTACACTGACAGCGACAATTCATCTTCTGCCAACCATTGTGAGAATGACAGTTTTGTAGCTCCACCCCCTAAACCAAACCGAGGACGTCGAGCTCTGCATGAAACGCAATCACATTCAAATGTGATTTCAGTCTCTCCTTCTCCAAACAGGCAGACTAGTGCAACTTCACATGGTCTTCGCTTTGAGGAGCTAGAGGCCATGGCGAAGTATGTCCACACATTTGACCCGAAGGACTCCGAATTTAACATTCAGAGTTACTTGAGGGAAGTTGACTACTGTCTCTCGGATCTGCCCAGGGCAACCGATCGAGAAAAGGTACGACTTGTATGGAAAACCTCAACCAGAGAGATCCATACATTTATGGAACAACTTCCACCACAGGTTCGTTCCAGCTATCCCAAGGTTTGTGAAGCGTTGGTAGCTGAGTACCTGCCACGGTTTGATCAGGCCACAGCCATGATCAAATCTGTGGAGGTTAAACACAGCCGTACAGAAAGACCAAAAGACTTTTACCAACGTCTTAAACATGCTTTTTTCCAGGGCAGAAACGGACCAGGCTTAGATGAAGATCAAGCCTTCAAATCCCTTTTTGTGCACAACCTGCACCCCTGTGTCCGAACTCATGTTTCACTGTTTTCAAGGGGCCAGCACTCAGCCCTTGAATTAAGAAATGAAGCCCAAATGGTCTGGGACACTTTAAGGATTGTGCCCAGGAACGAGGTATTGGAAACAGCTGAGCACGTTGTTCCAACCAAGCCCGCCGGCACTTCCCAAGTTGCCCCATTAAAATCTAATGGCTCAAAACAACGGCATGTGAGTAAGTTCCCGGTTAAGAGCCACCATGGTCGCTTCTCACACTCTGATTCCAGCCGGAATTGGAGAGAAGACCGACCCGGTAGGCCCAAGCCTCAGAGTCACCAGCATGACTCTGATAGGGAAGATACCTTGTCTGAAGAGAGCTTCTTCAGTTCCTCTGAGGACAACTAAAGCCTCTAATCTTTGTTCAGTAGTGTGTATGCCTTGAGTAACCACTCCAAAGAGCTATCTGGTCTTGTTCAACCTCCATCAAAAGACGTTGAATAAGACTGATCTATAGCCGTGGTCTCCTCACAGGCAGACTCCCAGCTGAAGCTTTGACCACTTTCTTTTGCACACCTTTCCTACCAAAGGGGGGTGGCAAAATAAACTGGTAGTTTATAGCAGCCACTTAGATTTGCATGTAGCAGCAGCAAACGCAGATCGTAAGTAGGTACTGTAGAGTTAAATCCGACACCTGCTATAACTCATAAACGTTCATTGCTTCTTTCTACACCTACTGAACCATCGTAAAGTATTGCATGTAGAAACTACAGTGTAATCTTTACAAGTATATTGCCACACCCCAGTGTGCCTTACACCACCTCTTCCCCAAGCAAGACAAGACCACTTGTGAGCTTACCACATCATTTAGAAATGAGACCACCTCTCCATTTCCTTCCTGATGACACAGCCATAAGGTTAAGCTTGGATACAGAAAGCTGCCCTAATTTGAAAATGCCCCCACATATTTCAGATGACAACCCTCATCAGCAACCTGACTGTAGGGACTAGAACAATTGGTCAGTCTGAACAAGACTTCCAAAAAGGCTACAGCCTCTCCATCCTAGACCCCTACATCATCTGAACATTTTCATGGCTGGGTCATTCCTGTTGGTGCTCCACCTTCTGGACACCATCCAATAACTAACAAAACACCTGAACTAACAAAACGACTAACCCTTTCACCAAGGTTTCTCATGTTTTGTGACAATGTATTCACTGTTCGACCTTAGTGTTTCACATTGTTTGTATCATGTGTTTTAGACCAGTTTAGTTAATTGTTGATAAATGCCTGGATGTTTGTCAGTCAATTGTGAACTGTGTTACCGACCCAATGTACTTGACCTGTGGACTGTGAACTGACTTTTGTGCTCTCGAGGAACACTGGCTTCAGCCGCATCCTGAGACCACAGGGGGGATGTAGGGACTACAACTTCCACATTCCCACAGGAGAATTCTGCGACGTCCACCACGAATGACGTCTAACTTGGTTCAGCCAATCCCGTAATGGCGGGAGCAATAAACGGTCCCGTATAAGAGCAAGACACGTTCTTGGGATCTCTCTTCTGGCTCTCTTCTGCTTCTTCTGTTCTTCTGCTTCTTCTCTTCGACGCACCCCTTTTGGCCAGTCGCTTCAGCTCATCTGCTCCGAGACTCGGACAGAGGCTGAATGCTGCACAGCGCACTACCAGGCCTACGGACACACCCAGTTACCTCGCGGTAACTACGTGGCCTATAGTGAGTGGAAATTGTTGTACGCGGAACGCTACATCAGTTTACTCCTGCAAAGCTCACAACAACGAAACAGCAACGAACTTTTACACCTGGAAAAGGACCAGCGGATCAGACGACAACGCGCTGCTAAAACGGGAACACCCCAGCCTGCGCATCTCTCCCGGACACCATTCACAGCACCATCGCCGCTTCTACAAGGACAGCATGTCTTTTGGACCCAGCAATGCGTATGGACTCAGTAAGAAAACAAACATTCAGGCATAGCCAGTGTTTAGTTTAGTCTTAACTGTTTTTGTGAATCTGTGTTTCAATATTTACCATCCAACCATTGTAATGTGTTTGGTTAGCTACATATATATGTACGTGAATTGATTCGCCGTCTTTTGCGCATATATAGAGTAAAACTACGCAAGTAGTCCCTTCTCACAGCTAACCCCAACTCATTACCACACCCAGAACTCTAGCGACACGCGCGCTTGCGCGCGCCACACACACGGACACACACATACCCAACTAAATTTCCTTACTAACTTCCCGTTAGTTTATCTGTTATGTGTTTGTATGTTTGTTTAATAAATATATTTTATTAAACCCCGGTGTCCGTTTTGGAATCGCATAGACATGAGAGCCGAGTTAAAGCAGTCTTTCGAAGAACTTCCAACCTTCAGGTTATCGGTATGTTCAATCATTAATATTGGTTATTTTAATTAATTGAAATACTATATTTGTGGTTGGATATTTCTGATAACAGTAATTTTATGAGACTGATTACTTTTCGCAGTTATACTGCAACACAACGTTTAACTGGCGCCCCGGTTTCGTAGAGAGTAAAATCCCTGCGTAATTTGGAGTCCCGTGCGAGGACCCCTACACCTGGGAGGGGGAGGGGTGGAGGGGGAGGGAAAGAAGGAACAAGAAAATTGGGGAAGGAAAGGAAAAGAAGCAGAGAGAAAAAAGACAAATATTCATCTTAAGAGCTTTATTTACATTAAAAATGTATTCATTTATTCCAGTGTAGGAGCCATGATTCTCTGCACACCCCTTGCACCCCGGCCCAACCATGAACACAAATAATGAACATTTTCTCCACTTATGGATTCACTCTTATGGTTTAGATGGAATTATAGAACAAACATAAATGCAAAAAGGTGAAACTAGGCTAATGTGCTCCATCTCCACATACATTGAAAACAATGTCCTTACCCATCACCTGATTTATTTATCTTAGAAGGCACTATTATCCAGAGCAATTTGTACAATTTACATACATGGACTATCTTTTAGAAAAGATTTGATCCCACAATCTCTGGCTTGTCAGTTTCATAACCCTAAATACTGTAGGAGGTGCAGCCCTACAGAAGTCAGCCTGCAGACTTACTCCCAAAACTCAGTGGCTGCAGAAGATGAGTTGTTGGGCTGTTGGGTCCAGTTTGCGGTCAGGTTTTGATTGGAGAAATCCGCACAGTGATCTGAAGCACAGAGAGTCACCAGTAGGGAATGACACCAGTCATGACCTCGGCAGAAGCATTTCATTTTGCTGGCTTTGACAGGCAGTAGCGTCGCCAATGCTACCCGCCCTCCTGTAAGAGCATATAATGTAGGACACTGGAGCGCTACTCCACCAGTTCATATTCACTTCTCACAACCTTTCTTACACCGCTCACAACCTCGACTTTACATCTCACAAGAGCCTTTTCACTCAACTGCTAGTGTAACAGGTGAGAAATTAGCCTGAGTCCGAGGTGGGATTTGAACCCCGGCCTTCTCACTTGTCCAAATTATTTGTTGATCGAATGCGTTACCAGTCAGCTAAAGGCGAACTCGCCACTAGCCAAGGGCAACAACGTTCTTTTGAATTTTTGAGGGTCACGTCATCGGGGAGTGTTGTCGCGATAATCTGCTACCAGCCTTCGCTTTCACTGCACCATCCGTGCTTACTAGCGAACTAGCCGAGCCAACCACACTACACTAGTAAGCATGGTGCAGTGCAGTGAAAGTGAAGGCTTGTAGCAGGTTACCTCGACAGCACTCCCCGATGATGTGACCCTCAAATTAAAAAAGAACATTATTGCCCTTGGCTACGGGCAAGTTAATCTTTAGCTGACTGGTAAAGCGTTTGTTCAACAAATACTTGGACGAGTGAGAGGCCGGGGTTCAAATCCCACCTCGGACTCAGGCAATTTCTCACCCGTTACACTAGCTTGCTTTTTCCATAAGCTACAGTATTTTCATTTGAGAAATTAAATTTGGAGAATTTGCCAATTCTACCTTGTCTCCTTGATTTTCGGTGTTTGATATTTTGGGACAAGTATTAGGAGACTGCTTAATTTTTCTGTGCTCCTGTTCCATTATAAGGAGGACTAGAGGTGATCCGCTTCCAAAGTTTGCATAGAAACGGGATGAATCCGGTGTAGCCGCAGTAAGATCTGCTCAGCTGTTGGACCCTTGAGCCAGACCTTAACCCCAGACATAAAACACTATGTGCCTGCAGTGTGCTCTGCAGGTGGAGGTATAGCACTTACACCACATTTCATTCACTTTACCTGAGTTCCAGGTGTTGGAGCAGCTGGCCCAGGGCAACTCAGAGCTGAAGGAGAAGTAGAGGTAGAAGAGGGCCCAGGCCAGGATGATCATATAACTGATGACAATGTAAATTATGATCAGCTGACCTGCATAGCCAACCCCTGAGACAAATACACATACACACACATGCACACACACACTCAATTAACACCTGATAATGCCAATCATTGGTTTGAACAGCAACTTAGACAATTAATAGTTATGCACATGCGTGCTGTGGTTCCTCTTTACATGAGCACTCCTGATAATAATATTGATGCCTTCGGCCTGGAGAGAGACACTGAGCATCTGATAAATTCCAGTAATATACTGTGAATATTTATTCCCAAACAATTATCCCATTTCCCCCCGTAAGAGTAGAGTTTACCTCTTAGCCTCACAGAGTTAGTGTCTGGTGTAGAAGTGCAAGATGTCAGCTACAGTTATAACAGATTCATTTTCCCAGAATATTCTATTCCCCTCCTGAGTGGTAACTGAGCGCTGTAACCCTACTGCTGATTACCCATTTGCTCCCAGTTTATTTACTGGCCTCAGTCCACCTCTCCAAACTTGGACGCAAAGCAGCTGGACACAGAAACAGAAATTGGCTTGTCCGTCCGGGGCGATCAACACACTAGAACAGTGCAGCAGCCTAGAACTGTTACGGCAGGGTGGACAGAGGAACCAGAAGCAGACACAGGGGTGTGGAAAATGGCAAGTTTACTCACAGGTGATGGGGCAGACAGAGCGTAGTCACAAAACAAGCCAAGGTCAAAATCCAGGGGGTCAGTCCAAACAGGCAGAGGTACAGAATTCCACAAAACACAAAGAATAGTCCAGGGAAGCAGGCAGGGGTCAAAACAGGAAAACCAGATAAGCAGAATAACCAAGGGCAAGGACTCAAGGGCAAGGGCAAGGGCAAGGGCAAGGAAACAAGGAGGCTAGAACTTGGGGAAGGAATCAAGGGCTCGGGAACAGAAACAGGACAAGACGAACTAGCAGCGTGCGACTGAAAAGGACAGGTATAAATACATAGGGGAATGAGACAAACTAGGCGGGGCATGGGAGTGAGGGCGGTCTAACAAATAAACATCAGGTGACGAGGGGCAAAACAAAAACGCGGACTGGATTCACAAAGACACACATGTAAAACAAACGGCTCTGGACTAGAGAGTAGACAATGCATAGATTGAAGACGTAGTGATAGTTAAGAGACAGGTGCGAACACTTTGCTGAAACAAACGAGTAATAAGGGATAGCATAGGAAGGCGGAGTTATAGAACAGCGCAGAAATGCTAAGAGATGCGTTAGTGAGTTAGTAACGTGAATATTTCTAAACTACCCAATAAAAGTGATTGTTAGTTAGTTAGACAGACAGTAAGTGTATTAATCGGATTAGTACTGTACAAAATCTAGATTAGTAGTGGTTAGTAAGAATAGTGCTTTACAACATTTAACTATCAAGAAAAAGCAGGAAGTAAGAATCGCGAGTTTAGAAAAAATGTTGAACCCCGAAAACTACCGTAACCACCCGAATAGTGGGGCACGCAGACAGGGGAGTGACTCGACTGGAAAACATTCAGACGCAGACATAACAGGGGAGGACGAGTGCAAAGACTAATGAAAATAAACAGAACCAGACATGAAATATGAAAAATAATAAATTACAAGAATAAATGATACTAAACAATGATACACTAACACACAGAACACAGGAACAAAACAAGAACCACAATTACTAAGCATTCCTCACTAATCGCAACAGTGTACTTTCGCAGTTTGCATTTTATATGTGCATATTGAGTTTGGAGATTTGCATGTGAGAAGAACTGAACTCAAACACTGGCCACACAGGGAGATTTGTCTCTTCTCTCCATTGCTCCCTGTTGGTAAAGCCAAAGTGATCTCAGGTTTACCCATTTGCCCACAGAGGTTTCTGGCCTCTCACCCTCAGCCAATGGGCACAGCTTCCTCCAGCAGGTGATGGCCCCCTCCTGGGTGTACTGCCCCATGGCAGTCTCCAGCAGGAAAAGGGGTATCCCACAGGTCACCACAAAGACCAGATATGGCACAAGGAAGGCTCCTGCAGATACACCAACAATCAAAGGTAACGTATGAGATAAGATCTCACGACAGGTATTTGACCAAAACCAGAGATGTTTAGTTTCAGGTTGTCAATGTGTGAGAGTGTGTAAGAGACTGAGCACTAAACACACCATTGAGAATAAATCAATATGTAAATAAATACTAATTCAGAACATAATACGTACACAGGTACTTTTAACATGTACCTTTTAATCAAATTAAAAGTTCATAAGCTCATTAACACAGCCTTACTCATGTTCATTCAAATTCATTGGCACACTCTCAGTCGCACTTACTCACACTCACACTCACGTACTCATATTCATACACTCATCCCACTCACCACCGCCATTCTTGTAGCAGAGGTATGGGAACCTCCACACGTTTCCCAGCCCCACTATGTTCCCTGCCACTGCCAGCAGGAACTCCGCCTTACTCCCCCACTGCCCCCTCTCCTCCAATTGCCTTTCTGCGGTCTCCCTCTCCTTCATCCCTTCTGCTGTCCGTTCCATAATCTCTGAGAGAGCTGAGATCAAACAGAGGCTGATGTTTACCTGCTGACTGGCAGACACCTCCTCACATGTGCGCAGTGTACCTGAGATTCTGAGCCAAGTTATCAATGAGTGACAGGGCCTTATAGAATCAGAATTTTGCTGTTCTGAAAACAATATGCATAAAAGTGAGCTAATCATGAACTTTATTTTCACACATTTATAGCAAAATGCTATGAATCCACACATGTAATACAATTAATGACAACTGACTTTTCATGAATCTTTATTAATCAGGATCCAATTATAAGGGAAATATATGTAGAATCCATCTCAGCAAGAACCTCAATGAAGGTGCCTTGGCATTCTTTCCCATTCCTTTCACCTTCTTAATACTGAATACTTCCCAGGGAATTTTCTGTTCTTCCTCATTTCACCAGGAATTCTTCTTCATCTCTGTCAGGAATTTGACGTTGTTTGGGGCGATTCACATCAAACCCACTCTATTGTAACTTGTTATGACTAACAGCCAAATCAGCATCAGTCAGTTGGCCAACATGGCATAACTTGACGTTGCCCCTCACAGTGAATGGACACTGTACAGCCTATGTATAGGTATCTTGCTGATACCTATACATAGAAATCTCACAATCTCTTCAGTTTTCCTCAGTCATGGTACTCTACCAACCTTCTTTGCTTCCTTGGGAGAGGTGACACTGTCCTATCCTCCAAACTGTCAATAATTATTTGCTTGAACGTCGGCAGTGCAGTTATAGCCTCACACAATATGCAATAAAATGAAAGTGCTGTTTATTGTGCTTTGCAATAACAAACTGTATTCTGTGCGGTGACTGTGGAACATCGTTCATATACTCCATGTTATTTATTTGGAGCTACATAGCTCCATGAATCGTGAATGTTTCTACACTGTTCAACACATTTTTTTCAGATTTGGTGTAAATTCTTCAAATATTTAAGTGTCCTTCTGTTTTATATACTTACTGCATACATCAGTTTACTTGTGAAATACGTTTTAGATCAGATTTTTTAATTCAGATTGACCCAACCATCCTCCTCCTTTTGTTACAGCACACTAAGGACGTAGTACACTACTCACCGTCCTGCAGCAGGATTCTGATCAGCTGTTGACAATGTTGATGAGTCGGCTGGGCTGAGGATCCCGTTTGTGATACAAATAGTTGCTGCCCTTAAGCTGGGTACACACTGTGCGATTTCTGCCACGATTCTGCAGTCGGGGGCACTACAGTCATTTATCAAACTTGCACAAAGCTTGGTGTATAACCTCTTTAGACCAAGCTAAGCTCAAATATGGCTGAATAAACACCCAATGCGAATTGAAATGGGCGTGCCTTATTACATGGGCTGAGGAATGGCGGAGAGCCAGGCGCGACTAAGGGTAATCCCTAGTAAGCGGGCACGCGAACATGTCTGCCAGTAAACCCCGGGAGGTAGAGGAAACAAAAAACAACTCGGAGACAGCTACCTCCCAACCCTGACACATAAATGCAAATAACATTGAGCAGAAAAGATGGGATTCTCACAAAACTGGAAATAGATCTGGTTCTACTGTGTGAATAGGTGGTGCTATTACAGGGGAACATGTGGAAATTGCTATAACTAATGAACCGAGTTATTAAGTAACTTAAAATTGTATGTTGTGTTGTGGCCACAGGTCCAGACAGGCAATATATGAAACAAACAACATATGAAAAAAAACATGGCCACCATCAGCCAAGAATGCAGGACTTATTAGATAGAGTCAAGGATCTAATAAGAAAATTAGATGAGAATTGGCTAATAGGCGACAGTAATATATCAGGCTTTTGAGTACTTAGAGTCTCTGCCTGCAGAACAGATTTGCCTCAGTTACCCCCCATGTCTGCCATATTGGATTTGAATAGAGCTGGAGAAAAGTAATGTCTAGGGGGGGTGGGATATATATATTTTTAAAGAACAGTTGTGAAATGTTCATTTCTGGTGAATTTTAAGGGCAGAATGTGATGGATTACTGATCATTAATGCTGCATTCTAATTGCTTAATTCGGTCAATCACGGAAAGAAAGAACATGCATGTTTGCGTTTTAAATCAACAGAACATTACCAGAAATATAGCTCAATTGCATTACTAAAATATGCAGCTGTTTATTACTAATTAGGAACAATGAGGCATTGACAAAAATCAGGTCTAATTCTGTTACATGTATTTCCATGTATATTTTGATAATGTGATATTTTGGAACAAAATTGTAATACTAAATAGCCTATGCATGTCTTTAATCCATAGGCTATTTCAATTAATATGAACCGTAACTCTAAACATGCTCACTCATGTACAGTATTTTCATGGCTAACAGAATGCAAAAATAATTGTTCTACATTAATATGTGACATTTCAAATAATAAAACAAAAGAACAAAAAAATAACAATCAGGAGTTTAGACAGATTTACTTTATACGAGCACGTCTGCTGGCATTGTGTGGATTTCTTCCATCAAAGTCTGCATGCTTGCTGACTGCTGCCATGCTGCTAGGGCCCTGTCAGGTGCTGCTTGCAGCTATATTTATTATTTTGATTGTACGCCTCTGAGAGAAAGGGCTCATCAGAGTGCAAAGGGTTAATTTAATTTCTTGTATTTTTCTTTCCAAATGTGTTACTGAACTTTGAGTGTTGGGAAGCAAAATCAGATGTGCTGCCAGGATGTAACCTGTTAAAAAACACTTACAAATCCCCCCATGCTTTGTGTGCAAAATATGAATTAGTTCGTCATTAACTCTTCCATCTCTGTGGCAGTAATTGCATGTTCTCGCTCAGCCATTTGCTTCCAGGTCAGGGGGAGGTCATCATCAGGGTGACACAGATCAGACCATCTCTGTTAGCAGAAAAATAATAATGGTAGGGAAGTGTTTTATAAAATATAAATATGAAATGTAATTACTATGTACATAACAATACCACTGATCTGTAAAATACTTCCACCTATTGCTTGAATCTGCTTCTAGGTCCATTCAGCACCAAACCAAAACAATGACATAGCATACTCATCATATATTTAATAAAAAGTATGTTGCATTGGTTTTACTTGAAAATATGGACATTATTGAGCACATTATATGGACAATGCTATTCTCATTTTCTTTTCTAGCATAAGCTCTCAGTAGATAAGACTGATAGTGTGCTGCCTAGGTAAGAGTAAGAATGGAAACAGACTACAGAATGGGAACAGACTACACTATTTTTCACTACATATTTTACAGGACAGACAGCTCTATCCACATCCACCTGCCTTGGCTCATTGCATATCAACTGATGTTGTGAGTGTGTGTGTGTGTGTGTGTGTGTGTGTGTGACCCTGGGTAAGGGGGTGGGACAGTGAAAACAAGGCTAGCTTTCAGCACAGCTGTGGAGACACGGGATCCAGGCCTCACCTGTCTGAGAGTGCCAGTGCTGATGGAGAGCTTGACCAGACTCCACCCCGGCACCAGTACAACAGAGGAGAGGGCCAGCAGCAAGCCCAGCACGTACGCCCAGTCTGGATACACATACCAGCGGTTAAAGGTCAGGGGCTGGTACTTCACCAGAGAGAAGATTAAGGATCCCTACGGGAGAGGAGGAAGAGTGGAAGCTTTTATTAATGTTAAACACACCATGCTGCCATTGTGTCATAGAAGTAGAAATTACATGAAATTGAGTTCAGTTGTTGAAACTGGGTCACACAGTTATGCAGTCAAAAACACTCAGTGACCAGTTTATTATTTCCTAGACCTTTAATTTTGACTTCTTGATCATCTGCTGTCCCATCCACTCCCAAAGTTTGACATGCTGTGCATTCAGACTCGGCATTGGGCCCCTTGAATTGAACAACTCAGCAGCCTTAGCCTCTCCAGAGTTCACAGGTATCCAAATTTCCGGTCTGCTCCGTACTTGCAGACTGGAGGACTTAATGGAGTACCCTACATGTATAAAACTATAATAATAATGAGAGCAGGAAAATGTATCCTACCGTATATAATATATAATGACATTTTCTTTATGTTAGCTTTCCTATGCACAAAACATCTTGCTTGTGAGTACAAGTTCTGCTATTCTCATTCATGCAAATTAATGTTACTGAAATTTGCAGTTTTATTAAATCTGAAATGCAGCATGCTTGAGTTGTGCAATGATGAGGTTGTCCTGTAATAAGTGAGTCAGGCAGATGCTCTGTCTCTAGACATCCCACAGTGGGGGTGAGTCAAACTCACCAGGGTCACCAGTGGGGTGAAGTAGAGCCAGCAGAGCTTAAAGATGAGGCTGGGCCGTTCCCCGGTCATGTCCTCGATCACATCCATCATGCGCTCCGCCCCTGCTCCAGGGCAAACAGGAAAAACGGTGAGTGTAGTGTTATGTTGTGCATAATGGGATATTCCACTGGGGGGGAATATTCAATGAAGGCAGAGAATGGGAAATGAATGATGACAAAATTGCTTTCTTTTTCGTTTTGCTTTATAAGCACAGTGGAGCAGTGTGTTATGGAACTACTGCCTCTCTGCCTTAAAGTTTCCCCTTTTAAAGTGGTTTTGACTGTTCTTGGCATCCATGGTCATTAATTTGCATTATTCTGTTGGCACTAGATACCATTTTCTTTCCAAATCAAATCAGTCATTTTTATTTTGCAAAAATAAACCTCCCGCCATATTCTTTTCTATTTCCAGTGTTGCATTGCAAAGGTACAGTTTGTTGGAGGGTACACTGTAATGTGCAGTAATGTGTTAATACAGCCAGCTATCTTCCTCAATCCAGGCATCAAAGTCCTGCACTCACCAAACAGCCAGCCCATGGCCAGAACCTTGAACGCACACACGAAGAACATACAGGCCCCATTACAGGCATAGTAGTCCAGGAGCTGGAACACATACATCCCCCCCTGGTGGACAGAATGGGAAATGACAAGAATAGATATTATAGGAAAAAAGGTCAGGGTGAGACCAGAGATGGAATATGGAGGAATGCTGTCAAAATAAATATCAGGTTTTACCTCCAGGGGGTGACTATGAGCAGTAACACTGGGTTAAATAGAGCAGAATGAATGGAGGGCAATGGCAGTTTTCCATAAAAACATTATCAATCTTTTTTATTTTGAGATGGAGAAAATTCGTGGGATAACTGTAACTGTATAACTGTTGAATACGGGATGGTCACATCGCCTCACATTTCTCCCCGGTTGTCTTCTCACCTGTGTGATCATCACCAGCTCCAAGACGAAGCAGGTGAGGCAGAAGAGCAGGAGGAAGATCTCTCTGCGCCCAGCCCTCCGTAGTACTTTGGGAAACAGGTCCATCACCGACGTCATCAGCACCTCTATCATCACAAACTGAACAACAGACAGACAATATAAGGTTCACCAGAGAGAGGCAGGGTAAGGGAGAGAGGGGGAAAGGAGGATAAGAAAAGGATTAGAGAGAAGGATGGTTGACACACACACTAATGTTTTCCTACTTGTGAGAAACTATCCAGAAATACAACAGTATTAGCGAAGCAATACACTACTGTTATTCAAAATTCAAGTTTATTAGTGGGCTGGCTGTATGCTATCTCCACTCTTTATTCTCCAGTTTTTCAGCACTGGGCTACTACTTGGGCATACTTTCCCCGAGAAATTGCATTAAAACTTTAAACTATTTAGCTTGCTGAGGAGCTTTCATGTTTTTTTAAACTCCCATTACTCTCTCACTTTTTATGCTACATGCATACACTCACTGAGGACTTTATTAGGGCCATTTTTTACTGAATTAGACCTAATTATTCATGCAATTATCTAATCAGCCAATTGTGTGGCAGCAGTGGAATGCATACACAAATGTAAATACAGGTCAGGAGCTTCAGTTAATGTTCACATCAACCATCAGAATGGGGAATTTTTTTTTATCTAAGTGACTTTGACCTTGCAACAATTGTTGGTGGCAGATAGAGTGGTTTGACTATATCAGAAACTGCTGATCTCCTGGGATTTTCATGCACACTAGTCTCTAGATTTGCCAAAAAATAAAAATAAATATAGTGAGCAGCAGTTCTGCAGACAGAAATGCCTTGTTAATGAGAGAGGAGAATGCCCAGACTGGTCAAAGCTGACAGGAAGGTGACAGCAACACAAATAACCACACATTACAACAGTGGTATGCACAGCATCTCTGAACACACAACTGCTATAGTGGATAGGCTATAGCAGTAGAAGTCTAATAAATACGTAATAAAGTGCTCACAGAGTGTATATTATGCAACAAAATGTTCAGCATTTCACACTGATTCTCACAATGTTAACAAATTTAGGTGTTAGCAACCATCTCGCAATACCTCAGCAACTACCTAGCAACACCCTAGTAACCACTTAGCAACACCATAGAAACCAATAAGGAGCATTTTAACAACCACCTAACAATACCCTAGCAACCACAAACAACACCCTAGCAACCACATAACACACCCTAGCAACCACCTTGCAAGATCTTAGCAAACACCTAGCAACACCATAGCAAACAACTATTAAGACCTTAACAACCACCTAGCAACACCCTAGCAACCTACCGACACCTTAACAACCACCTAACAACACCCAATCAATCACCTAGGAACACCTTTGCAACCACCCAAGCAACCACCTAGAAACACCTAATGCACATCTCTAGTGAAATGAAAATTCAAAATGTTGTCCACTTTGCTTGGCAAGTAATCTAGCTGTAATCTCTGGTAACCCAGCATGATGCCTTGCTAGCTCAGCACAGCTTTCCTTCATGTTGAGCAAGAACCAAAGGAACTAGAAGTAAACAGGGCCACAGGCAGTGGTAGTGGCAGCAGTATCACAGACTCAGCAGCCAGGAATGGTGACCAGCAGCCAGGAAACTGATCACCTGAGTGTCCAGGCCCAACAGGATGATCATGATGAAGAAGCAGACGGCCCACAGCTGAGGTAGGGGCATCATCGCTACTGCTTGGGGGTACGCAATGAATGCCAGACCAGGTCCTGGGAGCAGGAAGCAGGGGAGAACAAAGAACACAGGAGGAGAGTGAAGGAGTCAGAAGGAATGGGAGAATAATGAACCTACCATTCTTACCCAGGTCATATTCGCACACATTACAGTCACACAGTTCTGCATTAAGCAGATGCTGTTATGCAGAGCACCTTCCACAGATGACCATTTTACATACTGTCTGTTAATACAGCAGTAGATTATGAAGAGTTAGAATACACAATCAGAATACACAATAAAAGCAAAATATTTACACAGTGTCAGAACATATGGATCAATAACGTGACTTGCTATTTTTATGTCCAAAAAAGCATTTATGATATAAAAATAAGTGAAAAAACAATAGAATCATGAGTTAAATTATACAATAAAACTATTGAGAGAATTAGAATTTTTCTACTTCACTTGGCAAAATGTCATATAGGATAAAAGTCCACATCAACATGCTGAATGCAAAAATGTGAAAAATAAAATGAAAAATCTCTTCCTTGGGCATAATTCAGTGGGTCTTTTTGCCCTTGTGTTGGCGTTCCAACCAATGTCATCCTGGATCAAGGGCATAGGTTTCATTTCAACATTGGGGGGGGCTCAACCATGATACCACTCTTTTAAAAATATAAAGGCCACAAATGGGGGTGGGGGGACTTCAGACCAGGCACGGTGAGAAAGTTGGGTGACAGCAAGTCGAAAGGGAAGAAAAAGATGCGATGTAGGGGTGGCATCTTCAGAGGTGGTGGTGTCTAAACAATTCCAGCCCTTGCAGGAATTGGACCTGGCCCCTGTCCCCGAGAGTGGGAGGACTGATGAGCCTCAGGGCACTGCGATGGCCACATGCTCAGGAAAAGGGAGTTGATGATAGTGGGGGACTCGATTATTAGACTTGTTAGCAGCATACAGTAAATCCTCAAATTGTGTTCGGGATTCTATTTGAAGCCGGGCCTCGGATAATAGCCGGGGGCGTGGCCGATTTGGACAAATAAAGGCCGGCCCCCAAATACAAGCCGGGGTAATATTGCCTACCAGTAGGACTATCAGTCCATGAGCACTAGAAGACAATGTTTCGATTTAACTCAATGAAATAAAAGAGCTCTTCTTCATATTTTATATTGTTGATTGGTTTAATACTGTTGCCAATTAAAAATCGTTGTCCTACATCATGGGTCTCCAACACGTTGCTCTCAAGCTACCAGTTGCTTGCCGCCCCCTTCTAAGTAGCTTGCCAAAGGCTGAAGCAGTATACATTTAAACACAATTGTTGCCGCGAGGCATTCCAGCCTACGAATTTAATAAAAAGTAAATCAGGCAAAATTAAAAATTAACTCAATTTAGGCTACTTGGCTACGCAATAAGGATTCCATGTATTTACAGCACAGCGCACGTTCAATGAATGAATGAAAGCGGCTGCCTTGGCTCGCAATAAACAGACGGGTGGAAATCCCGACACTCTTTCAACTAAATAAAACTTAACAGTGAACCATCAATTACCCCCCAGATTTCAGTGCCCATCAGTCCCAACATTTAGCAATAGAATCAAACAGTCCAAAAGTAATTAAATCCCAAACCAAAGCGAAAATCTTTTGATAGCGGTATGCTGCTCCAAACGAAACGCATGTCTCACAATAAAACTTTAGGAGAAAAAGATCCTTAACTTGCTGTTATCTACGCTAATTTGTTATTGTTCGTGAAGGTGTGTCTGGCAAGTTGTTATTTTATGGATTCTGGACTTGCATGTGATTTATTGTGTTTGAGAATATTTGCAATAAACTATGTCTGTTAAGACTGACACTACGACTTACCAAACGGTGTTTCCTGATTAGCCTACACGAATTGCTTTCTGAACGGTTACAGGAAGTGTTGAACAGTGTTGGCCCACTTTAAGTGTAGCCTTTTACTTTATTTCTAAGAATTAAATTCTACAACTGGAGCCTAATAAGATATAAAGGCCTGCCTCGAATACAAGCCTGCCCCAAATAAAGGCCTGTGCTTTGTGCAGCCGAAGTAAATTAAAGACCTCGGACACAATTTGAGGATTTACGGTAGTCTATTTGTGCTACAAGGAATCTTGCATGGCGTGTTGCCTGCCTGGCTGGAATACCCTTTAATAGTTTTATATTACATTACATGACAAGGTATTTAGCAGACGCTCTTATCCAGAGCGATGTACAACAAAGTGCAGATCAAAAACAAGTACAAGTGCGAAGAGGACCTGAGAGGACAGTACAGTTCTGAGTCCTAGTGTAACCATACAGATACAATCGGAACCCTTGAAGAATACAACAACTTCCAAACTTAGCATACCACAGTTGGCAGCCAGAATACCCTGAGTACAACAATACAATAGCTAATACAAAAAAAAAAAAAAAAAAACAATATCTATACAACTATATAAGTGCCATTACAGCCTATGGCATATATAAGGCTAATCATGGTGGTGAGTTAGGGAGGGAAAGGTGTAGCCTGAAGAGATGAGTCTTCAGTCTGCACTTGAAAGAGGTCAGAGACTCTGCCGTTCTGACATCCACCGGGAGGTCATTCCACCACCATGGGCCCAGGACAGACAGCAGTCTTGAGCGAGAACACTGTTACACTAGTTACACTGTTACACACTGTCAGTGCGCAGGTGAAGTGGTGTTCCATAGACGTTTACAACCTGCCACCCCAACACACATTGCGAATTTCAGTGGGCCATAGTCCCTTTTCTGCACCTTTTTAGGTTGCAGAAAGGGACATTTCTCTTGTTCTCTTATCAATCACCCTGTCTCAGTACTCTCAGGGTCCAGTCACTGAAAGGAATTAAGCGTGGGATGTTTCACGACAAAGCAGGTTTAGTGTATTTAGTGTATAATTTATGTTTCATTTGGAATCAAAATGGAATGAACTAAGTAACCTGCCTGGTAAATGAATTGTTAAAACTTGATCTGTGTGGTTTTTCTTACTGAACACTCACTGTCGTACAGCGAATGCTTGGACACCCCCTTTGAGTTGTTCTAGGGAGGATGCAAATTTACACTTAATGTATCACGGCAAAGTTAAATCTTTATTTGGTTAATCTGATACCGTCACATTAAAATAATGTGTGTACGTGTGTGAACAATTTTGCAAGGTACACTTTTGGCTGAGCCATATAAGCCTGCCTGTTTCATAGTCTCTCGTTAGCAACAGCTTCCCCACCACACTGTCATAGGGGAGCACCATTACCTGGTCACTATATGCTGAAATTGATCTTGTACATGACACCAAGTTTTTTCTGAAAATGGAAGGAATCAGACTTGACACACACAGAAAAATCTAAGCTGATCTGGAAATAATTTCGTATTTATTCGTCAGTGCGGTTGCACTGTTCGGAACATTTTGAGTGTAACAGGTGAGAAATTGCCTGAGTCCGAGGTGGGATTTGAACCCCGGCCTCTCACTTGTCCAAATATTTGTTGAACGAACGCGTTACCAGTCAGCTGAAGACAAACTCGCCCCTAGCCAAGGGCAACAACGTTCTTTTTTTATTTATTTGAGGGTTACGTCATCGGGGAGTGTTGTCGCGATAACCTGCTACCAGCCTTTGCTTTCACTGCACCATCCGTGCTTACTAGTGAACTAGCTGAGCTAACCATGCTACACTCACCCCCCTTTGACTTCCCCTCCATGTGAAACTCCGCAGCAACCTTTTTTTTTTCTTTTTTTTACTCCCACCCAGATCCGAGTCACGGCACCAATGTAACAGGTGAGAAATTGCCTGAGTCCGAGGTGGCATTTCAACCCCGGCCTCTCACTTGTCCAAATATTTGTTGAACGAATGCGTTACCAGTCAGCTAAAGACAGCTAAAGACAAAACTAACTCATGAGCTAGCCATTTAAAACTGGCTGAAGCTCTGACTTGAGCCAAAAGCTAGACCTATCACACATCTCAGTATTGCTTTGCTTGAGCCAGTCTAACCAAGCAGGTCAGTAGCCTAGTGCATTCTCCCTGCTGCAGGCAGCAAAATGGTACAAACAGATCGAGAGCTGAAATATGGACCTGTATCCATGGGCGTGGCTTTTGATTAACATTTCTATACCATTTTGATGAGGCAAAATGGAACAATAAATAACAAACGTGGTGGTGATGAATGATACAAGGTGAATCTTTTTTAGGTCAAATATGTGTTGAGTTTTCATTATTTGTTGTGGTCACTTGATAATTGAATAACTTCCATAACAGCGCGCATAACAAATATAGCTTTTGTCCTGTTTCTGAGTATTGTCTGTTATTTGTTATTCTTGTATATTTATTATTTTTCATTATTATGTCTGGTTTTCTATTTACATTCATATTCATAGCACTTGTCTTCCCCTGAGATGTCTGTCTTTTTATGTAGTGCTGAGCCCAAATCATTTCCCTGTCTGCGTGATTGACTATTCTGGTGGTTTCGGAATTTTCCTGTTTCCCACGATTACTTCTTAGTCGCGTTTTCTCTTACTTCCTGCTTTTTCTCCATTCATATTTGTAGATAGCACTAATCTACTAATAACTACTAACATAGATTTTGTACAGTGCTAAATTATTAATTGTCTAATTGTCTGGCGCTTAATCGTGATGTTGGCAATGTTGGATTTAGCTTACCGGTCGGTATCTTGTGTGTTAGCAAGCAAATAAGTAGGCAAGAAATGAGCAAACGAAATGTTGGGTTAAGGTCTCGCCTGTAGTGTCACCTCTCGCACTGAGAAGCTGCCAGAACAGTCCACATGCCGAACTACAAAGGCCACCAGCTCATACGAGTGCACAACCCCACACTGTAAAACCCCACGCTAACCCAACGACGGAATTTATCATGGGCCGAAGGTATTTGCATGCTTGTCCTTCTGGTGTTGCTGAAAGAATATTAGTAGGGTTAAATAATAATGGTCACTATGCGGTGAGTCTAGATCAGCCAATAAATAAACCACGTTACAAAGACAGTAGTACCTCTCTGCCTTCCGCTCTTTACTGGTCTGGGCTGACCAAGAATCTCCACAGTAGGGTCAATACATTTACCTTTGTTATCTGACTCCATTTAAGATATAATTTAGAAATTAGTTTTAAACATGCGCGGACCTCGGGAGTGGTTACACTCGACTCTTACCTGCACCACCATTACTCAATATATGCTCCCGGGATTAGCATTATTGCTGAATCTCAGTTTGGGGGTGAACACAGAGGTGGGGGGTCTAGCCAACACAATACATGCATTATATTTTGCATAGATAGTTGCGAGCCCAGGTCGGCGTGCATTTAGAGGGCTCCTGAGAGCTAACTTGACAAGAACCAACGTAGAAACATCCATGGGTTCCTTTCGTATCAAATTACAAGAGCCATGCACCACCAATCCATTTTATGGGCCGAACTTGGCTGCCTTTCCCAGCTTGGGAACTCCACTAGAGTACCAAGCCACTTATCAGTAGGTCTTTGGTCAATATTGTCCCCCTGAGTATTCAGTCGTAATTTAGGCTGAAAAGGTACAAGATGAATTAGAGTCATGGAGATCACGCAAGTCAAATCCAAGAATAATTTATTTACAAGCAGGTAGGTCATAATCT
Source organism: Conger conger (assembly GCF_963514075.1). Lineage (NCBI taxonomy): Eukaryota > Metazoa > Chordata > Actinopteri > Anguilliformes > Congridae > Conger > Conger conger. The sequence continues at coordinate 5,906,898 of NC_083772.1, forward strand.
TAGAATTCAACAGTCAATTTACAAAATACATACTTTAAGGAAAGAAACACAAAGTAAATAATCTTACTCAGCCTGCGTCAACTACACACAAACACAGAACATGCACAAAGTTCCCTGATCGGGTTGTCTCCCTCCCTTTTCTCCTGAATCTCACGTTTGAACCAGGCGGCAGTGCCATAAATTAACCTGGAGTGGTCAAATCTGAAATTTAGAAATTTAGTTACTGAAACTATGGTTTATTAAACTCCATTCAGGATGAAATGCATCTCATCCGATTCCTTGATTTTACCGAATCACATCCATACCAAATAGATTATCCTAATGTCTTATTATGTTGTAGTTGTCACGAAAAGCCCATCATTAACCCAGGAGAGGAGTGAAGAGTGTAATGACAGAAGTGTCCAAATGGGGGCACTGTGGGAGTGTCCTACGTCTTTCCCATAGGAAGTGACCAGGTCGGGGGTCATGGAGACATTCTTTTCCCATGGTTTTGCCCAGGGCTTAATGACCCCCTACAACCTAAAAGCCCCCAGAACAAACCCAACCACAATCCACCTTCCCCTTATCTCAGTCTCTCCAGATGCGGACATTCTTGGGAGCCAATGCTCTGAATCCCCCAAAGGAATTCTGAATCATAGAGCTTCATGGAGATACCTGAGAGTTTTTGTGACAACCGTATTATGTAATAAATATGTTTTGTACCTCTCATGGTAATATACTGTCGAGGTGAAACGTGAATTAGAAAAACGTCCGGTGAAAGGTGAATTAGAAAAACAAAGGGGTTATATGAACCTTATGTGAATCATGTAAAGGCACCTGTATACGGTTGAAAGAATATAAAGCAATGTATGTGACTAGCAAACTGAAAGATCATATTTAACCTGTGAACTGTATAATTCTATTTACTTGACTACAATAAAATATGCTTAATCATAATTATAATTGAGTGGAATTGAGTCAACTAGAAAAACTACAGTGAATACAGGAGATCATATAACAGCGTTGCGTCACACCACTTCACTTCGAGACTGGGCTGGAAGTTCAGTAGAACTTACCAGTTCTCCAGGACGTTTGAAAGTACTTAAAGGAAAAGAGAGTTTGTCTCCGAGACACCTCCTCGTGGGGTACTGCTCGTGGGAACGTGAGGTCTGAGCTCTGCACGGGGTCCGGGCTCACGACAATTGTGGCGCCCAACGTGGGGCACGAGTAGATTACTGACACTGAAGAGAAAGGTGATAGGCACCTAAGTCGTGAAACAGTAATACTCGAGCTCGAAAGGAATAGAGAAAATATAGAATAAGTAACAAAATTAAAAGACTGTATAGGACAGTAAATTCTAATAAAGTGCGAGTATAAAAAGAATAAAAAAGTGGAAGGATGGCTGAAAGCAATCCGCCGGATCCACACATAGAGGTTTACTTCAGCTGCTGTTGCTGGGGTAAAAGCGGCTGTACAGATGGGGCATAGGAAGTTGCGATTGTGTACAGAGACAAATAGTTAAGTGAGTAGTTAAGAACTGCTCACAATGCCAGATGACTAGTACACCGAAAGGTATGTGGAGTGCCGGATTGACTATAAGGTCGGGAGTTGCCCTGAGGAAGTATTTGCATGGATTTGGCCGGTCCTGTGATGAGGTCCACAGGGGGTCACCGATACTTACTGATAATAGTTGATGCGTGCACTGGGTACACCCTTATCCATCCTCTGAGGCAAGCTACGGGAAGACAGGTTCTAGCCAGGCTAGAAAATACGGTGATATCAAGGGAAACCTACAGGTAGGAGATCAATTCAGAACTAAAGATCAAGGTCTAGAAACCAGGCGTCCCTATAAAGGTGAGATTTAGTAGAAATTTCAGCATAGATTGCTGCCTTCTGCCTTGTGGGTGATGTGGAATGTGGTTGTCTCTCGCCATCCCGTTCCTCATTAATAACAGTGTAAGAAGATATAATGGAACCAAGAGCACAAAAATATTTACTGCCTAAAAGCTTGTTCCCTGAAGTCTGGGTCAAGGTGGTCAGACAGACCGATGGGACATTTAGAGTCTTAACAGCCAGAAAAGGTCATGACCTGGCACAAAATGGAGGCCAGAAAAAAAAAAAAAAAAAAAAAAAAAAAAACCCTGTCTAGTGCTGGAAGATATTAAATGGCCAGGCTGTTGAATCCTGTGTTCATGTAATGAGTTAAGGCCAGGATATCAGGGACCTGGTGGGTCAAGAGTGCCCCCAAAAATAGAGGGGTTACCGGGGGACGCCCTATGGGGAATGACAACCCAGACAGGACACTCTCCAGTGATGATAATGCACAGACGAAGAGGGAGGAGCAGAAGGCGCTACGGGAGAAGCAGCTGAACCTGTAGCTCCAGAAACCGGGCCAGAGTACGAGGACGTCAGCGATTTAGCTCCTCCAATACCCCTGAGAGATAACCCGAGCAATGGAGGACCTAGTGATGCTTCTCAGCAACGATGCCCAAGGAGGCCGAGAATGTCGTGTTTCAGCGGGTGTTTCCGATCAGGAACTGCTGACAGAATACATGAAGATCCGAAACCAAAAGAAAAGCCAGTGAATCACACTCCTCAGTGACAGCCCTAGAGGAGGAGTTGGCAGACGAAACAGATACGCCCAGTTATCCCATAGAATTAGGATGGTGTCGTAATCATGTGGCAAATACTCTGTTTGCCCTGGGAGCTAAGAAGAGGTTGTTTAACACCAGCAACCTCAAATACCACCCACTAGATTCCTGTCTAAACTGTGAGATACCCGTGAGGTATGGGCAGGGGGCCAGGGGCCTATACGGTTGTCTCTGCAGCCCGTGCTTTGTCTTGAACAAGAATAAATGGATCAATATCATCAACATAGAAAATCACAAAGAAAAATGGGAAATCTTAAAGTATACAATAACTGTGTATCCAGACATTCCATGTTGCCCGTTGCCAGAAGGACAACTCACACCCCTACCATGTACCTGCTCAGCTGAGTTCTCTCCGCATGGGAGACAAAGAGGAAATGTTGTAAGATGGAACAGGAATGTATTTCCTCATACCCACCAAGACCTTGAAGGGAAAAAACAGACTATATATATATAATCAAAAGAAACAAAATACCCGCTTGGCAGCTGTAAAAACACTCGAAAGGGGAGAACTATGTGGGGGAGGGGTTTGTATTATCTGTGTGTTATTCTATCTTTAAAGACGGTTTGGGGTATACCCCTGAAGAAGAAGTACCGAACAAGGACAGGAGGTAGCGATGTGGACAGAAAGGCCTTCCTGGACCGACAAGCTTTCCTCGATGGAAGGAACAGCTTCCTGGTTTCACGATGCATCCCTGAACCTGAAGAGGGTGAAGTCCCGAGGAGTCGGTGCATCATCTGCTTCGAGGATGTGAGAGACATTGCCCATTTCACGCTGCGAGGAGGCATGCGTGGATGCCTGGAATGCATCTGCTTCAACAAGAAGACAACGCTCAAGAATGGACGGGACTTTGGAAACGAAGCTACTATAGAGGAGTGGCTATATGACTTTGTGGACATGGGGGTGTTAGGAGGAAAGACTAGAGTGCCTGGACAAGTGTTGTGTGATTTCATGTTGCCTTCGGGAAAAAGGGTGTCGATAATAAAACCCAGTGGGGGACCTATATTAGATATTGGTACAAAAAGACTGACAGATGGGAGCCCAGTTAGTACCTGGTACTCCCTACCATTTGATCCCTGGATGTTAAAGCTGTGTGGGTTAATTGAGAGGCACTTACGGGCTAGGATAGGCTTAGTGCGAGGGGTTGAAGGGGGTGTCGAGGACCCGGCCTTAGGCCCGCCTGATGAGAGATTGACAGAAGATGGGTTAGGCAGGAATGCATTGTTAGCCCCTCGCACACGCCAGTGGGGTGGTAGTAAGCACGCCTGTAAAAGGAAAAATATGTGGTTCAGGACAAATGGACCGTTTATGGACACTGAGGAGTTTAGAGTACTAGAGAGCAAGGCTAAAGGTCTGACTGAGGCCATGCGTAGAATGTGTTCTAGCATGACCTTGGAGGAGACTCAACATGCCGAATGGGCGGTTGGTGACCCAGGGGGTCTGGCTTTCACAGGAACGGTGAATATAATAACATTCTTGATTGAGAAGTGTGGGCTTGCTCCTACAGGGGAGGAACATAAGGCCTGGTTAAAGCAAAAAGATGAGGAAAACAATGTGGACAATTGGGAAATGAAAGAGTATGAGGAGATGGAAAAATGTAGGAAAAATAAGGAAGGAGTGAGGGATGTTAATACCGAAAGAAGATTAAGAGGCTTTAAGGGCCTCCCTGATTATAGCACTGACAATTTGTCAGATAGATTCAAAGGACTGACTGCAGAGGAGTTGGGGGATGAATTACACTCGGCTATTAATTGGATGTCCTTTGTAGATCCCTTAAGGCGCCACAAGAAAGAGCACCTGAAGAATGTATTGAGCTGGTGGAGGGCACTTACTGCTGGCTTGTATGAAGTCAAAGTGTGGAGAGAGTCCAAGAGAAACTATGACAGTGAGGCAGATAACAGTGATGAATAGGCTCATTAAATAAGTTGCAGGAGCTAGTATTGTCCCACTCGGTATAATGGGGATATTTCTGGATGAATTTCTTACCAGTATAAGTACACTTCTGTAAAAGTTTCAGGATATATAAGGAGTGAGCTTTTAGACGTTAAAAAAGGCTCTTAGGACTTTGCTTGACGAGGAGGGCGGGACGGCGCGAGACGGCTATATTTACGGCATGGGTGGTAATTATATTTTATATTACTTATAAGGTAGAAGGTAGCATTGTTAGGTGATTTAAAAGTTGTAAGTTTCCTTTCTGTTTCATATAATTCTATTTTCTGGTAAAAGTATTTTCACGATAGAAATAAGTAGTAGACTTTAGGGGTGTTTGTACCCATTGTATTAATAGGAGTAGTGGCTTTTATCTCCCTGAAGGGGGAGTCATAGGATAAGGTAAAGGCCAAAGAGGATGGATATTTGCTGGGTGAACTTTATAAACTTCCGGTGAAAGGTGAATTAGAAAAACAAAGGGGTTATATGAACCTTATGTGAATCACGTAAAGGCACTGGTATACGGTTGAAAGAATATAAAGCAGTGTATGTGACTAGCAAACTGAAAGATCATATTTAACCTGTGAACTGTATAATTCTATTTACTTGACTACAATAAAATATGCTTAATCATAATTATAATTGAGTGGAATTGAATCAACTAGAAAAACTACAGTGAATACAGGAGATCATATAACAGCGTTGCGTCACACCACTTCACTTCGAGACTGGGCTGGAAGTTCAGTAGAACTAGTGTTGCTTTCGTCAACGAAAATTATGATGAAATATCTTCGTCAACGAACCTTTATCACGTGACGAAAACGAGACGAGACGCAACGAAGATGCTGGTCACGTGACGATAACAATAATAAAATGTGTAATGACATTTCGTTGACGAATAAAAACGAGACGAAAATGTGGTTTACAAAATAAAAACTATGCTAAAATGTCTCTTTTTTTTATTATCATTATTTTGCCTGAGCGACGTCACTTCCTCGATCCCAACGAGCGGTATTATTTCATTTCAGAAGATGCAGCTGCGGTGGGTTATCACTTGATAAGCACAGCTTAATAAATAAAGGTGACACAGAGAAAGGGACCAATGGTAGGGAGGGCAAAGTGGAGCTTTAGAATGTAGACCGCTGTGTGTGCACGTGAGCTCGCCAATAGATTTCTCACAGAAAACGTAATTTGTCCACTTTTTTACTTTACAGTAGAGGTGATCAAACTTACAATAACTAAGTGCTAGTGTGTTCTAAGCCTTTACTGGTCCCTGTACGATGTTAGCATGATGTAGCTAGCATACGCGAATAGCACAAGGCCATACAATTTGCTTTTTAACGGCACTTGGTCATTCGAACGATATAAATAAAAGCATTCGATTAAGTTCGACGGCACCGGAATTTTCTGTCGTACCGTCCATAAATGGCAAAAGTCCCACCATAGGATTTATTTAAATCTTTAAAAGTTATACATTTTCTGAATCGTCATTAATTCATCTTGTTTAGCTATGTAAATTTTGTTTAGCTAAAAGCTCTGTAGCTATGTAAATTACGTCAGAAGGATACAGCACTGTTATTTGCTACCTAAACTTTGACGCACGCTCGAGAGCGTTAACATGATTGAAGTCTGACATGTCTATTGTCAAAATCCATTGAAACTATGAAAAAGTAACCAGGGACTTTGGACTTATAAGGCTGGACATACCGAGTACCCAGCAAAAATATTGACACACTTTTGACAGTTCGAACTGCCACCAACTGCCATGTATGAGCGCGTGAAGTAAACCAGCAAAAGCTATTGTTGTGTCACCATTTTCGAGCTCCATATACGTAAAGAATGGAATGGCAATGAAATCTGCCTGTTTTTCGGTGCCGTCGCGGTCCAGCATTTAACATTGATGGAATGCTGGTAAAGCATTAAAGCGCTCATTGACTAAAACTATGAGTAAAATGTCATCAGTTTTCGTCGACTAAAACTAGACTAAAATAGTCAGGGACAATTCTGACTAAAACTAGACTAAAATGCTCAGACTTTTCGTCGACTAAAACTTGACTAGACTAAAAGGAGTATGAACATGACTAAAACTAATAAAAACTAAACTGCTTGGTTTCTTCTCCTTATCTCCAAAATCCAGGCCTTTGTTCTTGACCATAAAAATTGGTCAACCATTTGGAATTTGAAGCCAGAACCCCACCAGCAGTGAGACCTTCAGGTCAGGGGACTAAAGCAAATGGCTTCTACAGAGACAGATTTTGCACAGTTTCCCCTCAGCTCCTGGACGGTTATGATATCCCAGGTAGACTGTTACAAAATCTAGACCATTGCACCAATCGCACTGAACCAATCAGAATAACATCAAACATTACTATATTACATTAATGGAATTTGGCAGACGCTCTTATCCAGAGTGACGTACAGTTGATTAGACTAAGCAGGAGACAGTCCTCCCCTGGAGCAATGCAGGGTTAATTGCCTTGCTCAAGGGCAATTGCTCCCGGATACACCGGGATTAGAACCACCGACCTTGTGTGTCTCAGTCATTTACCTTAACCACTATGCTACAGGCCGCCCTTGACAGACCGCCCAATATTCTGACTAATTTTTTTCTACAGCTGACACTACAGGTGAGACCTCAACCCAACTTTTGCGCTTAATGCCGACTTTTATTGCACGTTTCTCTGGGGTATGTTGTAGCCTATTACTTAGCTGGCTGTTGTTTTTCGGTCTTTGAAATGCTTGCGGTAGGCTAATCAGTTTTATGGTGGTGTTGTATCAGTAACGTTACAATCAATCTCTCTTTCTTGCTTGCTCACTCGCTTGCTGAGTAGACTGTGTGTGTGCATGCGTGGGAACCTAGATGTTAAAGGTAGCCTACAAGCAGGTTCTTGTGCGTACTATGAGCCACTGTTGATAACTATAATACTGTAGCATTCAACTTCCAGAGGTGCTTGCATTTGAAACCCCCTGAAATGGCCAGCTTGCTTCCTACAACTACTGTAGCTTGTTGATTGTTTAGAACATAAGCCACAATAATATAGCAGTGAACGCGCATTTATTTTAAACTGAGCTTACCAGTTCAGCTTCATTTGCGCCTTCAAATGCGTTAGAAGATTGCTGGTGTTGAAATTGAAACGAAAGCCTTGCATAATGTGCACATCGCCGTTTTACTGCTGGGATTTTCCAGTGTAAAATATTGCCAAATTGCTGACATTTTGCCAGCTCTGACAAGCGTTACACTCCTAGCACCACGTGGGTTGTTTGTCTGAGTAACATAAATGATAATGTTATCATCCTCATATGATATATCACGTGGTATCAGATCAGTGCATAGACTTGCTTACTTGCCATACCCGATCCAGCATTTTGGGCTGTGTCGGAGGCATTTCCGATACTGGTATCGGTATTGGAACAACTGTAGTATCTATTCAAATTATTGGTATTCTGCTACTGTAGCCTATCCACTTAGGCATACGACTGTTGTAATGTGTGGTTATTTGCGTTATTGTCACCTGTCAGCTTCGAGAGCTAAGAGCTCCATGGATCTCCTCCAAAACATTTGCTGTCCAAAAGCTGCTTCTTTTTCCAGTTGAAGATACATCCGAGGAAGACCTTTCATATGCAATTATTTATTTATTTATTAACCTTTATTTATACAGAGTAAGTTGAGTGAGCAGCATCGGGGAACATTAGCAGGTAAGGGCAGTCGTCTGGCAATTGTCGTGTTCCCAGTTTGATCTCCCGTCCAAGGTGTGTCGAAGTGTCCTTGAGTAAGACACCTACCCCCCAAATGGGTGAATGAGAGGCATCAATTGTAAAGTGCATTGGATAAAAGCGATATATAAATGCAGTCCTTTTACCATTACAGTCCGCACTGTCCTGGTCTGGATTCGATTCCATGAGGCTATGAGGCTCATCCATCGCACCACAGCTTTAACCAAATTACATTTTTATATATTTGTCACATCTTCGTAATTGGTCTTCACAAGCTGTGCAAGTACCTGATTCTGCTACTTCCTTTATGGGGACGCCCTGCTCATGTGCCATGAACCCCAGCACAGAAAAGACCGCAAATCCTGCCACCAGGCTGGTCCCGCTGTTCAGCAGACACAGCCATAAACTGTCCCTGTAGAAACACCACCAGGAGGCTAAACATTCTCTGACCAGCCCTCATTTTTGCATTTAGTTTCTTCCAAGGTGAAAGAAATTCACTGCTAAGTGGCTTGCAGGATGTGTGTTGGTATCTGAGTATTGCAGTGGACAGAGCTGCAAATGTATGGTTAAGAAGCTGACCATTTTCCTCTGTGTTTCTGCCCTAGTGTATTGTGGGTAAGCTTGGGCCTTACTTATAGCAGTTGTTGTTATAGGTGTTGTAGCTACCCAGGACAGTTAGAGTACCCGCTCCAAGACCGTAGGAGAAGAATATCTGAGCTCCTGCCTCCATCCACACCTGTAGTGACATCACAAAACTTGAACACATTGGGTGTTGCTTAACAAATTAACTTGTTCCCTGGCTGGGTGAAATTAGGAAAGAGACATTTTACTGTGACAAGGTGATGGGGTGCAGCTGGTGTTACGGAGTACTTACCTGTGGGTCTGCCAGACGGGAGAGGTCAGGGTACAGGTAGAACTCCACCCCCTGCAGAGCTCCAGGTAGAGTTAGCCCTCGTATCAACAACACCAAAAGCATCAGGTATGGGAAGGTAGCTGTGAAATAAATCACCTGGTGAGAGAGAGAGAGAGAGAGAGAGAGAGAAAGAGAGGGAGATTAAAAAAATGATGGTTCATTTCTATGGAGAAATGTCAGTCTGGTTTATACCTTATGTCCCTGTTTGAGTCTGTTAAATTCAAGTTCCACACCCGTCACTATGTGTTGAGTCTCTTACTTGGTTGGTCTCATTCTTCGGAGAGTCACCTGGGTAAGGAAATTCTTTACTTATCTCTCTCAGTAAATCGGGGACAGACCTTGCCTGTCGACTTCACCCCCTTCCAGACGCAGAAGTAGCAGATGACCCACATAGTGATCAGGCACAGGAGCAGCTCCCACCTCACGCTGCCGACCTCCTCAATGCCCCCCGAGATCAGCAGCACACGTCTCCTGGGACGGGGGGAAGAGAGAAAGAGAGGGAGAGGGAAAGGTAATGAGGGAAGAACAGGGAAAAGCAGAGAAAGATTTTAACAGATTTATTTACATGAAAAAATATTCCAGTATAGGAACCATGATTCCCTGAACACCCCTTGCATGCTGGCCCAACCATGTACACAAATAATTAAGATATTCTCCACTTATGGATGCATTTATGGCTCAGAAAGAATTATTGCACAAACATAAATGCAAAAAGGTGGAACTAGGCCAATGTGCTCCATCTCCACACACACTTGCAAACTATACCCTTACACATCACCTGATTTATTTATCTTAGCAGACACTATTATCCAGAGAAATTGTACAATTGACATGCATTTATACAACTGGATATTTACAGAATAAAATGCTCTGTCTTTTACCTACAATCTCTGGTTTCCCAGTTCCATAACCCTAGGAGATGTAGCTCTACAGAACTTGCAGACTTACTCCCAAAACTCGGTGGCTGCAGAAGATGAGCTGTTGGAATGTTGGGTCCAGTTTGCGGTGAGGTTTTGATTGGAGAAATCCACACAGTGATCTGAAGCACAAAGAGGGAATGACACCAGTCATGACCTCGGCAGAAGCATTTCATTGCACTGGCTTTGACAGTAGCATGTCCAATACTACAGGATGGACCTGCATACTATACTGTAGTACACCGCAGTGCTACTCCTCTTGACATTCACTTCTCACAACTTTTCTTACTCCGCTCACAGAGTCAGTGCTGAAAAGCTATTGTTATCATGGCTTTCAGCCTTAAATAAAAAGCTTTCCTGCTCAGCCACCCAGGCTAGCCCAAAACCAATTTAGCCAGCTACACACGCTTCTAAATTTCTTCACTTAGCCTACTGCGCCATCTACGCCATCTACGCCATCTGCTACATGGCTCTTTCTAAGACCGCTTTCCTCGACTTATCCAACAAGGTAAGGTTGCACACCGGACTGCGTGTGATGCTCTCATCACAGCCAAAGAGTACCACTCTCTGTGTCATGTGCTTGGGATTAATTATCTGCTGCTGCCCAGATAGCTGCAGTGGCATGGAAAACAGCTTGCATTGAAGCTTGTCTGTTTCTTTGTCCTGTGCCAGATTGTCTTGCTCCTTGCCTTCGTGCTCGTGTCTTGTTTTCTTGTGGTTGATTTCCCAGTGCCTATTCCCATAGTTTCCTGTCCCGCTTCCAAGCCTGCTCCTAGTCCTGTTCCGGTCCCTTCACCCAGCCCGTGGTCCTCTGCTCTTCTCATCCTCCAAGCCCTATCTCCATTCCTGCCTTTCCTCTTGGACTCACTTCAAATTGACTTTGTCTCACCTGCTCTCCATCACCCTGTCTGTTCGAACCCTCGCCTGTCCCTCGTGTGTTGTTCCTGTTTGCTGGCTACTGAACCTGGACAGTCTGACCTTGTTAATAAAGATCCCTTTCTATCAATTCCGAGGCTGCGCATGGTTCCTGATTCTGTTTGTGACAGCCTACTTCCTCTGTGTTTGAGTCGTTCCAGCAATCATGCTAATTTCGCTACTCTCAAATTCTATGTAGGAACTACAACTCCCACAATCCCACAGGACAATTCCGTGACGTCCACCCCGCATTACGTCTAGCTTGGTTCAGCCAATCCCGTAATGGCGGGAGCAATAAACTTTCCCGTATAAGAGCAAGAAATGTTCTCGGGATCCTTCTCTTTCTTCTCTTCTTCTCCCTTCTTCTTGACGCACCCTTTTTGGCCATTCGCTTCAGCTCATCTGCTCCGAGACTCGGACAGAGGCTGAATGCTGCACAGCGCACTACCAGGCCGACGGACACACCCAGTTACCTTGCGGTAACTTAGTGGCCTATCGTGAGTGGAAGCTGGTGTACGTGGAACACTACATCAGTTTACCCCTTCAAAGCTCACCAACGAATAACAGCAACAAACTTTTCCACCCGGAAAAAGGACCAGCGACCTTCCAGCAACCGAGCGGACCAGACGACAACGCGCAACCCACGGGAACATCCCAGCTCTGCGCACCTCTCCAGGACATCATTCACTGCACCATCGCCGCTTCTACAAGGACATCATTCACATCACCATCGCCACTTCTACAAGGACATCATTCACATTACCATCGCCACTTCTAGGACAGCACGTCTTTTGGATCCAGCATATGCACTCAATAAGACAACAAACATTCTGGCATAGCCAGTGTTTAGTTTAGTCTTGATTGATATTGTGAATGTGTTTTTCTATTTGTCTGTGTTACCGTTTGAATGTATTTTTGTTAGCTGCATATATATCTGAATTGATTCGCCGTCTTTCACGTATGTAATTAGAGTAAAACTACGCAAGTAGCCTCTCTTTCCCCAGCTAACACTAACACTAACACTTTTACCTTTCCTTTGTTCAAAGCACGCACACACACACCCTACTAATTTACCCTACTAACTTCCCATTAGTTTATCTCTTCTGTGTTTGTATGTTTGTTTAATGAATATATTTAATTAAACCCGGTGTCTGTTTTGGCATCACATAGACATGAGAGCTGAGTTAAAGCAGTCTTTCGAAGAACTTCCAACCTTCAGGTTATCGGTATGTTTAATTAATATTAAATTAATATTAATATTAATATTGGTTATTTTAATTAATAATTAAAATACTAAATTTGTGGTTAGATATTTCTGATAACAGTAATTTTATGAGACTGATTACTTTTTGCAGTTATACTGCTACATAACATTAATTGGCGCCCCGGTTTTGTAGAGAGTAAAATCCCTACATTATTTGGCGGCCCGTGCGAGAACCCTACATCTATGACCCCACTGCTGTAGGCTACCGACATAGATAACATTCTTTTGTTTTTTTATTGAAAACAGTTTTTTAAACATTAACTTAATTATAAGGTTAATATGCAGAAAAGAATGAAACGTTATCTGGTTGAGACATTGGCCATTTCGGTTTGCTGTGTTTTGATTATCTGGTTAATCGATTAACCATGCCCATCCCCAAGAGTGTTCTTGATCTGTTGACCGTTAAATGTTGAATAGTTGTATTTTTTAAATTTTTTTGTTTTGTGGTCAGCAAGGATTTATTTTAAAGCAAGCAATAAAATACTTTAAGCCAAGCTTAAAAAACGATATACAGGATTTAACTCTATGGATGGAAATCTACAAAAGACTGAGAAAAGCACAGGCTGCAAGCTGTTTTATAGACTATATATAGCTAAGGTCATGAACCTACTGCATTTAGTTCTGTGGTTAGCGACTGTAGTAAGCTAACTACACTGTTGACGAGACACATATATACTTTTTATGCACAAGCTTGCTTTTGCCATTATCTACCGTATTTGCACTTGAAAAATTACATTTGGGGAATTTGCCAATGCTACCTTGTCTCCTTGATTTTGTGAACAGGTGTTGAACAGGTGGTATGATATTTTGGGATTCACACTTCCAGTGTAAAGTTTTCAGTTCAACGGGATGAACTGTAACTGCTGTGGCTGCGCTTCTTATTCCAGTGGATGTTCTTCATTTATTAATGTATTTTAAAGTGTAATGAGCATCAGGGTGCAGCCTGTAGCCTAGTGGCTAAGGTACATTACTGATTCAAGCCCTGGTGTAACCATAATAAGATCCACACAACTGTTGGGCCCTTGAGCAAGACCCTTAACCTTGGACATAAAACAGTATGCACTTGCAGTGTGTTCTGCAGGTGGAGTTACAGCATGTACACAGCATTTCATACTTTACCTGAGTTCCAGGTGTTGGAGCAGCTGGCCCAGGGCAGCTCAGAGCTGAAGGAGAAGTACAGGTAGAAGAGGGCCCAGGCCAGGATGATGATGTAACACATGCAAGCGTAAAGCTGGATCAGCTGACCTCCATAGCCAACCCCTGAGACAAATACACATACATACACATGCGCACATACTCAATTAACAGCTGGTAATGCAAATGCATTGGTTTCAACAGCAACTTGTACAATTACTGGTTATGCACATGCATGCTGTAGTTCTTCTTCACATTAGCACTCCTGATAATAACATTGATGTCTTCTGCCAGACACACAGTACACAGTACTTGACATTCCAGTAATATACATTACATTACATTACATTACATTATTGGCATTTAGCAGACGCTCTCATCCAGAGCGACGTACAACAAAGTGCATACCCATAACCAGGGATAAGTTCCCTAAAAGACCCTAGAGGGAAGTACAATTTCAATTGCTACCTGTACAACAAAGATAAGGACGAGGGCCAATTTATTGGTTTTTTTTTTTTAAACAAAGAAACAAACAGAGCAAAAGTGACCAAAGTTCACTATCCAAACACTGCTTACCTAGCCAACTAAAAATACCGATACACAAAGCACATCACAGAGACAACAATTAAGGTTCACAGGGAGGTAGGGAGGGACGGGGAGAGGTGCTGCTTGAAGAGGTGCGTCTTCCGCTTGCGCTTGAAGGTGGGGAGAGATTCTACAGTTCTGACCTCAACGGGGAGTTCGTTCCACCACCGTGGAGCCAGAACAGACAGTAGTCGTGAGCGTGAGGTGGAGGTTCGGAGAGGGGGAGGTGCCAAGCGGCCTGTGGAGGCTGAACGAAGAGGTCTGGCAGGGGTGTAGGGTCTGATGATTTTTTGTAGATAAGCTGGGGAAGACCCTTTAACTGCTTGGAAGGCTAGCACCAATGTTTTGAATTTGATGCGAGCCATGACAGGCAGCCAGTGGAGGGAAGTAAGCAGGGGGGTGACGTGTGAGTATTTGGGAAGGTTGAAGACCAGACGAGCTGCTGCATTCTGGATGAGTTGGAGGGGTCTGATGGCGGACGCTGGGAGGCCAGCCAAGAGGGAATTGCAGTAGTCCAGGCGGGACAGAACCATCGCTTGGACCAGGAGCTGGGTCGAGTAGGGGGTGAGAAAGGGGCGGATTCTCCGCATGTTGTATAGGAAGAACCTGCAAGACCAGGTCACCGCTGCAATGTTCTCGGAAAGGGACAGTCTGCTGTCCATCACCACTCCGAGGTTCCTTGCACTGGTTGACGGCGTGAGTGTGGTATCCCCGAGGGAAATGGAGAGATCCAGATGGGGAGAGGTTTTAGCAGGGATGAATATCATTTCAGTCTTGCCTGGGTTGAGCTTTAGATGGTGGTTGTCCATCCAGCTCTGGATGTCCCTCAGGCAAGCAGAGATACGGGCTGAAACCTGCATATCAGACGGCGGGAATGAGACGAAGAGTTGGGTATCGTCCGCGTAGCAGTGGTAGGATAGCCCATGTGCAGTGATCACAGGGCCAAGGGAGCGAGTGTAAAGAGAAAAAAGAAGCGGGCCTAGGACTGAGCCCTGGGGAACTCCTGTGGCGAGGGGCCGAGGTGTCGATACCGAACCAGCCCAGGCAACCTGGAAGGAGCGACCAGAGAGGTAGGACTCAATCCAGTCCAGGGCTGTGCCACAGATGCCCGTTGCTGAGAGGGCAGATAGGAGGATGGAGTGATCCACAGTGTCGAAGGCAGCAGAGAGATCTAGGAGAATGAGGACAGAGGAGAGGGAGGCTGCTTGTGCGGCATGGAGTGACTCACTGACGGAGAGGAGCGCAGTCTCTGTCGAGTGGCCCGATCTGAAGCCAGACTGATGGGGGTCTAGCAGGTTGTTGTTAGAAAAGAAAGAAGAAAGTTGAGTAGAATATACTGTGAATATTTCTTGAAATTAGCCCAGTTTTCCCTGGAAAAGTAGAATCAGCCTCTTAGCCTCACAGTGTTAGAGAATGACAGAAGTGCAAGATGTCAGATTTGGAGATTTGAATGTGAGAAGAGCTGAACTGTACCACTGGCCGCACAGGGATATTTGTATCTTCTCCCCATTGCTCCCTGTTGGTAAAGCCAAAGTGATCTCAGGTTTACCCATTTGCCCACAGAGGTTTCTGGCCTCTCACCCTCAGCCAATGGGCACAGCTTCCTCCAGCAGGTGATGGCCCCCTCCTGGGTGTACTGCCCCATGGCAGTCTGCAGCAGGAACAGGGGTATCCCACAGGTCACCACAAAGACCAGATATGGCACAAGGAACGCTCCTGCAGATACACCCACACACAAAGTTAACATTCAAGATAAATATTCAAATATTCAATATAAATATTCATAAACATAGACAATATCCACGACTGGTATTTGAACAAAACCAGAGATGTTTAGTTTCAGGTCGTCAGAAATGTGTGACTGTAAGAGACTGAGCACTAAACAACACACCATTGAGAATAAATCAATTTGTAGATCAATACTCATTTAGAGCATAGTACGTATACAGGTACTTTTAACATGTAAATCGAATGAAAAGTTAATTTAAGCTCATACACACAGCCTTACTCATGTTCATTCAAATTCATTGGCACACTCTCAGTCGCACTTACTCACACTCACACTCACATACTCATATTCATACACTCATCCCACTCACCACCGCCGTTCTTGTAGCAGAGGTATGGGAACCTCCACACGTTTCCCAGCCCCACTATGCTCCCTGCCACTGCCAGGAGGAACTCCACCTTACTCCCCCACTGCCCCCTCTCCTCCAATGGCCTTTCAGCGGTCTCCCTCTCCTTCTTCATCCCTTCTGCTGTCGGTTCCATAATCTCTGATTATGTTCTCTGTCTAGACACAATGAGCTGAGATCAAACAGAGGCTCATGTTTTACTGTAACTGCTGACTGTTAGACACCTCCTTACACGTGCACAGTGTACCTGAGATACTGGGCCAAGTTGCATAAATATGTATAAAACATTAAGTATAAAAGTGAGCTAATCATAAACTTTATTTTCACACATTTTTTAGATTGTGGAAAGGCTACATTCACGTTCTACCATCCACACATGCAATACAATTAATGACAGCTGACTTTAACGCTGCTTTATTAATCAGGATCCTATTATATTGCCAATAATTCCAATAATGAAATCTAATCAGGGGTTTTAGATATTTTTTAAATATCTGGATTAAAAAATCCCTCTCACCAAGAACCTTGATAAAGGTTGCTTTGCATACTTTCACCTTCCTTTCACCTTGTTCATGCTGAATACTTCCCATGGATTTTTCTGTTCTTCCTTGCTTCTTCATCTTTGTCAGGAATTTGACATTGTTTGGGTTGATTGCCTCTCACAGTGTATGGACACTGTACAGCCTATGTATAGGTATCTTGCTGACCCCCAAATCTCACAATCTCTTCAGTTTTCCTCAGTCATGGTACTCTACCAACCATCCTTGCTTCCTTTGGAGAGGTGACACTATCCTATCCTCCAAACTGTCTATAATGTTCATTATTTTCTTGAACGTCAGCAGTGCAGATTTAGCCTATCACAATATGCAATAAAATTAAAGTGCTGTTTATTGTGGTTTGCAATAACAAACTGTATTCTGTGCAGTGACTGTGGAACATTGTTCATATACTCCATGTTATTTATTTGGAGCTAGATAGCTCCATGAATCGTGGATGTTTCTACACTGTTCAACACATTTCTTTCAGATTTGGTGTTTATTTTGTTTTGCAATTAAATTCTTCAAATATTTAAGTGTCCTTCTGTTTTATATACTTACTGCATACATCAGTTTACTTGTGAAATACGTTTCAGATCAGATTTTTTAATTCAGATTGACCCAACCCTCCTCCTCCTTTTGTTACAGCACACTAAGGACATAGTACACTACTCACCGTCCTGCTGCAGGATTCTGATCAGCTGTTGATAATGTTGATGAGTCGGCTGGGCTGAGGATCCCGTTACCCCCCGATACAAATCCCGATACAAATAGTTGCTGCCCTTAAGCTGGGTAAGCTGGGTGTGCGATTTCTGCCACGATTCTGCAGTCGGGGGCACTCCAGTCATTTATCAAATTTGCACAAAGCTTGGTGTATAACCTCTTTAGACCTAGCTAAGCTCAAATATGGCTGAATAAACAGCCAATAAAAATTGAAATGGGCGTGCCTTATTACATAAATGCAAATAACTTTGAGCAGAAAAGATGGGATTCTCACAAAACTGGAAATAGATCTGGTTCTACTGTGTGAATAGGTGGTGCTATTACAGGGGAACATGTGGAAATTGCTACAACTAATGAACCAAGTTATTAAGTAACTTAAAATTGTGCATGTTGTGTTGTGGCCACAGGTCCAGACAGGCAATATATGAAACAAACAATATATGGCTGCCATCAGCCAAGAATGCAGGACGTATTAGACAGAGTCAAGGATCTAATAAGAAAATTAGATGAGAATTGGCTAATAGGCTACAGTAATATATCAGGCTTTTGAGTACTTAGAGTCTCTGCCTGCAGAACAGATTTGCCTCAGTTACCCCCCATGTCTGCCATATTGGATTTCGGCAAAATTGCATTCTACAACATTTGCATTCTATAACATTCTTCTTATACAAAATTTGACCATGAAGTTTGAGGCCCCGCCCACACTGACTTAATTAAACACTTAGCCCATAATAATAATATGATGCAATGCAGGGCGCAACTTTAGATGGAATATTTTGGAGGTTGAATAAAGCTGTTGAATAGAGCTGGAGAAAAGTAATGTCTAGGGGGGGTGGGATATATATTTTTTTAAAGAAAAGTTGTGAAATGTTCATTTCTGGTGAATTTTAAGGGAAAAATGTGATGGATTACTGATCATTAATACTGCATTCTAATTGCTTAATTCGGTCAATCACGGAAAGAAAGAACATGCATGTTTGCTTTTAAATCAACAGAACATTACTAGAAATATAGCTCAATTGCATTACTAAAATATTACATGGTTTCTGTTTTATTTTAAAGTTCCGTACAATATATTGGAGCTTATCTAGTCTTTACGAGCACCTGCCATTGATGCTCTGGGAACAGGGGAAGGCACGCTGGGTCAGGACTGTGTTGTTGTACTTATACATTGTCTCTCAGCATTTGCCAACTGGCTTTTGTTAAAATGTGTAGGCCTATATTCTGCAATCCACATAAACATACAAATATGCAGCTGTTTATTACTAATTAGGAACAATGAGGCATTGACAAAAATCAGGTCTAATTCTGTTACATGTATTTCCATGTTTATTTTGATAATGTGATATTTTGGAACAAAATTGTAATACTAAATAGCCTATGCATGTCTTTAATCCATAGGCTATTTCAATTAATATGAACCATAACTCACTCATGTACAGTATTTTCATGGCTAACAGAATGCAAAGATAATTGTTCTACATTAATATGTGACATTTCAAATAATAAAACAAAAGAACAAAAAAATTACTTTATACGAGCACATCTGCTGGCATTGTGTGGATTTCTTCCATCAAAGTCGGCATGCTTGCTGACTACTGCCGTGCTGCTCGGGCCCTGTCAGGTGCTGCTTGCAGCTATATTTATTATTTTGATTGTACGCCTCTGAGAGAAAGGGCTCATCAGAGTGCAAAGGGTTCATTTTTTTTCTTGTTTTTTTCTTTCCAAATGTGTTACTGAACTTTGAGTGTTGGGAAGCAAAATCAGATGTGTTGCCAAGATGTAACCTGTTAAAAAACACTTATCAAATCCCCCCATGCTTTGTCTCCAAAATATGACTTAATTGGTCATTAACTCTTCCATCTCTGTGGCATTAATTGTTTCTTCTCGCTCAGCCATTTGCTTCCGGGTCAGGGGGAGGTCATCATCAGGGTGACACAGATGAGACCATCTCTGTCAGCAGAAATTTATAATGGTAGGGATCTTGATAAGCAAGTGTTTTATAAAATATAAATATGAAACGTAATTACTATGTACATAACAATACCACTGATCTGTAAAATACTTCCACCTATTGTTTCAATCTGCTTCTAGGTCCATTCAGCACCAAACCAAAACAATAACAAAGCATACTCATCATATATTTAATATAAAATACGTTGCATTGGTTTTAGTTGAAAATATGGACATTTTTATTTTCTAGCATAAGCTGTCAGTAGATAAGACTCATAGTGTGCTGCCTAGGTAGGAGCAAGAATGGAAACAGACTACAGAATGGTAACAGACTCTATCCACATCCACCTGCCTTGAATTTGGCTCATTGCATATCTACTGATGTTGTGAGTGTGTGTGTGAATGTATGTGAGTGTGTGTGTGTGTGTGGGGGGGGCCCTGGGTAAGGTGGTGGGACAGTGAAAACAAAGCTGTGGAGACACGGGATCCAGCCCTCACCTGTCTGAGAGTGCCAGTGCTGATGGAGAGCTTGACCAGACTCCACCCCGGCACCAGTACAACAGAGGAGAGGGCCAGCAGCCAGCCCAGCACATACGCCCAGTCTGGATACACATACCAGTGGTTAAAGGTCAGGGGCTGGTACTTCACCACAGAGAAGATGAAGGATCCCTACGGGAGAGGTTTTATTAACACACGCCATGCTGCCATTGTGTCATAGAAGTAGAAATGACATGAAATTGAGTTCAGTTGTTGAAACTGGGTCACACTGTTATGCAGTCAAAAACACTCAGTGAACAGTTTATTCCTAGACCTTTAATTTTGATTTATTGATCATCTGCTGCCGTATCCCATCCACTCCCAAAGTTTGACATGCTGTACATTCAGACTCAGCATGGGGCCCCTTCAATTGTACAAATCAGCACCCTTACCCTCTCCAGACTTCACAGGAATTCAAATTTCCGGTCTGCTCCGTACTTACAGACTGAAGGACTAAATGGAGTAGCCTGCATGTACAAACTATAATAATAATCCCACGTTTAAGAGCAGGAAAATGTAACCTACCGCATATAATCTGTTCACAAATTCCCAGTTTACATATGACATTTTCTTTATACATGCGAAGTTCTGCTATTCTCATTCATGCAAATTAATGTTAATGAAATTAGCAGTTTTATTAAATGTGAAATGCAACATGCTTGAGTTGTGCAATGATGAGGTTGTCCTGTAATAAGTGAGTCAGGCAGATGCTCTGTCTCTGGACATCCCATAGTGGGGGTGAGTCAAACTCACCAGGGTCACCAGTGGGGTGAAGTAGAGCCAGCAGAGCTTAAAGATGAGGCTGGGCCGTTCCCCGGTCATGTCCTCGATCACATCCATCATGCGCTCCGCCCCTGCTCCAGGGCAAACAGGAATGACGTGAGTGTAGTGTTATGTTTTGCATAATAGGATATTCCACTGGGGGGGAATATTCAATGATGGCAGAGAATGGGAAATGAATGATGACAAAATTGCTTTCTTTTTCGTTTTGCTTTATAAGCACAGTGGAGCAGTGTGTTATGGATTTGCTGTCTCTCTGGCTTAAAGTTTCCCCTTTTGAAGGAGTTTTGACTGTTCTTGGTGTCCATGGTCATTAATTTGCATTATTGTGTTGCCATTCAACTAGGTACCTTTTTTTTCAAATCCGTAGATAAGACTGATTTTGCAACTTCCGTTGCAAACATAAGCCCCGAACATTTTTAAATATAAAAGTGTCAGTATTGAAGAATTTGGAAAATTAATGGAACTCCTATGTCCTTGGTTAAAAAAATGATGGTTTAGTTAACCAATAATGGTTTAATGTGTTTTTTGTATTTGGATGAGTGTATTTCCAGTGTGTTTTTGTCTGTCTGTCTGGGTTTTCCTGAGATAAAAACATTAATGTCTTAATCAATCATTATTTTTCAATGATTTATATGAAAAGGAATCCTTGGTTAAGATACCTTTTTTTATTTATTTTACGCGCCACACCGTGTGCTTTTCAGTTGCAACCATAGCAACACCCCACAATGTATTTCTTGCAGCATGGCTAGCGTTACAGTTCCGCATGTTGTGACCTTTGGGTTTAAAGAATTCAGGCTCATTGAGCCAAACAGAATGATTGCATTTTGCAAAATTTGCAGCATTAAAATAAAAGATGCAGGAACAACCACGTCAGTTTTGAAAAGTCATCCGGAAAGGTCAGTCAGTTTACTAGCACAGGAGCGGATACCACCCCTTCTCACTGTTGCCTAATGTTAGTTAGCTAAACTGTTGTGTTGGCCAAATGATGCGTTTCAGACTCAGTATAATGTTTGTGTCACCGCAGGAGTGACGCCAGGGTTCCATGATAGGCCTAGCATAGAAATGTCACGGGTGGGCCCGTTTATAAAAAATAAAAATAAATAAATGACAATCATATGCATACACGCATTTGGCCTATACAAATTTGGCCTATTCTTCAAATTGTCTTGTAGTTCTTGCTTTGATAATGGAGCTAGATTTTGTTCGGCCGGATGAAAACCGAGGTTCATAAAGTTTCTTGGTCAGTTTAGAAGTACAGTCAGTGGATCTGAAACTGTGTCTGCAGCACCGAATAGTAAGCGAACAGTCCAAGCTACATTATATGTATATACATATATATATATATATATATATATATATATTGTGGTGGCCCGACCAGGGATCGGTACACCACTGGGGTGGAACGGCCCGTGCGCCGGCGCCAAGAGTTGGGGATGCTGATTCACTCTGAATATTTTCCATTGTCCTATCTAAGAGAACGGCACTTTGGAGAGAGACCGGGAGGAGCACCATGGCCAGCAACCCCCGGGGCGAGACGGGTGCGGCCGCATTCCGCACGTGAATGAACATTTTAATTAAACAGGCACAGCTGAAACGAGTTCGGAAAGGAGAGGCGGCGTCTACAAAAGGAGCCTAAAAACACAACCCGGGGCTCATGACGGAGGAGGAGAGAGCCAGAGCCAGAGCCAGAGCCAGAGCCAGAGCCAGAGCCAGAGCCAGAGCCAGAGCCAGAGCCAGAGCCAGAGCCAGAGCCAGAGCCAGAGCCAGAGCCAGAGCCAGAGCCAGAGCCAGAGCCAGAGCCAGAGCCAGAGCCAGAGCCCCAGAGCCAGAGCACACGCATAGGTTGACGAAACCTGGACGGAGCTAATCAACTGCGAGAGAGCCCATGCACGCGGAGGAAACCCCCACGAACGAACCCTCACAAGTCTCGGATTCACGTGAGCCGACAATTAAAACAACACACTCGCTAACCTCTCTCTCTCTGAGCCTAGACGGCATCAAAGGCGGGCGACTAGGTGAGGAAGGACGGCTTCAGCGGCCAGGGCACCGCCGGGACAGAGCGAACCAAAGGCGGATTCGAGGCGGACGAACGTGGCTAAATGAATGCCGGTTTCTTTAGAGTTTTTCCCAACATTGGAGTTCCTAATTTTTTGGACACTTATTTTTTTTTAGTTTCTTTTCTTTTATGGTTTTGTGCAAGAAAAGAAAGCGCGTGTCGGTGCTGGATTTGAAGTGCCCTGAAGGCACGTGGGGAAAATAAAAAAGTATTTTCACCCATTTTACTCTCTCTCTACCAGCAGGTCACCACTATATATATATAGATATATATCATTTTTATTATTTAACAAAGATAAAATCTACAGAAACAGGGCGGGCTCTGGGAAAAGTGGACCAATGGTAGCGCCACCATTGTGTCATTGTTTAATCGGCATCACAGAAGCACAAAATTTCTTATTTTGTTGACTGTCACGTTGTAGCAATGCTGGCTTGCATTTCAAATGGTATTTAAATTGTATTTCGAAAAGCTATGCAAGCTAACTACTGAAACTAACGTAACAATAAAGTAATAACAATCTTCAGGTTGGCTTGAAAAGCCCCTTCCATTTTAATTGTCAACCTAGATCATAGAAGCAGCTGCATTTGCATGAGAAACGGGTTGCACTAGTTTAAAAACCAAAGTATACCTAAATATACACTTTCAATAAGCTAGATATAGAAACAGGACAGTCATTTTGAATATCCTGTTTGGTGACCTTGTAGTAATAAGAACTGTATGTACTTTAGATTGTTTGTAATAGACCTTGGCATTAAAAGCTGTAGAACCCAAACCCAGACCTGAGGTTTTGGCAAAGCTTTTCCCCAGCCATCTTGAGAATGGCTTTGCCAAAATGTTGCCTGGTAGTGGTACGTGGTAGTTCTTTTGTGTGTGCCCCTGATAATACATTGCATTACAAAGCATTTAGCAGACACTCTTATCCAGAGTGATTTACAACTAAGTGGTGCCATATACAAAATGTAATCTACACTTGTTTCTTTATCTTCTGTCTATATCTTCAACTAGCATCAGAATCATGATGAATTTCTCAAGCCATACTGTTGTGTAGGCTGCGCCATTCTGGAGTCTTGAGGCTCGACTCAGACTCTAGCTCAGAGACTTGACACTTGACTCGGACTTGCATTTAATGACTTGAACATGTCTGAGGCATACAAATGGGCAAAACCTTAACAGTTTCAGAGAACTAAAAATGCTTGTACTTCTCTCCATGATCATGTAATAAAGCTTGTCCAAGATTGAAGTCTGCATAGGCCTTCTAAATTCATTTTTATCCATTATGCCATTTGCATGACCTCTTCTGTACATTGTGAGTACTTTGTTTCCGTTCTTGTTCATAAAACCATTTCCATTCCATTTTTTTCTTTTCTATTTCCAGTGTTGCATTGAAAAGGTCAAGTTTGTTGGAAGGTACACTGTTTTGTACACTCACCAAACAGCCAGCCCATGGCCATAACCTTGAACACACACAGGAAAAACATACAGGCCCCATTACAGGCATAGTAGTCCAGGAGCTGGAACACATACATCCCCCCCCTGGTGGACAGAATGGGAAATGACAAGAATAGATATTAAAGGAAAAAAAGGTTGGGGTGAGACCAGAGATATGCTGCCAAAATGAATATCAGGTTTCACCTCCAGGGGGTGACTATGAGCACTAACACTGGGTTAAACAGAACAGAATGAATGGAGGTCATTAGCAGTTTTCCATAAAAACAGCTCCGTCAGATTTTTTATTTTGAGCATGTGAAAATTCTGCGACGTTGGATAACACTGTCGAATATGGGACAGTCGCGTAGGCTCTTATCTCTCTCCAGCTGACTTCTCACCTGTGTGACCATTACCAGCTCCAAGACGAAGCAGGTGAGGCAGAAGAGCAGGAGGAAGATCTCTCTGTGCCCAGCCCTCCGTAGTAACTTGGGAAACAGGTCCGTCACCGACGTCCATCCATCCCCACAAACTGAACGACAGAAAGACAGTACAACATTCGACAGAGAGAAGCAGAGAAAGAGAGAGGGAAGAAAAGAGGGAAATAAAAGGATGGGAGAGAAAGATGATTGACACATACTAATGTTTTCCTTTGCTTTATTAGAGTGCAAAGCAACAATTCAAGTTTATTATTCACAATTCAAGTTTATTAGTGGTCTAGCTGTAAGCTGCGATGAAACCAATTGCCTTTCATGATGCTGTGACATCTCACCTCTGATTGGCTGGTATAAATGCCTAGCAACTGATTAGTAATACCCGAGCAACATATATAGACTCATATAAACGTATATAGGGTACATTGATTTTCATAAAACATACACACTCATATACTGATATAGATACTTTAATTGCCTTTCACTATACAGTAACACCAACTCTCTAATTGGCAATAATGAATGCCTAGCAACCACCTAGAAACTGATTAGTAATACCCTTGTGACATTTATACCTCATATATGATATTGTGGTAATGTCTAGTAGCACTATAATTATGCAATAGCACCTTGCTCTTATCTCTATGATATCAATACCGAGCAGCCACCTTGCAACTGACAAGCAATACCTGAGCAACAACCTTGTAATACCACAAGAACACCCTACCAACCACCTATCACACCAAAGCAAGTCATACCAAAGACCAGCCATGCCATAGTGGGAAATGCACATCTCTCTAGTTATCTATGAAATGTTGTCCAGTTAGTATGGCAAGTAATCCTGTGCTCTCAGGTAACCCAGCATCATGCCTTACAAGCTCAGCACAGCTTTAATTCATGTTGAGCAAGAACCAAACCGGGAGCATCTAAAAGTAAACAAGGGCCACAGGCATTAATCGTGGCAGTAGTGTCAGCCAGGAAACTGATTACCTGAGAGTCCAGGCCCAACAAGATGATCATAATGAAGAAGCAGGTGGCCCACAGCTGAGGTAGGGGCATCATTGCTACTGCTTGGGGGTACGCAATGAATGCCAGACCAGGTCCTGGGAGCATGGAGAAAATAAGGAGAGTGAAGGAGTCAGAAGGAATGGGAGAATAATAAATGAACCTACCATTCTTACCCAGGTCATATTCCCTCACATTACAGTCACACAGTTCTGAATTAAGCAGATGCTGTTATGCAGAGCACCTTCCACAGATTACCTTTTTACATACTGTCCACTAATACAGCTGGACATATGAAGAGCAAATTGCAGTACGCAATAAATGCCTCAGGATGGCCACATCCTCCAGGAAAAGGGAGTCACTGACAGTGGGGGACTCGATTACTCGAGAGATGGATCCAGTAAGAGAGGTAGCTGTTTAGAGAAGATCTTAATGTGCAAGAAATTCCATAAATCGCCAACTCATGCCTAGTGAGGATATTTGGATTAAGCTTATTGGGGAGCAAGAAAGGGTCTTAGCAGAGTATAGTGTGTTACCGACAGACCCAGACCGTAGTGTGAATGTCACAGTTCAAGGCTTTTATTCTAATGAATTTCCTGGCACTACTATTACCGCTTGTCGTATTTTTGGAAATTTGATAATTAGTCTCACTTTGGCTATCAGGTAATCAATACCCTTGTGCTGACTACTGATTCCAATTGTCTACTGCGTGTGGTCTGATCACCGATGAAAGTCAGCTGCATGTCTTTCTTTTTAGGTCCCGCTTGTCTTTGAATCGCGGCTTGTTTGTTATATTTTTCCAATTCTCATAGCATGCTCTATTTTTATTTCTCATTTGTGCACAATGTGAGGGAAGTGACGATTCTCATTTACATCCCTCCCTTTTCCACTTTCTCTCCCCTTACAGACTCTGAAGTTTCCCAACTCCTGCTCTCCCATTGCCCTACCGCCTGTGCCCTAGACCCTATCCCCTCTTCTCTCCAGACAATCACACCTGACATCTTCCCACTTGTAACCTTCCTTGTGAACTCCCTGTTTTCTTGCTGTTTTCCACCATCCTCCAAGAGGGCCCACAACACCCCGCTGCTGAGAAAGCCCACCCTGGACCCCTCCATCATCCAGAACTACTGCCTGGTATCTCTTTCATCTTTAACCAAAACATTTGAACAAGCTGCTTCTAATCAACTTTCTTCTTTCTTTTCCAAGAACACTCCTCTCCCTCAGGGAATCACTCCATACTGCAGGAGCAGCCTCCTTCTCCTCGGTCCTGATTGTTCTAGACCTATCTGCCGCCTATGACACTGTGGATCACTCCATCCTCCTGTCCTTCTTGTTAGCAACAGGGATCTGCAGCACAGCCTTGAACTGGATCAAGTCCAACCTCTCTGGCAGCTCCTTCCAGGTTGCCTGGGCTGGTACAGTATCGACACCTCTGCGCCTTGCCACAGGAGTTCCCCAGGGCTCCGTCCTTGGCCTGCTTCTTTTCTCGCTTTATACTAGATCCCTTGGCCCTGTTATTACTGCTCATGGTCTGTCCATGCTACGCTGCTACGCTGATGATACCCAACTTTCTCTCATTCCCACCATATGAAACAAAGGTTTCAGCCTGCATCTTTGCTTGCCTGAGTGACATTCAGAGGTGGATGGACAACCACCATCTAAAGCTCAACCCAGGTAAGACTGAAATGAACTTAATTTCTTCTCAAACCTCTCCTCATCTGGATCTCTCCATTTCCCTAGGGGATACCCCAGTGACGCCATCCCAATTTGCAAGGAACAACGACGTGGTGATGGACAACAGACTGTCCCTCTCCGAGAACATTGCTGCTGTGACCCGGTCTTGCAGGTTCTTCCTATACAACATACGGAGAATCCGCCCCTTTCTCACCCCCTACTTGACCCAGCTCCTGGTCCAAGCGATGGTTCTGTCCCGCCTGGACTACTGCAACTCTCTCTTGGCTGGCCTTCCAGCATCTGCCATGAGACCCCTCCAACTCATCCAGAATGCAGCAGCTCGTCTGGTCTTCAACGTTCCAAAACACTCTCACGTCACCCCCCCCGCTTACTTTCATCCACTGGCTGCCTGTCATGGCTCACATCAAATTCAATACATTGGTCCTAGCTTTCCAAGCAGTTAAGTTCTCAGCCCCAGCTTACCTCCAAAACATCATAAGACCCAAAACATCTGGTAGACACCTGGTTCATTCAGCCACCACAGGACGCTTGGCGCCTCTTCACACCTCTACCTCCGACTCACAACTACTGTCTCTTCTAGCTGCACGGTGGTGGAACAAACTCCCAATGGAGGTCAGAACAGCAGAATCTCATACCACCTTCAAGCGCAGACTGAAGACACACTTCTAACGTCTTGTGGGTAACTTTTAGAACCCAACTCGGTCGTGTTTGGTCCTGCGACCCTGCTTCCTTACAGAACCTGTCGGACGTGGAGTTCAGAAGCATGGGTCTAGCAAATAATGAACTATTTTTACAGTTTAAGGTTGGTAGAGGAGCCTACCAGGTATAATGATTATTATCTACAGATTCATGTTGATTATTAAAGGCAGGCTTTTTTTCTCATTTTTATCAAGGGTACCAATAATTCTTCAGCTGACTTCAGCAGCCTATGGGGCCTGTAGCGTAGTGGTTACGGTACATGACTGGGACCTGCAATGTCAGTGGTTCGAACCCCGGTGTAGCCACAATAAGATCCGCACAGCTGTTGGGCCATTGAGCAAGGCCCTTAACCTGGCATTGCTCCAGGGGAGGATTGTCTCCTGCTTAGTCTAATTAACTGTAAGTCGCTTTGGACAAAAGGGTCTGCAAAATGCCATAAATGTAATGACCATGTATCCCAAACACTTTGGTGCCCTGAAATGGGGAAATGTATAAAAAGTTCTACACGTTGAAACCAAAATGTATAAAACGCCCTTTAATTAATTCTGAGAATGTGCATACTAACCACATGTGATCTGTTTGATTACAAGTCTAAAATTGTGGAGTACAGAATATCTTTGTCCCAAGTATGAAGGAGCTCATGGTATACTTTTGCCACCCAATTTAGGACTGTATATGTCCAACTCCCACCCCAATCTGGAATCTGCAAATGTAAATTCCGTGAAGGAACCACCCTGCCAATTCGGGAGCGCTGGGACATCAATGGATCTCCTCCAAGACAACAGCTGCTTCTTTTTGAGTTGAAGATACATCAGAGGAAGACCTTTCATATGTGGTTGTGATATGCAGTCGTACAAGCTCCCTTATCAACCGGTGGGGGTTGCCCAAGAAAATTAAATGGTTGCGCAATGCAATATGGATCCCTATGCAGCTGAACCCTCTCACACCCAGAGCAATGGAGGTGCCTGTTGCATAGAACTACAACTCACAGTAGGGCGACATGGGGCAACATTAGCAGGTAAGGGCAGTCGTCTGGCAATTGTCGTGTTCCCGGTTTGATCTCCCATCCTCGGTGTGTTGAAGTGTCCTTGAGCAAGACACCTAACCCCCAATTGCTCCCGACCAGCTGGTTAGAGCCTTGCATGACAGCCAGATGCCGTTTGTGTGTGAGTGTGTGAATGGGTGAATGAGAGGCATCAATTGTAAAGGGCTTTGGATAAAATCGACATATGTATGAATGCATTTGACCATTACAGTCTGCACTGTCACAGCCTGGATTCGATTCAAGGTCATGAGACTCATCCATCGCACCACAGCCTTAACTGAATGAGCCATCTAGCAGCTTGTTTTGTTGTTATGTTTTTATACATTTGTCACATCTTTGTAATTGGTCTTCACATACTGTGCACTTACCTGATTCTGCCACATTCTCTATGGGGACACCCTGCTCATGTGCCATGAACCCCAGCACAGAAAAGACCGCAAATCCTGCCACCAGGCTGGTCCCGCTGTTCAGCAGACACAGCCATAAACTGTCCCTGTAGAAACACCACCAGGAGGCTAAACATTCTCTGACCAGCCCTCATTTTTGCATTTAGTTTCTTCCAAGGTGAAATAAATTAAGTATTCGCTGCTTGCAGGACGTGTGTTGGTATCTGAGTATTACACTGGACAGAGCTGCATATTTATGGGTAAGAACCAGACCGCTTTCCTCTGCGTGTCTGCCCTAGTGTACTGTGGGTAAGCTTGGGCCTTACTTGTAGCAGTTGTTGTTATAGGTGTTGTAGCTACCCAGCACAGTCAGAGTACCTAATCCAACACTGTAGGAGAAGAAAATCTGAGCTCCTGCCTCCATCCACACCTGCAGTGACATCACAAATGTTGAACATTGGATGTTGCTTGTTCCCTGGCTGGGTGAAATTAGGAAAGAGACATTTTACTGTGAAAAGGTGATGGGGTGCAGCTGTTGTTATGGAGGACTGACCTGTGGGTCTGCCAGGCGGGAGGGGTCCGCGTTCAGGTAGAACACCACCCCCTGCAGAGCTCCAGGTAGAGTTAGCCCTCGTATCAACAACACCAAAAGCATCAGGTATGGGAAAGTAGCTGTAAAATAAACCACCTGGTGAGGGGGGGAGAGAGAGAGAGAGAGAGAGAGAGAGAGAGAGAGAGAGAGAGCAATAATGGTTAATTTCTATGGATAAATATTATGAGAATGCAAAAATACAACATGTCTATCCTGTATGTCCCTGTTCAATTCTGTTAATTTCAAGTTCTGCACCCGTCACTACGTGTTCAGCCTTTTACCTAGTTGGTTTCAATCTTCTGATTGGTTGCCTAGGTAAGGACAATCTTTACTTTTCTCTCTCAGTAAATGGGGGACAGACCTTCCCTGTAGACTTCACCCCCTTCCAGATGCAGAAGTAGGAGATGACCCATATCGTGATGAGACACAGGAGCACCTCCCACCTCACACTGCCCACCTCCTCAATGCCCCCCGAGATCAACAGCACACGTCTCCTGGGAGGGGGAGGGGTGGAGGGGGAGGGAAAGAAGGAACAAGAAAATTGGGGAAGGAAAGGAAAAGAAGCAGAGAGAAAAAAGACAAATATTCATCTTAAGAGCTTTATTTACATTAAAAATGTATTCATTTATTCCAGTGTAGGAGCCATGATTCTCTGCACACCCCTTGCACCCCGGCCCAACCATGAACACAAATAATGAACATTTTCTCCACTTATGGATTCACTCTTATGGTTTAGATGGAATTATAGAACAAACATAAATGCAAAAAGGTGAAACTAGGCTAATGTGCTCCATCTCCACATACATTGAAAACAATGTCCTTACCCATCACCTGATTTATTTATCTTAGAAGGCACTATTATCCAGAGCAATTTGTACAATTTACATACATGGACTATCTTTTAGAAAAGATTTGATCCCACAATCTCTGGCTTGTCAGTTTCATAACCCTAAATACTGTAGGAGGTGCAGCCCTACAGAAGTCAGCCTGCAGACTTACTCCCAAAACTCAGTGGCTGCAGAAGATGAGTTGTTGGGCTGTTGGGTCCAGTTTGCGGTCAGGTTTTGATTGGAGAAATCCGCACAGTGATCTGAAGCACAGAGAGTCACCAGTAGGGAATGACACCAGTCATGACCTCGGCAGAAGCATTTCATTTTGCTGGCTTTGACAGGCAGTAGCGTCGCCAATGCTACCCGCCCTCCTGTAAGAGCATATAATGTAGGACACTGGAGCGCTACTCCACCAGTTCATATTCACTTCTCACAACCTTTCTTACACCGCTCACAACCTCGACTTTACATCTCACAAGAGCCTTTTCACTCAACTGCTAGTGTAACAGGTGAGAAATTAGCCTGAGTCCGAGGTGGGATTTGAACCCCGGCCTTCTCACTTGTCCAAATTATTTGTTGATCGAATGCGTTACCAGTCAGCTAAAGGCGAACTCGCCACTAGCCAAGGGCAACAACGTTCTTTTGAATTTTTGAGGGTCACGTCATCGGGGAGTGTTGTCGCGATAATCTGCTACCAGCCTTCGCTTTCACTGCACCATCCGTGCTTACTAGCGAACTAGCCGAGCCAACCACACTACACTAGTAAGCATGGTGCAGTGCAGTGAAAGTGAAGGCTTGTAGCAGGTTACCTCGACAGCACTCCCCGATGATGTGACCCTCAAATTAAAAAAGAACATTATTGCCCTTGGCTACGGGCAAGTTAATCTTTAGCTGACTGGTAAAGCGTTTGTTCAACAAATACTTGGACGAGTGAGAGGCCGGGGTTCAAATCCCACCTCGGACTCAGGCAATTTCTCACCCGTTACACTAGCTTGCTTTTTCCATAAGCTACAGTATTTTCATTTGAGAAATTAAATTTGGAGAATTTGCCAATTCTACCTTGTCTCCTTGATTTTCGGTGTTTGATATTTTGGGACAAGTATTAGGAGACTGCTTAATTTTTCTGTGCTCCTGTTCCATTATAAGGAGGACTAGAGGTGATCCGCTTCCAAAGTTTGCATAGAAACGGGATGAATCCGGTGTAGCCGCAGTAAGATCTGCTCAGCTGTTGGACCCTTGAGCCAGACCTTAACCCCAGACATAAAACACTATGTGCCTGCAGTGTGCTCTGCAGGTGGAGGTATAGCACTTACACCACATTTCATTCACTTTACCTGAGTTCCAGGTGTTGGAGCAGCTGGCCCAGGGCAACTCAGAGCTGAAGGAGAAGTAGAGGTAGAAGAGGGCCCAGGCCAGGATGATCATATAACTGATGACAATGTAAATTATGATCAGCTGACCTGCATAGCCAACCCCTGAGACAAATACACATACACACACATGCACACACACACTCAATTAACACCTGATAATGCCAATCATTGGTTTGAACAGCAACTTAGACAATTAATAGTTATGCACATGCGTGCTGTGGTTCCTCTTTACATGAGCACTCCTGATAATAATATTGATGCCTTCGGCCTGGAGAGAGACACTGAGCATCTGATAAATTCCAGTAATATACTGTGAATATTTATTCCCAAACAATTATCCCATTTCCCCCCGTAAGAGTAGAGTTTACCTCTTAGCCTCACAGAGTTAGTGTCTGGTGTAGAAGTGCAAGATGTCAGCTACAGTTATAACAGATTCATTTTCCCAGAATATTCTATTCCCCTCCTGAGTGGTAACTGAGCGCTGTAACCCTACTGCTGATTACCCATTTGCTCCCAGTTTATTTACTGGCCTCAGTCCACCTCTCCAAACTTGGACGCAAAGCAGCTGGACACAGAAACAGAAATTGGCTTGTCCGTCCGGGGCGATCAACACACTAGAACAGTGCAGCAGCCTAGAACTGTTACGGCAGGGTGGACAGAGGAACCAGAAGCAGACATAGGGGTGTGGAAAATGGCAAGTTTACTCACAGGTGATGGGGCAGACAGAGCGTAGTCACAAAACAAGCCAAGGTAAAAATCCAGGGGGTCAGTCCAAACAGGCAGAGGTACAGAATTCCACAAAACACAAAGAATAGTCCAGGGAAGCAGGCAGGGGTCAAAACAGGAAAACCAGATAAGCAGAATAACCAAGGGCAAGGACTCAAGGGCAAGGGCAAGGCAAGGGCAAGGGCAAGGGCAAGGACAAGGAAACAAGGAGGCTAGAACTTGGGGAAGGAATCAAGGGCTCGGGAACAGAAACAGGACAAGACGAACTAGCAGCGTGCAACTGAAAAGGACAGGTATAAATACACAGGGGAATGAGACAAACTAGGCGGGGCATGGGAGTGAGGGCGGTCTAACAAATAAACATCAGGTGACGAGGGGGAAAACAAAAACGCGGACTGGATTCACAAAGACACACATGTAAAACAAACGGCTCTGGACTAGAGAGTAGACAATGCATAGATTGAAGACGTAGTGATAGTTAAGAGACAGGTGCGAACACTTTGCTGAAACAAACGAGCAATAAGGAATAGCATAGGAAGGCGGAGTTATAGAACAGCGCAGAAATGCTAAGAGATGCGTTAGTGAGTTAGTAACGTGAATATTTCTAAACTACCCAATAAAAGTGATTGTTAGTTAGTTAGACAGACAGTAAGTGTATTAATCGGATTAGTACTGTACAAAACCTAGATTAGTAGTGGTTAGTAAGAATAGTGCTTTACAACATTTAACTATCAAGAAAAAGCAGGAAGTAAGAATCGCGAGTTTAGAAAAAATGTTGAACCCCGAAAACTACCGTAACCACCCGAATAGTGGGGCACGCAGACAGGGGAGTGACTTGACTGGTAAACATTCAGACGCAGACATAACAGGGGAGGACGAGTGCAAAGACTAATGAAAATAAACAGAACCAGACATGAAATATGAAAAATAATAAATTACAAGAATAAATGATACTAAACAATGATACACTAACACACAGAACACAGGAACATAACAAGAGCCACAATTACTAAGCATTCCTCACTAATCGCAACAGTGTACTTTCGCAGTTTGCATTTTATATGTGCATATTGAGTTTGGAGATTTGCATGTGAGAAGAACTGAACTCAAACACTGGCCACACAGGGAGATTTGTCTCTTCTCTCCATTGCTCCCTGTTGGTAAAGCCAAAGTGATCTCAGGTTTACCCATTTGCCCACAGAGGTTTCTGGCCTCTCACCCTCAGCCAATGGGCACAGCTTCCTCCAGCAGGTGATGGCCCCCTCCTGGGTGTACTGCCCCATGGCTGTCTCCAGCAGGAACAGGGGTATCCCACAGGTCACCACAAAGACCAGATATGGCACAAGGAACGCTCCTGCAGATACACCAACAATCAAAGGTAACGTATGAGATAAGATCTCACGACAGGTATTTGACCAAAACCAGAGATGTTTAGTTTCAGGTTGTCAATGTGTGAGAGTGTGTAAGAGACTGAGCACTAAACACACGATTGAGAATAAATCAATATGTAAATCAATACTAATTCAGAACAAATTATGTACACAGGTACTTTTAATATGTACCTTTTAATCAAATTAAAAGTTCATGAGCTCATTAACACAGCCTTACTCATGTTCATTCAAATTCATTGGCACACTCTCAGTCGCACTTACTCACACTCACACTCACACTCACGTACTCATATTCATACACTCATCCCACTCACCACCGCCATTCTTGTAGCAGAGGTATGGGAACCTCCACACGTTTCCCAGCCCCACTATGTTCCCTGCCACTGCCAGCAGGAACTCCACCTTACTCCCCCACTGCCCCCTCTCCTCCAATGGCCTTTCTGCGGTCTCCCTCTCCTTCATCCCTTCTGCTGTCCGTTCCATAATCTCTGAGTGAGCTGAGATCAAACAGAGGCTGATGTTTACCTGCTGACTGGCAGACACCTCCTCACATGTGCACAGTGTACCTGAGATTCTGAGCCAAGTTATCAATGAGTGACAGGGCCTTAAATAATCAGAATTTTGCTGTTCTGAAAACAATATGCATAAAAGTGAGCTAATCATGAACTTTATTTTCACACATTTATAGCAAAATGCTATGAATCCACACATGTAATACAATTAATGACAACTGACTTTTCATGAATCTTTATTAATCAGGATCCAATTATAAGGGAAATATATATAGAATCCATGTCAGCAAGAACCTCAATGAAGGTGCCTTGGCATTCTTTCCCATTCCTTTCACCTTCTTAATACTGAATACTTCCCAGGGAATTTTCTGTTCTTCCTCATTTCACCAGGAATTCTTCTTCATCTCTGTCAGGAATTTGACGTTGTTTGGGGCGATTCACATCAAACCCACTCTAACAGCCAAATCAGCATCAGTCAGTTGGCCAACATGGCATAACTTGACGTTGCCCCTCACAGTGAATGGACACTGTACAGCCTATGTATAGGTATCTTGCTGATACCTATACATAGAAATCTCACAATCTCTTCAGTTTTCCTCAGTCATGGTACTCTACCAACCTTCTTTGCTTCCTTGGGAGAGGTGACACTGTCCTATCCTCCAAACTGTCAATAATTATTTGCTTGAACGTCAGCAGTGCAGTTATAGCCTCACACAATATGCAATAAAATGGAAGTGCTGTTTATTGTGCTTTGCAATAACAAACTGTATTCTGTGCGGTGACTGTGGAACATCGTTCATATACTCCATGTTATTTATTTGGAGCTAGATAGCTCCATGAATCGTGGATGTTTCTACACTGTTCAACACATTTTTTTCAGATTTGGTGTAAATTCTTCAAATATTTAAGTGTCCTTCTGTTTTATATACTTACTGCATACATCAGTTTACTTGTGAAATACGTTTTAGATCAGATTTTTAAATTCAGATTGACCCAACCCTCCTCCTCCTTTTGTTACAGCACACTAAGGACGTAGTACACTACTCACCGTCCTGCAGCAGGATTGTGATCAGCTGTTGACAATGTTGATGAGTCGGCTGGGCTGAGGATCCCGTTTGTGATACAAATAGTTGCTGCCCTTAAGCTGGGTGCACACTGTGCGATTTCTGCCACGATTCTGCAGTCGGGGGCACTACAGTCATTTATCAAACTTGCACAAAGCTTGGTGTATAACCTCTTTAGACCAAGCTAAGCTCAAATATGGCTGAATAAACACCCAATGCGAATTGAAATGGGCGTGCCTTATTACATAGGTTGAGGAATGGCGGAGAGCCAGGCGCGACTAAGGGTAATCCCTAGTAAGCGGGCACGCAAACATGTCCGCCACTAAACCCCGGGAGGTAGAGGAAACAAAAAACAACTCGGAGACAGCTACCTCCCAACCCTGACACATAAATGCAAATAACTTTGAGCAGAAAAGATGGGATTCTCACAAAACTGGAAATAGATCTGGTTCTACTGTGTGAATAGGTGGTGCTATTACAGGGGAACATGTGGAAATTGCTATAACTAATGAACCAAGTTATTAAGTAACTTAAAATTGTGTATGTTGTGTTGTGGCCACAGGTCCAGACAGGCAATATATGAAACAAACAACATATGAAAAAAAACATGGCCACCATCAGCCAAGAATGCAGGACTTATTAGATAGAGTCAAGGATCTAATAAGAAAATTAGATGAGAATTGGCTAATAGGCGACAGTAATATATCAGGCTTTTGAGTACTTAGAGTCTCTGCCTGCAGAACAGATTTGCCTCAGTTACCCCCCATGTCTGCCATATTGGATTTGAATAGAGCTGGAGAAAAGTAATGTCTAGGGGGGGTGGGATATATATATTTTTAAAGAACAGTTGTGAAATGTTCATTTCTGGTTAATTTTAAGGGCAGAATGTGATGGATTACTGATCATTAATGCTGCATTCTATTTGCTTAATTCGGTCAATCACGGAAAGAAAGAACATGCATGTTTGCTTTTAAATCAACAAAACATTACCAGAAATATAGCTCAATTGCATTACTAAAATATGCAGCTGTTTATTACTAATTAGGAACAATGAGGCATTGACAAAAATCAGGTCTAATTCTGTTACATGTATTTCCATGTATATTTTAATAATGTGATATTTTGGAACAAAATTGTAATACTAAATAGCCTATGCATGTCTTTAATCCATATTAAATCCAATTAATATGAACCGTAACTCTAAACATGCTCACTCATGTACAGTATTTTCATGGCAAACAGAATGCAAAAATAATTGTTCTACATTAATATGTGACATTTCAAATAATAAAACAAAAGAACAAAAAAATAACAATCAGGAGTTTAGACAGATTTACTTTATACGAGCACATCTGCTGGCATTGTGTGGATTTCTTCCAGCAAAGTCGGCATGCTTGCTGACTGCTGCCGTGCTGCTCGGGCCCTGTCAGGTGCTGCTTGCAGCTATATTTATTATTTTGATTGTACGCCACTGAGAGAAAGGGCTCATCAGAGTTCAAAGGGTTCATTTCATTTCTTGTATTTTTCTTTCCAAATGTGTTACTGAACTTTGAGTGTTGGGAAGCAAAATCAGATGTGCTGGCAGGATGTAACCTGTTAAAAAACACTTACAAATCCCCCCATGCTTTGTGTGCAAAATATGAATTAGTTGGTCATTAACTCTTCCATCTCTGTGGCAGTAATTGCATGTTCTCGCTCAGCCATTTGCTTCCAGGTCAGGGGGAGGTCATCACCAGGGTGACACAGATCAGACCATCTCTGTTAGCAGAAAAATAATAATGGTAGGGATCTTGTAAGCAAGTGTTTTATAAAATATAAATATGAAATGTAATTACTATGTACATAACAATACCACTGATCTGTAAAATACTTCCACCTATTGTTTGAATCTGCTTCTAGGTCCATTCAGCACCAAACCAAAACAATGACATAGCATTGGTTTTACTTGAAAATATGGACATTTTTCTTTTCTAGCATAAGCTGTCAGTAGATAAGACTGATAGTGTGCTGCCTAGGTAGGAGCAAGAATGGAAACAGACTACAGAATGGTAACAGACTACACTATTTTTCACTACATATTTTACAGGACAGACAGCTCTATCCACATCCACCTGCCTTGAATTTGTCTGATTGCATATCTTCTGATGTTGTGAGTGTGTGTGTGTGTGTGTGACCCTGGGTAAGGGGGTGGGACAGTGAAAACAAGGCTATCTTTCTGCACAGCTGTGGAGACACGGGATCCAGGCCTCACCTGTCTGAGAGTGCCAGTGCTGATGGAGAGCTTGACCAGACTCCACCCCGGCACCAGTACAACAGAGGAGAGGGCCAGCAGCCAGCCCAGCACGTACGCCCAGTCTGGATACACATACCAGCGGTTAAAGGTCAGGGGTTGGTACTTCACCACAGAGAAGATGAAGGATCCCTACGGGAGAGGAGGAAGAGTGGAATGTTACAAACGCCATGCAGCCATTGTGTCATAGAAGTAGAAATGACATGAAATTGAGTTCAGTTGTTGAAACTGGGTCACGCAGTTATGCAGTCAAAAACACTCAGTGAATAATTTACAAGGTATTTCCTAGATATATTATTTAGACTTATTGATCATCTGCAGTTGTATCCCATCCACTTCAATGTTCGACATGCTGTTCATTCAGAGATGCTTGTCTGCATACCACAGTTGTAACATGTGGTTATTTACAATTTTACATTTTAGTCATTTAGCAGACACCTTTTTATCCAAAGTGACTTACAAGTGCATAGGTTCTTCCACAGGTTAAAAGCATCAAATCCATAACTAGCAAAACACACATGAAGAGCTGCAAATGTTTTTATTATTTATTTTTCATTTTTTAAATTAAGGGTTAGGGTTAGAAAAGAGGGATTTTGGAGGGGGGGGGGGGGGGGAGTAAATCAGGAGGGAGGAACAAGGTATAGTCTAAAAAGGTGTGCTTTTAGTCTGTGTCAAAATATGGGGAGGGCTTCTGCTGACCGGACAGTGGTAGGCAATCATTCCACCAATGAGGAACCAGAACAAAAAACAGGCGTGAACGTGCAGCTCGACTGCCTGGTGCTCGTAGTGAGGGAACCACAAGGGGACCAGAGCTGGCAGACTGGAGTGGTCTAGCTGGGGAGTAGGGAGCAATTAAAGATTGGATGTAAAGTGGGGACGTCCGCTTAGCAGCCTGGAATGGCAACACTAGGGCCTTGAAGCGGATGCGTGCGGCAATAGGAAGCTAGTGGAGGCCAATGAGGAGCGGGTGACATGAGCCGTCCTGGGCTGACTGGCAGGCTGCAGCATTCTGGACCAGCTGGAGGGGCTTGATGGCACAAGTAGGGGGACCGGCCAGGAGGGAGTTGCAGTAATCCAGATGGGAGATTACAAGCGCCTGGACTAGGGCTTTCTCCTTCAGGAGTTGACGGATACGGCGTATATTATAGAGGAAGAACCTGCATGTTCTGGCAGTGCAGGATATATGGGGAATGAGGGTGAGGCAGTTATCAAGAGTCACCCCAAGATTCTTGGCTGTATGGGAGGAGGATACTACAAAGTCCTCGATGATCAGTGAGAGTCGATTGTCGAGAGAAAGATTAGGAAAGGGATGTAGGCTTGCCAAGGTTAAGCTTCAGGTGGTGGGAAGTCATCCATGCAGAGATATCAGCCAAGCAGGCAGGAAGCAAAGAAAGAGTTGAATGTCATCGGGATAAGAGTGGTAAGAAAAGAGAAACAGAACCAAGAGACATGGTGTATAGAGAGAAGAAGAGAGGACCAAGAACTGAGCCCTGCGGGACCCCCATCCCAGTCAGTGATGAGAGCAGAATCTCATGGTTGACTGTATCGAAGGCGGCCGACAGGACAGGTTTTTGGAGGTCCAATTTTTCTTCCCTGGAACACTAGACAAAGATGTAGATGTTTTTTCTCAAAATAAATTCTGACGTCATACTGACTTTGCACTCTCTTCTGGCACCTGCGCAATTGTTTTTCATTGGTTCATCTGCTGAGGCATGCCATTACCCTACATTTCCTCATTGTGCATGTGACTAGGCATGTGGTGAGTGAATCTATTACACTTCCTGATGCACTGTGAATTTTCCATAGGTTTCTATTGGCGTCACTGTCGGTATATTACACAGTATACACTACAGGCTGAACCCAAAGCACTGCAGTCTCTGCACTCCAGACTAGCAGACTTGGCCTTCACAGACTTTGGTCTTACATAATGTGACATAGACTGTAGTGCTCAGCGTCATTATGTGAAGTCTGCAAGAGCAAAGGGTTGTGAGGGTAAATGCACTAAAACTGGATTACAGACCTCACTCATTGCCAACATGTTTGAGTTGTCCTGTAATAAGTGAGTCAGGCAGATGCTCTGTCTCTGGACATCCCACAGTGGGGGTGAGTCAAACTCACCAGGGTCACCAGTGGGGTGAAGTAGAGCCAGCAGAGCTTAAAGATGAGGCTGGGCCG
Organism: Conger conger; assembly: GCF_963514075.1. Classification (NCBI taxonomy): domain Eukaryota; kingdom Metazoa; phylum Chordata; class Actinopteri; order Anguilliformes; family Congridae; genus Conger; species Conger conger. The sequence goes on from NC_083772.1 coordinate 5,947,262, forward strand.
TTCCCCGGTCATGTCCTCGATGACATCCATCATGCGCTCCGCCCCTGCTCCAGGGCAAACAGGAATGGCAGTGAGTGTAGTGTTATGTTGTGCATAATGGGAGATTCCCCTGGGGGGAAGAGAATGAGACATTAATGAGAACAAAATAGTCTATACGTTTTCCCTGTCCTTACAGAGAGCCAGAAGGAGATGTCAGAAGCCTCAAACAAGGTGATTATGTGGCCATGCTTAAAATGTTCTAATAAAGCAGTAAATGTAATGTAAAGAGTGGTTAGACACAGCAACAAAGTCTAATGCTGCATTCACATCATATCGGAATGACCGAATTACCACCTTCCGACTGGGGAAAACTACCTCTGACATTAAACACGAAGAAAAAAAACTAAACAGGCAGCAGAGACCTGCACTCACCAAACAGCCAGCCCATGGCCAGAACTTCAAACACACACAGGAAGAAAACACAGGCCCCATTACAGGCATAGTAATCCAGGAGCTGGAACACATACATCCCCCCCTGGTGGACAGAAGGAGAAATTACAAGAATAGATAGCATAAGGAAAAAAGGTCAGGCTGAGACCACAGATGGAGTACAGAGATATGCTGCCAACATGAAAAATAGCTTTCACCTTCAGGGGATGACTATGAGCACTAACCCTATTTTGAATAGGAGAAAATTCACAGACGTCGGATAGTGGTTCAAGATTTCATTCAACGTGCACAGAAAATCTTATGATGTTATCCAACGTCTGTGAACTAGCTTGCTTGCTAGCTTTCTCCTAGTGGAATACGGGAAGGTTGTGCAGCCTCAGTGCTAGAGGAAATGGGATCATAAAACAATCTCTGATTGTATCTCAACACAATATTATGTATTTGCTATAAATATAGACCATGTAACAATGACAGCAATGCTCCAGTTACTCTTTTTTAACTAGATTGTATTGACCATTTAATAGCATTTTGCTCCACTGACCACCATTTATTCCATATATGGGAAAATTGATAGTATATATTGAAATGTATTTCTATATTTCCCCAGCTGTCTTCTCACCTGTGTGACCGTCACCAGATTCAAAATGAAGCAGGTGAGGCAGAAGAGCAGGATGAAGATCTCTCTGTGCCCAGCCCTCCGTAGTGTTTTGGGAAACAGGTCCGTCACCGACGTTATCACCGACTCCATCCCCACAAACTGAACAACAGACAGACAGCACAAAGTTCAACACAGAGAAGCAGAGAAAGAGAAAAGGGAAAGAAAAGAAGGAAAAGGAACAAAAGGAAGGGAGAGAGAAAGATGATTGACCCACACTAATGTTTACTCTTTTCCTGAAACTGTCCACAAATACATATTTATTAGGTATGAAATGTTCTCCAATTAGTTAATAAGTAAGATAAGTAATCTTGCTGTGCTCAATGGTAACCCAGCATGATGCCTTGCTAGCTCAGCACAGTTTTCCTTCATGTTGAGCAAGAACCAAACTGGAAGGATCTAGAAGTAAACACAGACATTAGTAGTGGCAGCGGTATCACAGACTCAGCAGCCAGGAGAGGCGAGCCACAGCCAGGAAACTGATCACCTGAGTGTCCAGGCCCAACAGGATGATCATAATGAAGAAGCAGGTGGCCCACAGCTGAGGTAGAGGCATCATTGCTACTGCTTGGGGGTACGCAATGAATGCCAGACCAGGTCCTGGAAGCAGGGGAGAACATGGGAAAGAAAGACAGGAGGAGAGTGAAGGAGTCAGAAGGAATGGGAGAATAATAAACAAACCTACCATTCTTACCCAGGTTATATTCCCTCACATCACGTATGGGGCAATAAATTCCAAATCTGCAAACATTTTGACAACAGTGTCCCAATAATATGGGTCAATGATGTGACTTGTTATTTTGATGCCCAAAACTCATTTATGATATAAAAATGAAAAGATCCCAGCAGATAGGGAGGAGTTTCTTGCAAAAAAGAGATTAATTAATATGGACCAATTAAGTAGGAAGTGCAGTTCACTAAAAATAAAATCTGAGCTATGATAACATTCCTTTATCATACTGTAAATTATACTATAGTTGCCTATTTTTGCCTGATTTTGACTAATCGGGAGGCTGTTATTTTTTTTTAAATGTCATGCTTGTCTTATAGTAGATATCCATTGGATCAGCAAGTAACAAGTGCAGTTGAAAAGAAAACCTAATTTTATCATACTATAGTTAGGTCTATTATTGTGAGATAGGTAGGCCATTATTTATACAGACTGTTCTGCATGGTAACAATTTCAGTCAGGCTGGATAAAACTTTTTTTTTTTTTTATTCAGAGTTGAGAACACAACAACATTGTGGAGTCGTACTTTTTTTTTTCACAGAGTGGATCAATTATCGGGATTTTTGCAACAGAAGTTTTCTGTAAAGACTTGAACACACTAGCCTATAATCGACAGCAAATGCAATTTTTATCAAATAAATAGGAGTAAATGTTTTATTTCCTGAGCACTACATACTTGTTGAGATCTCACCTTAAATATTTACTGATTATTGGGTGGTTATAAAAGCAAAAAAATAAATATTTATGTTCTCCCATATGACATTCGTGTCATATAGGATTGATGGAGTACTCAGTCTCTGAAAATAAAACAATGATATCCCAAAGTCACAGGTGCATGAATACAGACTTTTATTACAAACTGTGAAAAAAGCCACTTGAGTTTTATATATATCCAACTCCCACCTCAATAGGAATGCCCAAATGTCGATTCTGTATTTGGATAAAAGTGCTATTTACACTCACTGAGCACTTTATTGGGAACACCTGTTAATGTTCACATCAACCATCAGAATGGGGAAAAATGTGCTCTCTGTGATTTTGATCATGGCATGATTGTTGGTGCCAGAACAGGTGGTTTGAGTATGACAGGGCAGCCTGTAGCGTAGTGGTTAAGGTAAATGACTGGGACACGCAAGGTTGGTTGTTCTAATCCCGGTGTAGCCACAATAAGATCTGCACATTGGGCCCTTGAGCAAGGCTCTTAACCCTGCATTGCTCCAGGGGAGGATTGTCTCCTGCTTAGTCTAATCAACTGTATGTTGCTCTGGATAAGAGCGTCTGCCAAATGCCAATAATGTAATGTAATGTATGTATTTCTGTAGCTGCTGATCTCCAAGGATTTTCACGCACAATAGTCTCTTGACAATGTCATGAACATGACATGGATCCCAGTCACCGGATCTGAATCCAATAGAACACCTTTGGGATGAGGTGGAACAAGAGATTCGCAGCATGAATGTGCAGCTGTTCTGCAGAAACTGTGTGATGCAATCATGTCAATATGGAACAGAATCTCTTGTGGAATCCATTCATTCATTCATTCATTATCCTAACCTGCTTATCCTGAACAGGGTTGCAGGGAGGCTGGAGCCTATCCCAGCATACATTGGGCGAAAGGCAGGAATACACCCTGGACAGGTCGCCAGTCCATCGCAGGGCACACACACCATTCACTCACACACTCATACCTACGGCAATTTAGACTCTTCAATCAGCCTAACCTGCATGTCTTTGGACTGTGGGAGGAAACCGGAATACCCGGAGGAAACCCACACAGACACGGGGCGAACATGCAAACTTACATTTACATTTTTGTCATTTGGCAGACGCTGTTAATCCAAAGCGATTTACAAGTGCAGAGGTTCTTCCACAAGTTAAAGCATCACATCCATAACTAGTAAAATACACATGAAGTGTTGTTCTAAACATATAGTCATCATTCATTGATTCATTGATTCATTCATTATCCTAACCCGCTTATCCTGAATAGTGTCGCAGGGGGGCTGGAGCCTATCCCAGCATACATTGGGGCGAAAGGCAGGAATACACCCTGGACAGGTCACCAGTCCATCGCAGGGCACACACACCATTCACTCACACACTCATACCTACGGCCAATTTAGACTCTCCAATCAGCCTAACCTGCATGTCTTTGGACTGTGGGAGGAAACCGGAATACCCGGAGGAAACCCACACAGACACGGGGCGAACATGCAAACTTACATTTACATTTTTGTCATTTGGCAGACGCTGTTAATCCAAAGCGATTTACAAGTGCATAGGTTCTTCCACAAGTTAAAGCATCACATCCATAACTAGTAAAATACACATGAAGTGTTGTTCTAAACATGTAGTCATTAAGTGCAATATTTTTTGTTGGGGTTAGACAAGAGGGATAGGGATATCAGAAAGGGGGGGCGTGGGAAATCAGGAGGGAGGACTAAGGTACAGTTTGAAAAGGTGTGTTCGTTTTTTTGTGTAAGGTTTTTAGTCTGCATCGAAATAGGGGGAGGAATTCTGCTGTCCTGACAGTGGTAGGCAAGTCATTCCACCACTGAGGAACCAGAACGGAAAACAGGCGTGAACGTGCAGCTCGACCGCCCGGTGCTCTTAGTGAGGGAACCATAAGGCGACCAGAGCTGGCAGACCGGAGTGGTCTAGCTGGGGAGTAGGGAGTGATCAAGGATTGTATGTAAGGTGGGGCAGTCCCCTTAGCAGCCTGAAATGCCAACATTAGGGCCTTGAATCGGATGCGTGTGGCAATAGGAAGCCAGTGGAGGCCAATGAGGAGCGGGGTGACATGAGCTGACCTGGGCTGACTGGTGATCAGGCGGGCTGCAGCATTCTGGACCAGCTGGAGGGGCTTGATGGCACAAGCTGGGAGACCGGCTAAGAGGGAGTTGCAGTAATCCAGGCGGGAAATGACGAGCGCCTGGACTAGGAGCTGGGTGGCTTTCTCCGTTAGGAGATGATGGACACGGCGTATATTGTAGAGGAAGAACCTGCAGGTTCTGGCAGGTCAGGATACTTGTGGAGCCAGGGTGAGGCAGTTATCAAGAGTCACCCCAAGATTCTTTGCCGTACGGGAGGAGGAAACTACAAAGTCCTCAACAGTCAGTGAGAGGTCGATTGTCGGAGAGGACTTAGCAGGGATGTAGAGAAGCTCAGTTTTGGCAAGGTTAAGCTTCAGGTGGTGGGAAGTCATCCACGCAGAGATATCAGCCAAGCAGGCAGAGATCTGTGTGGTGACCTGGGTATCGGGGGGGAAGGAAATTGGGGAAAGAGTTGGGTGTCATCGGCGTAAGAGTGGTAAGAAAAGCCATGGGAAGAGATAACAGAACCAAGAGACACATGGTGTATAACGAGAAGAGGAGAGGACCAAGAACTGAGCCTCCTTGCTGTCAGCTGGCAGTGCTACCCACTGCACCATGTATTAGTTCCTAATAAAGTGTTCCTAATAAAGTGCTCAGTGAGTGTAAATGCAGTCCATTTCCCATGACAGTCAGCACTGTCACGGCCTGGATTCGAGTCAAGGCCATGAGGCTCATGCATGCACCACAGTGTGGAGCCTTAACCTAATGATCCATCCAGCTGTTCGTTTTGTTATATTTTTATATTTTTGTTATATCTTCATTATTCGTTTTGACATACTATACCTGATTCTGCCACTTCCTCTATGGGGACACCCTGCTCATGTGCCATGAACCCCAGCACAGAAAAGACTGTGAATCCTGCCACCAGGCTGGTCCCACTGTTCAGCAGACACAGCCATAAACTGTCCCTGTAGAAACACCACCAGGAGGCTAAACATTATCTGACCAGCCCTCATTTTTGCATGTGTTGGTATCTGAGTATTACACTGGACAGAGCTGGATATTTATGGTTAAAGGAGCACTGTCATGCTTGTTTCAGTTGAGCTTATTTGGATTAAATCCTTAAATTATTTGTGTAGGCATTTTTAAAATCACTGTCAGTGTCGCCGTTTAGGGCAAAACTTAAAACAAAACAAACATGTGATATCACTGGACATCCCAGTGTTTGCTGGAATCCCAGTGTTTCCCAGAAAGTAAAGGGTGCTCAAACTCCACCCTTGAAAGCAGAGTCTGGTTTATGGGCGGCCCACCCATCCAGGCAATCACATAACACTCCCATGAAAATACGGTAACGTTAGCATAAAAATATCACGGAACCTTACATGGCTAGCCTGAGCAGTATGATGGACAGCTCTGACTTCGCCGAGTTTTGACAAAGAAATCCAACCTTACAGTTTTGAATCAGAATTTACAGAGGAAGAATTGCGTGAGAGAGACAGGCAGCGGAAGAGGAGGCAGCTCCGAGAGGATTAATTGGAAGAAGTATCCACAACCAATGTTTTGACATAGCTTGTTAGTTAGTATTTACTTACTCGTCGCCTAGTTGCCCTCCCGGACCCCTTGGTTCCTTCTTCTATTGCTGAAGAAGAAGTTGGTAAGTACTATCTAGCTAACATGTTGTGACGCCACTGAACGTGTTTGTTTCGAGATGTTTTGCCCCATATTTTGGAAACAGCTACAATGATGGTGATTTTAAAAATTCCTAGCAAGAACCTCACGTTTTCCTCTGTGTTTCTGCCCTAGTTTACTGTGGGTAAGCTTGTCCTTACTTGTAGCAGTTGTTGTTGTAGGTGTTGTAGCTACCCAGTACAATCAGAGAACCCATTCCAAGACTATAGGAGAAGAAGATCTGAGCTCCTGCCTCCATCCACACCTGCAGTGACATCACAAAACTTGAACACATTGGGTGTTGCTTAACAAATTAATTTGTTCCCTGGCTGGGTGAAATTAGGAAAGAGACACCTTACTGTGCCAAGGTGATGGGGTGCAGCTGGTGTTACGGAGTACTTACCTGTGGGTCTGCCAGGCGGGAGGGGTCAGGGTACAGGTAGAACTCCACCCCCTGCAGAGCTCCAGGTAGAGTTAGCCCTCGTATCAACAACACCAAAAGCATTAGGTATGGGAAGGTAGCTGTGAAGTAAACCACCTGGTGAGAGAGAGAGAGAGAGAGAGAGAGAGAGAGATACTTATTTTTTATGGAGGATGAGAAATGCGAAAGTTAGAAAATTATACATAAATTATAAATAAATAAATAAATAAATAAATATAAGTATGAGAAAATAAAATAAAATGTCTGTCTGTTTCATACAGTACTGTGTAAAAGTTTTAAGTAGGTGTGAAATAATGCTGTAAAATAAGAATGCTTTCAAAAATAGAAATGTTAATAGTTTATTTTTATCAACGAACAAAATTTATGAACAGAAGAAGTGAATGAACAGAAGAAAAATCTAAATCAAATCAATATTTGGTGTGACCACCCCTTGCCTTCAAAACTGAATGAGTTCTTCGAGGTATACTTGCATACACTTGCAACTTGGCAGGTAGGTTGTTCCAGACATCTTGGAGAACTAGCCACAGTTCTTCTGTGGATTTAGGCAGCCTCAAATGCTTCTGTCTCTGCATGTAATCCCTGTCTGCCTTGAAATTTATGCCTGGGAGAGACCTTGCTGATGCAGTATAACTGCCTTGTGTCTTGCTGCTGCGCTCAGTCTTTTCATGGTGTATGACTTCTGACATTAAACTGTCTGCAGCAACCTCACCTTGGAAGGAGAGTTTGGCTGTTCCTCACCCAGTTTTAACCCTACTACATGGCTGTTTCTGTTTCAGTTAATGATTGTGTTTCAACCTACATATTAAACTGATGATCATTAGCTACTGTTTGGTATAACTGGTTAATCACAAACCTGACTATATGCCTACAAAATCCCTGACTTGAAGAATTGATGCTGGTTTGGAGGCAAAGGGTGGTCATACCAAATATTGATTTGATTTCGATTTTTCTTCTGTTCACTAACTTTGCATTTTGTTAATTGATAAAAATAAACTATTCATTCTTATGTTACAGCATTTTTTCACACCTGCCTAAAACTGTTGCACAGTACTGAATGTCCCTGTTTGATTCTGTTGAGTGTTTTACATGGTAAGTTAAACTCTTTCCTTACTTATCGCTCTCAGTAAATGGGGGACAGACCTTGCCTGTAGACTTCACCCCCTTCCAGATGCAGAAGTAGGAGATGACCCATATCATGATGAGACACAGGAGCAGCTCCCACCTCACACTGCCCACCTCCTCAATGCCCCCTGAGATCAGCAGCACACGTCTCCTGGGAGGGGGAGAGGAGGAGGGAGAGAAAATAAGGGAAAGGGAAAGAAGCACAGAGAAAAAGAGAAATATTAATTTTGACAGCTTTATTTACATACAGCTGAACGACAGCAATATTTACTTACATTTATTCCAGTGTAGGAATCATGATTCTCTGTACACCCCTTGCACCCTGGCCCTAGCATGTACACAAATAATTTACATGTTCTCTACTTATGGATTTAACTCTGATGGTTCAGAAAATATTATTGCACACACATAAATGCGAAAAGGTGAAAGCAATGTGCTCCATCCCCACATACACCTGCAAACTTTACCCGTACATATCACCTGAGACTATTATCCAGAGCAATTAATACAACTTACATACATTTGTACAACGGGACATTTACAGAAGCAATTCAGGCTAAGTACCTTTTAGATTTGAACCCACAGTCTCTGGTTTCCCAGTTCCCTAACCCTGAATAATACAGCCCTACAGAAGTCAGCCTGCAGACTTACTCCCAAAACTCGGTGGCTGCAGAAGATGAGTTGTGGGGCTGTTGGGTCCAGTTTGCGGTAAGGTTTTGATTGGAGAAATCCACACAGTGGTCTGAAGCACAGAGAGTTGCCAATAGGGAATGACACCAGTCATGACCTCAGCAGAAGCATTTAATTTTACTGGCTTTGACAGACAGAAGTGTCGCCAATGCTAGGAGGCGCAGCCCAAAGCTAATTATAAGACTTTAATCCCCCCGCCCAAAAAAATAAATAAAAAAATGTTATCCGGTTAACCTATCCTATTATGTTAAGATTTTAAGAACACTTATGTTTGGGGTCTAATTGACCCCAACTGTTTAAATAAACATTGCAAAATACAAAAAAATCTTCTTGTCTCACAAATTACTAGCCTTTTATCCATAAATATGAAAAATCTGTGAGAAACATCTCATTTTAGATTCCTGAGGTACAGGAAGTTAAAGTTTGGCACCTGTATGGGAAAGTGCCACCTGAATCATACATAAAGAAATCTGAGAAAATCTTTTTTTAATACAAAGTTGGTACAGGACTTCTGAAAACAAAGCATTATGTTTATTGGATGTTTACTATTTAATCCCACCAAAATAGAAATGTAAAAAAATCATGCAGTATCAAGATGAAAAAACGTTAACTGGTTTTTAAGAGATGTTAAACACTGAATGGGATCAAATTGAGCTAGCTTGCTAGCCATTAGCTATACTATTTTCATTTGAAAAGATAAATTAGAGGAATTTGCCAATGCTCTCCTTGATTTTGTGAACAGGTGTTCAATATTTTGGGACAAATATTATCAGACTTTTAATTTTGCACCTGTTTCTTTCACCCCATTATGAGGAGGATGAGAGGCGATCCGCTTCCAGAGTAAAGTTTCCATAGAAACAAAGATGCTATGGCTGTGCTTCTTGTTCCAGTGGATGTTTTTATTTATTTATTTTGTATTATTTAAATTTTATTTTGAAGTGTAATGATTAGTTGGTCAAGCCCTGGTGTAGCCACAATAAGATCCGCAAAGCTGCTGGGACCTTGAGTGAGACCTTGATGGCAGATATAAAACACTATGCTTGCAGTGTGTTCTGCAGGTGGATTTATAGCATGTACACAACATTTCATTCACTTTACCTGAGTTCCAGGTGTTGGAGCAGCTGGCCCAGGGCAGCTCAGAGCTGAAGGAGAAGTAGAGGTAGAAGAGGGCCCAGGCCAGGATGACCATATAACAGACGGAATTGTAAGTCAGGATCAGCTGAGACGCATAGCCAACCCCTGAGACAAATACACATATACACACATGCACACACACTCAATTAACAGCTGGTAATGGCAATCTTTGTTTTAAGCAACTTGTACAATTACTGGTTATGCACATGCCTGCTGTGGTTCCTCTTCACATTAGCACTCTATAGCACACTAATAACATTGATGTATTCTGCCTTGACAGACACACTGAGCATATGACAAATTCCAGTAATATATTGTCAATATTTCTTGCAATTAGCCAATTTTCCCACGTAAGAGTAGAGTCCACCTCTTAGCCTCATAGAGTTAGAGTATGATATACAAGTGCAAGATGTCTGCTTATGTTGTAATAGATTCATTTTCAGGTTTTGGAGAATATTCTATCCCCCTCCTGGGTAACTGGGTGCTACCCTGCAGGGCTGTAATCCTACTGCTGATTATCCATTTGCTCGCAGTGTATTTACTGACCTAAGAGGCCCTCACACTCCAGTGGCAGCAGCTAAGCCAGCATGAGTCTAAACATGTGAGGAGAATCTCTCATGAAGGGGGTCTTCGACCGCTCCGCCCTGGACCAGCAGCAACTCGTCAGCTCTTCCGCAATTTCTGAGTATGACATTGAATTCCGGACTCTGGCTGCTTCTGCTGGCTGGGACAAAGGCCCCTTCTATAATGGACTATCAGACTATATCCTGGACGAGCTAAGCACCTGCGAGCTACTCTTGACTGACCTGACTATCCGTGTGGACTCAAGCCTCAGGGAGAGACAAGCTGGAAGGCAAGTGAGGGTTGCCACAGAACAACCCGCACCCCACTTCCCGGTTGTCCACTCCCAGTGCAAGACCCTGAACCCGAGTCCACGCAAGTTGGCCATGCCAGACTGACGTCCCAAGAACGTGAGAGACTGGTATTAGACCAACTGAACCGGTACTGTGCCAGACCCGGTCACCGTGTCTGCAACTGTACAGTAAGCGAGGGGGTTCTGACGGGTGTCACTATTGATCCATCCCCCTCAACTTCCTGATCCACCCTGTTTGCCACAGTATCCTGGAAGGGGGTATAACACCAAGTACAAGTCCTCATCGACTCCGGGGCCAATTCCCGTTTCATGTGGTCTACCTTGGTCCATAGCCTGGGAGTACCCACTTCCACCCTGACACAAGCCCTATGGACTATCAGCCCCTTCACCATCACCCGTGTTCTCACCCCTTCTCCCAACTGACTCAGCTTCCCTCCTCCCCTACGCTGCATCCATCCAGTATTCCATGTGTCCCGAGTTAAGCCCTTTGTTACTTCCCGGGTTAAGCCCCCTGCCAGACCACCTCCAGTCGCTACCACCCCCCCCTCCTCTGGCCCTTGGTCGGTTGTCCTGTTTACACTGGATTTAAGATTGGTTCATCTGCCTTTTCTGACTGCCTTTCTTTTAACAAACTTTTGCCTGTGACCGCAAGGTTTTGGATTAACTGTGTTATATCTGTTTGCTTGGTTACCGAACCCCTGCCTGGATTACTGACTACAAACTGCATTGTTTTTTACATTCCTGTTTGCCCATACTTGACCATTGCCTGTTTCAATAATGACCTTTATTCTGCATCCTGACAGATGTCAGTTTTACCCATTTGCCCACAGAGATTTCTGGCCTCTCACCCTCAGCCAATGGGCACAGCTTCCTCCAGCAGGTAATGCCCCCCTCCCGGGTGTACTGCCCCATGGCAGTCTCCAGCAGGAACAGGGGTATCCCACAGGTCACCACAAAGACCAAATATGGCACAAGGAATGCTCCTGCAGACACACCCACACACAAAGTTAACATTCAAGATCAATCTTCAATCCCCAGTCCCACGACTGGTATTTGAACAAAACCAAAGATGTCTAGTTTCAGGTCGTCAGCAAGGTGTGACTTTGTGACTAAGCACTAAACAATTAACCATTCAGAATGAATAATTATGTTAATCAATACTAATTTAGAGCATAAAACTTACCCCAGCACTAATAACTGAAATTAAAAGTTCCTATAAACTCATAAACACAGCCTTACTCATGTTCATTCAAATTAATTGGAACACTCTCACTCACCCTCACTCTCACTCATACACTCACACTCTCACTCATACACTCACACTCTCACTCATACTCTCACTCCATCTCACGCTCACACTCACTCACACTCTCTCTCATACTCACACTTATACTCTCACTCTCACTCTCACTCATACTCAAGCTCATGCAGTCATACTCACATTCATACACTCATCCCACTCACCACCACCGTACTTGTAGCAAAGGTATAGGAACCTCCACACGTTTCCCAGCCCCACTATGTTCCCTGCCACTGCCAGGAGGAACTCCACCTTACTCCCCCACTGCCCCCTCTCCTCCAATGGCCTTTCTGCGGTCTCCTTCTCCTTCTTCATCCCTTCTGCTGCCTGTTCCATACTCTCTGATTATGTTCTCTGTCTAGACACAGTGAGCTGAGATCAAACAGAGGCTCATGTTTTACTGTAACTGCTGACTGACAGACAACTCCTTACATGTGCACAGTGTACCTGAGATACTGGGCCAAGTTGCATAAATATGTATAAAACATTAAGTATAAAAGTGAGCTACATACGGAAACATTCACGTTCTACCATCCACACATGCAATACAATTAATGACAGCTGACTTTTCATGCATCTTTATTAATCAGGTTCTTATTATAAGGGAAATCTGATAGGGGGTTATAGATATTTTTTAATCTCTGGATAAAAAATCCCTCTCACCAAGAACCTTGATAAAGGTTGCTTTGCATACTTTCACCTTCCTTTCATCTTGTTACTACTGAATACTTCCCATGGATTTTTCTGTTCTTCCTTGCTTCTTCATCTTTGTCAGGAATTTGACATTGTTTGGGTTGATTGCCTCTCACAGTGTATGGACAATGCCTATGTATAGGTATCTTTCTGACCCCCAAATCTCACAATCTCTTCAGTTTTCCTCAGTCATGGTACTCTACCAACCTTCCTTGCTTCCTTTGGAGAGGTGATATTATCCTATCCTCCAAACTGTCAATAATGTTCATTATTTGCTTGAACGTCGGCAGTGCAGATATAGCCTATCACAATATGCAATAAAATGAAAGTGCTGTTTATTGTGCTTTGCAATAACAAACTGTATTCTGTGCGGTGACTGGAATGTCGCTTGATAGCTCCAAGAATCGTGGATGTTTCTATACTGTTTGTTGTGTTGTTTATTGTGTTTTGCAATTAAACTCAAAATTTCAAATATTTAAGTGTCCTTCTGTTTTATATACTTACTGCATACATCAGTTTACTTGTGAAATACGTTTCAGATCAGATTGATCCAACCCTCCTCCTCTTGTTACAGCACACTAAGGACGTAGTACACTACTCACCGTCCTGCTGCAGGATTCTGATCAGCTGTTGACAATATTGATGAGTCGGCTGGGCTGAGGATCCCGTTTGTGATACAAATTGTTGCCCTTAAGCTGGGTATACACTGCGATTTCTGCCACGATTCTGCAGTCACTGGTCATTTATAAAAGTTTGGTGCATTGCCTCCTTAGACGAAGCTTATTGAAAAAATTATTCAGAATTTGAATATGTTCCAATATGGGCCAATGCAATTTGCCATATGACATAAATGCAAATAACTTAAAAGATGGAAATAAAAGATGGAATTCTCACGAAACTGGAAATATATCTGGTTCTACTTTGGGAATAGGTGGTGCTATTCCATGCCATAACTATTATTAAGTAACTTAAAATTGTGTATGATGTGTCTTGGCCACAGGTCCAGACAGGCGATATATGAAACAAACTATATATGAAATTTAAAAAGCCAACAATCAGCCAACAATTCAGCGTTCATTAGATTGACTTAAGGATCTAATTAGCAGCATGCTAAGGTGAGGTGAGAATTAGGTGAGAATTGGCTAATAGGCGGTGCTACAGTAATATATCATGCTTTTGAGTTATTCACTGTGTTTGAGTTCATGAACTTTATATCACCATATGTGTCTCTGCCTGCAGAACAAATTTGCCTCAGTAACCCCCCATGTCTGTCATATTGGATTTCAGCAAATTTGCATTTTGGTTCGATTCCCGGTCCTGCCAAAAAAAGAAAGCCAAGTTTGTCCGGCTCCCGGCATGTTGGCTCGGTGCTCCAGGGAGGGACTTGGCAGGGTTAGAGGGATCACCACATACAAACGGTCAAATTGAGACGAGACGGCTTGGAGAAGGCGTGTGGCTCTCAGGGTCACAAGATCCTCCTAAGGCGGTGTATCCCCAGCTAGCACTAACTGGAATAAATAGGGTATAATTGGCTATTGAACCCAGGACCTCCTTGCTGTGAGGCGGCAGTGCTACCCACTGCACCATCCGTGCCGCCCAGGATCTAATTAGCAGCATGCAAAATTAGATGAGAATTGGCTAATAGGCTACAGTAATATGTCAGGCTTTTGAGTACTTCAACATGTAGTTCTCACTGTGTTTGAACTGCGGTCATGAGCTTTATATCACCTTATGTGCCTCTGCCTGCAGAACAAATTTGCCTCAGTTACCCCCCATGTCTGTCATATTGGATTTCAGGAAATTTGCATTCTACAACATTTGCATTCTACAAATTTTGACCAACTTGCATGAAGTTTGGGGTACTTATATATAATTAATATGTACAGTATATAAAATACAGTATTTTCAGTTTAAGGCTAACAGAATGCAAAGATCATTGTTCTACATTAATATGTGACATTTCAAATAATAAAACAAAAGAACAAAAAAATAGCAATAAGGATTTACTTTATACGAGCACATCTGCTGGCATTGTGTGGATTTCTTCCATCAAAGTCGGCATGCTTGCTGACTGCTGCCGTGCTGCTCGGGCCCTGTAAGGTGCTGCTTGCAGCTATATTTATTATTCTGATTGTACGCCTCTGAGAGAAAGGGCTCATCAGAGTGCAAAGGGTTCATTTCATTTCTTGTATTTTTCTTTCCAAATGTGTGACTGAACTTTGAGTGTTGGGAAGCAAAATCAGATGTGTTGCCAGGATGTAACCTGTTAAAAAAAACACTTAACAAATCCCCCCATGCTTTGTGTGCAAAATATGAATTAGTTGGTCATGAACTCTTCCATCTCTGTGGCAGTAATTGCATGTTCTCGCTCAGCCATTTGCTTCCAGGTCAGGGGGAGGTCATCACCAGGGTGACACAGATCAGACCATCTCTGTTAGCAGAAAAATAATAATGGTAGGGATCTTGTAAGCAAGTGTTTTATAAAATATAAATATGAAATGTAATTACTATGTACATAACAATACGACTGATCTGTAAAATACTTCCACCTATTGTTTGAATCTGCTTCTAGGTCCATTCAGCAACATAGCATTGGTTTTTCTTGAAAATATGGCCATTTTTATTTTCTAGCATAAGCTCTCAGTTGATAAGACTGATAGTGTGCTGCCTAGGTAGGAGTAAGAATGGAAACAGACTACAGAATGGTAACAGACTGCACTATTTTTCACTACATATTTTACAGGACTGACAGCTCTATCCACATCCACCTGCCTTGAATTTGTCTGATTGCATATCTACTGATGTTGCCCTGTGTAAGGGGGTGGGACAGTGAAAACAAGGCTAGCTTTCACCACAGCTGTGGAGACACGAGATCCAGGCCTCACCTGTCTGAGAGTGCCAGTGCTGATAGAGAGCTTGACCAGACTCCACACCGGCACCAGTACAACAGAGGAGAGGGCCAGCAGCCAGCCCAGCACATACGCCCAGTCTGGATACACATACCAGCGGTTAAAGGTCAGGGGCTGGTACTTCACCACAGAGAAGATGAAGGATCCCTACAGGAGAGGAGGAAGAGTGGAAGGTTTTATTAATGTTAAACATTGCTGCCATTGTGTCATAGAAGTAGAAATAACATGAAATTGAGTTTAGTTGTTGAAACATGGGTCAGAAAATGCAGTCAAAAAAATTTAGTGACCAGTTTATTATTTCGTAGACTTCTAATTTTGACTTATTGATCATCTGCTGTCGTATCCCATCCACTCCCAAAGTTTGACATGCTGTGCATTCAGACTCAGCATGGGGCCCCTTCAATTGTACAACTAGCCTCTCCAGAGTTCACAGGAATTCAAATTTCCGGGCTGCTCCGTACTTGCAGACTGAAGGACTTAATGGATTAGTCTAAATGAGAGCAGGAAAAGGTAACCTCCCGTATATAATGTGTTTACAAATGCCCAGTTTACATATGGCATTTTCTTTACACATGTGAATATGTTAGCTTTCCTATGCACAAAACATCTTGTTTGTGAGTACAAGTTCTGCTATTCTCATTCATGCAAATTAATGTTACTGAAATTAGCAGTTTTATTAAATGTGAAATGCAACATGCTTGAGTTGTGCAATGATGAGGTTGTCCTGTAATAAGTGAGTCAGGCAGATGCTCTGTCTCTAGACATCCCACAGTGGGGGTGAGTCAAACTCACCAGGGTCACCAGTGGGGTGAAGTAGAGCCAGCAGAGCTTAAAGATGAGGCTGGGCCGTTCCCCGGTCATGTCCTCGATCACATCCATCATGCGCTCCGCCCCTGCTCCAGGGCAAACAGGAATAACGGTGAGTGTAGTGTTGTGTCATGCATAACGGGAGATTCCACTGGGGGGAAACACTCAAAAAAGGCAGAGAATGGGAAATGAATGACGACAAAATAGCTTTCTTTTTTGTTTTGTTTTGTAAGCACAGTGGAGCAGTGTGTTATGGAATTGCCGGCACTCCCCTTTTGAAGGGGTTGAGTGCTCTTGGTATCCATGATCATTAATTTGCAGTATTGTGTTGGCATTCAGCTAGATACCATTTTTCCAAATCAGCAATTTGCTAACATAAACCCCCAACTTTTAAAAATATAAATGGCTTTTGGATTTAAGGAGACCAAACCAAGCAATTGGGGAGGATGCAATCAGACTCCCATGCACACCGTGCACGTAACTTCTATGTACAGTGTGTCTGTAGCCAGACTCCCATATGTAGCTTTTATTACCAGGTATGACTTCTAAGACTCCGTAATTTGGTTTCCTTTGTAATACTTTTATGTATATTTTATTTGGAACCAGAAGTAATTATGTATGTAACCTGCCTGGTAAAATAAATTGTTAAATCTTGATCTGTGTGGTTTCACTTACTGACAATCCATGCTACACAGGGAATGCTTGGTTACCCCCTCGAGTTGGTCTAGAAGGATGTAAATTTATACTTAATGTATCACGGCGTATAGCACCCGTAGACCTCTGATGGTAAATCACTCGCCTCCGCGTGGTAGTTCATTCATGTTGAGAACAGCCGTAGCTAATGTTGGCCTTCTGGGGGCACTAGGCTGTAAACAGATATACCCAAAAGTAGCTATTCCTGCGACCTCTGAAATGACTGCAGATATCTAGCCAGCTCGTGAAACGTGCACATAACGGCCAATGTGACATGTGGCGGAACCAGCAGAGGACTGTTGAGAACAGTAAATCTCAGTACAGGATTCCTATAGCGATCAAGTCAAAATTCTAAATAAGACATCTACCCAAGGTAGATAACTAATCTAAATTATTATTCTAAAATGGAGTCAGATATAACAAAGGTGAATGTATTGGTCCTATTGCGGAGATTCTTGGTCAGCCCGGACCAGTAAAGACCTAAGTACCTTCGGCCCTCGCTAAATTCCGTTGTTGGGTTAGCGTGGGGTTTTACAAGGCTATGTTATGAGTTTGCAGGAACAAAGGGTTGCACTATTTTAAAAACCTTTGAGTATAAACTTTAAGCTCGATATGCAAGCAGGACAGTGAGTAATTTTGAATATCCTGCTGGGTGACGTTATATAGTAGTTGAGGGGACATTGATTGTTATTCCACTGTCAAATATACAAATATGAACTGTATGTACTTTAAGTTGTTTGTAATAGACCTTGGCATTAAAAGCTGTAGAACCCAAACCCAGACCTGAGGTTTTGGCAAAGCTTTTCCCCAGCCATCTTGAGAATGGCTTTGCCAAAATACTTCAGTTGTCACACGTGATGCCATATACAATATGTCATCTACACTTCTGGTTTCTATATCTTCAACTAGCATTGGAATAACGTTTAATTTCTCAAGCCATACTGTTGTATAGGCTGCACCATTCTGGAGACTTGAGACTTGAATGGACTCATCCCTCAGAGACTTGAGACCTGGCTCAGACTTGCATTTAATGACTTGTGAATAAATCTGAGGTATACAAATTGTACTTCTCTCCGTGATCTTGTAATAAAGCTTGACCAAGATTGAAGTCTGCGTAGGGCTGAATTATTCTGAATTGAGTTATTCCTTGACTTTGGTGATGAACGAAAGGAAAGTAGGCCATGTTATGCTCTGTCCTGATCTGCACTTTTTGAATTTCATATATTTTACAATTGTTTCTAAATTAATTTTATACATAATGCCATTTTCATGACCTCTTTCATACATTGTGAGTATTTTATTTGGGTCTTGTTCATAACCCATTCCCATTTGTTGCCATTGTTTCTTTTCTATATCCAGTGTTGCATTGGAAAGGTACAGTTTGTTGAAAGGTACATTATAAGTAAGTTAACACATTACTTATAATAATAAATCCAGGCAGCAAAGTCCTGCACTCACCAAACAGCCAGCCCATGGCCAGAACCTTGAACACACACACAAAGAACATACAGGCCCCATTATAGGCATAGTAGTCCAGGAGCTGGAACACATACATCCCCCCCTGGTGGACAGAATGGGAAAGGACAAGAATAGATATTATTAGGAAAAAATAGGTCAGGGTGAGACCAGAGATGGAATATGGAGATATGCTGCCAACATGAATATCAGATTTCACCTTCAGGGCATGATTACAAGCACTAAAACTGGGTTAAACAGAGCATAATGAATGGGGGTCAATGGCAGTTTTTCATTAAATCAGCTCAGAGATTCTTTTTTATTTTGAATGGGAGAAAATTCCCAGACGTCAGATAACATAATGTAAGCCAGTAATAATTAACATTTGGTGTCATACGCTTGGTACTTTAGTGGTGTTTCCAAGCTGGTAAAGGCAGCCAAGTTTGGCCCATAGAAAGGATTGGTGGTGCATGGCTCTTGTAATTTGATGCGAAGGGAACCCATGGGCGTTTCTATGCCGGTTCCTGTCAAGTTAACTCTAAGGAGCCCTCTAAATGCACGCCGACCTGGGCTTGCAACTATCATGTCAGTATAGTGCATGTATTGTGTTGGCTAGACCCTCAGCCTCTGAGTTCTCCGCCGAACTGAGATTTCAGCAATAATTCTAATCCTGGGAGCATATATTGAGTAATGGTGGTGCAGGTAAGAGTCGAGTGTAATCACTCCCGAGGTTCGCGTATGTTTCAAACCCAAATTTCTAAATTATATCTTAAATGAAGTCAGATAACGAAGGTAAATGTATTGGCCCTACTGTGGAGATTCTTGGTCAGCCCAGACCAGTAAAGAGCGGAAGGCAGTGTGGTACTACTGTCTTTGTAACGTGGTTTATTCATGAGCTGATCTCGACTCTAGACTAGAGCTAGACTCTCCGCATAGCGGTCATTATTACTTAACCCTACTAATATTCTTCCAGCAACACCAGAAGGACAAGCATGCAAACCCCTTCGGCCCTTGCTAAATTCCGTCATTGGGTTAGCGTGGGGTTTTACAATAAGATTTTCTGTACACATAGAATGAAGGTTGTGTTGTGCTTGTGGACATGTGATCATAAAACAAACCACTGATTGCATCTCAGCTTTCAATTATGTATGTGTCATGCACATAGACCATGTAACAATGACAGCAATGCTCCAGTTACTCTAACATTTTTTAAATAGACTGATGACCATTTAATAGCATTTAGCTCAACTGACCACCATTTATTCTACTCTCTTTACCAATGCCACCACACTGATGGCCAAAGTATAGCACTGCACTATTTTTTTCATGCCACTGCAGTCAAAGGAGGTGGAACAGCTTTCTCTGGGCTTTTTTTCGGCCTCTCTCTATCAGACTGATGCAAGTTTGAACTCTTTCATTTGGCCTGTCGTGCTGAACTAGGTAGTTAATCTGAACTCTTCCCAGCTATCTTCTCACCTGTGTGACCATCGCAAGATCAAAGACAAAGCAGGTGAGGCAGAAGAGCAGGAGGAAGATCTCTCTGCGCCCAGCCCTCCGTAGTAGTTTGGGAAACAGGTCCATCACTGATGTTATCACCACCTCCATCCCCACAAACTGAACAACAGACAGACAGCAAAAAGTTCAAAAGAGAGGCAGAGAAAGAGAGAGAGGGAAGAAAAGAAGGGGGAAAACAAAAGAAAGATGAATGACCCACACAAATGTTTACTTTTTTCCTGCTTGTGTGAAACTATCCACAAATACATCTTGATTAATTCTGAAATGTTCTCCTGTTATTTTGGTAAGTAATCTCCCTGTGATCTCTGGTAACCCAGCATGATGCCTTGCTAGCTCAGCACAGCTTTCCCTCATGTTGAGCTAGAACCAAACTGGAAGGATCTAGAAGTGAATGTGGCCACAGGCATTAGTAGTGGTTGCAGTATCACAGAGTGATGGCGAGCCACTGCCAGGAAACTGATTACCAGAGTGTCCAGGCCCAACAGGATGATCATAATGAAGAAGCAGGCAGCCCACAGCTGAGGTAGGGGCATCATTGCTACTGCTTGGGGGTACGCAATGAATGCCAGACCAGGTCCTGGGAGCAGGGAGCAGGGGAGAACAAAGAACACAGGAGGAGAGTGAAGGAGTCAGAAGGAATGGGAGAATAATAAACAAACCTACCGTTCTTACCCAGGTCATATTCCCTCACATTACATTCACACAGTTCTGCATTAAGCAGATGCTGTTATGCAGAGCACCCTACACAGATTACCTTTTTACATACTGTCCGTTAATACAGCTGGACATATGAAGAGTTAATCGCAATACGCGATAAATGCCAAATCCGAGATTCTGAGATATGAGAATTGAATAACAATGGCAAAACATATTGGTCAATGATGTGACTTATTATTTTGATGTTTGAAACACATTTATGACATAAACGTTTAAAGATCCCAGCAGCTAGGGAGGAGTTTCTTGCAAAAAATAGAGGAATTAATATGGACCAGCTAAGTAAGAAGTCTAAGAAGTAAGAAGAAAATCTGAGCTATGGTAACATTATTTCATACTGTGAATTATACTATAGTGGCCTATTTTTCCAAGACTAATCAGTAGGCTGTTACTGTTTTGAAATGTCATGGTTGTATAACAGTAGATATCCAATGGATCAGCTAAGCAACAGTTGCAGATGAAAATAAAACCTTATTTTATCTCTGAACATAAAACGCATCATAACTCTAAGTGGATAGGTCACAGCAGTAGAAGTCTAATAAATATATTTGACATGCTGCACAAAGTACCTGATTCTGCCACTTCTGCGATGGGGACACCCTGCTCATGTGCCATGAACCCCAGTACAGAAAAGACCGCAAATCCTGCCACCAGGCTGGTCCCACTGTTCAGCAGACACAGCCATAAACTGTCCCTGTAGAAACACCACCAGGAGGCTAAACATTCTCTGACCAGCTCTCATTTTTGCATTTATTTTGTTCCACGGTGATAAAAAAATTAGGTGTTCACTGCCATGTGTCCTGCAGGATATGTCAGGCCCCAGAACACTGAACCCAAGAGCAAGATGACAGAAGTTAATGTTAAAGTCTTTATTAACTTCAGAGCAGTTCAGACAGGCAGGGGTCAATAACCAGCAAACAGTAATGGCAGAGATTAGGCAGTTTGTAAATGAGAGTCCAGGCAAAGATTTGGTTTCCAGGCAAACAGGTACAACAAGGACAATCCAGAGAGTGGTCGAGGTCAAAGGCAAAGGGTTGAAAACAAACAGACAGTCCAAACAGAAACATAATCCAATATCAAAATCCAAAACCACAGCGGGTCAAGTCACAACAAGAAGGAAATCCAAAAAAACGTAAGTCGGAAACAAAGCAGGTCACACAGGAGATCAGACAGAAATAAACACTGGAGAGTATGGTGATAGCACATGACAATCCGGCAACTAGTGAGACAAACAGGGGTTTAAATACACAGGTAATGAGAGGTAATAACAATTAGGCAAAACAATCCAGGTGAAACAAATGACAGTGAATGATTGAACTGACTACGGTGAGCACAGAGGGTAACAAAGAACAAAAACGCGAAGAACGTAGACACAAATAGATAACAGAAAACACAGAACCTGACAGGATATGTGCTGGTATCTGAGTATTGCGCTGGACAGAGCTGCATATTTATGGTTAAGAACTGTTTTCATCTCTGTTTCTGCCCTTGTGTACTCTTGGGCCTTACTTGTAGCAGTTGTTGTTATAGGTGTTGTAGCTACCCAGGACAGTCAGAGTACCCACTCCAAGACTGTATGAGAAGAAGATCTGACCTCCTGCATCCATCCACACCTGTAGTGACATCACAAACCTTGAACACATTGGGTGTTGCTTAACACAGAGGAAAGCATTTGTTCCCTGGCTGGGTGAAATTAGGAAAGAGACATTTTACTGTGACAAGGTGATGGGGTGCAGCTGGTATCATGGAGTACTTACCTGTGGGTCTGCCAGGCGGGAGGGGTCAGGATACAGGTAGAACTCCACCCCCTGCAGAGCTCCAGGTAGAGTTAGCCCTCGTATCAACAACACCAAAAGCATCAGGTATGGGAATGTAGCTGTGAAATAAACCACCTGGCGAGAAAGAGAGTGAGAAAGAAAGAGAGAAAAGAGGTTATTTCTGTGGAGAAATATAAATAAATAAAAGTATGAAAAAATGAATATAAAACGTCAGTCTGATTTATACTGTATGTCCCGGTTTGATTCTGCTAAATTCAAGTTCTGCACCCATCACTTGGTTGGTCAGACACTTCCGGTAAGGAAATTCTTACTCAGTAAATCGGGGACAGACCTTGCCTGTAGACTTCACCCCCTTCCAGATGCAGAAGTAGCAGATGACCCACATGGTGATAAGGCACAGGAGCAGCTCCCACCTCACACTGCCCACCTCCTCAATGCCCCCCGAGAGCAGCAGCACACGTCTCCTGGGAGGGGGGAAGAGAGGGAAAGAAAGAAGGAGCAAGAAAATGAGGGACAGAAAGGGAGGGAAGCAGAGACATTTAAAAAATATATATTTTTACAGGTTTATTTACATTAAAAATATTTACTTACATTTATTCCAATGTAGGAACCATGATTCTCTGCACACCCCCACCATGTCCACTATTAATTAACATTTTCTTCACTCACGGATCTAACTCTTATGGTTCAGAAAATATTATTGCACAAGCATAAATGTGAAAAGGTGAAACTAGGCCAATCTCCACATACACTCGCAAACTTTAACCTTACACATCACATGATTTATTTATCTTAGCAGACACTATTATACAGAGCAATTTACAGACATTTACACAACTGGATATTTACAGAAACAATTCAGGCTAAGTACCTTAAATTTGAACCCACAATCTCTGGTTTCCCAGTTCTATAACCCTGAATACTGTAGGAGGTGCAGCCCTACAGAAGTCAGTCTGCAGACTTACTCCCAAAACTCGATGGCTGCAGAAGATGAGTTGTTGCGCTGTTGGGTCCAATTTGCAGTGAGGTTTTGATTGGAGAAGTCCACACAGTGATCTGAAGCAGAGAGAGTAACCTTTCCTAAATCATCAAAACAGATCATTGCTCTTTGCAGTGAATCTGCGGGCCATTTTAAGGTTAAATTATGATGAGGTTTGGACTTCTCTCATTTGCATACTTTATTTAAAATGGCAGAAATGACATTCAAAAATTTTTGTAGCAGTCTATAATCTGGACCAAGTAAGATATCATTATCGTTAAGATATCATTATAATATTTCAGATTCTAAATGAGACATGTTTGAAGATTATTTTGAGCCATTTTATTATCACCAGCACACAATAGAACAATTTTTCTAGAAATGTTTTTCATGAAGAATGATGGAATTTCAGGATATAACAATGAAATGTTTGATGCTGTACCCACCCCCAAAGGTTATAACAAGATAGTAAACACTCTCCTGGATATGGAGTAAAGGTTTACAAAGTTTCAACTATGCATTGAGAAAAATGGTTCCTGAATCCTGAAATATCATCCAAAATCAGGTTTTGAAGAAATTGACTCCAAAGATAGAAATGGTAAATAATTCTACTAATTTCACCATACACATGGTGTAATCATTCAAAAGGCGCTATTGTGTTGTTTATTATATGCAGACTTCTTGTTATTAAGGGTGCCAATAATTCTGGAGCCCATGAGAAATGTATGTTTCAACCTGAAATACCTGGTACATATCACACATCATTGCATTGTTACGTCCCTCTTCGCCCCTAGTGATCAATGAAGCTGTTCTGTTCTCTTCAATCTCCTCGGTTTCTCTCTGGGAACTGTGTATTGGTGCATCCTCAGAAGCAGGGGGTTCCCTAAGGGAAGACTGACTGGGACTAGACTGTTTTTGCATCTGCAGTGGGCGTCCAGGCGTTGGCAAGCATAGCAGCAGAGTTATACTGCCTGTATGCATTGTATTATTATTTTGACCATCATCTACATTATTGTTTGCTTTTGGGTAGGTAATGTACAGCAGAGTAGTGAGTGTTGAAATTTGATTTAAACGCTTTTATAAAAACTATGAAAGTTTAGAGTGACATTGAGAATCATGTGCAAAAATACCCTTTCTCTAAATGTTTATATATATATCTATATGGTATATGATAAGTCATAATGTTTAAAGGATCATTTTAATGCTGTTAAGATGAATAGTCAGTATGAGTGCTTAAAACTGTGTCTGTTCAAACATTGAACTGCACAAAGTACAAGAAGCTCATTTAATCAGGTGTTTAAAAGGCCAAAGAGAACAAGCCAAACAAAAACAAGATAGAGAAGGCCATGACACAAGTTACCAAATGTTCTGGTTTCTGATGGCAAGCCAAGCAGTATGCATCTTCACAGGGAAATATTTTGATTTAGTAATTACAAGCCAAGCAGCCTGACTCATCACAGAGATGAAAGGTTAGGACAGCTCAGCATTTATAGACTGACAGAAAATATTCTGGTGGGTTAAGAGAGACAATGTGATTTTTGTATGACAGATTTACATTTACATTTACATTTTAGTCATTTGGCAGACGCTTTTAATCCAAAGCGACTTACAAGTGCATAGGTTCTACCATAAGTCAGAGCATCACATCCAGAAACTAGCAAAATACACAGGAAATGCTGTTCTAAACATAGTTGTCATCAGAAGTGCATTTTTTTTTTTTTTTTTTTTTTTTTTTTTTTTGGGGGGGGGGGGGGGGGGGGGGGTTAGACAAGGATAGGGATATCAGAAAGGAGGGGCAGGGGAAATCAGGAGGGAGGACTAAGGTAGATGATTGGTTAGCTATATTGCATAAAGGCTAGGATATTTCCTACTGTTACTTTGGGATTCTCTGGTCTCTTGAAGCTTCAAACATGGAGCACAAAGGTTCCCCAGATTATTTAGATTTATTTTAAACTAAAGATTTCGCACCTAAAAGGAATGAGGAGGAAAAGTGACATATTTCCACATTTTTTTTTTGCTTTTCGGTCGAGGTAATTTTTTTCCTTTTCTTCCCCTACCTGTGGTCAAATTCAACAACCACCTGCAAACTGGTATGCACTTGCGTTTTATTTTCCTGCTGTCATTCACCCACTTAAATGTATCTGTCAGTAAATTCAATAATTGTGATGTCTGTTCCCTACTCTGTTGTTTCTTGATGCCTTTAATGGCAATTTTTTTTATGTTCGGCCATTCCAACTCCCAGTAATTATAATGTGAGGGGTTTTTGGCCATAACAGGCATGCACTGTAATTCCAATAATATGTTTTAATACTTTTTCTTTTTTCCTGTCACTCTGATGGACTGTGGGTCTGTAGTACGGAATGAAAATTGGGGTTATGATTACCTGTATTTTTGTAACCAGCCCAGTGTAGCTTAGAGACAGGCTTTGTACCTTTATCTACCGTGGATTGTAGGTGGAGAATATGTTGCCTGTATTTCAGCTGTTATGGTAGCCAGCCCAGTGTAGCTTAGAAAAGGACTTTCTGCCTGTGGTCAGTGTGTTCTGCAGGAGTTGTAGCACTTTACAGCACATTTCATACTTTACCTGAGTTCCAGGTGTTGGAGCAGCTGGCCCAGGGAAGCTCAGAGCTGAAGGAGAAGTAGAGGTAGAAGAGGGCCCAGGCCAGGATGATGATATAACATGTGCAACCATAAAGCTGGTTCAGCAGACCTGCATAGCCAATCCCTGAGACACAAACACATGCATGCACACACACACACACACACACACACACACACACACACTCAGTTAGCAGCTGGCAATACCAATCATTGGTTTGAAAGCTGCTTTGTGTAATTAATAGTTATGAACATGCCTGGTGTTGTTTCTTTTCCAAAATGGCTCCCTATTTCTGATATACTCCCTGGTGTAAAATCAACCTATGACCAGCTTGAAATACCAGCTACCAGCCGTTACAAAACCTAGCTTGAGAGGTTTTTTTCTTTTCCCCAGCAAGAATGTAGTGTATTATGCAAGCAAGCAACCATGGTTACTAGAAAGGTGAAAGTTAACCATGATGATTTGTGAAATGTTTGTAAAGCTTTTTTTTTTAAAGTTAGAAGACAAGGGAAAATTTTACAATTAGGGAAGCGGGAGCAACAGAAAGGGAGAGAGAGAGAGAGAGCATGAATGCAAAGTTTGCAGAAAAAAGTGTATGCTAATCAATGAACGGCACAACATAACATGAAACAAACATAAATCGTGACATAACAAGTTTGCAAAACCGTTATGAACAGTGAATGAATAAACTATATAACATGACATGACAAGACTAAAAGATACATCGTAACAAGAACTAATATTGAAACGTAACATGACATGAAAATGAAACGTAACAAGAAATAAAACATGGTGAGACTAAACTAACATAATACGTGACATGAAAATAAAATAACTAAGACAATAACTAAACATGAAACATGACATGACAAGCATGAAACAGAGGCATGGACTGCACTAATGAAAAACAATATTCTGCCTCAAGCTGGTTCCAACTTTCTCGAATAGCGGTTGACAAATCAGCTTTGCAGGATGGAGCCTTGTCATGGACCATGTCATTCAGTTGATATGCCTTTCCTGAAGAAAAGCTTTATCACTCTTTGCTCTGTGGCAAGATGCTGAGCACCAAACCTATTTTGTATTGATGGAAGTGTCCAAATTTCAATGTAAACCTGTGCAATGACTGTTGAGGTAATGATTGCCATCTCCCCTGGTCCATTACCTGACATGCAACCCCCTATCATAAATGACTGGGGAAATTTGCTTGTTTTCTTCATATGTTTCATTGTAATGGCACCAGACAAACTCTTTCAGCATCATCGCCTTGGCCAATGCAGATTAATGATTTATCACTGAATATCACTTTCATCCAATCATCCACACTCCATGATTTCTTCTCGTGAGCCCACTGCAACCTAGTTTTCTTCTGTTTAGGCATTGGTGCTGGTTTTTGTTTGGCTTTTCTGTATGTAAATCCCATTTAATTCAGCTGATTTCCAACAGTTCTGTCACAAATATTGACTCCTGTTTCCACCCATTTTTGCATTTTCTATTTTCAAGGCAAATTGCTTTGAGTTTTCTATCCTGATGCTTTGACATCTTCTGTGGTCTACCTGTAAGTTTTCCGTTTATAACCTTCCCATTTTTTATATATTTGCACCAATTTTAGACACAGCTGACTGGGAACAACCAACATATTTTGCCGCACTCCATGTTGGATTTCCTTCTTGAAGGAATTTCATAATCCTTTCCATTGTTTCAATTGACAGCTCTTTTCTTCGAGCCATGTTTCCCTTCAATTAGCCAATTCCAACAGCTCGTTAAGGTCTGCAAACACTCTCTTTTAACTGCAGACTAATTTGCATATTCAGACTTGCACTGGTATTTGTTTTAGAAATACAAATTACAAAGTGATTCCATAATTTTATCCTCAACATTGAGTGATTCCGTATTCTTTTGCTTAATTGATCTGGAAAAAAGTATGTCATTAATTCAAATATTTTAATCCAATTTGTTTGAGGTATGTTTCATGAAGCCAGAATGTTCAGCTATTAAACAAAATGAGTTTCGGGTCAGATCTGTGATTTGTTTATTCGCTATGAAGTAAAAAATCTGGATGAACATCCTCTAGGTGTACTGATCCCATAAGGGCATTGAGTGATAACATTTGATTCAATATCAAAAGCAGAAGTGTTGATTTATGAACCAGCTAAAACAGGTTCTGTGTTTTTCCATTGTCTAGGTTTTCTCTAAGTTAGAACATCTTGAAATGGACATGGGGTCCTGTCAGGTTGTATGTTTTTCATTGTCTAGTTTTGTCCAAGTTGTTAGCGTTTCCGGGTATTGTTACCCTCAGTGCTCTGTCTCCCCATCCATTCACTGTTATTTGTTTCACCGGTGTTTTCACTTCCTGATTGCCATTCCCTCTTATATAAACCCCTCTGTTTGTTCAGTTAGTCGCCAGATTGTTATGTGTCTTTATCATACTCTCCAGCGTTATTTGATTGATTTCTGTTACAACCTGTTTCGCCCCAGACTTCCGTGTTTTGTTCCTCCCTTCTGTATAATTCTGAACCGCTGTTTATCAATCAGTATCTGTTTTTTACTTTGTCTGCTGGATACCGATTCTGTCTGATTTGCCTGTTTGCTTTCAACCCTTTGCTTGTGACCACGACTATGTTTTGGATTTTCTGTATTGTATCCGTTTTCTGGAGAGTTGACCCATTGCCTGGACTATCTATTACGAACTGCCTTATCCCTACTGATTCTGTTTGCTGGCTATTGACCTCCGCCTGTCTGACCTGCCTATTTTATAATAAAGACTTTGTTATAAAATCTATACCTTGGTCTCGCATCTGGGTCACTTGTTCTAGAATCCTGATGGTTTTATAGCTATTGTATATGTGACTGACACTCTTGCTGTTACTCTATTGTCGGTAAAGCCAAAGTGATGTCAGTTCTCCCCATTTGCCCACAGAGGTTTCTGGCCTCTCACCCTCAGCCAATGGGCACAGCTTCCTCCAGCAGGTGATGGCCCCCTCCTGGGTATACTGCCCCATGGCAGTCTCCAGCAGGAACAGGGGTATCCCACAGGTCACCACAAAGACCAAATATGGTATAAGGAACGCTCCTGCAGACACACCCGCAATCAAAGGTAACATTCAAGATAAATATTCAATCACCAGTCCCATGACTGGTATTTGAACAAAACTAGAGATTGAGTGTGAGTCTGATTGGGAGCTTCCCATAATGCACTCCAACCTGGTATGCAACATGTACACAAACTGACAGAATGAGCAGTAAACATTACACCACTCAGAATCAATAACTATGTAAAGCAATATACATTTGGAGCATGTCTGTACTTTTAGCATGTACGTGAATCAGAAGTTCATAACTCTCACAAACATCCTTACTTATGCTCATACTCACACTCACACTCACGCTCAAACTCATGCAGTCATACTTACAGTCATACACTCATCCCACTCACCGCCGCCATTCTTGTAGCAGAGGTATGGGAACCTCCACACGTTTCCCAGCCCCACTATGTTCCCTGCCACTGCCAGGAGGAACTCCACCTTGCTCCCCCACTGCCCCCTCTCCTCCAATGGCCTTTCTGCGGTCTCCCTCTCCTTCTTCATCCCTCCTGCTGACCGTTCTACAATCTCTGGACTTCTTCTCTTTCTAGACACAGTGATGGAGCAGGCTGAGATGAAACAGAGGCTGATGTTTAACCTGCTAACTGGGAGACACCTCCTTACATGTGCAGAATTTGTTTCTGAGATACTGGGCCAATTAGTGACAAGTTACCAATGAGTGACAGTGTCTTTGTAAAGGACCAGCATTTCTGAAAACATTATATATGAAGTGAGTTAATCATAAACTTTATTTTCACCATTTTTTGTAGTGTGCAATACTAGAATTTGCATGCTCTCCCAAGCACATGCCTACATTCATGTGGTAGAACAACTGAGCAATGCGTGACAATGCTTATTTTAAAATAATCAGTGATTTTGAGAATTTAATATTTGAATGTTCTTCTGTTTTATATACTAGTTGCATACGTTAGTTTACTTGTGAAATCATATTGAGCTTCCCCTCCTGTACTACGGGAGTAAAATGCTCACCTACCTGCAGGATTGGGGTCACCTGTACTGTTGATGAGTGGCTGTGCTGAGAATCCTGTCCATGAGGCAAGTTCTTGTTGTGCCCTTATAGGGATTGTCCACTTTTTGGGAGATGAATGAGGAACCAGTATTTAGTCTTTATCCAACAGGTATTCTTGGGGTCTTCCTCTCCTTCTTCATCCCTTCTGCTGTCCGTTCTACAATCTCTGACCTTGTTCTCTTTCTAGACACAGTGAGCTGAGATCAAACAGATGCTGATGTTTTACTGTACCTGCTGACTGACAGACACCTCTTTACACAGTGTATACTGGGCAAAGTTACCAATGAGTCACAAGCTGTTCTAAAAACATTATGTATAAAGTGAGCTAATCATAAATTGTATTTTAAATTGTAGTGTGTTAAGACTACACTGTAGTCCATAAGTATTCCATTCCGTATTCCAGCTAATTAGCAGGGTTTAAATTTGAAGGTTCCTACATTAATATCGGATTAACCTTGTAGGAATTGCAACCCTTTTTATACATAATGACCCCAATTTTAGGCAACCAAATGTAATTGTGGAAATGCATGCCTTCCTTGCAATCAATGACTGCCTGAAGTCTACAACCCATAGACATCACCAGATCAGCCCCGGTTCTAGACTGCTATGATGTGGCTTTTTAAATAAGTAAATTAAGTAAATTCAAAACATAGAGTTTACAAAGGGCTTCCCATCATGAGAAAACATAAATGAACATACACACAATAACGCAAATAGCAAGTATGAAAGAGCAAATCACGTTTACAAACATTGTATTTTAAAATAAATGCTTCTAATGCTTCTAAAAACACGGCCTTAAAACATTAAACAGATGCAGCTGACCTAATGTGTAATGGGAGGTGGTTCCAGAGAGCGGGGTCGAGAGCTGTAAAGTACCAGGATGTTAAAAAGACAGATAAAATCCTTGGTGCCGACATTACATTACATTACATTAATGGCATTTTGGCAGACGCTCTTATCCAGACCGACGTACGACAAAGTGCAAAGTGCATACCCATAACCAGGGATAGGTGCGCTGAAAGAGCCTAGAGGGAAGTACAATTTCAAGTGCTACCAGTGCAGCAAAGATAGGGCCTATTTGATCATCGGGAATTCATTTTTTTCAATACCGCACCATGCAAATATATGAATATACAGCTTATCTAGCCAAGCAAAACTAGCAAAGGTATCATCCTAATAAGACAAGTAAATAACACAAATAAAGACAACAGTTAAGGTTTACAGGGAGGCAGGGAGAAGTGCGTCTTCAGTCTGTGCTTGAAGGTGGTAAGACATGGACAATAACTTGTTTACAGATGGATGTTTATGAAGGATGTGCTGATTACTGTACCTGCTATCTGAAAGACACTTCCTTACATGTGCAGTGTACCTGAGATACTGGGCCAAGTTACCAATGAGTGACCTACAGAATAAAGTCTAAGAATAAAGAAGTCACTTTGTAAATGACTAGCTGTTCTGAAAACACAAGGTAATCATAAACTTTATTTTCTGTCACGTCTTGGCCATCTGTATTTCTCTGTTATTTGTCCTCAACATTTTCGCCTTTTGTTACCCTCTGTGCTTTCCTTAGTCTTGTTCCCATCCATTCCAATTAATTTGTTTCACCTGTTTTCACTTCCTTGTTATGGTGCACACCTGATTGTTATTTCCCCGCAATATCTGTTGCAGATATACATTACATTACATTACATTATTGGCATTTGGCAGACGCTCTTATCCAGAGCGACGTACAACAAAGTGCATACCCATAACCAGGGATAAGTTCGCTGAAAGACCCTAGAGGGAAGTACAATTTCAACTGCTACCTGTACAACAAAGATAAGGACGAGGCCCCTTGAGAACAAAGAAACAAACAAACGGAGCAAAAGTGACCAAAGTTAACTATCCAAACACTGCTTACCTAGCCAACTAAAAATTCCGATACAGAAAGCAAGTCACAGAGACAACAATTAAGGTTCACAGGGAGGTAGGGAGGGATGGGGAGAGGTGCTGCTTGAAGAGGTGTGTCTTCAGCTTGCGCTTGAAGGTGGGGAGAGATTCTACAGTTCTGACCTCAACGGGGAGTTTGTTCCACCAGCGTGGAGCCAGAACAGACAGTAGTCGTGAGCGTGATGTGGAGGTTCGGAGAGGGGGAGGTGCCAAGCGGCCTGTGGAGGCTGAACGAAGAGGTCTGGCAGGGGTGTAGGGTCTGATGATTTTTTGTAGATAAGCTGGGGAAGACCCTTTAACTGCTTGGAAGGCTAGCACCAATGTTTTGAACTTGATGCGAGCCATGACAGGCAGCCAGTGGAGGGAAGTAAGCAGGGGGGGTGACGTGTGAGTATTTGGGAAGGTTGAAGACCAGACGAGCTGCTGCATTCTGGATGAGTTGGAGGGGTCTGATGGCAGACGCTGGGAGGCCAGCCAAGAGGGAATTGCAGTAGTCCAGGCGGGACAGAACCATCGCTTGGACCAGGAGCTGGGTCGAGTAGGGGGTGAGAAAGGGGCGGATTCTCCGTATGTTGTATAGGAAGAACCTGCATGACCAGGTCACCGCCACAATGTTCTCGGAGAGGGACAGTCTGCTGTCCATCACCACGCCGAGGTTCCTTGCACTGGGTGACGGCGTGAGTGTGGTATCCCCGAGGGAAATGGAGAGATCCAGATGGGGAGAGGTTTTAGCAGGGATGAATATCATTTCAGTCTTGCCTGGGTTGAGCTTTAGATGGTGGTTGTCCATCCAGCTCTGGATGTCACTCAGGCAAGCAGAGATACGGGCTGAAACCTGCGTATCAGACGGCGGGAACGAGACGAAGAGTTGGGTATCGTCCGCGTAGCAGTGGTAGGATAGCCCATGTGCAGTGATCACAGGGCCAAGGGAGCGAGTGTAAAGAGAAAAAAGAAGTGGGCCTAGGACTGAGCCCTGGGGAACTCCTGTGGCGAGGGGCCGAGGTGTCGATACCGAACCAGCCCAGGCGACCTGGAAGGAGTGACTAGAGAGGTAGGACTCAATCCAGTCCAGGGCTGTGCCACAGATGCCCGTTGCTGACAGGGCAGACAGGAGGATGGAGTGATCCACAGTGTCGAAGGCAGCAGAGAGATCTAGAAGAATGAGGACAGAGGAGAGGGAGGCTGCTTGTGCGGCATGGAGTGACTCACTGACGGAGAGGAGCGCAGTCTCTGTCGAGTGGCCCGATCTGAAGCCAGACTGATGGGGGTCTAGCAGGTTGTTGTTAGAAAAGAAAGAAGAAAGTTGAGTAGAAGCGGCTCGTTCGATAGTTTTAGAAAGGAAAGGAAGAAGAGATACCAGGCAGATACCGGTAGTTCTGGATGATGGAGAGATGTAGGCTTTTTTAGCAGCGGAGTGATGCGGGCCCTCTTGGAGGATGCCGGAAAACAGCCGGAAGACAGGGAGGAGTTGACAAGGGAGGTGTAAAACCCCACAGCTAACCCAATGACGGAATTTAGCGGGGGCCGAAGGGGGTTTTGCGTGCTTGTCCTTCTGGCGTTGCTGGGAGAACATTAGTTGGGTTAATTATTATCCTCCATACAAGAACAGAGCACAATTATGTTTAAGAATATACTGGGTCCGTTGCCATGGGTCGGATATGGATTGACCTGCCCCATATCCCGCTTATAACTGGCCAGAAACGGATCAGTACAATCAAGTATAAAATATACAAATTAAGAATAGAGATAGAGTAAATAATCATACCTAGCCTGCTTGGACTACAGACAAACACAGAGTATAGAATATGCCGTATGGAAAGTCGAATACGATCTTCCTGATACTTACATACATGTACAATATGCTGTGTGGGAAGTCGAATACGATCTTCCACTGCTACACATACATACATACATACATACATACATACATACATACATACCCAAGACATGTTGTGTGGGAAGTCGAATACGATCTTCCCAGATTGGTCTGTCTCCCTTGCTTTTATGCCAAATCATACGTTTGGAACCAGGCGGCAGTGCCATAAATCAACCCGGAGGGGTGGTCAAATCTGCAATTTAGACCCCCACCCTTGGGGGTTGTTGAGTAGGGAAAATGAGATGATTACCAGGAGAGGACGTGTAGGTTTTCCCTTGGGATACTGAAACTATAGTTTATTAAATTCCATTTGGTATGAAATGTATCTCATCCGATTCCTTGATTTTATCAGATCACATCCATACCAAACAGATTACCCTTATGTTTTATTATGTTGCAGTTATCATGAAACTTCCCTCCTGATTATCCATTTTACATGCAATTCCTGTTACCATTACATAAGACTTAATGCAATAATACAAGGATCACATGGGCAATGTTTTCAAGGTGTTACCGGGTCTATTTACTATCTTAATAGCAGTTTTGAATATTTAATCTAAGAGAGCAGTCACCGGTGTAATGACAGCAGTGCCCAAATGAGGGCACTGTGGCATTGTCCGGAGTCTTCCCCCTTGGAAGTGACCAGGTATGGGGTCACAGGGAGGTCACCAATGTTCGGGAGGATTCTTTTCCCATGACCCAACTGGCCTTGGACCACTCATACATCTTAACTCCCCAACAGGTAGTCTAAACAACATTGGAACCCCAGCTCTCAGGCCCCTCACACATGGCAGCCCTTCCTGACCTTAACCACTATGCTACAGGCCGCCCCATCATATCTATGAATGCTGTAGTTGGGAGTTTTCATGATAACTGTATTATGCTGTAAATATGTCTTTGTGCCTCTCATGGTAATATACCTTTGGGATAAACCTGATTTGGGTGAATGAAAGGAAAGGAGACATCCCAGACTGTTTGGTTTCTTCTCCTTATCTCCGAAATCCAGGCCTTAGTTCTAAAAAGTGAGTCACCCATCTATAATTTACAGCCAGGCCCACCAGGCAGGGGGCTAAAACACATGGCTTCTACAGAGACAACTTTTGCCCAGTTTCCCCTCGGCTCCTGAATGGTTATGCTATCAAAGGTAGACTGTTACAAAAACTAGACCATTACACCAGTCGCACTGAACCAATCAGAATAACACCAAACATCAACATATTCTGACCTGGGATTATCATGAAACATCTTTATGCCCTCTCCAGTACTCCTGTACTCAAATCCTGTAGGAATGTGAGAAAAGGGGGGCCCCCAGGGCCTAAGAAGGTGCCTCTAAGAATCCTTCTCTAGCTCTCCCCCACAGGCATGTGTGCCAACGGTGGGGGCTAACAATGTATGCTCCAGGAGAGGGAAGTCAGCAAGCTGACCAGCGCATGAGACCAAATGTTACTTATGACTGGCTTACAGATTCCCCCCTATGGCCCCGAGGGACAAACAACACAGTTCCAAGGGGTCACTGTGAAAGCCGTGGCTGTACATGTAATTCCCTGCGGATGCTTGGGGTCTCAATCCCGACAGCGTTGGCACCTGCAGGGGGCTGAGCACCGAAACAGCAGGGGTAGAAGATTTTAGGGAGTGGAATGAGGCTGGTGATGACGGACCCTCAGAATACCCAGTCCCACCAGTCCCACTATATGTAGGCATCCTGGGCAGAGCTGGTAGAGGAGCTGGCCCTGGACGACCCGTTGCACCAGGTCCATTAGGTCAGTCAGAGACCACGCACACTGTCCTGAAATAGTGTCCTTCCACCACAGAAAGACGTCCACCTCCAGCGGAATTCTCCTCAGAAAGCAGATCTGACCCATTACGAAGTCCTCAATCACTTCCAGTCGATCAAGTGACTCGCTGGAGAGGTCAGACCTTCATGCGTGAAGGAGCTCATCTCGCTGATGACGTACTACTGTGGGTGAGACACCTGGACGATCTCAGCATGGCCAGACAAAAACTAAACACCAATACATTTGGCACAAAATGGGAAAATATTGTTAGACATATAATAATGACAAGATGTTTCATGACAACCAGTGCGAGTAGTCAATATGGTCTTCATGTCCCTTATAGAGATATGCACCAATACGGTGATCTAATTTAAATACCTGATTCTTCACTACTACGCAGGTTGAGCATATGGCAGTGGAATTTAGATAGACCTGTCTTAGGTGAATCAAAGGAAAAAGAAACCAAGAATCCAATATAGACAGTACAACTATTTATAGTAAACATACAAACAATACATAGACACATTAATGAGGTGGATAAAGAATATTTTATCTTTGTTCTGACACAATCCACCTATGCCAGCCTAAGGCCTCAATGAATTCCCTTACGACATGACTAGGGTTCTTGTGCAGACAAAAGTCCAGAATATCTTGCTGGCAGCAGCAAACCAACCCTTGGCATATGTTCTGCAGGCTAAGACACGCTCGATGGTATGGGTCTGATGGACAAGTGAACAGCTAATAGAATGGAGCGCCTGCGCTTCAGATCTAACAGCCGTGAATATATTTTTTGTAAACTATGAATGATATGTTTGAGACCAGTGATCATCTGGTTTACCAAACTTGATGAAATTTAGGATAATTAATTATCCTATAAGTATTTGGATGGCACGTCTGCCTAAGAATTCAGGAACTAAATTATCGAGCTGTGCCTGTAGCCATGCATACTACTATATTGCAGTATATCGCATGCAGAACAGAATACTGGGACGGTTAAAACTAACATATACCAAACACAAGATGTATAGTGCAGCTATTTGCTTCAAAATATAAACATTTATGTAGGATGAATGTCTGCCCAAATTCATACGTCCAATCAAAGAATGATTAAAAACAATAAAAATATACACATTTATGCAGGGTGAATGTCTGCATAAATCCGTAATTAAATTAAAGAATTAATCAAAAACAAAAAAAATATATACATTTATGCAGGGTGAATGTCTGCATAAATCTGTAATCAAATTAAAGAATTGATCAAAAACAACATCAAAACAAAACAATTCATACACTCTCTCAAGATAAACCATTGAGAGTGCAGGTTCACTGCTCTTACAACAAGAAACACCACACGTGACAAACACTTAGGGAAGGAGAGACAAGGGCAAAGGGCAAAGGGAGCAGTGAGAGCTGTGAGGGGGGGCAGTGAGGAACTGAGAAGTTTGAAACTGTGGGGGGAGTAGAATGACCCATAAATCAGTCCTTGTCAGAAAATGACCCCCCCTTGTTAGGTTTTATGCTCAGAGATGTAAATAAGAGGAGGAATTGCTTCTTCTCTTTTACTCTGAAATTTGCTTAAACATTTTCCATTTGGAACACCTTCCAAAATATAAGACAATTCAGTGTTATTGGGCTATAAAGACCTCTCCTGTTGTAAACATCTCACCATATAGGCACTGATGCCACAGGTCACTGTAAATCAGTGAAAACTTTAAAGGGTTCATTTCATGGCATTAACTGGTTTATCTTAGGTCTAGAAAATATTCTAATATATATATTTTGTGTTAGTGGGAGAAACCACACAAACATACAATTAGATTTAGGTACACACATGCCTCAGTTAATCTAACTGGCATCCAAGTAAGTATATTAGTGTTATTAACTAACAATTCTTAAATGATATGCACAGACATGCAGTATACCATATATAATAATATAAATCCTCTGCATTCACTGTGGTGCAGCTAGAGCACACAAAGTGAAGCAGAGGAAACTAATATGGTGCACCAAGATGCACTATACATTATTTAATTTATCCGATAGGATAAATGATGCAATCAGGGAATTCATCCTTTTTATTAAGGATGTATCCCTACCAGGGCAAAGTTGATTTGACATTTATTACAGAACAGTTGTTATATTTAACTATCCACATGCCTATAACAAATGCTTTCCAAACTATCGCCTATGTATTTAATTACAAGTATACAACTGTTGCCAATACAGGTAGCACATGCCAGAGGACTCAGTTTCCAGCAGCTCAGAAAGACAGAAATTCTGTGAGGCGACACCCGACCCCAGTCTCAGAGGTCTAGACATAGGCACCACGTGCAGAATATTCCCCAACCTTGTAGCAGCGCATCAGAGGGGTGGAGACTTATATCTGCTGTGGCACCCAGCGGCCCTATGACGTAACATCGAGCCTAGTATACAGAGATATCGCAACCACTGATACAGGCCTCAATCACTGAGACTTAAAACTGCTGCTCCCTACGGACGGATACCCGATAGTCTCAAGTCTTGTTATAAACACCATACTTGTTATAACCACCACAATCAAAGGGCTTGAGACGTATACCCGCCGTGGAACACAGACACCCTGGGTTCAGTATCAGCACTCTCCAGACTCTGCTTCTAGGTCTGGAACCTAGAACCTAGGCTATGCCCCTGATTCAGCACTCAGTTGCAACTTATAACAATTTATGCAATTATAATGGAGAAGCTTGCCACCTTTAACGGAGCTCAAGCTTACTCCAAAATTAATATTATATATGCGCATCCTAACAGACCGCACACATATATGTATTATTATACAACTTTCAAAGCTTACCAGCTCATAAACCACTCATCCCTTCACACAGTTCTAAACACTTTTACCTTCTCTGTGACATGCTTGTTTGCAAACATGTTTCTACCGGAGCCTACTTGCTGTTTAAGCTAATAGCCACAGCAACACAGTGCCGTTACAAAACATGCACATCAACATTTCTCTCTCTTTGCCTTCTCCAAAATGACGTTATATACCCTGAGAGGTAGTAACCTACAAATATGACTGGATTCTACGGTCCCAGCCCTGTACAGGATATGTCGATTCCCTAAACAGTGTACATGCAGTAAAATAACACAACTCTCCCAAACATATGCCGATATGAAAGAAATTATGCTACTCACCACACCAAGGACAGCAAAACCAGATGGAAGAAAAACCACATACCCGCGGTAACGGGTATCATGCCGGAATGCAACAACACCACCAGAAGGAGCAAACTTCAGACACCTCACCCATTGTAAGCCTCAGCAGACGAATCTCACATGGATGAAAGCTGTTTAAGTCGAGTTTACCAACTGTAAAACTCCAGATTCCACACACATGCATGAAATTTGATCACATCGGCAGACAAATCTTATATGAATGACAATTTGATCACGTAATGAAATTTGATCACGTCGGACAAATCTGATATGAATGAAAATTTCCATCACGTCGGACAAATCAGATATGAATGAAAATTTGATCACGTCGGGGTCACCAACTGTAAAACCCCACAGCTAACCCAATGACGGAATTTAGCGGGGGCCGAAGGGGGTTTTGCGTGCTTGTCCTTCTGGCGTTGCTGAGAGAACATTAGTTGGGTTAATTATTATCCTCCGTACAAGAACAGAGCACAATTATGTTTAAGAATATACTGGATCCGTTTCTGGCCAGCTATAAGCGGGATATGGGGCAGGTCAATCCATATCCGACCCATGGCAACGGACCCAGTATATTCTTAAACATAATTGTGCTCTGTTCTTGTACGGAGGATAATAATTAACCCAACTAATGTTCTCCCAGCAACGCCAGAAGGACAAGCACGCAAAACCCCCTTCGGCCCCCGCTAAATTCCGTCATTGGGTTAGCTGTGGGGTTTTACAGAGGTGACAAATGGGAGAATGTCAGGTGTGATAGTTTGGAGAAGAGAAGAAGGGAGGGGATAGGGTCAAGGGCACAGGTTGTAGGGTGGTGGCAGAGCAGGAGTTGAGAAACATCAGAGTCTGTAAGGGGGGAGAAAGTGGAAAAGGAAGGGATGGGCCTAGAGGGGGGGAAGGGCACAGTGAGGGGGGCGGTGGTTGTAAAGGATCTACGGATGACTGTGACCTTCTCATCGAAGAAATCAGCAAAGTCATCAGCAGCAAAGGAGGACTGAGGAGGAGGAGGCGGTGCATTGAGGATAGATATACCTGAAAGTGGGATGAAAGTTCAATCACAGAGACGTAGGATGGCAATGCATTGCACAATCGGCCAATCACCAGCATTTACTTATAGTATGAAAATGCCCATTATCTGCTTCTATCTGCATTTCAGAAACTCGCATCAGCCATCACCTCCCCACCACCTCCAGCTTCTGGCTGTCGCCCCTCGCCTTTCCAATCATGGCCTCTCCTTCAGGGGGAGGGCTCATTGCTCTGCAGGCTGATCAGCACCCCCCCCCCCCCCCCCTTGCCGGAGGGGTAATTTAAACTGACGGAGTCATCGGCAAATATTTCATATGGTTATATAACATATTAAATCTCTCATGGTTAAACATACAGTAATAAAGAAAGTTAAACTTAGGGAATGGTTGCAAACTTACCAGGAAGAGGACGCTTGTGCATGTTCTTCCTAAGGACAATGAGGAAGACTGAAGGACATTGGTTGCATTTTGGGGTCATCAAGTCTCATAAAATGGCACCTCCATACAACCAAACTCTTTGGAAGGGTGGCACAAAGGCAATATACTGTAATGCCCATGTTTCTGAGTTGGTTCCGTTTGTTTCGAAGTTTCTTCGTCTTTATTCTTGTTATTTATTCATTACCATGCATATCTGGTTCTTGTTGCCCATTACACTTATTTCATTCATGATCCCCTGTTATGTCTGTGTCTGAATGTTCTGAGCCCGAGTCACTCCCCTGTCTGCATGCTTCACTATTCGGGTGGTTTCGGTAGTTTCCGGATTTTCAACCTTTCTTCCAGCCTCGCATTCCTTACTTCCGGCTTCTCTCGATAGATAAATGTTGTAAAGCGCTATTCTTACTACTACTAATTTAGATATTGTACAGTACTAATCCGACTAATACACATACTGTCTGTCTAACTAACAAACTAACAGTCACTTTAATTGGGTAGTTTAGATTTAACCATGTAACTAACTGACTAACGTAATCTCATAGTCTTCCACTCTGTTCTATATATGCCTTCCTATGCTATCCCTGATTACTTGCTTAGTTTCAGTGAAGTGTTCGCACCTGTCTCTCCCTATCCCTACATCTTCACTCTCTGCAAATGTCTACTCCCTAATCCGGAGCTGTATGTTTTACGTGTGTGTTTATGTGCATCCAATCCACTTTATTAGTCTCCCCCATTCATTACCCCATTATGTTTCCCACCTGTTGTCTATTTGTTTAGCCCACCTTTCTCCCAAGCCCCGCCGAGATTGTCACCTTCCCTCATGTATTTAAACCTTAGTCTTCGCAGTGTTCTTCATCAGAATGTTGATCGTATTCAGTGCCGAGATTCAAGTACGCCTGTTTATCGAGATTCCGATACGACACCTCTTTGATTTGATTTCCGAGTTTGCCTTGCCCTCTTGTTTTTGTTGCCCATCTGTTTATTTGGTTATTTTGCTTTGACTTTGATTTTTGCCTCCGCACTTTTTGTACCTCTTTTTTTCAACCTTTGCTTGTTTTTCTTTCTTTTGCTTTTTGATTTGGGTACAGTCTGTTGATCTCTTGGCTCTGAACCTGGACTGAATAAACTACATTTTTGGATTATCCGGTCTGCATTGGGTCCTCAGTACCGTACATAACATATACTGTATGTCTCATCTGACAGTTTAACCACTGCTGTTATATCTTATTGAAAGATTATCCAGAATGGGCCAAGCAAAGACCAAGTTTTCCAGAGCAAAGGAAAAACAAAATAAAAAGGAAAAGAAAGGAAGATCACAAAACATTCGGTTTATTACTTTGCAAAGGACAAATCAACCCTAGTAATAAAGAGGTAATGCAGTCCGAAAAACACTTCATACCGGACCCAATTTTAAGGGTATTTATTTCTGCAGAAAGATTATTTCTAATCTTTGTTTGCTGAGATAAGTGGCCAAGACAGGAGGGATTAGAATACTTATAGTCTCGGTATATGTCTGGCTGATCAGCATGTGCCCTTCACAATAATTTAGCATTAAGGTTTAGGATAATCTGGTGCAGAACAGAACTATCTTGTATTCTATAAATAATACAGCCTGTGCATTATCCAGGCACAGAAATGATAATGTGGTAAAAAGTGTTCATGATTCAGGGGACTCCAGGCTGGATGGGGTCTGGATTGATAGGGCAGAATATCCTCAATTTGTCATGTGTGTCATTTATTTTGTCCAGTCCAGGACTCTTGGGAGTGCCCCTGACCAGGCAGACTCATGGCCCTGATAACAACGCCCAGAAGCCACCACCACCTGCAGCCTGGGGTCCCTCTCTAGAAGCTGAAAGTATGCAACATTTCTTAAAATTGAGTGTACAAAATGCCTGGATGAAATACCTATTTCCACAATTTGCTAAGTATATTCAGGAGCATACTATTCAGCGAGTAAATGGACACCTTGGTCTTTAAATGTGACATGCAGCTTGACTCTTGACGTCATATTCCATCAACACAACGTGGCTGTAAGAATTTGAAATCCCAGTGCATTTCAATGTATGTGCTTTGTTTACTTGTATGATACATTGTTTAACATGACCTCACACACAATATCTTAATTAATTTCACTGTGAAATAACTATGTGACTGCAAAGTACTGAAAAAAGCAATTGTGTACTTGCTTGCATCAGTTGGGCACAGTTGAGGAAAAGGCTAAGATTGAACGCTCAAAAACATTTCTTTGGTAAAAAACCAAAACAATGGCTCTCTATTTAAAGCCATACCTGACAAGAATGACCCTAGGTTACTGATATGATTTTTAAATGCACACTTTTGTTGTGTTGGGAAGCAAAATCAGGTGTGTTGTCAGGATGCAACCTGTTAAAAAACACCCATGCTCTGTCTGCAAAGTATGAATTAGTTGGTCATCAACTCTTCCATCTCTGTGGCAGTAATTGCATGTTCTCGCTCAGCCATTTGCTTCCGGGTCAGGGGGAGGTCATCACCAGGGTCACACAGATGAGACCATCGCTGTCGGCAGAAAAATAATAATGGTAGGGATCTTGTAAGCAAGTGTTTTATACAAATAAATCAGAAATGTTAGTACTATGTACATAACACCAATGATCTGTAAAATATTGAAAATCAAGTTTTGTAAAAAAACAAAATAATTAAAAAAAGAGTAAAGAGAAACCCAACTTCCACCTATTGTTTGGACATAGCATACTCATCATATATTTAATATAAAATACATGAGTGAATAGGTTTTATTTGAAAAGATGCACATTTTTCTAGCATAAGCTGTCAGTAGGTATGACTGATAGTGTGCTGCCTATGTAGGAATAAGAATGGAAACAGACTCTACACTATTTTTCACTACATATTGAACAGGACAAACACCTCTATCTGTGTCCACCTGTCTTGAATTAGTCTGATTGCATATCTACTGATGTGTGTGTGTGTGTGTGTGTGTGTGTGTGTGTGTGTGTAATTAGGTAAAACACTGTTGGCCCTGGGTAAGTGGGTGGGACAGTGAAAACAAGACTAGCTTTCAGCACAGCTGTGGAGACACAGGATCCAGGCCTCACCTGTCTGAGAGTGCCAGTGCTGATGGAGAGCTTGACCAGACTCCACCCCGGCACCAGTACAACAGAGGAGAGGGCCAGCAGCCAGCCCAGCACGTACGCCCAGTCTGGATACACATACCAGCGGTTAAAGGTCAGGGGCTGGTACTTCACCACAGAGAAGATGAAGGATCCCTACAGGAGAGGAGGAAGAGTGGAAGGTTTTATTAATGTCACACACACCATGCAGCCATTGTGTCATAGAAATAGAAATGACAGGAAATGGAGTTCAGTTGTCGAAACTGGGTCACACAGTTATGCAGTCAAAAACTATTTCCAAGACAAATTTAGACTTATTCATCATCTGCTGTCGTATCCCATCCACTTCAATGTTTTACATGCTGTTCATTCAGAGATGCTTGTCTACATATCGCTGTTGTAAGATGTGGTTATTTACATTTTTACATTTACATTTTAGTCATTTAGCAGACACTTTTATTCTAAAGTGACTTACAAGTGCATAGGTTTTTCCACAGGTTAAAAAAGCATCAAATCCATAACTAGCAAAACACGCATGAAGAGCTGTTCTGTTGAGCGCAAATTTATTTCTTATTTATTTTTCATTTTTTAAATTAAGGCTTAGGGTTAGACAAGAGGGATATCGAAAGGGGGGGGTGTCAGGAGGGAGGACTAAGGTATAGTCTGATAAGGTGTGCTTTTAGTCTGTCGAAATATGGGGAGGGGTTCTGCGGTCCTGACAGTGGTAGGCAAGTCATTCACCCATTGAGGAACCAGAACGAAAAACAGGCGTGAACGTGCAGCTCGACCACCAGGTGCTCGTAGTGAGGGAACCATAAGGCGACCAGAGCTGGCAGATCGGAGTGGTCTAGCTGGGGAGTAGGGAGTGATTAAAGATTGGATGTAAAGTGGGGCAGTCCCCTTAGCAGCCTGGAATGGCAACACTAGGGCCT
The DNA here is from genome assembly GCF_963514075.1 of Conger conger. Classification (NCBI taxonomy): domain Eukaryota; kingdom Metazoa; phylum Chordata; class Actinopteri; order Anguilliformes; family Congridae; genus Conger; species Conger conger. The sequence goes on from NC_083772.1 coordinate 5,991,639, forward strand.
TGAATCGGATGCGTGCAGCAATAGGAAGCTAGGGGCAACATGGCTCAGGCAGTGAGAGCAGTTGTCTGGCAGTCGGAGGGTTGCCGGTTCGATCCCCCGCCTGGGCTGTGTCGAAGTGTCCCTGAGCAAGACACCTAACCCGCAAATGCTCCTGACGAGCTGGTCGGCCAATGAGGAGTGGGGTGACATGAGCCGACCTGGGCTGACTGGCGGTCAGGCGGGCTGCAGCATTCTGCACCAGCTGGAGGGGCTTGATGTCACGTTTCATGTTTGTCACGTCATGTTTCATGTTTAGTCATTGTCTTAGTTACGTTATTGTCATGTCAGGTATTGTTAGTCTAGTCTTGCCATGTTGTTTTGCTTTATTTCTTGTTACATTTAATTTTCATGTCATTTTACGTTTCATGTTTAGTTGTTATGATTTAATTAATGTTAGTCTTGTCTTGCCACGTTATGTGGTTTATTCATGTTATATTTCGCAAACTTATGTCACGATTTATGTTGTTTCATGTTATGTTGTTCTGTTCACTGATTAGCATACACTTTTTCGTGTCTTTCTGCAAACCTTGCATTCATGCTTTTCTCTCTCTCCCTTTCTGTCACTCACGCTTCCCTAATTGTTTCAATTTCCCTTGTCTTCTTACTAATCTACTAACTTTAGATCAGGATTGGGCAATACTAACATTCTAACCATGTGTTCATGTTACCTTACGTTTCTTGTGCTTGTCATTTACTAATTTACTAACGCTAGGGCAGGATAGGTTTATTACTAACGATTACTAATTATCTTGTTAACTTGTCAATCCTCCACACGTAATTTCCATTCTCATGCTGCTCTCAAGCAAATTGTCTATGCCTGTCTACACCTGCATATAAAGCTCAGTTTCATGTCATGTCTTTGCAAAATTGTTGCCTCCTGTTTGTCAGTGCACTGCTTTAGTGGTTTTGTCAAGCCATTGTCTACCCGTTACGATCCAAGCCTGTTTATTGATTATTGACTTCTGTTTTGTTGACAATTGCTTGCCTGTACCATGACTTTGCCTGCTGTCTTTGTGCTTTTGCCCCGCGGAGCAGACTTCGGTCTTGACTCTTGCACCGTCATTGACCATGAGCCTGCCTACCGTCTGCCTGTACTTCTGCCCCGCTGACAGCTTTCCTGGCTACTGGACTTTTTGCATGGTGTACCGATTACGAGACTTCTCCCTCGGTACTGTACTTTGGTTTTGGCTGGATTTCACGTCTATGAACATTGTTTGTTTTTTGACTACACTCACTGGACATTCCCTGAATAAAACTTTATTTCACCCCTTTTGTCTGAGTCATGCATTTTGGGTCCAACCCCCCACGCACCTGTCTCACTTGATGGCACAAGCAGGGAGACCAGCCAGGAGGGAGTTGCAGTAATCCAGACGGGAGATTACGAGTGCCTGGACAAGAAGCTGGATGGCTTTCTCCTTCAGGAGATGACGGATACAGAGTATATTATAGAGGAAGAACCTGCAGGTTCTGGCAGTGCAGGATATATGGGGAGTGAGGGTGAGGGGGTTATCAAGAGTCACCCCAAGATTCTTGGCTGTATGGGAGGAGGATACTACAAAGTCCTTGATGATCAGTGAGAGGTTGATTGTCGGAGAGGATTTAGCAGGAATGTAGAGAGGCTCAGTCTTGCCAAGGTTAAGCTTCAGGTGGTGGGAAGTCATCCACGCAGAGATATCAGCCAAGCATGCAGAGATATTGGTATTGGGTATTGGGAGGGAAGGAAAGAAAGAGTTGAGTGTCATCAGCATAAAAATGGTAAGAAAAGAGATAGGAAGAACAGAACCAAGAGACATGGTGTATAGAGAGAGGAAGAGAGGACCAAGAACTGAGCCCTGCGGGACTCCAGTTTGTAGGGGGTGAGGGTCAGAGACTGAGCCCCTCCAAGTCACCTGGTAGGAATGACCAGAGAGGTATGAAGAAAACCATGCGAGTGCAGATCATGTGACACCCATCCCAGTCAGCAATGAGAGTAGAATCTCATGGTTGACTGTATTGAAGGCAGCCAACAGGAAAGATGAGGACACAGGAGAGGGATTTGGTCAAGAGTAGGTTTTTTGAGCAGGGAAGTGACCGTATACTCTAGTTACTAAACCCAAATCACTGCAGTCTCTGCACTCCATACTAGAGGACGTGGTCTTCACAGACTTCGGTCTTACATACTGTGACATAGACTATAACTTTTTTTACTTTGCTTCATTGACATCTTTAATATCATCTCATCCTTATTGTAATTAATTCATCATCTGGCTGGTAAATCCAATTAAGTCTGCACCCAAGCGGTCTCTCTGCAAGAAACTCAACATGGGGCCCCTTGAATTGTATGACCGGGAAGCCTTAGCCTCTCCAGACTTCACAGGAATCCAAATATCCAGTCTTCCCCACACTTGCAGACTGGTGGACTTAATGGAGTAGACTACATGTACGAAGCTTACATGTACGAAGAATGTTTTCAGTTTTATTAAATCTGAAATGCAACATGCTTGAGTTGTGCAATGATGAGGTTGTCCTGTAATAAGTGAGTCAGGCAGATGCTCTGTCTCTGGACATCCCACAGTGGGGGTGAGTCAAACTCACCAGGGTCACCAGTGGGGTGAAGTAGAGCCAGCAGAGCTTAAAGATGAGGCTGGGCCGTTCCCCGGTCATGTCCTCGATCACATCCATCATGCGCTCCGCCCCTGCTCCAGGGCAAACAGGAATAACGGTGAGTGTAGTGTGTCATGCATAATGGGAGATTCCACTGGGGGGGGAAACCCTCAAAAAAGGGAGAGAATGGGAACATAATGATGCCAAAATTGCTTTCTTTTTCATTATTAGCATTGAAAATGGCTGCATGCTTTGTTTTGCAAGCACAATGGAGCAGTGTGTTGTGTAATTGCTCTTTCTCTGGCTTAAAGTTTCCCCTTTTGAAGGAGTTTTGACTGTTGGTATCCATGGTCATTAATTTGCATTATTCTGTTGCCACTAGATATCTTTTTCTTTCCAAATAAAATCAGTAATTGTTCTGTTGCATATATAAACCCCCAGCCTTTTTAAATATGGGTTAAATTCAGAGAGAATCTACCATTCTCTTAATGTATTTTTCCTAAATGTATTTTATACATAATGCCATTTTCATGACCTTTTCTGTACATTGTGTGTACTATTGTTTCCATTTAGTGCCATTTTTTATTTTCTATTCCCAGTGTTGCATTGGAAAGGTACAGTTTGTTGGAAGATACACTGTTTTGTGCAGTAATGTGTTAACAGCCAGCTATCTTCCTAAATCCAGGCAGCAAAGCCCTGCACTCACCAAACAGCCAGCCCATGGCGAGAACCTTGAACACACACACAAAGAACATACAGACCCCATTACAGGCATAGTAGTCCAGGAGCTGGAACACATACATCCCCCCCTGGTGGACAGAATGGGAAATTACAAGATTAGATATTATTGGAAAAAAAGAAGGAGAGATCGGAGTTCAGAGATTTGCTGCCAACATTAATATCAGGCATCACCTTCAGGGGTTGACTATGAGCACTAAAACTGGGTTAAACAAAGCAGAATAAATGGCAGTTTTCCATAACAACAGATTTTTTATTCTGAGCAGGTGAGAATTCAGAGACATTGAATAACACTGTCGAATATGGGACGGTCACATAGCCTCATATCTCTCTCCAGCTGTCTTCTCACCTGTGTGACCATCACCAGCTCCAAGACGAAGCAGGTGAGGCAGAAGAGCAGGAGGAAGATCTCTCTGCGCCCAGACCTCCGTAGTACTTTGGGAAACAGGTCCGTCACCGATGTCATCACCACCTCCAAGCCCACAAACTGAACAACAGACATACAGCACAAGGATCACCAGAGAGAGGAAAGGGAGATAGAGGGAAAAGAGGATAAGTAACGGATGAGAGAGATTGACAAACAGTAATGCTTTCCTGCTTGTGAGAAACTATCCACAAATACATCTGTATTAGTGTAATTGCGAAGCAACACACTACTGTTATTTGAAATTAAAGTTTATTAGTGGACTAGCTGTAAGCTTATGTTATCTCCACTCTTTATTCTCCACAGTTTTTCAGCACTGAACTACTTGGGCATACTTTCCCCAAGAAACTTTAAACTATTCAAGTTTCTGAACAATGGTGTGCTATTTCTTTTCGTATTGATTGATTGATGTTTTATACTTTTTGAATGATTTCAATGAATTTCCTGTCATTGAAATGAATGGTGGCAGTTTTTTTGGACATGTTTTTTAAACATTTTTAAAACATTTTTTAATCTACATACATATATTATTCATCAAAATGTTCAGCATTTCACACTGATTCTCACAATGTTAACAACTTTAGGTGTTAGTAACCACGTAGCAACACCCTAGCAACCACCTAGGAACATCTCAACAATCACCTAGCAACACCCTAGCAACCACCTAACACACCCTAGCAACCGCCTTGCAACACCTTAGCAACCACCTAGCACACTCTAGCAACCACTTATTAACACCTTAGCAACACCTCACCAACTACCTAGCAACACCCTAGCAACCACCAAGGAATACCATAGCAAACACCTTGAAATGTTGTCCAGGTTGCTTGGCAAGTGATCTCTGGTAACCCAGCATTATGCCTTGCAAGCAAAATCTAGAAGTAAACATGGCCACAGACATTAGTGGCAGCAGTATCACAGACTCAGCAGCCAGGAGTGGTGACCTGCAGCCAGGAAACTGATTACCTGAGTGTCCAGGCCCAACAGAATGATCATGATGAAGAAGCAGGTGGCCCACAGCTGAGGTAGGGGCATCATTGCTACCGCTTGGGGGTACGCAATGAATGCCAGACCAGGTCCTGGGAGCAGAGGAGAACATGGGAAACGAAGAGAGTAAAGAAAGTGTTGCTGTGATGCAGAGCACCTTCCGCAGATTACCTTTTTACATACTGTACGTTAATACAGATGTCAATTATAAATAGTCAGGGAGATGAGACTATTATCATGGGAGACTTCAATTACCCAAATATGAACTGGAATATGGTGACTAGACAGGGAAAAACAGAAAAAAGTATTTTATAAATGACCTTTTTTGACACTGACAGAATTTGCGGTATAAAGATAATGGAACCACTTGGGACAAGTGATCATTCCACAATAAGGTTTGATGTACTTTGGCAAATTAAGAGGGACCAAGAAAGTCCCAGATGTTTCATTGTAGTTGTGCCAATTTTAAAAAGATGTGATAAAATTTAAGTAATGTACACTTGGAGCAAGTTCTTGATTGCAGAACTGTGAATGAAAAGTGGGGCAGGTTCAAAAGTGTTATACATGATGCCCAGTGTAAATTCATTCCAAAGGTGCAGAAAAGTATGTTGAAATAGCAGTCTCTGCAGTGGGTGAATAAAGCTATATGTATAAAAAGGAATACTATAAAAAGGACAGTACTGGGAGTAATAAGGAAGAATATTGTAATATGCGTGCTAAGGTTAAAAAAGAACTAAGGTTAGTCAAAATGCTGCCTTATTTGTCTTTAGTCTCACTATGAGCACCTGGCGGGCAAGCTGCACGTTCACGCCTGTTTTCCGTTCTGGTTCCTCAGTTGTGGAATGACTTGCCTACCACTGTCAGGACAGCAGAATCCTTCCCCCTGTTTTGACACAGACTAAAAACACACCTTTTCAAACTGTACCTTAGTCCTACCTCCTGATTCCCCCTGATTTGCACTTATGATGACTGTATGTTTAGAACAGCACTTCATGTGTATTTAACTAGTTTTGGATGTGTTGCTTTAACTTGTGGAAGAATCTATGCACTTGTAAGTCGCTTTGGATTAAAAGCATCTGCCAAATGACTAAAATGTAAATGTAAATGTAATGAATATCGTATACAAGATTATATTATTGTGATTATTGTACTTATTTTTAATGATCTTCTTGAGCTGTTGCTGTATGAGGAGAGGGGAGTTGGGAGAGATGGGGGGAAGTGCAAATGTTTTTTCAGGATCAAAAGTATAATTGTATAGTTTAGTGAGCAAAATGCAGTATTTTACACATCATTAGACCCATAATATAATTACTTTTCCACGTATCCTTTTGGAGTCTCCAAATGTCATTTTTAGAAAATTGCCTAGACAAAAATAGATTTGAAGAAATGATGCAGAATGCTCATTTTAGGTGATATTTTCTTCAAATTTGAAAGGGGATTTGTCTAGTGTGCTTGGCTTGGCTCCATTCTGTTTCTAAGTGCACCAGCCACAGCAACAATAATCAGTATCCAGTCAAAAACAGAACATCTTTTCAGTGAGAGAAAAAGCTTTCACTTCCACTGTTTGAGCTTCTGTAACTTTGTTTTAGTAATATCTGGAGTAATTGACTCTTGGAAAACAAACCCCAAAGGGTAACCTTTCAGATACCAAGATTATGTCTGGAGTGAAAAGGGTTCAAGAATAGTAACCATTTTATTTGGGTATGTCATTTTCAAGCTTGTGCCAAGAAAAGTGGTGATACTTGAGGGGTTAAATCTTTATTTGGTTAATCTGATACCGTCTATATAAAATGATGTGTGTACGTGTGTGAACAATTTTACAAGGAACACTTTTGGCTGAGCCGTATAAGCCTGCCCGGTTCATAGTCTCTCGTTAGCAACAGCTTCCACACCTCACTGTCACAGGGGAGCACCATTACCATGTCACTTCATGCTGAAATGGATTGTATAAGTGGCACCTCGACTACCATTTTTTCATGAAAACGGAGGGAATTAAACTTTGCACACACAGAACAAACATAAGTGATCTGGAAAAATGTTCTTTGTATTTGTCATGGGAGTTGCCACTGTTCGGAATCATTGGTGGCATAGGTGCTTTCTTCCTGCTGCAGCAAAACAGTATAAACAGATTGAGAGCTGAAACATGGATCTGTATTTTGAGTGTGTATAAATGGGTGATTGAGAGATATTAAGTGTAAAGTGCCGTGGATAAAAGCGATATACTCTCACTAAAGTGAGCACTTTATTAGGTATTTATTACTTTTTTTTTTTTTACTTCTGCTGTAGACTATCCACTTGTTATGATGAGTTATGATGTGCTGTATGTTCAGAGATGCTTTTCTGCATACCACTGTTGTAATATGTGGTTATTTGCATTACTGTCTTCCTGTCAGCTGGCTATTCTCTTCTGACGTATAAGGCATTTGTATCTGCAGAACTGCTGCTCACCAGTTTTATTATCTTTGCAAACTCCAGAGACTAGTGTGTGTGAAAATCCCAGGAGATCAGCAGTTTCTGAAATACTCAAACCACCCTGTCTGCCAGCAACAATCATTCCACAGTCACTTGGATCACATTTCTCCCCATTCTGATGGTTGATGTGAACATTAGCTGAAGCTTCTGACCTGCATCTACATGTTTGTATGCATTGTACTATCTCCACAGAAATGGCAGATGAGATAATCACATGAATAAGTAGGTGTAATAAAGTAAAAATGTTCCTAATAAAGTGCTCTTTGAGTGTATGAATGCAGTCCATTTCCCACAGTCGGCACTGTCACGGTCTGGATTCGAATCAAGGTCATGAGGCTCATCCATGCACCACAGCCTTAACCAAATTATATTTTTATATATTTGTCATGTCCTCATCATTTGTTTTGACATACTATACCTGATTCTGTCACTTCCTCTATGGGGACACCCTGCTCATGTGCCATGAACCCCAGTACAGAAAAGACCGCAAATCCTGCCACCAGGCTGGTCCCGCTGTTCAGCAGACATAGCCATAAACTGTCCCTGTAGAAACACCACCAGGAGGCTAAACATTCTCTGACCAGCCCTCATTTCTTTGGCATGCATGATGTGTGTTGGTATCTGAGCATTACACTGGACATATTTATGGTTAGGAACCTGACCCTTAGTGTACTGTGGGTAAGCTTGGGCCTTACTTGTAGCAGTTGTTGTTATAAGTGTTGTAGCTACCCAGCACAGTCAGAGTACCCACTCCAAGACTGTAGGAGAAGAAGATCTGAGCTCCTGCCTCCATCCACACCTGCAGTGACATCACAAACCTTGAACACATTGGGTGTTGCTTAACACAGAGGAAAGCATTTGTTCCCTGGCTGGGTGAAATTAGGAAAGAGACATTTTGCTGTGACAAGATGAAAAGGTGCAGAGCTGTTATGGAGTACTTACCTGTGGGTCTGCCAGGCGGGAGGGGTCAGGGTACAGGTAGAACTCCACCCCCTGCAGAGCTCCAGGTAGAGTTAGCCCTCGTATCAACAACACCAAAAGCATCAGATATGGGAATGTAGCTGTGAAATAAACTGCCTGGTGGAAGAGAGAGAGAAAGAGAGAGAGAAATGCTGGTTCATTTCTATGGAGAAATATTATAAATAAATTCATAAAAAAGTATGAAAAAATAAATACAAAATGTCAGTCTGGTTTATACTGGATGTCCATTTTTGATTTTGTTAAATTCAAGTTCTGCACCCCTCAGTAAATCGGGGACAGACCTTGCCTGTAGACTTCACTCCCTTCCAGATGCAGAAGTAGGAGATGACCCATATCATGATGAGACACAGGAGCAGCTCCCACCTCACACTGCCCACTTCCTCAATGCCCCCCGAGATCAGCAGCACACGTCTCCTGGGAGGGGGAGAGGAGGAGGGAGAGAAAATAAGCGAAATGGAAAGCAGAGAGAAAAAAGAGAAATATTCATTTTAACAGCTTAATTTACATCTAAAATATTTACATTTATTCCAGTGTAGGAGCCATGATTCTCTGCATACCCCTTGCACCCTGGCCCAACCACGTACACAAATAATGAACATTTTCTCCACTTATGGATTCACTCTTATGGTTCAGAAGGAATTATTGCACACACATAAATGCAAAAAGGTGAAACTAGGCTAATGTGCTCCATCTCCACATACACTGAAAACTATGTCCTTACCCATCACCTGATTTATTTATCTTAGCAGGCACTATTATCCAGAGCAATTTTTACAATTTACATACATTTATACAACTGGATATTTACAGAAGAAATGGTCTATCTCTTAGCAAAGATTTGAACCCACAATCTCTGGTTTCCCAGTTCTATAACCCTGAGTACTGTAGGAGGTGCAGCCCTACAGTAAGCCCTGCAGACTTACTCCCAAAACTCGGTGGCTGCAGAAGATGAGCTGTTGGGCTGTTGGGTCCAGTTTGCGGTGAGGTTTTGATTGGAGAAATCCACACAGTGATCTGAAGCACAAAGAGTCGCCAATAGGGAATGACACCAGTCATGACCTCAGCAGAAGCATTTCATTTTACTGGCTTTGACAGACAGTAACGTCTCCAATGCTACCCGCCCACCTGTAAGAGCATATACTGTAGGACACTGGAGTGCTGCTCCACCTCAGTTGACATTCCCTTCTTACTTTTCACTTATATAATAGCATCAATGATTTTCAAGAATACATCCTAATAGGCCCCTTTGGCGACTCGTTCTTGACATTGCAAAACTGTACAGATAAGTCTATTCCTAATGACACAATAGTTGGGACTGGGGGCTTATTCGGTAACGGGCGATACGGGGGTGTTCTGTTGAAGGGAATACCATGTTTAGCTGAACAGGCGAGTGTTTTGTGGGGGGCAACAGGTGATTGGCAATATACATAATTTGTCTGTTATGTTTAGGAGAATTTCATGTTTAAATGCTTACATGGGATGCTTACATGGGTGTGTGGTTGTGCTTAGAAGTTTACCAACTTTGGTTCAAAAAAGTAAATTTCATGCCAAGATATTTTAGGTAGAATTTGTTTTTGCAATTTCATGCGATAAAATTTGTCATCATTCCATTATATATTTTTTTTGTCTGTGCTTGCTCATGCTCAACAGGTGAGAAACTGAAAAAAGTAGGCCATGCATATTAAACTTAAGAACAGTTCCCACTTTAGATTAGTGGCTGTAAAAAACTTTGTAAACCTCTCACCACCTACTCCACTCAGCTCCTTGTTCAAGCAATGGTCCTGTCCCGCCTGGACTATTGCAATTCTCTGCTGGCTGGCCTTCCAGCATCTGCCATCAGACCCCTACAACTGATCCAGAATGCTGCAGCCCATCTGGTATTCAATGTTCCCAGACATTCACATGTCACCCCCCTGCTCTGCAACCTCCACTGGCTGCCTGTTATGGCTCGCATCAAATTTAAAACTTTGGTGCTCGCATACCAGGCAGTTAAGGGATCAGCCCCTGTATATATTCAATCCCTTATCAAGACCTATACACCAACAAGACCTCTCCGTTCTCTACTGTTGATTCGGCTGTAGCACCAAGGCTGTCCCCTTGCCTGACAGTGACACCCATTGGTGTTCCTGCCATCTGTGCTTCAAGTTACTGGACATTTATGTACTTTTTCTAATTCTGTAAAGCTGCTTTGCGACAAAGGCCCTATACAAATAAAATAAAATTGAATTGAATGTTTTAATTCAATTGAATCATTAGATTGTGGTTTTCTTAGTCCATCGCTGCACATGGCAATCTGAAACGGAGCTACAAACCTACCAAGACCTAGCCAGAACACGAGCCAGAATGATCTTGTGGGTGTGTAGACAGGGTTGAGAATGGGGGAGAATGCGGTCTATGATATAAACACAGGAGCAAAGCAAGGAAAGAAATCCTGCATAGTATGCCTGAAACAAAATTAAGAGGCATCATTTCCTTAGTAATCATTCAAGCTGTGCAATATGCTCTTTTCTGATTGAATCACACTTGCATTTATAGGATTACGTTTTCCCCTAAATGAGAGATTTGTCTACAGATTTGTCATGATGCTTTTTGTTGCACATTATATCATGTAGTTTTTGCAGATTAAGCGATTCAAAATGTTGACAGCGCCCACTGTCACGTCCCGTGTCTCTGCTTCCTTTTCATGTTTTGAGTTTTACCCGTTCTGTTCCACACCCCTGCACCTGATTTGTGTTTCTTAATGTTTCACACACCTGATTCTCATTTTCCTGTCCTGCTTCCAAGCCTGCTCCTAGTCCTGTTCCAGTCCCTTCGCCCAGCCGGTGGTCCACCGCCCTTCTCCTCTTCCAGGCCCCATCTCAATTCCTGCCTTTTCTCTCAGACTGATCTCCTGGTTTAGACCCTCACCTCCATTTGACTTGGTCTCGCCTGCTCTTCATCACCCTGTCTGCCTGGACTCTGACCCTCACCTGTCCCTTCATGACAAACTGCTCATCCTGTGTCGTTCCTGTTTACTAGCTGCACATGGTTCCTGGTAATCTCTTTGTGACAGCCTACTCACACTGTGTTTGAGTCGTTGTTCTGGCAATCATGTTAATTTCGCAATAAATTGTATGAATCCACTGCTGTAGGCTACCCACAACACCAATCAAAGAGAGAACATTATTTTGTGTTTTATTCATGTTTTATTTATGCTAATTATCGAGCTAAAATCCCGGAATTTTTTTAAAAAAAGGTGTTATCCGGTTAAGACATTTACCATTTAAATTAAGTGTGCTTTGCTTATCCAGTTAATCGATTAACCATGCATATGATTGTTCTTGATCTGTTTGACAAGCACTTTTTAGTTATCCAAAACAGGTACTCTTCTGTGCTCAATAAGAATGTTAAAATCAGAGATTTTATTTGAATACAATCAACAAAATATTTTTTTAGCCAAGCTTAAAAAACTATTTACAGGATTCATACTCAATGGATGGAAATCTATAAAATACAAAATACTGAGAGAAGCACAGGCTACAAGTAGCCTCCTCTAAACTGTAGCTAAGGTCATGAACCAACTGCATTTAGTTCTGTGGTTCGCTACTGTAGTTAGCCAACTACACTGTTGACGAGACACACACACACATACACACCACCTGTTGTCTATTTGTTTAGTCCACCTTCTCCCCAGCCCCGCCTAGATTGTCACCTTCCCTCATGTATTTAAACCTCAGTCTCCGTTTCACCCATTGTCAGAACGTTGATCATTTCTAGAGCCAAATTCCTTGTACGCCTATATATTGAGATTCCTGAAGACACCCCTTTGACTTCGATTTTCGAGCTTGCCTTGTTTTGTTTGCCCAACTGCTCTCCTGGTTTTTGATTATCTTGTTTCAGTGACTTCGATTTTTGCCTGGGTCCTTTTGTACTTTTGCCATTTGATTTACTGGATTTTTGACCTTTTTGCCTTTTTGCCTTTTGCTATTTTTGTTTTTGGCATTGTCTTGGATCTCTTGGTTTATGAACTCGGAATAAATAACAACGTTTTTGGATTATCCCCTGGTCTGCGTCTGGGTCCTCAGTGCCGTACATAACAGGAGGACTAGAGGTGATCCGCTTCCAGTGTAAAGTTTTCATAGAAATGGGAAGAACTGTGACTGTTGTGGCTGTGCTTCTTGTTCCAGTGGATGCTTTTTATTTTATCTTCATTTATTTTCTATTTTAAAGTGTAATGATCATCAGGTTGTTCAGCCTATAGCCTAGTGGCTAAGGTGGGTCAAGATCCTGGTGTAGCCACAATAAGATCCGCACAGCTGATGGGACCATGAGTAAGACCTTAACGCCTGACATAAAACACTATGCGCCTGCAGTGTGTTCTGCAGGTGGAGCTATAGAATGTACAAAAACATTTCACTCACTTTACCTGAGTTCCAGGTGTTGGAGCAGCTGGCCCAGGGCAGCTCAGAGCTGAAGGAGAAGTAGAGGTAGAAGAGGGCCCAGGCCAGGATGATCATATAACAGATGACATTGTAAATCAGGATCAGCTGACCTGCATAGCCAACCCCTGAAACAAATACAGATATACCACACATGGACACACTCAATTAACAGCTGGTAATGCCAATAATTGGTTTGAACGGCAAGGCCCTTAACCCTGCATTGCTCCAGGGGAGAGTTTAGCTTAGTCTAATCAACTATACGTTGCTTTGAATAGGAGCCAAATGCCGAATGCCATTAATGTAATGTAATGTAATGTAATGTAATGAACAGCAACTTGTGCAATCAATGGTTATGCACATGCCTGCTGTGGTTCCTCTTCACAATGACACTCCTGATAATAACACTGATGTCTTCTGCCTTGACAGACATTCTGAGCATATCACCAATAATCAGTAATATATTGTGAATATTTCTTCCTGTGCAATTACCCCATTTCCCCCCATAAGAGTAGAGTCCACCTCTTAGCCTCACTGATTCTGATGTAATAGTGCACGGTGGCAGTGTCAGTTATAATAGATTAATTTTCACAGGTGAACTTTGGTTTTGGAGAACATTCAATTCCCCTACTCTGTTGTTAACTGAGCGCTGCCCTGCAGGGCTGTAACCCTACTGCTGATTACCCATTTGCTCCCAGTGTATTTACTGACCTCAGGGCACCTCTCCATACTTGGATGCAAGGCAACTGGACACATAGAAACGGAAATTGGCCTGACCATCAGGGGTGATCAAAACAATAGAAGAGTCTAGAGCCACAATTAATAACCATTTCTCACTAATAGCAACACAGTATTTTCACAGTTTGCATTTTATATGTACTAATTGAGTTTGGAAATTTGCAGAACTGAACTCACACTGGCCACACAGGGAGATTTGTCTCTTCTCTCCATTGCTCCCTGTTGGCAAAGCCAAAGTGATCTCAGGTTTACCCATTTGCCCACAGAGGTTTCTGGCCTCTCACCCTCAGCCAATGGGCACAGCTTCCTCCAGCAGGTGATGGCCCCCTCCCGGGTGTACTGCCCCATGGCAGTCTCCAGCAGGAACAGGGGTATCCCACAGGTCACCACAAAGACCAGATATGGCACAAGGAATGCTCCTGCAGACACAACCACAATCAAAGTTAACATTCAAGATAAATCTTCAATCACCAGTCCCACAACTGGTATTTGAACAAAACCAGAGATGTTTAGTTTCAGATTGTTAGCAATCTGTGACTAAGTACTAAACAGACTAAGCACTAAACAATTCACCATTCAGAATAAGCAATTATGTAAATTAATACTCATTTAGAGCATAGTACGTTTACAGGTACTTTTAACATATAAATCAAACGAAAAGTTCATTTAAGCTCATGCTTACTCAGATTCATTGACATACTCAGTCACACTTATTCACACTCACAGTCTCTCTCCTGATCTCTCTCTCTCTCACTGATATTCCCACTCACCGCCGCCATTCTTGTAGCAGAGGTATGGGAACCTCCACACGTTTCCCAGCCCCACTATGCTCCCTGCCACTGCCAGGAGGAACTCCACCTTACTCCCCCACTGCCCCCTCTCCTCCAATGGCCTTTCTGCAGTCTCCCTCTCCTTCTTCATCCCTTCTGCTGACCGTTCCATACTCTCTGATTATGTTCTGTCTAGACACAGTGAGCGGAGATCAAACAGAGGCTGATGTTTTACTGTACCTGCTGACTGAGACACCTCTACACAGTGTATACTGGTCACTAACCAATGAGTGACAAGCTGTTCTGAAAACATGATGTATAAAGTGAGCTAATCAGAAACTGTATTAAGAAAAATTGTAGCGTCTTAAAACTACACTGCAGTCCATAAGTATTTGGACACTGACACATTTCTTGTTGTTTTTGCTCTGTACTCCAGCTAACAAGCAGGGTTTCTACATCAATATTGGGTTAACCTTGTAGGAATTATGACACTTTTTATAAATAATCACCCCAATTTTAGGTGACCAAAAGTAATTGCAGAAATGCATACTAACTGAAATAAAGTCATCTTATTTAATATTAGATCAGCCCAAGTTCTAGACTGCTACAATGTGGCTTTGTAAATAAGTAAATTAAGTTTTATTTATTTAGCACTTTTCAAAACAGAGTTTACAAAGGGCTTCCCATCATGAGAAAACATACATGAACATACACACAACCCAAAAATAGCAAGTATGAAAGAGCAAATCACATTTACAAACATTGGATTTTAAAAGAAATGCTTCTAATGCAAAACATAAAAATATATACAGGCATAAAATGATAATAATAAGAAGGAATGTACAAAAGAGAAATAAAAATAAGTAAGAATAAAAAGCTGACCTATAAAAATACGTCTTTAAAACATTAAACAGATGCAGCTGACCTAATGTGTAATGGGAGGTGGTTCCAGAGAGCGGGGGCTAGAACTGTAAATTACCAGGATGTTAAAAAGACAGATAAAATCATGGTTAAGCAATTCGCACTGTTGAAATGAGGTGTCCTTGGTCTGGCATTACATTACATTACATTAATGGCACTTGGCAGAAACTCTTATCCAAAGCGACGTACAACAAAGTGCAAAGTGCATACCCATAACCAGGGATAAGTATTACTTAATACCGTACTACGCAAATATCTGAATATACAGCTTATCTAGCCAAACAAAACTAGCAAAGGTATCATCCTAATAAGACAAGTGAATAAAACAAATAAAGACAACAGTCAAGGTTTACAGGCAGGCAGGTAGGGAGGGGCGGGGAGAGGTGCAGCTTCAAGAGGTGCGTCTTCAGTCTGTGCTTGAAGGTGGTAAGACATGGACACTAATCTTGTTTACAGATGGATGTTTATGTGCAGAACTTCTCCAGCAATATCTAAAACTCTAGCTCCTGGGAAGCAAAATGTAACAGTTGATCTCACTCTAGTATCCCTGCCAATTTAGTCGGCCAAGGAACAGGAACGCAGAACACTGAAACAGGATGATGAAAGCATGGCTTTGCTCGTGGAATAGGGTGGCTCGGCGGTCTGGTATGGTGACCTGCTGGAAGGGCAGTTTGTTAGGTTGCCGCAGACGGGGATGGTGGAGCGAGCATGTGCAGGAGAAGAGTGTGGAGTACTTGTCATAGAGGAGCCTACCAGCACGTCCAGGATGGTGAACATGTTGATCAGGTGGAGTTACTCAGGTGGAGGGGAGCGGGAGAAGCACCTTCCACAGCGTTCCCCCCCTCCCCCCTCCCCCCACCCGCTACAATCCAAGGCTCTGTTGAGCATGGTGCGGAGCTGATCAGGGCCTTGGGTCTCGCTCCTAGCCGAGTCCAAGGACCTCTTAGCCTGGAACGGCACACTGTTCGGGTGTGGGACAGCAACGAGACAGCAGAGACTGTAGCAGGAGCTGGGGCCACCAGCGAGTCAGTGAGCTGCTCGTCTTCTTTTATCTGATAGAGAACGAAGATTCTGCCTTCGAGCGCCTCAGTGATTGTCTGGCTGAAGCGAACACAACTCACACAGCCAGACTGAGAGGTGAGGCTTTTCCCTTCTCTGATGTTGCCCCACAGGCTGTTACAGAACAGCCTGTGTCCTAAACTAAGACTAAATTTGACAAAGAATAGCGAGCTTTATATAATAATAATAATAATAATAATAACAATAATAATAATAATAATTATAATAATAATAGCTGTACATGCAGACTGCAGCTGAAAGTGCTTGACAGGAATGCTAAAAACAAAAGGCAAAAACAGAGGAAAGCAATCATAGCACAGCAATCATAATCAGTTATAAAGGTTTAAAACATTGATTTTTAAACATAAAAATAAAAAGAATTAAAATGAAAACATAAACACAGGGAGAATATAGAATATAAAAAGAAAAATGTACATTGAAATGAAAACATGAATAAAAATAAAATAGTATAAAAAGGCTTTGCAGAGCTGTTAGACGGCTGTGACCAGAAATGTTTCAGGCTGCTTGGTGTTATAGTTGCAGCAGGTAGACTGATATCTGTGCACAAATGAACGTTACTTTGTCTTCATTTTATATGTAAAAAATGCAATTCTACTTCATTTCTACTTCATGGAAATAGGCTACTGGAAAATGTAGCTCTGCCCAACGCTAGGTTATAGAACACAATCAGTTACAACACACGAAAACAAAAGTTGGATAAGTCAGTGGTTGCACAGAATATTCCTAAGTAGACTAAATTTGACAAAGAATAGCGAGATTTATTTTATAAAAATATGGACAATGGTTGTATGCAATTAGCCTATATATGAAGTCTTCCACTTAATCCATTTGTCACAGCCAACTTATAACTACAATAATATTGCAAATCAAAGGTGTGCCTGTAAACATAGTAAAAAGCAAGACAGAGGAACCAGAAGCAGTGTGGAAAAAATGCCAGGTTTTAATGACGGCAGAAGAAGGGGTAGACAGAGCGTAATCCAAACAGGTGATGGGTCAAAACCAGGAAGGCAATCCAAAAACAGGACAGAGGTACAAAGACCACAAAAACGAGCGAAGAGTCCAGGGAAGCAGGCAGGGGTCAAAACCAGAAATCCAGTAAACAAAGTAAAAGAAACAGAATGCCACAAGGATAAGGGCTGGGGAATAAGGGGGCTAGATGTAACAGAAAAGTCAAAGTAACTGAGATCACATTTCTTCCCCATTTGGTCTGAGAAACAGCTGGACCTCTTGACCACATCTGCACGCCTTTATGCAGTTAGTTGCTGCCACATGATTTGCTGATTAAATATTTGCATTATCAAGCTTCTGTACAGGTCTACCTAATAAAGCGGTCACTGAGTGTATACATATTTATGTTTTCTGTTGCCTGTTCATGTGTCAGTAGAAAAGAGCCAATTTGATATTTCCAATATTTAAAAAATATGTGTATTTCCCATTAACAGGTTAATTTTCTTCTGGTTAATTTTCCCAGAGAGCCAGAAGCAACTGAGCGAGACAGCCAGTCTGCACAAGACGAATTCCAAACTGCCTAAAACTGTATGGTAATGTACCAAGAGAACTGGCACGGTTTTAAAGGCGAAGGGTGGTCACGGCAAATATTGATTTAATTTAGTCTAACTCTTTGTTGCTCTTTCTAGAAAATGTTCAGATATTTTGAAAGTTCTCATTTAATTGTTTTTGAAAGATCTTCACTTAACAGATTAGTTAAGCCTAAGCCTTTTGCACAGTTGTAGGCTGTATGTGATTCATTTGGAGCCTGATAGCTCCATCAATCTTAAATGTTTTGACACTTATCTATATTTATTTTTCGGATTTGGCATTTTTCGCATTTTTGAATTTTAAAAATATTTCTGTCCTTCTCTTTTATACACTTACTGCATTCATTACTTTACTTGTACTTTACAGGGGCGGCCTGTAGCGTAGTGGTTAAGGTAAATGACTGGGACACACAAGGTCGGTGGTTCTAATCCCGGTGTAGCCACAATAAGATCCACACAGCCGTTGGGCCCTTGAGCAAGGCCCTTAACCCTGCTGTTACGGCAGGGAGGACAGAGGAACCAGAAGCAGACACAGGGGTGTGGAAAATGGCAAGTTTACTCACAGGTGATGGGACAGACAGAGCGTAGTCACAAAACAAGCCACGGTCAAAATCCAGGGGGTCAGTCCAAACAGGCAGATGTACAGAAATCCACAAAACACAAAGAATAGTCCAGGGAAGCAGGCAGGGGTCAAAACAGGAAAACCAGATAAACAAGGGCAAGGGCAAGGGCAAGGACTCGGGAACCAGGGCAGGGGCAAGCAAACAAGGAGGCTAGAACTGGGGAAGGAATCAAGGGCTCGGCAACAGAAACAGGACAAGACGAACTAGCCCCGTGCGACTGAAAAGGACAGGTATAAATACCCAGGGAAATGAGACAAACTAGGCGGGGCATGGGAGTGAGGGCGGTCTAACGAATGAATATCAGGTGAAACACATGAAAGGGTAATGGGACAATAACGAGGGGGAAACAAAAACGCGGACTGGAATCACAAAGACACACATGTAATACAAACGGCTCCGGACTAGGGAGTAGACAATTTGCAGAGAATCAGGAGATGCAGAGATACAGAGAGACAGGTGCGAATACTTAGCTGAAAACTAAGCAAGTAATCAGTGATAGAATAGGGAGGTGGAGTTACAGAACAGAATTGAAACTGGAGATGCATTAGTAAGTTAGTTAAGTGCTTTAAATTACAAATACCCAAAACTAGTGAATGTTAGTTTGACAAACATATTAGTGTGTTAGTATAATTAGTACTGTACAAATTCTATGTTAGTTGGGATTAGTATATTAGTGCTATGTACAAACATGAAATGGAGAGAAAGCAGGAAGTAAGGAATGTAAGATTGGAAGGAAGACTGAACCCCGGAACTACCGTAAACACCCGAATAGTGGGGCACGCAGACAAGGGAGTGACTAGACTAGAAAACATTCAGACACAGACATCACAGGGGAAGACGAGTGCAAAGACAAACAAATAGTGGATAGTTAACTTTGGTCACTTTTGCTCTTGTTTGTTTGTTTGTTTGTTTGTTCAAAAAAAAAAAAAAAAAAAAAAGAGAAATGGCCCTTGTCCTTATCTTTGTTGTACAGGTAGCAGTTGAAATTGTACTTACCTCTAGGGTCTTTCAGCGAACTTATCCCTGGTTATGGGTATGCACTTTGTTGTACGTCGCTCTGGATAAGAGCGTCTGCCAAATGCCAATAATGTAATGTAATGTAATGTAATATAAACAGAACCAGACATGAAATATGAAAAATAATAAATTACAAGAATAAATAATACTAAACAATGATACACTAACACACAGAACACAGGAACATAACACCTGCACTGCTCCAGGGGAGGATTGTCTCCTGCTTAGTCTAATCAACTGTACGTCGCTCTGGATAAGAGCGTCTGCCAAATGCCGTTAATGTAATGCACTTACAAATACAAAGTATTTCACGTTGAGCTTCCCCTCCTCCTCCTTTTATTACAGCATACTATGGGAGTAAAATGCTCACCTTCCTGTAGGATTGGGGTCACGTGTACTGTTGATGAGTGGCTGTGCTGAGGATCCCGTTTGTGAATAGGGATCAGGCAAAACCTGGTCGATCCGTATAAGAGATGTATTTCTGTAGAAGGAGTCCAATGCCTACACGCAGCATGTGGATAAGTCTGAACTGATGGGTAGGGGCAGTTTAAATGCACTCATAAATGACTGGTTTTACAAATAATATGCACAATTCAAAATTTGGTTGGGAAATTATTCATACATATGCATTTAGCAAATTCAATAAGGTGAATGATTGCGTTTTTGTATTAGCACTATCCTGTACATGCTCCAAGCGCTCCCAGGGCGTAGTGTTCTGGATTTCCAAATGACAATACTCTGATCACCCTGAATTTCGGAAGGACAGGAGTGCGCTCTGGTGCTCTGGGAGCTAATAGTTAACCAGTTTCATCATCATATTTTTTTCCCATATTTCACAAACACGTTTATAATGGAGACAAATAAAAGAAAAAATGAATCTGGTTTTCAACACTTTGTGGGAAGTTGTGCATTATCATATTATCATCCACACACTCCCCCCCCCCCCCCCCCCCCTTAATTTGGGTTACTTATTTCAAGTGTTTACTTAATTGATGAGTTCTGCTTTACATGACATGGGTTCTAAAACAAAACTGTAATCACATGAAAAAAATCTAATTGGCCTATTTTGCATTATCCTCTAAAGCACAGCCTTGCGACTTACGGACCATTTCACCAGTTTGCGTCACATTTATGAATATCATCATAAATTTTATTTTAAATATTTTATCTTTATTTACCCAGGTAAGAAAACTTGACTCTGGGTAAAAAGACAAATGAAGATGGGACTGCAAATAGGATGCAATAATAGTAAATACATCTGTACAAATGATGTTGACTGAAGTTGTGGCCCTTTGCATCTCTTGTAGATTTAGATGTGGCCCTCAGGGATTCTGAAGTTGAATACCCCTGACCTATGGCATTAATGTTTTAAATGGCTCTTGAATTGATTGTTTTGATCTCTATAAATGTAAACAAGAACGTGAACAATGGACTGAAATGCCATATATATTTTTGGTCATGATTTCTAGTGGCGTTTCTTGTACAATCTCGGAGGCACTCGAAGGCACTTGTCGTTCTGAAAAAAAACAACAACAAAAAACGTTCCCTTCTATATGCTCTTCTTACAATGATAGCTTGTTATTCAATTTCTCTCCAGGGATCAATAAAGCTATTTATTTCCTATCTATCGTTCATCGACAATAACCTTGCTTACAAAAGCCAAGATAATTTCGGCTGTCTTGGTGTGATTTCACCAGGTGGCTTATGTAGGCTGTGTAGGACTACATGTCATCTTCCAAACTTTTATGCTGCATTCCAGACAACTCAGAAGTCAGCCTCCTAATAGGAAAAGTGCAATAGAACGTCACTCAAAGTCAGAATTTCTACTTGTGAACTTGGGGCAAATCCAGCTTCCGCGACTTCACAGCGAGCGGTTGTTTGAATTCACACAACAATGGCAGCACCCATGGAGGCACACATCGTAAACAGCAAACCGTCAACTAAAAGGCAACGCAAAGTTTTTGTTCCTGCATGACATTAAATATACTGTCATATTGTAAAGCATGTCCTACATGTGAATTGATGTGAAACAATGTTGCCAATGTGATTCGTAAGCTGGTTAGGGCAAATTATCTCTGAAAGTTATCTTCTCTGCACAAAAGTTATTTGGGAAAAAGTTAAAAAAATATCAAAACCACATGGAGCTTGGGGGTTAGAAGTTGGAAATTTCAACAGGGAAATTCTGACCTCTGACGGTAAATGGAACGCAGCAATAAATCTGAGGTTATTCAGATTTGTGCTAAGGACACTGTAGCCCCGCAACAAGCCTGTCTAAATTGTGAAATCCCTTTTTGAAACCGAACGTCCTTGACGGGTGCGTGGGGGGTTGGACCCAAAATGCACAACTCAGAAACAGGGGTGTAATAGTGCCGTCAGGGCTTTATTCAGGGAATGTCCAGTGAACATAGTCAAAAAACAAGCAATGTTCATACACGTAAAATCCAGCCAAAAAACCAAAGTACAGTACCAAGGGAGAAGTCTCGTAATCGGTACACCATGCAAAAAGTCCAGTAGCTAGGAAAGCTGTCCACAGGGTAAAAGCACAAAGACAGTAGGCAAAGTTGTGGTACAGGCAAGCAATGGTCAACAAAACAGAAGTCAATAATCTTTGGTCAATAAACAGGCTTGGATCATAACAGGTAAACAATGGCTTGACAAAACCGCTAAAGCAGTGCACTGACGAACAGGAGGCAACAATTTCGCAAAGACATGACATGAAACTGAGCTTTATATGCAGGTGTAGACAATTAGCTTGAGAGCAGCATGAGAATGGAAATCAGGTGTGGAGGATTGACAAGTTAACAAGATAATTAGTCATCATTAGTAATAAACCTATCCTGCCCTAGCGTTAGTAAATTAGTAAATGACATGCACAAGAAGGTAACATGAACACATGGTTAGAATGTTCGTATTACCCAATCCTGATCTAGCGTTAGTAGATTAGTAAGTAGACAAGGGAAATTGAAACAATTAGGGAAGTGTGAGTAACAGAAAGGGAGAGAGAGAAAAATCATGAATGTGTGACAAGGCGAGTTAGACTCGCTGTTGTCCCTAATGGTGCAGTAATTGGGGTGGGGGAGTGGCACCGGCAGGACCTCATCTTTTGAACCAATCGCTTGGCTCCTTACCTTTTAAATGTTTTTCCTTTCTCTTCCTGTGATCTTTCTGATTGATTTCCTGTTTCCTGTCTCGTCCTCTCCTCATGTCTGCCTGCCTGCCTTACCATGAGAGCTTGCTGTCCGTTGTCTGTTGGGTAATTCGTCGCGATTTAGCTGTGTCCCCTGATTTCGATGCGTCTGTTTGCGGAGTCTTCTCCGAAACACAGAAGTAGCAACTCGCACAACTTAGAATTCCATGAATTGTTTGGTGCAATAGTCACTGCTGTTTTGCCTTGGTGTTTTATTTGAAGTTCGTTTGGTTGCGCTTATCAGGCAGGCGGAACCCGCCTGCTGTTGAGTACGTTCGCTAGTGTCCCGTGTTGCACGGCTATAGACTAGTTGTTGGCCGGACGACCTAAGGTGCGCAGCGGCTGGTGCGCGTGGTGTGTAGCCTATATTACACCTCCGTGCCTGGAGTCTTCTTGGTGTGGCTTCTTAGAGGCGCACTTGTACTTTTCTATTTTCTTTATTTTCTTTATTTTCATGTATTGAAGCAACTGGTATAGGTAGGCTGTAGTTAGGTTATTCCTTGGACTTTTAGGACTTGTCTCTTGTTGTATGGTGGGCTTGGTGCTGATTGGTGGCGGGGTTAGTCAATAGGGGTACCCTCCTCACATGTTAGTGTGTAAGTGTTAATGGCACCTGAATCACATATAGTATCATTGTTTGCAGTAAGGCTTGCTGTGAGAGAGCACTGGGTTGTAACTACACATTGGAAGCCCTGAAGGTGAGTATGCCCCATCCCATCGGCGTCGTCACCCACTATCCTTAACCTTCACATGAGTCTACTTTGTCCCTATTTATTCTGGTAAAACTGATGTTCAAAATAAATATATTTTTATACGAATATGAGCATTTGTCTTAACCTCATTATTGCCTTCCAGCATCAGAATTGATTTAATAAAGTAATTGCATTTAACTTAGACCACGTCTCTGTCTTGTTATTATCAAACTGCAGAGGGGGCCTCTGTTATATTGTGTGACTGGGCGTACTTTAGGTTGAACCTTACATTTATGCACCCGGTTACAAATGCAAGGTTTGCAGAAAGTGTATGCTAAACAATGAATGGAACAACATAACATGAAACAACATAAATTGTAATGTAATAAGTTTGCGAAATTATGACAATAAACTATATAACATGGCATGGTAAGACAAGAAATAAATGGTAACAAGAACTAAACATGAAACATAACATGACAAAAAACATAAAAACGTGGTGAGACTAGACTAACATAATACGTGACATGACAATAACATAACTAGGAAAATGACTAAACATGAAACATGATGTGACAAACATGAAACGTGACAGTCCTGACTTTATCCCAAACCATCAACAATCTAATCGGACTTACCGAGTTAGCGACGGATATGAAATAGGGCCCTGGTATTCTTTGGATAGTCAAGTTGCCATGCCTGAATGGATGCTTTGGTGACTGCTGAGTTCTTCATCGGGCAGCCTGTAGCATAGTGGTTAAGGTACATGACTGGGACCTACAAGGTCAGTGGTTTGATCCTGGTACTGGTAGACCCTGAAATTATTTATTGAAACATCCATTTGAAAAACATGCAAGTGTGACTCACTGTTTCTTGTAAAGGAGTGATTTACACAAGTCAAACCTGACCAAATTCCTCATGCAAGTGTACCTTGGCAGCTCTTCCTTGAGGGGAACCCCCCAGTTCACTCTGCAGCATTTATGTGTGTTGCAGAACAAGAAAATACTGAAAAACAGACGTAAAACCAGTTCCCTCTGTGATTTAAATGTTCTAGTATTCACGCACGCACATGCACTCTGTTGAAATGTTCCCCTGTATCATTGTATTTTAACAGTATATCCACCACCTACGGGTGTTTGTATTAAACTCATTAAGAATGCATCAGTGTGAACAGCACACTTTAACCCTCCACTATTGCGCAGTTATTTAGAGAGATGCATGCAGTGTTGTTTGCTTAAATGCACAATGTTTGATGTTTAACTCTCCACTCTGCTGCGGAGACCATGGTATTTTGTACAAATGGATGGCAATGTATATTTTCTCTTTTTGTAACAGATATTGGATGTGAAGCTGGGTAATGCCTCTTTTGTTATTATAACTGTGCTGGTGTACCGGTACTGGATGTGTACTGGTAGACCCTTCAAATGATTTATTGAAACATCTATTTGGAAAACCTGTAAGTGTGACTCACTGTTTCTTGTAAAGGAGTCATTTACACAAAGTCAAACCTGACCAAATTCATCATGCAAGTGTACCTTGGCAGCTCTTCCTTGGGCGGAACCCTGCAGTGTACTCTAAATGGCATTTATACTCACAAGCACATTATTAGTAACATTTTTACTTTATTATACCTTCTTATTCATGCGATTATCTAATCACTCAATTGTGTGGCAGCAGTGCGATGCATATAATCATGCAGATATGGCTCAGGAGCTTCAGTTAATGTTCACATCAACCATCAGAATGGGGAAAAATGTGATCTAAGTGACTGACTGTGGAATGATTGTTGGTGGTTTGAGTATTTCAGAAACTGCTGATCTCCTAGGATTTTCACACATACTAGTCTCTGGAGTTTGCAAAGAATGTTACAAAAAAAACAGTGAGTGGCAGGTCTGCAGATAAAAACGGCTTGTTAATGAGGTACGTCAGAAGAGAATAGCCAGACTGGTCAAAGCTGACAGGAAGGTGACAGTAATGCAAATAACCACACATTACAACAGTGTTATACAGAAGACTAGATGTTTTGTGCATAGGAAAGCTAATATATTCACGTGTGAAAAGAAAATGTATTATGTAAACTGGAACTGTACTATGTAAACAAATTATACACAGTAGGTTACCTTTTCCTGCTCTCATCTTATAAATGGGATTATTATTATAGTTTGTAAATTTAGACTACTCCATTAAGTCCACCAGTCTGCATTTGTGGAGAATGAATGAATTACAATTAGGCTGTAACGATATAAAAGATGTCTGTCACGGTGTAGCCGTGCCCTATGGTGTAAGATGCACACTCGTATACACACACAATGCATGGCCACTTCCATTAATGATTAGATCAAGCCGGCTTGGAGGTGTCTGTGTTGTGGTGTGGGAGTAGTATGGCTGTTTCTGTTTGTTAATGTTGGGAGACCTGCCGACCAAGAGTTAATGTTTTAGTATTTTTCCATCGTGGGTCAGTGTTAGAAAGAAAGTGTTTTAGAGAAAAAGACACAGACTAGTTTTGTACTGAATGTCTTTTTATTTATTGTTAAGTGTTTGGTAAAGACAACCAATTGTTTGTTACCTGTTCTCTGCTCTCACGCTCCTCTGTTTAGACCCGGAACTGCCAAACCTGTACTGGAGGGTACCAGGTGTTTATGAAGGGGGGGTTCCCGGGGAAGGCACCAAGTATGGTAGAGTTGGAGGGGTGTTGAGTGGTATTTCGGTGAGCAATGTTATTTAAATTGTCATTGTTCATCACAACATTGTTTAGATGTATTATAATGTTTTATAATGTAATCTGGAGTTGTGTGGATATGTTGTTGACCAGGTGTTAACCTCCCAGGGGATAATTGATTATTAATTACTAATCAATATTCTCTTAGTAGGACCCATGCGGATATAAGGGAGGAGGCTGGAGTTCCAGGGGGGTTTTTTCTGGTTCAGTTGCTGCCGAAATCAAAGGGACCAGCCAGTGTGGAGAGCTGCAAGGGCCCAGGAGAAAAAGGGACATTGCCTAGTGCAGGGCTGAGTTTTTCTTTGTTTGCCTGTTTTGTTTTTAGTTATTTTTTTCCTATTTAGTTTTCCTTTAGTTATTTTGTTTTATTTTGGCCGGGCCTGCACTGTACCTATTGCTGCACGGAATTGGTGTCCACTGTGTAAATAAAAGCACCTGGACTGCATATCTGGATTTGTCTCGGTTTTTGGGCCTCAACCACCCGGCCAACCTCACAATGTCAATGAAGCAAAGTCATTGTCACAGTATGTAAGACCGAAGTCTGTGAAGGCCAAGTCCTCTATTCTGGAGTGCAGAGACTGCAGTGATTTTAGTTCAGCCCGTAGAGTATACTGTGTAATATACAGAGACAGCAAAGCCAATAGAAACCTATGGAAAATTCACAGTGCATCAGGAAGTGTAATAGATTCACTCACCACACGTTCAGTTAAAGCGTAGTCACATTCAGAATGAGGAAATGTAGGGTAATGGCGTGCCTCAGCAGATGAACCAGTGAAAAACCATTGCACAGGTGCCAGAAGAGGGTGATGTACAGGCAGGTATATATGTAACAGATAACAACAGGTGTGCACAATAACAAGGAAGTGAAAACAGGTGAAACAAATTAATGTGAATGAAAGGGAAGACAGACTACGGAAAGGACAGAGGGCAACGAAAAGTGGAAAATGTTGAGGACTTAGACATGAAACAGATAACTGACAAACACTGATGACAAAAAGGGCACAGACATGACATAAAATAAAGTTTATGATTAGCCTACTTATAGTGTTTTCAGAACAGCTAGTCATTTACAAAGTGACTGTTCTTTATTCTTAGTCTTTATTCTATAGGTCACTCATTGGTAACTTGGCCCATTATCTCAGGTACACTGTGCACATGTAAGGAGTTCTCTGTCAGTCAGCAGGTACAGTAAAACATCAGCCTCTGTTTGATCTCAGCTCACTGTGTCTAGAAAGAGAACAAGGTCAGAGATTGTAGAACGGACAGCAGAAGGGATGAAGAAGGAGAGGGAGACCGCAGAAAGGCCATTGGAGGAGAGGGGGCAGTGGGGGAGTAAGGTGGAGTTCCTCCTGGCAGTGGCAGGGAGCATAGTGGGGCTGGGAAACATGTGGAGGTTCCCATACCTCTGCTACAAGAACGGCGGCGGAGTGTGCCTATGGCATGCCCCTTCTTCCCTCCTTTGGAATTACATGGTACTGCATGTGGTGAGTACTAGTATGTGAGCACCAGTACATACCAAGATAACAAAACAATGCACCCTGTCCTACAGCATCATCACAAGCTGCCTTATCCTTGTTGCTGCTGTTTGCTGGCTATTGACCGTGGACCGTATGACTAACAAAACTACCTATTCTGCCATTTGCTAGTCCGCGCTCGGTTTCAGATTGCCTGTCTGTGACATTTCTGCAAAACACACTCAACTGTGGATTCAAGCACTGTCAAGGACCATGTCCATTTTCCAAAAGTATGACGGCCTTATATATTTTTCTCAAATTCACAAACTTTCATGGGCTGTGGGAGCCCTGTAATAATAATACAATAACGTTAAAACCCTCTTTGACCATCGGTCGACGCTTTGGTGTCACTGTTTGCTCTGTCACCAAGCTGGTAAGCACATGGTAGACTCAGTGGTTATATGAGTCAGGTATTGTGCTGGTTTTGGGTTTCGCATTCATTTAAAAGAAAAAAAGGTAAGGAAGGTGTTCTGCTCGTTAGTGTGTGTACACTGCGAACGCCTTCCTATAGGTTCTCTTGTTTTTCTCTTTTGTTTTCAAGCTCGTGTGAGCCTGTGGGTGAGGGACGTTGTCTCCGGTATGTGTTTTGGTTTGTGCGTTTTCCTGAGCTGTGACTCACGGTTCTTTATTTTGTTTACCTAGTCTTTTATACTAGGTTGTACTTTTATTTTGGGATCCCCGGTCCGGGCTTACAGTGCTCGCCTTTTAGCACTCATTTTGGTTGTGTTATTCGCCCTGGTTTTTAAGGGTTGCTTTATTTCCCTTAGCCGTTTTTTGGGGCTATTTTCTTTATTTGGTCGGAGCTGTCTCCGAATTGTTTTCGGTTTCCTCTGCCTCCCGGGGTTTAGTGGCGGACACGTTTGCGTGCCCACTTACAAGGGATTACCCTTAGTCGCTCCTGGCTCTCCGCCATTCCTCAACCTCATATAGCCTTCCAAGCACTGAGCTTCCCAAGGGCAACAAGAAGTTGTTTGGTGTGACAGGAGATAGTGTAAGTGTGTGTGTGTGTGTGTGTGTGTGTGTGTGTGCGTGCATGTGTGCATGCGTGTGAGTGCGTGTGCGTGCGTGAATGAATTGTTCTAACACATGAATGAAGGCATTTGCTTGGGAGAGCATGCAAATTCTAGTATTGCACGCTACAAAAAATTGTAAAAATAAAGTTTATGATTAACTCACTTCATACATAATGTTTTCAGAAATGCTGGTCCTTTACAAAGACACTGTCACTCATTGGTAATTTGTCACTACTTGGCCCAGTATCTCAGAAACAAATTCTGCACATGTAAGGAGGTGTCTCCCAGTTAGCAGGTTAAACATAAGCCTCTGTTTCATCTCAGCCTGCTCCATCACTGTGTCTAGAAAGAGAAGAAGTCCAGAGATTGTAGAACGGTCAGCAGAAGGGATGAAGAAGGAGAGGGAGACCGCAGAAAGGCCATTGGAGGAGAGGGGTCAGTGGGGGAGTAAGGTGGAGTATCTCCTGGCAGTGGCAGGCAACATAGTGGGGCTGGGAAACGTGTGGAGGTTCCCATACCTCTGCTACAAGAACGGCGGCGGTGAGTGGGATGAGTGTATGAATGTGAGTACGAGTGCATGAGTTTGAGCGTGAGTGTAAGTGTGAGTATGAGTGAGAGTGAGAGTGAGAGTGAGAGTGAGAGTGAGAGTGAGAGTGAGACTGAGACTGAGACTGAGACTGAGACTGAGACTGAGACTGAGAGTGAGAGTGAGAGTGAGAGTGTGAGTGTGAGTGTGAGTGTGAGTGTGAGTGTGAGTGTGAGTGTGAGTGAGCATGTGAGTGATCAGGTACATTTCAATGAGCATGTAAAAGTGTGTCAATGAATTTTAATGAGCATAAGTAAGGATGTTTGTGAGAGTTATGAACTTCTGATTCACGTACATGTTAAAAGTACAGACATGCTCCAAATGTATATTGCTTTATATAGTTATTGATTCTGAGTGGTGTAATGTTTACTGCTCATTATGTCAGTTTGTGTACATGTTGCATACTGTTGGAGTGCATTATGGGAAACTCCCAATCAGACTCACACTCAATCTCTAGTTTTGTTCAAATACCAGTTGTGAGACTAGTGATTGAATATTTATCTGAAATGTTACCTTTGATTGCGGGTGTGTCTGCAGGAGCGTTCCTTATACCATATTTGGTCTTTGTGGTGACCTGTGGGATACCCCTGTTCCTCCTGGAGACTGCCATGGGGCAGTACACCCGGGAGGGGGGCATCACTTGCTGGAGGAAGCTGTGCCCATTGGCTGAGGGTGAGAGGCCAGAAACCTCTGTGGGCAAATGGGGAGAACTGAGATCACTTTGGCTTTACCAACAATAGAGTAACAGCAATGGAGTGTCAGTCACATATACAATAGCTAGAAAACCACAGACCATTTACTTGGTTCATAAATCAATACTTCTTTAGAGGTTCTGCTTTTGATATTGAATCAAATGTTATCACTCAATGCCCAAAGACGAGCATCAGCATCAGAAGTTTGCTATTTCAACCTTTGCCCAATAGACATGGTAGATGGCGAATTGTAAGTCATGTCAACTATAAGAAGAGGCTAGCTAGGAAACTGTGCCACTTACTGTAGTGGAGAAACTGCTGAACTTAAAGTAAAAAGAAAAAAAAGAAAAAAGCTTTACAAACGTTTCACAAATCATCATGGTTAACTTTCACCTTTCTAGTAGCCATGGTTGCTTGCTAGATATTATGGTACATTGTGGGACATTTTTAGTGCCCTAAAATGTATGCCCATTTTTATTTAAGAATTCTGACACTAGACCAAGTTGGCTTATGGCCAAAATAGTACACTACAGTCTTGCTGTAAAAAAAACAGATCAAGCTAGGTTTTGAAACAGCTGGTAGCTGGTATTTCAAGCTGGCCATAGCTTGATTTTACACCAGGGAGCATATCGAAAATAGGGAGCCATTTTGGAAAAGAAACCACACCAGGCATGTTCATAACTATTAATTGCACAAAGCAGCTTTCAAACCAATGATTGGTATTGCCAAACTGTGTGTGTGTGTCTGTGTGTATGTTTATGGGTGTATGTGTGTGTGTTCGTGTCTCAGGGATTGGCTATGCTGGTCAGCTGATCCTGATTTACACGTGCATGTGTTATATCATCATCCTGGCCTGGGCCCTCTTCTACCTGTACTTCTCCTTCAGCTCTGAGCTGCCCTGGGCCAGCTGCTCCAACACCTGGAACTCAGGTAAAGTATGAAATGTGGTATAACTCCTGCAGAACACACTGACCACAGGCAAAAAGTCCTTCTCTGAGCGACACTAGGCTGGCTATAATAACACCTCAAATACAGGCAACATGTTCTCCACCTACAATCCATGGTTGATAAAGGTACAAAGCATGTGCGTACGAAAGACCCACATTCCTTCCGAGTGACAGAAAAAAAAAAAAAAGGACGGTAAATTCAGATCAGTGAAACATGAGAAATATATTATTGTAATTACAATGCATGCCTGTTATAGCCCAAAACCGCTCGCATTATAATTACTGTGAGTTGGAATGGCTGAACATAAAAATAATAATAATAATTTTAAAAAAATTTTAATTAAATAAAGTATGCAAATGAGAGAATTTACATATTTTGTTGGAATTTATCTTGACAAGTCCAAACCTCATCATAATTGAAGTATGTACCTCTGAAATTATCTGGAAGACGAAAGATGCATTTTCGGTGGAACATAACCTTAAAATGGCCTGTAGATTCACTGCAAAGAGCAATGAGTCTGTTTTGATGATTTAAGAAAGGTTACTCTCTCTGCTTCAGATCACTGTGTGGACTTCTCTAATCAAAACCTCACCGCAAACTGGACCCAACAGCCCAACAGCTCATCTTCTGCAGCCACCGAGTTTTGGGAGTAAGTCTGCAGGCTGACTTCAGTAGGGCTGCACCTCTTTCACACGATTAAAGGTTATAGAACTGGGAAACCAGAGATTGTGGGTTCAAATCTAAGCCCAAATTGCTTCTGTAAATATTCAGTTGTGTAAATGTCTGTAAATTGTATAAATTACTCTGGATAATACATTACATTACATTATTGGCATTTGGCAGTTGCTCTTATCCAGAGCAACGTACAGTTGATTAGACTAAGCAGGAGACAATCCCCCCAGGAGCAATGCAGGGTTAAGGGCCTTGCTCAAGAGCCCAACAGCTGTGCAGATCTTATTGTGGCTACACCAGGATTAGAACCACCAACCTTACGTATCCCAGTCATTTACCTTAACCACTATGCCCCATAAGAGTGTCACTAAGAAAATAAATTAGGTGATGTGTAAGGGTATAGTTTGCAAGTATATGTGGGGCTGGAGCATATTGGCCTAGTTTCACCTTTTCACATTTATGCTTGTGTAATGTTCCTTTGTCTGTTAGTTTATTTTGTTATTCTTGTAATTTATTATTTTTCATTAATCTTACCTGGTCCTCTGCTTATTCGTTCATAGTTCATATGCTCTGTGTTTTCGACATCTCTCTTGCCTTGCCCTTTTGTACTATTGCCTTTCTGCTTTTCTGGATTTTTTACTTTGGACAGTTTACTCACGATTCTTTCTGCAACTCGATTTGGCACTGTTAATCGGATTACCTGTCTTAGACACTTGGACTGTTATAAACAACAATTTCTGAATATCCCCTGGTCTGCGTTTGGGTCCTCTGAACAGTACATAACAGCTTGTGCAATAATATTTTCTGAAGCATAAGAGATAGATACATTAGATCTGTAACTAGAGAAAATGTTCATTATTTGTGGACATGGGGTGTGCAGAGAATCATGGTTCCTACAATGGGATAAATGTAAATATTTTTTATGTAAATTAACATGTTAAACTATATCTTTCTCTCTGCTCCCTTCCCTTTCTTTCCCTAATTTTCTTGCTCGCTCTTTCCCTTTCTTCCCCCCGTCCCAGGAGACGTGTGCTGCTGATCTCGGGGGGCATTGAGGAGGTGGGCAGTGTGAGGTGGGAGCTGCTCCTGTGCCTCATCACTATGTGGGTCATCTGCTACTTCTGCATCTGGAAGGGAGTGAAGTCTACAGGCAAGGTCTGTCCCCAATTTACTGACAGAGAAAAGTAAAGAATTTCTTTAAACAGGTTCCCTCTCAGAAGATTGAGACCAACTAAGTAAAAGGCTCAACACATAGTGACGGGTGCAGAACTTCAATTTAACAGAATCAACGGAATCAAACATGCAGTATAAATCGGACTGACATTTTATATTTATTTTTTCATACTTTTATTTATTTATATTTCTCCACAGAAATAACAATCAGTTTCCTTTTCTCTTTCTTTCTCGCCAGGTGGTTTATTTTACAGCTACATTCCCATACCTGATGCTTTTGGTGTTGTTGATACGAGGGCTAACTCTACCTGGAGCTCTGCAGGGGGTGGAGTTCTACCTGTACCCTGACCCCTCCCGCCTGGCAGACCCACAGGTAAGTACTCCATAACGCCAGCTGCACCTTTTCACCTTGTCACAGCAAAATGTCTCTTTCTTAATTTCACCCAGCCAGGGACAAAATTAATTGAAGCAAAACCCAATGTGTTCAAGGTTTGTGATGTCACTGCAGGTGTGGATGGACGCAGGAGCTCAGATCTTCTTCTCCTACAGTGTTGTAGTGGGTTCTCTGACTGTCCTGGGTAGCTACAACACCTATAACAACAATTGCTACAAGTAAGTGTAACCCTGTTGAAATGTATTCGTAAGAATATAAAGGAATAAATAAGTTCATAGTTTAATGAATAGCAAAGGTTAAAAATTTTAAGATTCATTGACCAGCAATGAAGTTATGATTTTGCTCATTGAGAACAATGAATATTGTGTAATGTTCATGGTTTACTGAATACAGCATTTAAAAGGTTAATTATTTGTTGTGTTAAAAATATGTGAAAATGCTTTAAATATGCCTGTAAGAATAAGGAAGAAAGAAGTACATACATGTTTTGTGGATTTGTTTTATTTCTGGAACTTTTGTGAATGAGCCAATCATATTCGAGGTCAGAGGACAAGGAAGTGAGTGGAATGGAAAAACGTGAACACGAACTGTTAAGTTAATGTCAACACTATTTTTAGTGAAAGTGTTCGACCAGGACTCTTACAGAAACATTAATGGTGATAGTTCTGTCAGTTTTGAGCGAACTGCTCAGCACAAGAAGACAGAAAGAAGTTGAGTTTAGCTGCTGACTTAGTGGCTAGTCCTTTTGTATGGACCCCGACGGAGCCGGATAGCGTTGCCGAATGGTGGACTTTGCCGAGATCGTCAACTGCGTGAGTCTTCTCTTCAGCCCTGTGAATATTCTCTTCATCCACGTGCTTCTTCTCGTCATCTCTCCTCCGACTCCTGCCGCCTTGGAACCTGCGCGTGTGAGGCTACATTCCATTGAATAAAGGTACCCTTCTTTTGTTTTTGCCTGCGTGGTGAAGCAGCCAGTTTGTTTTAGGCTACAACGTACACGAGCTACATTCAGGCCTGAATCATTTGAACTGGGTATTATATATTTCAAGCTAGGTTATTTTATTGCCGGCTATTTTATTTATTTGGGCCCATGTTTTGCTGTTCATTTTAATGCATTTGATGTGACATTTGATATTTGAAAAGAAAGAGTTAAACACAGTTCTACTTTCTAAGTAAATATTTTATACTTTTTTATAAAACAGTTGTGGTTAATGACTACTCTTGATATTTTAAGTTAATTAAGACAAGTAGTAGTTCTGTTTAAGCTAATAAGAGTGTTTAAAGGGTAAAAGTGTTTATTTAGAAGGAAAGTAATTCCAAAGACATTTTAGTTAATGGTGACATGTAAGAAGTCATGCTTAAACACTGATTTAAAGGGAAAAGAGTTGTCATACACACATTAGGTTAATACTAATACGTTAATAAGTGAAACCCCAAGCTATATATATTTTAAAGAACACAGGTTAGCCACCTCTCACATTAGTCAAACACACTACAAAAGGACAAGCTTACCCACAGTACAGATGTGCAGGAAAACGGGCCGGTTCTTAACTATAAATATGCAGCTCTGTCCAGTGTAATACTCTGATACCAACACATATCCTGTCAGGTTCTATTATCTATTTGCGTCTACGTTCTTGGCGTTTTCATTCTTTGTTACCCTCTGTGCTCACCGTAGTCAGTTAATTCATTCACTGTCATTTGTTTCACCTGGATTGTTTTGCACACCTGATTGTTATTACCTCTCGTTACCTTTACATTTACATTTAAACCCCCGGTTGTCTCGCTCGTTGCCAGATTGTCATGTGCTATAGCCATACTCCAGCGGTTTTCTGTCTGATCTCCTGTGCGTCCTGCTTTGTTTTCGACTTTGGTTTTTGGATTTCCTTCGTATTGTGATTTGACCCGCTGTGTTCGTATTCCCTCTGGTTTTTTGGATTTTGATATTGGATTATGTTTCTGTTTGGACTGTCTGTTTGTTTTCAACCCTTTGCCTTTGACCTCAACCACTCTCTGGTTTACCCTTGTTGCCTGGAAACCGAATCTTTGCCTGGACTCACTTACAAACTGCCTAATCTCTGCCATTGCTGTTTGCTGAACTGCCTGTCTGAACTGCTCTGAAGTTAATAAAGTCTTTAACATTCACTTCTGTTGTCTCGCGCTTGGGTTAAATGTTCTGGTGCCTGACATATCCTGTATGACACATGGCAGTGAACACTTAATTTCTTTCACCGTTGAACAAAATAAATGCAAAAATGAGAGCTGGTCAGAGAATGTTTAGCCTCCTGGTGGTGTTTCTACAGGGACAGTTTATGGCTGTGTCTGCTGAACAGTGGGACCAGCCTGGTGGCAGGATTTGCGGTCTTCTCTGTGCTGGGGTTCATGGCACATGAGCAGGGTGTCTCCATCGCAGAAGTGGCAGAATCAGGTACTTTGTGCAGTATGTCAAATGTATTTTTTAGACTTCTTTTTTTAGACTTCTACTGCTGTGACCTATCCACTTTACTGTCACCTTCCTGTTAGCTTTTACCAATGCTTGCCTTCTCCCATTAATCTGGTGTTTCTGTCTCACTGGATCTTTTTTTTTTTTTTTTGCTTTAGCACCATTCTTTGCAAACTCGAGAGACTTATGTGCAAAATCCTGAGAATTGTGTCATGTCATATGTCATGTTTTATGTCATAAATGTGTTTCAGACACAAGTCACATTGTTGACCAATATGTTTTGGCACTGTTATTGAATTCTTATGTCGGATTTGGCATTGATCACGTATTGCGATTAACTCTTCACATGTCCAGCTGTATTAACGGACAGTATGTAAAAAGGTCATCTGTGGAGGGTGCTCTGCATAACAGCATCTGCTTAATGCAGAACTGTGTGACTGTATTGTGAGGGAATATGACCTGGGTAAGAATGGTAGGTTCATTTATTATTCTCCCATTCCTTCTGACTCCTTCACTTTCCTCCTGTGTTCTTTGTTCTACCTTGCTCCCTGCTCCCAGGACCTGGTCTGGCATTCATTGCGTACCCCCAAGCAGTAGCAATGATGCCCCTACCTCAGCTGTGGGCTGCTTGCTTCTTCATTATGATCATCCTGTTGGGCCTGGACACTCAGGTAATCAGTTTCCTGGCTGCTGGTCCCCATTCCTGGCTGCTGAGTCTGTGATACTGTGATAATGTCTGTGGCCGTGTTTACTTCTAGATCCTTCCAGTTTGGTTCTTGCTCAACATGAAGGGGAGCTGTAATGAGCTTGCAAGGCATCATGCTGGGTTACCAGAGAGAACAGCTAGATTACTTGGCAAAACTTGACTAACTGGAGAGCATTTCATAATTAATAAAGATGTATTTGTGGATAGTTTCACACAAGCAGGAAAACGGTAAACATTAGTGTGGGTCAATTATCTTTCTTTTGTTTTTTCAATTCTTTCTCTGGTGAATCTTGTGCTGTCCGTCTGCTGTTCAGTTTGTGGGGATGGAAGTGGTGATAACGTCGGTGATGGACCTGTTTCCCAAAGTACTACGGAGGGCTGGGCGCAGAGAGATCTTCATCCTGCTCTTCTGCCTCACCTGCTTTGTCTTTGATGTTATGATGGTCACACAGGTGAGAAGATAGCTGGGGAGAGATAGAAATACATTTCAGTGTACACTATCAATTTTCCCATAAGGCACTAATTTCTACCAATTTTAAATCCTGACTTGATTGAAGTTGTTCAGATTAACTACCTTGTTCAGCACGACAGGCCATATGAAAAAGTTCAAACTTGCATCAGTCTGATCATTACAACAATCTCAGGTCTCATACAAAGCACAGATCTCCTCTGTCTCACCAAAGCACATAGAGAGAGGCTGAAAAAAAAAGGCCAGAGAAAGCTGTTCCACCTCCAATGACTGCAGTGGAATGAAAAAAATAGTGCAGTGCTATACTTTGACCATTAGGGGACAGTGTGGTGGCATTGCTAAACAGAGTAGAATAAGTGGTGGTCAGTTGAGCTAAATGCTATGAAATGGTCAATACAATCTAGTTAAAAAAGAGTAACTGGAGCATTGCTGTCATTGTTACATGGTCTATATTTCTAGCAAATACGTAATTATAAGCTGAGATACAATCAGAGGTTGTTTAATGATCCCATTTCCACTAGCACTGAGGCTACATGACTTTCATTCTACGTGCTAAGAAATTCTCATTATGTTTCTGACGCCTGTGAATTTTCTCCCATTCAAAATAAAAACATCTGACGGAGCTGATTTTATGAAACTGCCATTGGCCCCCATTCATTCTGCTCGGCTTAACCCAGTTTTCGTACTCATAGTCATCCTCTGAAGGTGAAACCTGATATTCATGTTGGCAGCAAATCTCTGTACTCTATCTCTGGTCTCACCCTGACTTGTTTCCCTATAATATCTGTTCTTGTCCTTTCCCTTCTGTTCACCAGGGGGGGATGTATGTGTTCCAGCTCCTGGACTACTATGCCTGTAATGGGGCCTGTATGTTCTTCCTGTGTGTGTTCAAGGTTCTGGCCATGGGCTGGCTGTTTGGTGAGTACAGGACTTTGCTGAATGGATTTAGGAAGATAGCTGGCTGTATTACTGCACAAACAGTGCAGTGTATCTTTCAACAAACTGTCCCTTTCCAATGCAACACTGGAAATGGAAAAGAAAAAAATGGCACCCAGTGGAAATGGGTTATGGACAAGAATCGAAACAAAGTACTCACAATGTACAGAAAAGGCAAATGGCATTATGTATAAAAAAATAATAAATAAAAATGTAGAAAATGTATGAAATGAAACATCAAGACAGAGCATAACATGGTCTACTTTCCTTTCGTTCATCGCCAAAGACAGGAGAAACTGTTTTAAGGTGGAAGAAATACACATACAGGGAATGGTAGATTATCTCTGAATTGAACCCAGCTTCAAAGTTATTGACTGTCGAGGAATAATTCAGTTCCGAATAATTCAGACACAGACTTCAATCTTGGTTCGAGCTTGATAACAAGATCATGGAGAGAAGTACAAGCATTTGTAGTTCTCTGAAACTCTTATGGTTTTGCCCATTTGTATACCTCAGACGAAGTCATTAAATGCAATTCTGAGCCAAGTCTCAAGTCTCTGAGATAGAGTCTGTGTCAAGTCGCAGCCTTGAGAAATTCATCATGATTCAGATGCTAGTTGAAGATATAGAAACCCGAAGTGTAGATGACATTTTGTATATGGCAGCACGTGTGACAACTGAAGTATTATCAGTATTATCAGGGGCACACACAAAAGAACTACCATGTCTGAGCCAAAATTTTGGCAAAGCCATTCTCAACATGGCTTGGGGAAAGCTTTGCCAAATCCTCAGGGGCCTCATTTATAAAATTGCGTAGGATTCACGTCAAAAGGTTGCGTAAGCATGAAACCCAGGACATGCGTACGCACAAAAATATTCTGATTTATAAAACAGTGCATACGCACGTCCCACGCCAGTTTTCCTTTATAAATCACAATCAACTCTAAATGTGGCGCACCTTTGCCAGCTTCATGTCCCGCCCACAGTTGCCTATAAATAGACAGTGAAACACCCCTAATGAATATGCATTTCTCGAAGACGACAATGGCAAACGCTGAAAAGAAGCCCAAGAAAAGGGATTTCAGCCATTTGATTGCCTCTGAAAAGCTACAGGTGTGGGAATTATCCTGATTGATTGTAAATGACGAACAGTTCTGCACAACGAATGTGATGATGACGATGATAATAATAATAATAATAATAATAATACACGTTATTTGTCTAGCACCATTGAAAACACAGTTACAAAATTAAGAGATAAAACAAACAAAAATCCATAACAATAAACACATTATAAAACATAATATATGAATATGATAACAATATATGAAACTATGCACTCGTATCTGCCCGACTGACGCATTGTAAACGGCATCAGTGCAGCGTAATTTGTCCGACTTCACCATATTATTTATGAGAATGCATTTAATAACATGAAGTATTGTTTAACAATTCGTCTACATATTTGAGGGATTATTTTACAACAACATCTGTTTATATTTATCATCCTAAATCATGTTTTTTGGGCACTCCAGGGAGCATCAATCAAACAGCTGTTTGTTTATTCGTTGTAAGAGAGGCTTTTATCCGTTTTTGCAGATTAACTCTTCATATATGATACGTGAGAGGTAATATTTCGATTTATTTTACACAGTGGTATCTGTTGTGTATCATTTTTGACTTCTCTCGTCGCCAAATGTTGTGTTGCACTTAGGAAGGGAGAGAACTCGTATAGTGAGATTCAACAATACAACACTTCAATAAGTATAACAGGGACGAAGCACGTCCTTACAGCAGCCATACTCAGCCACAACTCCCGGCAAATCTTTCTACCTTTTTACATCCTGTTTCACTTCCTGTTTTCCTGGTCTTACGTCAGGAGCATTAAAGGCACAGGACACAACAGTATCAATTTCACACCATTTCTTGCGTTTCATCCCATTGCCATCGGAATCGCAGTTTCTCATTTCTCCAGTTAATGTGCGTACGCAGGGGTCAGAGTTTCCGTGGAGGACCGTACATTTTCCCGTCAAGTTCGTTTTTTATAAATGCCAAAGTTTGCTTAGAAAGTTCTGTTGTGCATATGCAACGTTTATAAATGAGGCCCCAGGTCTGGGTTCAGGTTCGACAGCTTTTAATGCCAAGGTCTATTGCAAACAATCTAAAGTACATACAGTTCTTATTTGTATATTTGACACTGGAATAACAATCAATGTCCCCTCAACTACTACATAACGTCACCCAACAGGATATTCAAAAGTACTCACTGTCCTGCCCGCATATCGAGCTTAAAGTTTATACTCAAAGGTTTTTAAAATAGTGCCACCCTTTGCTCATGCAAATGCAGTTGCTTCTGTGATCAATGTTGACTGATCAAATTTATGAAATTCAAAATGTGCACATCAAGGCACATAGACAGAGCCTACTTTAAAAAAATAAAGACCCAGATAAAAACTTGTTAGCATGTAAGGGCGACCAATAAGGAAGAGATTGAATGTCAAATGCACAAGGACGGCCTTATAATTGGAACTTTGCTTCAGGAAAAAAAAAAAAAAAACTGGTTTAAGGGAAAAAGATAAACAAACAGAGAATGGTAGAGTCTCTCTGAATTGAACCAAGCTTCAAAATTACTGACTGTCGAGGAATAATTAATTTCAGAATAATTTAGGCCTACGCAGACTTCAATCTTGGTCCAGCTTTATTACATGGTCATCGTGAGAAGTACAAGCATTTGTACTTCTCTGAAACTGTTACCCCCAGTTCACATAATTTTCCAAATTCCTTTTTTGCCATTCATATTTTTAAAAAGTTTGGTTTTTTTTAGCAACGGAACAATTACTGACTTGATTAAACGGTATCTAGTTGAATGCCAATACAATACTGCAAATGAATGATCTTGAATACCAAGAACACTCAAAACCCCTTCAAAAGGGCAAACTTTAAGCCAGAGAGCCAGCAATTCCATAACGCACTGCTCCACTGTGCTTACATTACATGTCATTTGGCTGACGCTTTTATCGAAAGCGACTTACAGTTGATTAGACTAAGAAGAAGACAAGGGCCCAAGGGCTGTGCGGATCTTATTGTGGCTACACCGGGGATCGCACCACCAACCTTGTGGGTCCCAGTCAGCTTATAAAACAAAGCAAGGGTTTCCCCCCCCAGTGGAATCTCCCGTTATGCATGACATAACACTACACTCACCGTCATTCCCATGTGCCCTGGAGCAGGGGCGGAGCGCATGATGGATGTGATCGAGGACATGACCGGGGAACGGCCCAGCCTCATCTTTAAGCTCTGCTGGCTCTACTTCACCCCACTGGTGACCCTGGTGAGTTTGACTCACCCCCACTATGGGATGTCCAGAGACAGAGCATCTGCCTGACTCGCGTATTACAGGACAACCTCATCATTGCACAACTCAAGCATGTTGCATTTCAGATTTATTAAACTGCAAACTTCAGCAAAATGAATACAATTGAATGAGAATTGCAGCACAAACAAGATGTTTTGTGCACAGGAAAGCTAAAATATTCACATGTGAAAAGAAAATGCCATATGTAAACTGGGCATTTGTAAACAAATTATAAATGGTAGGTTACATTTTCCTGGTCTCATTTTAAAAGTTGGATTATTGTTATAGTTTGTACATGTAGGCTAATCCATTAAATCGTCCAGTCTGCAAGTGAGGATAAGACTGGAAATTTGAATTCCTGTGAAGTCTGGAGAGGCTAAGGCTGCTGAGTTGTACAATTGAAGGGGCCCCATGCTGAGTCTGAATGCACAGCATGTCAAACTTTGAAGTGGGTGGGATACGACAGCAGATGATCAGTAAATCAAGTCTCGGAAATAATAAACTGGTCACTGAGTGTTTTTGACTGCATAACTGTGACCCAGTTTCAACAACTGAACTCAAATTCATGCTATTTCTACTTCTATGACACAATGGCAGCATGGTGTCTGTAACATTTATTAAACCTTCCACTCTTCCTCCTCTCCCATAGGGATCCTTTATCTTCTCTCTGGTGAAGTACCAGCCCCTGACCTTTAACCGCTGGTATGTGTATCCAGACTGGGCGTACATGCTGGGCTGGCTGCTGGCCCTCTCCTCTGTCGTACTGGTGCCGGGGTGGAGTCTGGTCAAGCTCTCCATCAGCACTGGCACTCTCAGACAGGTGAGGCCTGGATCCCGTGTCTCCACAGCTGTGCTGAAAGATAGCCTTGTTTTCACTGTCCCACCCCCTTACCCAGGGCCAACAGTGTTTTACCGAATTGCACACACACACACACACACACACACTCAAAACATCAGTAGATATGCAATGAGCCAAATTCAAGGCAGGTGGATGTGGATAGAGCTGTCTGTCCTGTACAATATGTAGTGAAAAATAGTCTCCACTCTTACTCCTACATAGGCAGCACACTATGAGTCTTATCTACTTGAGAGCTTATGCTAGAAAAGAAAAACTAATCTTTTAAAGTAAAACCTATTCACTCATGTATTTTATATTAAATATATGATGAGTATGCTATGTCATCATTTTGGTTTGGTGCTGAATGGACCTAAAAGCAGATCCAAACAATGGAGTTGCTCTTTTCTCTTTTTTTAAAAGATGTTTTTTTTTATAAAACTTGATTTTAAATATTTTACAGATCATTGGCATTGTTTTGTACATTGTAAATACATTACATATTTATATTGTGTAAAACACTTGCTTATCAAGATCCCTACCATTATTATTTTTCTGTTGACAGAGATGGTCTGATCTGTGTCACCCTGGTGATGACCTCCCCCTGACCCGGAAGCAAATGGCTGAGCGAGAACATGCAATTACTGCCACAGAGATGGAAGAGTTAATGACCAACTAATTCATATTTTGCAGATTTGTGAAGTATTTTTTAACGGGCTACATCCTGGTAACACACCTGATTTTGCTTCCCAACTCTCTGTTATGTACGGCTCTGAGAACCCAAACGCAGACCACAGGATAATCCAAAATCGTTGTTTATTAGTCTGAAATCGTAGCCAGGAGATCCAATACAATGGCAAAAACGAAAGGCAAATGAATAGTCGAAAAAAAGGCTAAAGTACAGAAGGGCGAAGGCAAAAATCGAAATCAGAAAACAAAGCAGAATGTCAAAAAACCAGAGAAGCAGAAAGGCAAACAAAACAAA
Source organism: Conger conger (assembly GCF_963514075.1). Classification (NCBI taxonomy): domain Eukaryota; kingdom Metazoa; phylum Chordata; class Actinopteri; order Anguilliformes; family Congridae; genus Conger; species Conger conger. The sequence continues at coordinate 6,034,287 of NC_083772.1, forward strand.
AGGGCAAGGCAGGCTCGGAAATCAAAAGGCAAAGGGGTGTCTATCAAGAATCTCAAGAATTAGGCTTACGAAGTATTCGGCACTAAGGCTGATCAACGTTCTGACAAGGAACAATGCAGAGACTGAGGTTTAAATACATGAGGGAAGGTAACAATCTAGGCGGGGCTGGGGAAAAGGTGGGCTAAACAAATAGACAACAGGTGGGGAAACATAATGGGGTAGTAACATAATCATAGAGGGGAGACGAAAACACGGGCTGGATGCACGTAACCAACATGTAAAACATACGGCTCCGGGTTAGGGAGTAGACATTTGCATAGCTTGAAGACGTAGTGATAGTTAGAGACAGATGCGAACACTTCGCTGAAACTAAACAAGTAATCAGGGATAGCATAGGGAGGCGGAGTTACAGAACAGTGCAGAAATACTAAGAGATTGCGTTAGTGAGTTAGTTACGTGAATATTTCTAAACTACCCAATTAAAGTGATTGTTAGTTAGTTAGACAGTCAGTAAGTGTATTAATCGGATTTGTACTGTACAAAACCTAGATTAGTAGTAGTTAGTAAGAAGTTACAACATTTAACTACCAAGAAAAAGCAGGAAGTAAGAATCGCGAGTTGGGAAGGAATTTCTTGAAAACCCGAAAATACCGTAAACATTTAGTGGGACTAGTGGGATTAGTGGGACACGCAGACAGAGGAGTGTCTCGGCTGGTAAACATTCAGATGCAGACATAACAGGGGAAGACAAATGAGAACTGTAATGGAAAACACTAACCAATGATCTATGAAAAATGAATAATTAACAAGAATAAACATGAATACATACAGGACAAATACAGAAACATTACACTCTCTTTCTTTCATCTTTTTTAAAAGTGTGCGTTTAAAAATGATATCACTAATCTAGGGTCATTCTAGTCAGGTATTGCTTTAAATAGAGAGCCATAATGCTTTTTTGGTACTTAACAGTCGCATAGTTATTCCACAGTGAAATTAATGAGATATTGTGTGTGAGGTCAGTTTAAACAATGTATGATAAAAGTAAACAAAACACATGCATTTAATCGCACTGGTATTTAAATTGAGATTTTTGTTGATGGAATATGATGTCAAGCTGCATATCATATTTAAGGGACCAAAGTCTCCAGTTACTTGCTGTATAGTATGCTCCTGAATATACTTTGCAAAATGTGGAAATATTTTATCCAGGTATTTTGTACACAATTTTTGGAATGTCTCTGTAATTCTTAAACCACGATCCATGGGTTATTTATTATCTCCCTTACCATCTTCCTCACTGGCCATTGGGACAATGCACACTTTTGTCCTCTTCCTGGCAAGTTTGCAACGATTCCAGATGTTTAAATTGTTATTACGGGCCTTACAGTGCTAAGTGGTATGTTTAACCATTTATGTATTTTATTTTGCACCCATTACCAGACTTGTCATGGCCAATTAGAGTCAGATTTTTGGCTTTTCCCATGCTGATGGATGCCAAAGGGATTTTGCATGCTTGTTAACAATTAAAAATGAAAAATGAAAAAGTATTACATTACATTTTTTCCAAGCCCAGGAGACAGTGACATAAAAACTGTACTGTACTCAATGACTCAAATCTAGGGACCTGGACCAACAATGCAGATGGTGAAATGTGCTGTTTGCTAGCTGGCTTCAGTGGTAAGTAAACCTGGTGATGTTAAAACAATATATCCCCATACACATACAGTACACAAGTTCAGTCAGACAACTCACAATGAATTAAGAAATATACTTTGAGGTTTAATGTAAATGCAAACGTTGGTATCAAGGCTCTGCCTATCATCACTTCTCTGCCCCTGAGAAGCAGAGCTCATAGTTGGATGCTGGGGTTGTGGTAGGAGCGCAAAAAAATTCTGAAGGCATGACATAGGAGTAAGCAGGATAATTTGAGCAAATGCTACTTGCAAATGTAGCAATAGTATGCAATATGAGCAATGGCTTTGTGGGAGTGACAGCATACCAAAACAAGTGTAGCGGGTTACAAGTTACTGAGTAGTAAACACACTAACTAGCGAATAGGCTAGGTGAATGTGCATTCAGGTATCTTGTATACTGATGCGCATATCAATCATTTCTGGGGGCCTATGAATAGGCTGCAGTAACGAGGAAATGCCTTACCTGTTTGTGGTTCTTGTTCTTACTTGTTCCTGTATGCAAGTTCCTGTCTGACTTCACGGTCGCCATAGACGAGGTGGTGGAACTTGAGACTCTGCACACGCATAGCCTATTGAGGACAGCTAGCACCAAGAGCTGCTGTTTTAAACTGTGTGGTTCCCACCTTTTCCCTGGGGTTCCATATTTATTTGTATTTTTATTATATCCTTATTACTGACAAACCAACTGTTGATCGAGTTGGGGCTTTGGGGTGGCTTACTGTTTACATTGCAGTGCGTGGTTTGGGATCTGGTTTGGTGTGGAGGTCGCTACGGCGCCGTCGGAAGTGGTGCCATTCTCTTCACTGCATGTTATAGCGTGTGTAGAAGTAGAATATTTGATTCACCATGTCCGTATCTCACCGATTTACAGTGCGTGTGTGTGTATGCCTGCTGGCATCTTCATGAGTGAGTGACCTTTTGGTTCTATTATTGGCATTTGGCAGACGCTCTTATCCAGAGCGACGTACAGTTGATTAGACTAAGCAGGAGACAATCCTCCCCTGGAGCAATGCAGGGTTAAGGGCCTTGCTCAAGAGCCCAACGGCTGTGCAGATCTTATTGTGGCTACACCGGGGAACCTCCAACCTTGCGTGTCCCAGTCATTTACCTTAACCACTATGCTACAGGCCGCCCAGGTTCCACTTCCAGTAAATCCTCCACCCTCCATGGACCCGTACCCACAAGCACCCATTAGCGCCCCTAGCGGCGGGGAAGACCCATCGGCTAATTTTATAAGTTTGCGGATCCTGTGGGTTTTTGTGTGGGTTTTCTACTGTGTTTTTTGGATTTGTAACAAATAAACTCTTTTTATTTTTGAATTCACGTCTCTGCTTGTTCATTTACTTGAACATACCTATGTGGGGATTGATCACCAATCCTTGATTCTTGAGCGTAATTCCCAAGGTGGCATAACCGAGTGGTGTTATGCCAGGTCACACGAGCAATGCAGCAGAAAGAGTCAAGCAGTGCTAAGGAGAATGAGCCCGGCAGCAGGTCAGCTTTTGCATGATTCCCAGAGCAGGGCAAGTCAAGCAATACAGCACAGTGTGGCAGAGCAGCACAAAATGAGCAATGGCGTGAACAGGTGAGGTTGCTGCTTTATATAGCCCCTCCCATTAGACATAAGCACCATGTGAGGGGTCGGCACCTCTCGAGCTGTCTGCCTGAACTAGCTCCACAGGCTTTCCACAGATGGCCATTCAAATGTAATGAAGAAAAAACGGCGTGCTTCTTTGTTGGAGCTCAGTGGTTTTTTTTAGAGAATTGTCAGAGGAGACTTCCCCAAATGTGGTGTAGTGCAGTGGTTAAGGTACATGACTGGGACCCGCATGGTCGGTGGTTCAATTCCCGGTGTAGCCACAATAAGATCCGCACAGCCATTGAGCCCTTGAGCAAGGCCTTTAACCCAGCATTGCTCCAGGGGGATTGTCTCCTGCTTAGTCTAATCAACTGTATGTCACTCTGGATAAGATTATATGAATATTCAATTTATGAATATAGCAAAAATAGTCTTTAATTACAGTATGAAGCATACCGGGTAATAGCAAGGCAGTTCAATTACAAAATCATGTTAGAAGGGAATGAGCTTTTATGCCCCAAACCTCGTAGTTGTCCCTGATTGGGTGACAGGCAGACGAATACACATTATTTTGTATGCATATGATGTGATCAAGGAAACCAAATGGTCATTGTCAGCAAAGCAGACAGTGAAACCCCCTTGATCATTCAGTATGGGCTTTCTAACCCCCGTTGATCATTCAGTACGATTGAGGTGTTAGGTGACCATCCAAGAACAATGAAGCAGGAAATGTATTCTTCCCTACACAAGGAAGAACAGAAAATTCCATGGGAAGCCTTCAGTATTGTAAAACCCCATGCTAACCCAATGACAGAATTTAGCGAGGGCCGAAGGGTTTTGCATGCTTGTCCTCCTGGTGTTGCTGGAAGAATATTAGTCAGGTTAAATAGTAATATTCTTCCAGCCACACCAGGAGGACAAGCATGCAAAGCCCTTCGGCCCTCGCTAAATTCCGTCATTGGGTTAGGGTGGGGTTTTACAGTTGGTGACCCCGACATGATCAAATTTCATTCATGTGTGTGGAATCTGGGGTTTTACAGTTGGTAAGCTCGACGTGAACAAATTTCATCCATGTAAGATTCGTCTGCTGAGGCTTACAATGGGTGAGGTTGTCGTGTCTAGGAAATGACAAGTCAAATCTCCAATTCGTCGAAAAACATCTTCATGAGGGAAAAGACACCAAGGCAGCAAGCTCTTCAGGAAAATCAGACTTTAATAGCAGAAGGTTGTTTTATTGGTTATAATAATTTCTTACAATTTTAAATCTTTTCCCTTTTTTAAAAAAACACTCAATAACACAAAATAATAATTTTAACAAAAACAAGCACAAATTTCAAAACTAGACAACAAATCTTATTTCAATGAAACATAACTTTAAACAAAGGTGTACAAACACATGATTAAACAAATTAAAAACAAGTCTTTAGAAAATCATATCAAAACAAAAGGAAAGCAACAAAGTGGGTTTTTAAGAGAACTCAAAGCGGGCAAGAATATTTAAAAGGGGTCCATCTTGATCGGGTTTAGCAAGTGTTGAGGACCTCTTGCCCCTCTTGGGGGGGTGAACTATATAACCAGTTCTTTCCAGTGGTCCACCCCCCACTTCTCTCTCGCCAGGGTCTTGTTGATATGGATGTCCAACATCACGCCGTCTTGGAGGAGGTTTTGAATCCTCCTCCGGAGAGTGATCAGGTCTACAGTTGTTTTTTGGTAGACCTTGATGTTCCTCGCCTCCCACAGGACCTGCTTCACGATGTTAATGATCCTCCACTGACGCTGGACCATAGAGGATGCCCTCAGCCATCAGGGAGGACCTTGGCAGGAACCTGCTTAGGGAGACAGAGGAACAAACAAGGCCCCTGACCCGCCTGGCCACGGAGCACTCCCAGAAAAGATGGTAAATGTATTCTGAGTCAGTGCATCCGTGGGGGCAGCGTTCAGTCAGGGCTAAGTGCTGGCGGAACATAAAAGTTCTTGTGGGGAGACACCTATGGGCTGTCATCCAGGCAATGTCTTTTTGTTTGTTCGTTGGACACTTATGTGTCACATTTGCCCAGATGACTTGCGGGTCCAGGTCTGGCCCCCCCCTCGGGAGCGTTACAATTTGGCCGGATCTTAAATGAGCCATGATCATTTTGTAGCTCCACGAGGTTAGGCCAGCCCTGGGCAGACCCGTCCTGTAGGCAAAGTCCTTCAGGGCTCGGTAGACATAGCTTTAGGGTATGGTGAGGTCCAGCACACCCAAGCCCATTGCTCTGAGGAAGGGGGTGGCATAGTACCTGGCAAAGGTACCAGAGGCCTTACCCACCTTCCCTATGTTCTGGACAAGGGTGGCCAGACCCTGCACCATAATGATGGTTACAATGTCTGGGACCCCCCGCCCCCCATTCCGCTCCTCCTTCAGGAGGGTGACACGTTTCAGTTTTTCCATAGTGCTCCCCCAGACAAAGCGGAAAGCCACCCGGGTGATTAACTTCCCGGTGGCTTTGTTTGGGGAAACACCCTCCCCACATAGAGCAGAATGGGGGCTTGCCTTCAGGACAAGGATCTTACCCGCCATAGTCAAGAGCCGTATACTCCAGCTCCTGATTTTATTTTGGACGTGGCGGAGGGCTCCCTCCCAGCTGGTTCTCCCTCCTGGAAGCCTGGAAGGGCACCCCCAGGAGCTTGATGGTATTCCTACGCACAGGGAAGGAAACGGTCAGCTCCTCACTCCAATGTGGAGACAGAAACATTTCACTCTTGTCCCTGTTGACCAGGGCGCCAGTGGCCACACAGAAGTCGTCCAACACCTTGGTGGCACAAGCGATAGAACGACTATCTGTGGCGACGATGGCATTGTCGTCCATGTACGCCATCACCTTTAGCTGTTCCCCCCCGGCTCCAGGTAGTGGGTAGCCCACCACCCCTGGATTGGCCCTGAGGGCCTGGAGGAACGGTTCCAGGTAGATGACGTACAGGAGAGATGCTAGAGGGCACCCCTGCCTAACGCCAGACCTGACATCGAATGGGGCAGAGGGCTGCCGATTGACAACCACTCTGCCCGTTATGTCTGTCAGACAGATTTTTGTCCTGCGCAGGAGGGGGCCAGGAATGTTCATTTTCTCTAGCACCCGGAGTGGATGATTAGATCCCTCACGAGGAGCAGGTTGTCATTTATGGACCTCCCCTGCACACTGCAGGTCTGGTCCGGTCCGATCACTGATGTTATCAGGCCTTGGAACCTCCCCATCAGTGCCTTCGACATGATCTTATAATCGACTGAGAGGAGGTTGATCGGCCGCCTTCAGGCGGAGGTCCTTCAGGTCCCCCTTCTTTGGGACAAGAGCTACTGAGCTCTGTCTCAGTGAGGCGCCTAACCGCCCCTCCCTGTACGCAGCCCTGAACACTTCCGCCACGTCCCCCTTCAGGAGATCCCAGTGAGCCTGGTAAAACTCAGCTGGGATTCCGTCAGGGCCCGGAGCTTTGTGCGTGTTCAAGGAGTGCACGGCCCTGGTGAGCTCCTCAATGCTCAACTCCGCTTCCATCTGCTCATCTCCCAGGTGTCTGTCCAGGCAGCCCAGGAAGGTGTCCATGAGAGCCCCGTCTGAGGGCCTCTTGCTGTAAAGGCCCTCGTAGAACTCCCTGGCCACCTCCCGGACCTCCGCCTCTTCAGACACCACCACACCTGTTATAGAGAGACAAGATGTTGGTCGTCTTGGTCCGTGCCCTGCGGAAGAAGTACCGTGTGCACTTCTCATCCTCCTCAAGGCCCTGGAGTATGGAGCGGAAGGTCTGTTTCTTCTGCTCTTCCCAGTAGAGGGTGGTGAGGCTCTGCCAAGCTTGTGCGATTTCGCTGCTAACATCCAGGCCTCGGGACTGGAGGAGGCTTAGTTTTTGGAGGGCAGCATTGTGGCGTTCACCAACTGCCCTCCTTTCCCTCGCCTTCCTCCGCCCGACTGCCCGGAAGTAGCCCCGCACTCGCTCCTTCACCATCTCCCACCACTCCACCGGGGAGTCAAAGAGATGTTTCAGACTCACCCACTCCAGGTATCTTCTCGAGAAGGAGAGACGCACCTGGGGGTCTTGGAGATGGGTGATGTTCATTCGCCAGAGCCCCTTACCCACGGTTATCGATTTCTCCCAGACCAGGGACACGGTTACCATGTGGTGGTCCAAGAAGTGCACCTCCTTGGTGGAATAGCTGTGCACCCTCAGGCCTGGGGAGAGCAGAAACATATCAATTCTGGATGAGGAGGAGCCAGAGGAACTCACAAAAGTATGCTGGGGTGGAGAAGCGCCCCCGGCGTCGCAGAGGGAGAAATCCTCGATGAGGGAGCTCAGCAGGGTGCCGGAGCGATCCGGTCTTGGTTTGCTGCGGTCCTCATCTCTTAAGACAATTTAAGAAGCGCATAAAGCCGGACCAGTTTTTGCAGAAACATAGACCTGGACTGTCATTTTTACACCCATTTTATACACAGTTACTCCTCTTACAACCCCTCCTCAAACCTCATTGTGACAAATCACCCACACTGTTCTTATCTTAACTCCTCCCAAAGCTCCTCGCACAACGTCATTGTGGCAAATCGCCAAAGGTCCTTATGCTCTGCCAGCTCTGTACAAAGTTCAGGGCATTCTGCCAACTACGAACAAAGTTCAGGACTCCCCCCGTCCTCACTTCACCTCATAAAGTTCTGGATGCCCCCCCTCTAACACACACGTCATCCATACACGTCACTCTGTATCTTTCGCTTTTATAAGACGAACTAGGCAGCAGTAATCATTGAAAATATACAGACATACTACACATTTGATTAATATTATCTTCTCATATTCTTTTCTAATATACAGACATACTAAACATTTGATTAATTATTCTCTTCTAAGTGAGTAAATAAAAAACGTTGCATTCGTTGCATTCTTTGCTCTCATTTCAACAGTTTTCACTGTGGTTTCTTGCGTTTTCATAAGCTCAGCTATAATTAATGTTCTAGGTTCATTTGATTTGAAAACAAGCAGCGTACATGGGATATATTGATTATAAGTCACTTGCATATAGATAGACTTCTAGCATAAAACATCAAGAGTTCCAGAGAAATCAGCTGTACAGGCATATCTCGCTTTGCCCGTGTCCTTGACAGTTTGAGACGCCCCCCCCCCCAGCTGGCTGCTTTATTAAACTCCGGTTACATATGGGTCACTGTGTAATTCTAGCACAATTTTTCAGTTAATCAGTTTGAAACTATACAGGGTACATATCATACATATCATACAAGTTTTCACTGATTTACAGTGACCTGTTGCATCTGTACCTAGACGGTGAGATGTTTACAACAGGAGAGGTATTTATAGCCCAGTAACACTGAATTGGCTTATATTTTGGAAGGTGTTCCAAATGAAAAATGCTTAAGCAAATTTAAGAGTAAAAGAGAAGAAGCAATTCCTCCTCTTATTTACATCTCTGGGCATAAAACCTAACAAAGGGGGTCATTTTCTGGCAAGGACTGGTTTATGGGTCATTCTACTCCCCCCACAGTTTCAAACTTCTCAGTTCCTCACTGCCCCCTCATAGCTCCCACTGCTCCCTTTGTGCGTCTTGTCTCTCCTTCCCTAATTGTGTCACCTGTGGTGTTACTTGTTGTAAGAGCAGTGAACCTGCACTCTCAATGATTTATCTTGAGGGAGTGTATGATTTGGTGGATTGTGTCAGAGCAAAGGGAAAATATTAATTATCCACCTCTTTATGTCCAGCGAGTCATTTCATCGACTGGATGTGATGGAGGACTTTGCAATGGGTCAGATCTGTGTCCTGAGGAGAATTCCGCTGGAGGTGGACGTCTCTCTGTGGTGGAAGGACACTATTTCTGGACAGAGTGCGTGGTCTCTGACCTAATGAACCTGGTGCAACAGGTCGTCCAGGGCTGGCTCCTCTACCAGCTCTGCCCAGGATGCCTACACATGGTGGGACTGGTGGGACTGGGTGCTCTGAGGGTCCGTCATCACCAGCCTCATTCCACTCCCTAAAATCCTCTACCCCTGCTGCTTCGGTGCTCAGCCCCCTGCAGGTGGCAACACTGTCGGGATTGAGACCCCAAGCATCCGCAGGGAATTACATGTACAGCTACGGCTTTCACAGTGACCCCTTGGAACTGTGTTGTTTGTCCCACGGGGCCAAGGGGGGAATCTGTAAGCCAGTAATAATTAACATTTGGTGTCATGCGCTGGTCAGCTTGCTGACTTCCCCCTCCCGGAGCATACATTGTTAGCCCCCACCTTTTGGCACCCATGCCTGTGGGGGAGAGCTAGAGAAGGATTCCTGGAGGAGCCTTCCTGGGCCCCCTGGGAAGCCCCCCTTCTCTCACATTCCTTACAGGTTTAGAGCACAGGAATACTGGAGATGGCATAAAGATGTTTCATAATAATCCCAGGTCAGAATATAATAATGTTTGTGTTATGTACGGTGCAGGGAACCCAGACGCAGACCACAGGATAATCCAAAAGAGTAGTTTTAATGTCCAGTAGTCACAAGCCAAGAGATCCAAAACACAGCCAAAAACGAAAAGCAAAAGAATGGTTGAAAAAACAAGCGAGAGGTCAAAATCCAGAAAATCACAGGGCGAAGGTACAGCAGGGCAAAAGCAAAGTCGAAGTCAAGGCAAAGGGGTGTCTTTCAAGAATCTCTATAACAAGGCTTACAAACAATCGGCACTTATCAAGATCAACGTTCTGACAACGAAGCATACAGAGACTGAGGTTTAAATACTAGAGGGAAGGTGACAATCTAGGCGGGGCAGAGGAAAAGGTGGGCTAAACAAATGGACAACAGGTGGGGAAACACAATAGGGTAATAACATAATAACGGGAGGGAGACAAAAACGCGGACTGGATGCACGAAACAAAACATGTAAAACATACGGCTCCGGATTAGGGAGTAGACATTTGCATAGTTAGAAGACGTAGTGATAGTTAGAGACAGGTGCGAACACTTCGCTGAAACTAAACGAGTAATCAGGGATAGCATAGGGAGGCGGAGTTATAGAACAGTGCAGAAATACTAAGAGATAGCGTTAGTGAGTTAGTTACGTGCATATTTCTAAACTACCCAATAAAAGTGATTGTTAGTTAGTTAGTTAGTTAGACAGACAGTAAGTGTATTAATCGGATTAGTACTGTACAAAACCTAGATTAGGAGTAGTTAGTAAGAATCGTGCTTTACAACATTTAACTATCAAGAAAAAGCAGGAAGTGAGAATCGCGAGTTTAGAAAAAAATGTTTTACCCCGAAAACTACCGTAACCACCCGAATAGTGGGGCACGCAGACAGGGGAGTGACTAGACTGATAAACATTCAGACGTAGACATAACAGGGGAGGACAATAGAGAACTGTAATGGGAAAAAATAAACCAGGTACTATGAGAACTGAATGATAAACAAGAATAAACATGAAAAACATACAGAACAAATACAGAAACATTACAGTTTGGTGTTATTCTGATTGGTTCAGCGCGACTGGTGTAATGGTCTAGTTTTTGTAACAGTCTACCTTTGATATCATAACCATCCAGGGGCCGAGAGGAAACTGGGCAAAAGCTGTCTCTGTAGAAGCCATTTGTTTTAACTCCCTGACCAAGGTCTCACTGGTGGGAGTTTGGCTGTAAATTTCAGATGGGTGACCCATTTTAAGGGTCTAAGGAGATAAGGAGAAGAAACCAAGCAATCTGGGGTTTTGTCTCCTTTCCTTTAATTCACCCAAATCAGGTTTATCCAAAAGGTATATTAGCATGAGAGGCACAAAACATATTTCCAGCATAATGCAGTTATCATGAAAACTCCCAACTACATTCATAGATATAATATCTTGCAAGCTTTTCCATCCAACATCTGATCCGCTCCTTACAGAGCACACCTCAACCCACAGTAAGCCCTACGACCCTGGGTATCCAAAGGCAAAGTGGGACTCAGGAAGGGCTGCCTTGAGTGGGAAACCTGAGAGCTGGGGCTTCTGGTATGTGTCAAACTGTTTGGACTACCTTTGGAGAGGTTCAGGCCATCGGCGCTGAAGGAGATAACGGGTGGCTGTATGAGTAAGGGCAGTTTGGTCACAGGGATCTGGGAAAAGAGTGCGCTCCAGAACATTAGTGACGTCTCCTGTGACCTCATACCTGGTCACTTCCAAGGGGAAAGACTCCGGACAATGCCACAGTGCCCTCATTTGGGCACTGCTGTCATTACAATGGTGACTGCTCTCCTAGATTAAATATTCAAAACTGCTATTGAGATCGTAAATAGACCTGGTAAAACCTTGAAAACATTGCCCATGTGATCCTTGTATTATTGAATTAAGTCTTATGTAATGGTAACAGGAATTGCATGTAGAATGGATAATCAGGAGGGAAGTTTCATGATAACTGCAACATAATAAAACATAAGGGTAATCTGTTGGGTATGGCTGTGATCCGGTAAATACAAGGAATCGGATGGATTTCATACCAAATGGAGTTTAATAAACCATTGTTTCAGTAACTCAAGGGAAAACCTGCATGTCCTCTCTTGGTAATCATCTCATTTTCCCTACTTAACAACCCCCAAGGGTGGGGGTCTAAATTCCAGATTTGACCACCCCTCCATGTTGATTTACGGCACTGCTGCCTGGTTTCAAACGTATGATTTGACATAAAAGCAAGGGAGACAGACCAATCTGGGAAGATCACATTCGACTTCCTACACAACATGTCTAATGTATGTAAGTATCAAGAAGATCGCATTCGACTTCCTGCACAGTATATTCTAAGTGTGTGTATGTATAGGGAAGACCGTAACCGCCTTCCCACACAATGCACATTCTATATGTAGGTTCTGTGTTTGTGTGCAGCCAAAGCAGGCTAGGTATGATTATTTACTCTATCTCTATTCTTAATTTGTGTATTTTGTAATTGACTATTGGTATTCCAAAGCGAATATGTTTGTAACTTGCGTGATCTCCATGACTGTAATTCATCTTGTACCTTTTTCAGCCTAAATTACGACTGAATACTCACGGGGACAATATTGACCAAAGACCGACTGATCAGCAGCTTGGTACTTTAGTGGTGTTTCCAAGCTGGGAAAGGCAGCCAAGTTTGGCCCATAGAAAGAATTGGTGGTGCATGGCTCTTGTAATTTGATGCGAAGGGAACCCATGGGCGTTTCTATGCCGGTTCCTGTCAAGTTAGCTCTAAGAAGCTAAATGCACGCCAACCTGGGCTCGCAACTATCATGTCAAAATAGTGCATGTATTTTGTTGGCTAGTCCCTCAGCCTCTGAGTTCTCCGCCGAACTGAGATTCAGCAATAATGCTAATCCCGGGAGCATATATTGAGTAATGGTGGCGCAGGTAAGAGTCGAGTGTAATCACTCCCGAGGTTCGCATATGTTTCAAACCCAAATTTCTAAATTATATCTTAAATGAAGTCAGATAACGAAGGTAAATGTATTGGCCCTACTGTGGAGATTCTTGGTCAGCCCGGACCAGTAAAGAGCGGAAGGCAGAGTGGTACTTCTGTCTTTGTAACGTGGTTTATTCATTAGCTGATCTCGACTCTCCGCATAGTGGTCATTACTATTTAACCCAACTAATATTCTTCCAGCAACACCAGAAGGGCAAGCATGCAAACCCCTTCGACCCTCGCTAAATTCCGTCATTGGGTTAGCGTGGGGTTTTACAGTATTAACAAGGTGAAAGAATGCAAAGCCACCTTGAGCAATGTTCTTGCTGAGATGGATTTCTTATCCAGCATGTTTGGATTTCTAGCATTTTGCTGGAAGGCATTTTTCATTTGCATGGTAGAACATGAAAATTTCAGTATCTAGCCTTTATACAGTCCAAATAAAATCTGAAAATAAAGTTTTATGATTAGCTCACTTTCATACAGAATGTTTTATACATATTATTTTCAGAACAGCTTGTGATTTACAAAATTACGATTCTTTAAGGCCCTGTCACTCATTCGTAACTTGGCTCAGAATCTCAGGTACGCTGTGCACATGTAGGAGGTGTCTGTCAGTCAGCAGGTAAACATCAGCCTCTGTTTCATCTCAGCTCACTGTGTCTAGACAGAGAACATAATCAGAGATTATGGAACGGACAGCAGAAGGGATGAAGAAGGAGAGGGAGACCGCAGAAAGGCCATTGGAGGAGAGGGGTCAGTGGGGGAGTAAGGTGGAGTATCTCCTGGCAGTGGCAGGCAACATAGTGGGGTTGGGAAACGTGTGGAGGTTCCCATACCTCTGCTACAAGAACGGCGGCGGTGAGTGGGATGAGTGTATGAATGTGAGTGTGAGAGTGTATGAGTGAGAGTGAGAGTGTAAGTGAGAGTATGAGTGAGAGTGTGAGTAAGTGATCAGGACAAAGACTGATTTTGAGACTGAATTTGAATGAAGGCTGTTTATGAGCTTATATGAAGTTTTAGTTTGATTAAAATGTACATATTAAAAGTGCCTGTGTACGTATTATGTTCTGAATGACTATTGATTTACATATTGATTTATTCTCAATGGTGTGTTTAGTGCTCAGTCTCTTACACAGTCACACATTGCTGACAACATGAAACTAAACATCTCTGGTTTTGGTCAAATACCAGTCGTGGGACTGCTGACTGAATATTTATCTTGAATGTTAACTTTTTGTGTGGGTGTGTCTGCAGGAGCGTTCCTTGTGCCATATCTGGTCTTTGTGGTGACCTGTGGGATACCCCTGTTCCTGCTGGAGACAGCCCTGGGGCAGTACACCCAGGAGGGGGCCATCACCTGCTGGAGGAAGCTGTGCCCATTGGCTGAGGGTGAGAGGCCAGAAACCTCTGTGGGCAAATGGGTAAACCTGAGATCACTTTGGCTTTACCAACAGGGAGCAATGGAGAGACGAGACAAATCTCCCTTTGTGGCCAGTGTTTGAGTTCAGTTCTTCTCACATGCAAATCTCCAAACTCAATATGCACATATAAAATGCAAACAAGAGAAAGTACACTGTTGCTATTAGTGAGGAGTGGTTATTAATTGTAGCTCTAGGCTGTCGCACTCTTCTTGTGTGTTGAGCGCCCTGATGTCAGGCCAATTTCTGCTGCCTTGCATCAAGTATGGAGAGGTGGAGTGAGGTCAGTAAATACACTGGGAGCAAATGGATAATCAGCAGTAGGGTTACAGTGCTCGATTGCCATACAGGAGGGGGATAGAATGTTCTTCCAAACCAAAGTTCACCCAGGAAAATGAATCTATTATAACTATAGCTGACATCTTACACTTCTGTCAGACTCTAACTCTGTGAGGCTAAAAGGTTGATTCAACTCTTATGGGGGGAAATGGGCTAATTGCAAGAAATATTCACATATATTACTGGAATTTGTCATATGCTCAGTGCGTCTCTCAAAGCAGAAGACATCAATGTTATTATCACGAGTGCTAATGTGAAGAGAAACCACAGCAGGCATGTGCATAACCATTAATTGTACAAGTTGCTGTTCAAACCGATGATTGCATAACCAGGTGTTTATTAAGTGTGTGTGCATGTGTGTGTGTATTTGTCTCAGGGGTTGGCCATGCTGGTCAGCTGATCATGATATACGATGTCATCTGTTATATGATCATCCTGGCCTGGGCCCTCTTCTACCTGTACTTCTCCTTCAGCTCTGAGCTGCCCTGGGCCAGCTGCTCCAACACCTGGAACTCAGGTAAAGTGAATGAAATGTTGTGTACATGCTATAACTCCACCTGCAGAACACACTGCAAGCGCATAGTCTTTTATGTCCGAGGTTAAGGGTCTTGCTCAAGGGCCCAACTACTGTGTGGATCGTATTATGGCTACACCAGGGCTTGAACCAGTAATGTACATTAGCCACTAGGCTACAGGCTGAACCTTGATGCTCATTACACTTTAAAATACATTAATAAATGAAGAACATCCACTGGAATAAGAAGCGCAGCCACAGCAGTTACAGTTCATCCCGTTTCTATGAACTACACTGGAAGCGGATCACCTCTCATCCACCTCACAATTTGTAACATCATAAACCTTCTCAGCACTGACTCTGTGAGCGTAGGAAGAAAAGTCAACTGAAGTGAATGTCAACTGAAGTGGAGTAGCACTGTGGTGTACTACATTATTGTATGCAGGTGCCTCCTGTAGTAGTGGACATGCTACTATCTGTCAAAGCTAGTGCAATTGCATGCTTCTGCCGAGGTCAGGACTGGGATCATTCCCTAACGGCGACTCTCTGTGCTTCAGATCACTGTGTGGATTTCTCCAATCAAAACCTCACCGCAAACCGGACCCAAAAGCTCAACAGCTCATCTTCTGCAGCCACCGAGTTTTGGGAGTAAGTCTGCAGGCTGCACCTCCTACAGTATTCAGGGTTATAGAACTGGGAAACCAGAGATTTTGGGTTCAAAGAGACTATGGTACTTTGCCTGAATTGCTTCTGTAAATATAATAAATATTGTATAAATGCTTGTCAATTGCTCTGGATAATAGTGTCTGCTAAGATAAATAAATCAGGTGATGTGTAAGGGTATAGTTTGCAAGTGTATGTGGAGATGGAGCACATTGGCCTACATTACATTACATTACATTATTGGCATTTGGCAGACGCTCTTATCCAGAGTGACGTACAACAAAGTGCATACCCATAACCAGGGATAAGTTCGCTGAAAGACCCTAGAGGGAAGTACAATTTCAATTGCTACCTGTACAACAAAGATAAGGACGAGGGCCAATTTATTGTTTTTTTTTTTTTTAAACAAAGAAACAAACAGAGCAAAAGTGACCAAAGTTCACTATCCAAACACTGCTTACCTAGCTAACTAAAAATACCAATACACAAAGCAAGTCAGAGACAACAATTAAGGTTCACAGGGAGGTAGCGAGGGATGGGGAGAGGTGCTGCTTGAAGAGGTGTGTCTTCAGCTTGCGCTTGAAGCTGGGGAGAGATTCTTCAGTTCTGACCTCAACGGGGAGTTCGTTCCACCACCGTGGAACCAGAACAGACAGTAGTCGTGAGCGTAAGGTGGAGGTTCGGAGAGGGGGAGGTGCCAAGCGGCCTGTGGAGGCTGAACGAAGAGGTCTGGCAGGGGTGTACTTAACTGCTTGGACCCCTTAACTGCTTGGAAGGCTAGCACCAATGTTTTGAATTTGATGCGAGCCATGACAGGCAGCCAGTGGAGGGAAGTAAGCAGGGGGGGTATCGTGTGAGTATTTGGGAAGGTTGAAGACCAGACGAGCTGCTGCATTCTGGATGAGTTGGAGGGGTCTGATGGCGGACGCTGGGAGGCCAGCCAAGAGGGAATTGCAGTAGTCCAGGCGGGATAGAACCATCGCTTGGACCAGGAGCTGGGTCGAGTAGGGGGTGAGAAAGGGGCAGATTCTCCGTATGTTGTATAGGAAGAACCTGCAAGACCGGGTCACCGCCGCAATGTTATCGGAAAGGGACAGTCTGCTGTCCATCACCACGCCGAGGTTTCTTGCACTGGGTGATGACGTGAGTGTGGTATCCCCGAGGGAAATGGAGAGATCCAGATGAGGAGAGGTATTAGCAGGGATGAGTATCATTTCAGTCTTGCCTGGGTTGAGCTTTAGATGGTGGTTGTCCATCCAGCTCTGGATGTCCCTCAGGCAAGCAGAGATACGGGCTGAAACCTGCGTATCAGACGGCGGGAACGAGACGAAGAGTTGGGTATTGTCCGCGTAGTTGTGGTAGGCCTAGTTTCACCTGCATTTATGTTTGCACAATAATTCTTTCTGAGCCATAAATTCATCCATAAGTGGAGAAGATGTTCATTATTTATGTACATGGTTGGGCCAATGTGCAAGGGGTGTGCAGAGAATCATGGTTCCTACACTGGAATAAATGTAAGTAAATATTTTTTATGTAAATAAATCTGTTACATCTGTTTTCTCTCTGCTTTTTCAATTTTTTTCCCTCATTACCTTTCCCTCTCCCTCTCTTTCTCTCTTCCCCCTGGCCCAGGAGACGTGTGCTGCTGATCTCAGGGGGCATTGAGGAGGTGGGCAGTGTGAGGTGGGAGCTGCTCCTGTGCCTCATCACTATATGGGTCATCTGCTACTTCTGCATCTGGAAGGGGGTGAAGTCTACAGGCAAGGTCTGTCCCTGATTTACTGACAGAGATAATTAAAGAATGTCCTTACCCAGGTAACCTCTCAGTAGATTGAGACCCAAAAAGTAAAAGACTCAACACATAGTGACGGGTGTGGAACTTGAATTTAACAGACTCAAACAGGGACATACAGTATAAATCAGACTGACATTTAATATTCATGTTTATTTATTTATAACATTTCTGAGACGGGTGCGTGGGGGTTGGACCCAAAATGCACGACTCAGAAACAATAGTTGGATAAAGTCCCGTCAGGGATTTATTCGGGACGAATCCCAGGAGCGTAGTGTAGGGGTCCTGGCACGGGACTCCAAATTATGTAGGGTCCTCGCACGGGCCGCCAAATAACGCAGGGATTTTACTCTCTACGAAACCGGGGCGCCAGTTAAACGTTGTGTAGCAGTATAACTGCAAAAAGTAATCAGTCTCATAAAATTACTATTATCAGAAATATCTAACCACAAATTTAGTATTGTAATTAATAATTAAAATAACCAATATTAATGATTAAACATACCGATAACCTGAAGGTTGGAAGTTCTTCGAAAGACTGCTTTAACTCGGCTCTCATGTCTATGTGATTTCAAAACGGACACAATAAAATATATTTATTAAACAAATGTAAAACACAGAACAGATAAACTAACGGGAAGTTAGGAAGGAAATTTAATTGGGTATGTGTGTGTGCGTGTGTGTGTCGCTTGAACAAAGGAAAGGTAAAAGTGGGAGTAGCTAGCTTGGGTAAGCTAGAGTTCTGGGTGTGTTAGTTATTGTTAGCTGTGAGAAGACTACTTGCGTAGTTTACTCTATATATGCACAAAAGACGGCGAATCAATTCACGTACATATATAGCTAACAAAATACATTCCAATGATAAGACGGCAAATAAGGAAACACAGATTCACAAAAACAGTTAAGACTAAACTAAACACTGGCTATGCCTGAATGTTTGTTCTCTTACTGAGTCCATACGCATTGGATCCAAAAGACGTGCTGTCCTTGTAGGAGCCGCGATGGTGCTGTGAATGTGTGTCCTGGAGAGATGCGCAGGCTGGGGCGTCTTAGCCGTGCGTTGTCGTCTGGTCCGCTCGGTTGCTGGAAGGATGTTCGTTGGTCCCTTTTCCGGGTGGAAAAGTGTGTTGCTGTTGTTCTTTGGTGAGCTTTGCAGGGGTAAACTGATGTAGCGTTCCGCGTACACCAGTTTCCACTCGCTATAGGCCACGAAGTTACCGCGAGGTAACTGGGTGTGTCCGTAGGCCTGGTAGTGCGCTGTGCAGCATTCAGCCTCTGTCCAAGTCTCGGAGCAGATGAGCTGAAGCGAATGGCCAAAAAGGGTGCGTCGAAGAGAAGAAGCAGAAGAAGCAGAAAAAGCAGGAGAGATCCCAAGAACGTGTCTTGCTCTTATACGGGACTGTTTATTGCTCCCGCCATAACGGGATTGGCTGAACCAAGTTAGACGTCATTCGTGGTGGACGTCGCAGAATTTTCCTGTGGGAATGTGGAAGTTGTAGTCCCTACAGTAGTCAAAACAAGCAAAGTCCATACACGTAGATCCAGCCAAACAAACAATAAACAAACAAAAAAAAGCACGGTGCTGAGGGAAGAGGCAAACTCGTAGTCGTAGATGTGCTGGGAGGTCCGGTAGCAGGAGAACTGTCAGCGGGGCAGAAGTACAGGCGGACGGCAGGCAGGGTTGTGGTCGAGGGCGATGCGGAAGTCGAAACCATAAAACAATCAGCGAGGCAAAGGTACAAAAACGGTAGGCGAGGACGTGGTCAAAAACAAACAATGGTCAATGAAACAGAAATCAATAAACAATGGTCGGTAGGCAGGCTTGGATCTTAACGAGTAATCAATGACAGTAATGCTCAAGAGTGCTTTGACGTACAAGAGGCAGACAATTTCGCACCGAACAGAAGCGCGACTGGGCTATAAATGCAGGTGTAGACAATTAGTTAGAGAGCAGCAAAGAAATGGAAAACAGGTGCGATGGATGACAAGTTTAACAAGGTAATTAGTAATCGTTAGTAATAAACCTATCCTGCCCTAGCATTAGTAAATTAGTAAATGACATGCACGAGAAACGTCAGGTAATATGAACACATGATTAGTTTGTTAGTTCTACCCAATCCTGATCTAGCGTTAGTAGTTTTAGTAAATAGACAAATAGAAACAATTAGGGTGTGAATGACAGAAAGAGAGAGAGAAAGCCAGAACGCAAGGTTTGCGGAAAGACATTTAAAAGTGTATGTTTAAACAGTGACCAGTCTGCGTAACAATAAACATAAATCCAAACATAACACTAAACGAACTAAGATGATAACCACTCAACATAACAAGGTAAAATAATCGTCACGAAACATAACTAGACATGACAAGAAAATAAATCGTAACAAGAAACAAACTAAACAACATGACGAACCTAGACTAACATAACACATGATAAGACAATACGTGACTAAGACAAAATGAATAAACATAAAACATGGCAAGACAGACCTGAAACATGACAATTTCTCCATAGAAATGAACCATCATTTCTCTCACTCTTTCTTTCCCTCTCTCACCAGGTGGTTTATTTCACAGCTACCTTCCCATACCTGATGCTTTTGGTGTTGTTAATACGAGGGCTAACTCTACCTGGAGCTCTGCAGGGGGTGGAGTTCTACCTGTACCCTGACCCCTCCCGCCTGGCAGACCCACAGGTAAGTACTCCATAACACCAGCTGCACCCCATCACCTTGTCACAGTAAGGTGTCTCTTTCCTAATTTCACCCAGCCAGGGAACAAATGCTTTCCTCTGTGTTAAGCAACACCCATGTGTTCAAGGTTTGTGATGTCACTACAGGTGTGGATGGATGCAGGAGCTCAGATCTTCTTCTCATACAGTGTTGGAGTGGGTACTCTGACTGTCCTGGGTAGCTACAACACCTATAACAACAACTGCTACAAGTAAGGCCCAAGCTTACCCACGGTACACTAGGGCAGAAACGCAGAGGAAAAGAGTCAGGTTCTTAACCATAAATATGCAGCTCTGTCTAGTGCAATACTCTGATACCAACACACATCCTGCAAGCCACGTAGCAGCGAATACTTAATTTCCTTCACCTTGGAAGAAACTAAATGCAAAAATGAGGGCTGGTCAGAGAATGTTTAGCTTCCTGGTGGTGTTTCTACAGGGACAGTTTATGGCTGTGTCTGCTGAACTGCGGGACCAGCCTGGTGGCAGGATTTGCGGTCTTTTCTGTGCTGGGGTTCATGGCACATGAGCAGGGCGTCCCCATAGAGGAAGTCGCAGAATCAGGTACTTGCACAGTATGTGAAGACCAATTACGAAGATGTGACAAATATATAAAAATGTAATTCGGTTAAGGCTGTGGTGCGTGGATGAACCTTGTAGGTTCCGAAGGGTAATCGTATTTAGTAATCAGTCTCATTTAATTATTAAATTTAGCTACGTTATTAATAACGAACTCAATGGTAATGATTTAATAAATCATTCAACAGTCATACCGTTGAATTAATACTATGAATTCAACAACCACTTATATGAGTTCGAATTTTATAAGTAGCCTTATAAGTAGTTCTTAAATAGCTAGTTGGCTTGATTTAGTGTTGGAAAAACATTGACGGACAACCGGTTACAATAAAGGGGTATTTATTGAACACAAGAAACATATAAACACAGCTAAATAAGAAGGGCGTGACGGAAAAGTAACGCATTGAAGTGGGAAGAAAGATGGAGGACAAAGGAATGCGCGTACACGTATGCCCGCGTCGAGAAAGCGAGGGAAGGAGACAAAGGAAGAGGGAAAGAGCGCGTGCACGTGAGTACACGTAGCGGGCGAAGAGGATGGGGGAAGGAATTGGTGGAGAATGTAGGTAGGGCCTTATAATGGTGGACCTATGGTTCTAGCGCGTAATGGCGCGTACACCTAGCTAAAATTTGGGTGGTCAGGAGACAAATTAATGAAATCACCGCAACAAGAGTACTTGCGCTTTGGGAAGCGTTTCCGCGAGTTTGCGGTGCTTGATTAAATTTGTCTATAAACTTAGAATCCACTGACTATAAGCCCGGAGGGTTATTTGTACGGAGGAGAGAGAGAGAGAGAGAACAATGTAATTGGATGATCGTGTGGAAGTTGTAAACGAGAAAAACAATTTAACAAAGTTACATAAAGTTAATCTAACAATACAATGTATATAACATTAACAAAACTAATGCCCAGATGCGCAGCCTTACTTGGGGGCGAATATCTGATGATATTCGACCAGTCTCAAACAGCTGACCGTCGTCAGCAGGCAAAGTTTGTTGCTTGGAGAATCTGTGATGCTCCAGGGAATTAACGCTGTCCAGGTACCATTGTCCCGGGGGAAGGGCGTCTCTGGCGGGACCAGGGAAATCCGTCTCTGGCCTGACCAGGGGAAGGCGTCGTCGTCTCACGCGTGGTTGGAGGAGGAAGAGAAGCCGGTCGTCTTCTAGCTCCAAAGTTGATTAAAACCGCACAATGTATGTGCGATCTCCGATAAAATATCGGGTCCTTGCAAGTATTGATGTGTATAATTTCAGAACTAGCAGGCCCAATGAATAGAACCGTGATCAAGGGTTCAGACACAAAGGGAGTGTTCTTAAAATTAATTAGATGGGAGTCTCTTTTGGAACGAACAGCATGGGATAGCCGTAGGT